>NC_090926.1:1238900040-1239525040 GCF_040938575.1 Ambystoma mexicanum | reverse complement strand
TCTGTGATCCAATTGGACCACTAAGTCTATATACTCTGTGCATTCTTGGGGCGGATTTACAACTTGGGCCAAGACATCTTTAAGTTCTACGCGTAGGCCTCGATAAAACAACGTGACTCTTTTATCCTCTGGCCATCCTGTTTCCACAATTAGTCTATTAAAGGTTGCAATATAGGATAGGAGGTCCTGATTGCCCTGTCGCAGGGATAGAGGTTCGTCATCCAGAGCCTGCCCCTAAGAGTGTCGAGCAAATAACCTTTCCATGCTTGCTTGAAACCTTTGAAAATCACGGAAAATCGGGTCATCTTGAGTAACCAGTGGAACTTACCAATCGGCAACGCAGCCGCTGAGATATGACAATACAAAGGCTACCTTGGTCTGATCATTAGGGAAGGCCCCAGGTCTGCATAGGAAGTGCAAACGACACTGATTCATGAATACGGTGAATCGTCTGGGGTCCCCAGCAAAGCGTTCGGGTGGGACCAGCGGCATGTTTCCAGGTAGATTAATCTGCACAGGGTTACTGGAAACCACAGGAGCGGGGTTCCCTCCGGAACCGGGTAGAGGAGTTTGCCCCGCTTCACCTTGCAAAAGCTGTCTGGCCAGGTCATCAGTTCTTTCCTTTGATATTATTAATTCCCTACTGAGGGCATTAGTCTCTTGACGAGCGGCATGTACTTCGGCCCGTAATTCCCCCAGTAATTGGGCCAACTGATCAGTCTCAGAACTTTCCATAGCGCCTGGGTGGGAATTTGTAGGAAGGCTTCGCGTTCTGTAACGCTCACCTGACTCCCACAGAGGCGCTGGCCTGGTTCGCGCTGCTGTGACCTCTTCTAAGGTGATGCGCAGAGTTCGGAAGACAGACTGGACCGGGCCCCCAAATCTGGCTTGTCTGGCTCGCAGAAGTATCCTTCTTAGGGTCTGGAAGGAAGAGCTCTCCATCCTACTTCTGATGCAGGGGGGCGTTGGTATCCAGTTACTTCACTGGATATTCGGATTGGTGAGAACCAAACTTTCTTGGCTTCCAGGTAAGTTTTTTGATAAGAGGTTCCCCTTGTGTCCATGCATTAATGTACTAATGCTAGTGTCCTTTTCCCCATAGGGGCCGGGGTACGGAATGCCGGGGAACAGGCACCGACCCGAGATGAGAGGTGAAATCCTTGTAGAAATCAGGTAAGTCTTTAATGAGCGTTTTTTGGTAATGTCTTTTCATTCGCTCATTAACGCTGATGTCTCTTTTTCCCCTTAGGGGCCGGGGCCGGAAATGCCAGGATGCGGCGCGGACCCGAAATGAAGAGGGAATGAATCAACAGGTAAGTCTTAACATGGAGATTTAGCTTTCCTTATTCCCTTCTCTCTCTCACCTTTTGTTCTGGTCTTTTTCTCCCTAGGCGCTGGGGCGTGACTGCGAATCCGGATGATCGCTGCTGAACATGGAGGCGCCCTGTAAAGGTGAGTGGAATGCGGCGCTGCAGCAATCGACGCGATGAGCTTTTAAATAAAAGTCTTTCTTTTCAGGATTGTCGGTGAGATGTCTCCGGGATGCGGATTTAGCAGGTAAGGACTTTTCCTTCTTCTGTTCTCTTCTTCTCTTCCTTTGCAGGTGATCCAGGATGCTGGCAGGCGTGGCAGAAGTCAGGATGCAGGAGCAGACACGGTGAGCGTCCAGCTGCTAGATGTAGAACAACGCGAAGCACGTGTGGCTGTTCGGGTGGGGTTTAAATAGCCTCGGAAGAAGTTCCAGGTATGTATCCTTCCTCCAATCAGGTATGTATCCTTCCCCGACCACGCCCGGATGGTAAATTAGTCCCACAGGTAAAGTAGTTTGTTTCAGGCCTCAAGGAGGCCGGGATCCTGCAGCATGGTCTGCATCAGGTAAGTGCACCCAAGCACTTCCATAATGAGCCTGGCGCCTATGGCGCCAGGACTGATGTCTTTTATGAGCCTGGCGCCATAGGCGCCAGGACACTGTCCAAAGGGCCCCTATATGGGGTTGCTGGGTCCTTCCTTGGGGACTGGATGTCCGCTTTCGGGGACACAGGGCTTGAACCGGCTCCCCGGGAGCGGGCATCATGACACCCTTTGCTGGCATAGCAAGAGATGCATTCCGTGGGAAAGAGTAAGGTTCTCGCTCGCCAATCTATCCTTGGATTGTGCGTCTCTAGCCACGGTATCCCAAGAATCAGCTGGAATTGGAGTGTTGCGATAAGGTCGAATCTAATACCTTCCCTATGACCATCTTGCCACATTAAGGTGAGAGTGGAAGTACAATTTGTTACTGGTCCCGAAAGGAGTTGTGTGCCATCCACAGCTGTCACACTTTCAACGGTGTCCTTACGATGGAATGCCAATCCCAAAGTCTTTGCAGTGTTTACGTCCAAGTAGTTCCTGATATCCCCACTGTCTATGAAAGCCTTGAGGGCATGCATTCGGGTGGGTTATGAAGAATCTACCAGAACCACAAGAATATTTAAATGTGAGATCTGAGTGCTCTGTTCTTGGCTCGACAGTCCGATCTCTACATCTGCCGGGCGTTGGAGTTTTCCGCTTCTGTGTCTTCCCTTGTGTTATCCAGGACCCCCATTGTCTTCCGTAGGGGTTTAAATGTGCAGTTCCGGAGGAAGTGACCAGATTGGCCGCAAAATAAACAACGTTTTTCCTGACGCCTCCGTTCTCCCTCTGCTTTGGTAAATGGTCCTCTTAGGACACCCAATTGCATGGGCTCTGAGTGTGTTTCGGAGGTCTGTCGATTGGACGCTTCTTTCGGTCGGACATACACTGGTCTATGTTCTGATCTGGTTCGGTTGGCCATGCGATCCTGTAACCGGTGCTCTAGTTGCATAGTCAGATCGATGTATTCCCTACAATCTTCAGGAGGATTAACTACTTGTGCCGAGACATTTTTTAATTCTCCTCTCAGTCCTCAATAAAATAATGTTATTTGTTTCTCCTCTGGCCAACCTGATTCAGCTATTAGATGATTTAATGTGGTGACATACGAAATAAGATCCTGACCACCCTGTCGCAGAGAGAGCAGCTCATCATCCAAAGCCTGACCACAAGTCCGATGGGCAAATAGTTTTTCCACTTCACGTTGAAAACCTGGGTAATTTCTCAACAAGGGGCCGTCCCTAAGCACTAATGGGACAGACTAGTCTGCCGCATGTCCTCCTAAATAGGAGAGGACGAAGGTTACTTTAGCCTGGTCGTTCAGAAAAGAGTCCAGTTTGCATATGAAGTGTAGGCAGCATTGATTCATGAACGCTCCAAATTTCTTGGGATCCCCAGAGAAACGTTCTGGGGGTGCTAAAGGGATATTGCCTGGATGCAATACCTGAACGGGTGTGACTAAAGGTGCCACGGTAGGCTGCCCTTGAGGGGCTCCACCTGGTAGGGGTGCTAGACCGGCTTGGGTCTGTAAGAGCTGTCTTGCCAAGTTGTCTGTTTTGTCCCTATTGACTACCAGTTTGCGCCTTAAGGCATTAGTCTCTGAGTGGGCTGCATGCACCTCGGCCCGTAGTTCGCCTAACAATAGGGAAAGCTCGTCTACCTCAGAGGTTTCCATTGCTCGGGCAGAGTTGCTGAGGACGGCTTTGTGTTCTGTCACACTCACCTGTGTCTCTGCAGGAGCGATGGATGAGCCTCCTTTGAGCCCAAGTTCTCACTTCCACTGTTTCATCCAGAGGAACACCTTGGTTTTTAGTGGGGTGTGCACTCCATCCTGCATTCGCAGGGGCGCGATTATATGGGAGATTCACAGCCCTACACTCGTAGGGATATGGCCAATGTCTGTTCGCCGAGTTCTGAGGCCACACGCTGTTATATGCCTTCACAGCGAGGCAGAGTGTTCAATGTGCTAGTTTCTTCACTAGCAAGAAAGTCCTTTCCACAAGGTGAACGTTGCGCGGTGGGTTGTGAGAGTCCAGTATTGTCCGAATTGTCTTTATTTTGCCAAAGGTATCTTGGGTGAGTAGCGCTGCGTGTAGAACTCAGAACTGCCGGTAGGGTAGGTATGCGCAGCGTTATAGGTTCGAGCGCACCTAGTAATGTCTCTCCTTTCCCTTGCAGGAGTGAATTATGGAGTGCTTGCGCCACGAGTCTGGGTTCAGCGCTACTGGAGAGCATCGGAGGTTCGGTAAGTATGCACAGAGGCTTCGGTAAGTATGCACAGCGTTACTGGAGCGAGCGCAGTAAGTAATGTCTCTCTTTTCTTTTGCAGGAATTTGGGCGCTCTGACTACGAACCTGGATTCCAGTGAAGCGGGAAGATTCGGTGAGTATGCACAGTGTTACTGGAGAGAGGGCGCTAGTGAAAGTTCTTCTTTGTGCTTACAGGTGCCGGTGTAGGTTTCACCTCGTGTCGGGGGAAAGCTGCGGCATGGAGAAAGCACAGAGGTTGATCCGGAGCAGGTAAGCAGAAGCAGGATGATCCGGAGCAGGTAAGCAGAAGCAGGATGATCCGGAGCAGGTAAGCAGAAGCAGGAGGATGTTCCTGAGCAGGTAAGCAGAAGCAGGTTGATCCGGAGCAGGTAAGCAGAAGCAGGATGATCTAAAACAGGTAAGCAGGAGCACGAGGAGTGTGGTGCTGATGCAGTTTACAGAAAGCACACAAAGCACTGGAAGAATCTTGGGTGTGGCTTATATAGCCAGCCACACCAAAACGCTAGAGAGCTCATGGACTTTCATGCACTTCCTGTTTGGCAACAGGAAGTGGTAACCAGGAAGTTACTACAAACACCAGGAAGGAATTAAAAGAAGGTATCTGCTATGGGTTTTTTGTGTACCTATGCCAGACCTGCCAAGCCTCCACCCAGCTTGCCCAGACTACATGCCTGGTACCCATCACAGCTAAGTAGAACACTCAAAGACCTCTTGGTTTACTCCAGCAAAGTCCGCCTCTCATGAGACCCTGGAGCCATCTTTCTACAGACTTTATCGTGGACCTTCCCGTATCTGAGGGGTGTACCTGCATCACGGTCGCGGTGGACTCTTTCTAAAATGGTGCACTTTTCCCCATTACCAGGCATGCCTACTGCTGCTGGAATGGTGTCTGTTTTTGCCCGAAGATGTATTCAGGCTCTACGGCCTACCAGACAAGATCATCTCTGATCATGGAAGCCAGTATATATCCCGCTTCTGGAGGGCACTCTGTAACAAGTTAGGCATAGACAGAGCTTTATCCTCGGGTTTTCACCCTCAGAATAACGGTGAAACTGAGCATCTGAATGCTTCGCTTGAGCAGTATCTCAGATGTTTTACCAAACATCTACAGAATAATTAATTGGGTATCCCTGCTGCCTACTGCAGAGTTTTCATATAATAACTCTAAACATTCTGTGATCTCCATCAGCCCTTTCTTCTGCAATTACGGCTTTCATACGCTTGACATCCTTCCTTCTGAGATGCGTGCTACTATTGTACCTTCAGTTGATGGACTTCTGTCTAACATAGCCGATGCGCATAAGACAGCTAAGGAAGACCTGAGAATGAACCAAGCACGCTATCAAGTACAAGCTGATTCACACTGCCACAAAGCCCCCATATGGTCTCCTGGAACCCGAGTGGGTTGTCCACCAAGTTTCTCCCACGATGGTTACATCCTTCTAAAATATCACCCCGCTTCTTGGGACCTTTCCCGACAGCTAAAATGGTCAATCCTGCGGCTTACCGCTTACGGCTACCAAATAGCATGAAGCAGATACATCCAGTATTCCATACCTCTCTGTTGAAGGAAAGTCAAAAGGATCCTTATGGCAGGACCATACCGTCCATAAAACATCTGGCTGATGACACTCCCGGAAAATATGAGGTTGCTAGGATCTTGGACTCTAGATACAGGAAGGGTCGACTAGAATATCTAATCCACTGGAAGGGGTGTTCGCATATGGAGAGCTCATGGGAACCCTCGTCACAGGTACATGCCCTGTTGTTGGTTCGTTCCTACCATCGTACCCATCCAGGCAGACCCGGAGGTCCGTCCCCTGGAAGGGGGCATAATGTCACGTGCCTGCCTTCCTAGCGCTTGTGGTCTTCATGGCGTGTGCTGCCATTGAGTTAGCCGCCACGTTTCCTACGCCGTCATTTTGACTGTCTAGTTTTCTGTCCTCTCTCTTTCTACTTCCTACTTTAGCTCTGCTCTTTCTTTCGACTGCGCATTGCAATCCCTTGACTTCGCTTTCACTTTGGGTTAACACTCCTTAGTTTTCCGCTTGCAGATCTTGCTGCCTTTTTCCCTGCTCTCTTTTTTCGTTCTGGCTCTTCTTTCCTTATGGGTGCCTGGTCATTCGCCCTTTTCTGTTGTTCTTCCTGTCGCCAAACTTACTAAGGTGCCTTTATTTTCGTTTTATTTTCCTCCCTTTCGTATTGGTTATTTCTGGACTCTCTCTCTCTCTCATTGTGTTTTTCTCTCCTGTGTTGAATTAGACACTGCCTTTTCTTTTTGAGCTCCGTGTTTTACGGCCCTCCGCTCCTTCTGTGCCCCTCTTCCTCGTTACTCCGCCAAGTCCACAAAGGCTCTGTTAGTAACATCGCTTCGTTCCATCTGCGGTGCACAGCGGAACCACATTGGTCTTCATACAAGAGGTTTTTTTTAGCCGCTGGCTTTTTTCCTCTTGCTTCTGGCATTTTTTGAAGGGGGTCCGGTGTTCTCCGACATTGTCCGGCGACGCAGTGGCTTCATTCCGAGGAAGGTCGTATCTCTACCAGAAAAAGAAGACCTGCAGAAGGAAAAGAGACAAGAGGGCCAAGTTAGCTTCGGAAGGATCAGGTGAGGAGAACGAGGAGGGGGATTTAACGGATCTAGAGGATTCCATTGCCGAGAAGCCCATCACACCCGACATTACCAGCTACTTAATCTTGCGCAGGGAGCTACCATTATTTCCATAAAAGAGGGGCTTTTGAAAAGTGTAGGTCAACCCTGTAATGTCAATCGGCAAAAATTAAGGGCCATTAGCTTAAACCCTGGAGAAACCCCCCATTGAAACAGGAGAACGAATTTAAAACACTCTTTGGATTAACGACAAAACAATGGAAGCATTGGTAGAAATGATTACTTTAGAACAATTTACCAATTATTTACCCCCTTTTTTTTACAAAAAGCAGTATTGCAACTAAATTGACCGACCCTAGTCATGGCTATTGAGACTACCCAAAAACACTTGGACGCAGCCAAACACTTCCACTCGGTACATCAAGGTGAGGAGTGGAAAGATCACAAACCTACTCAGCGGCCCCAACCACAGGTATTAGATAGGGGAGGAGGATCATATGAAACCAAGGAATGGATCCTGTAGGAAAGTATGGAAGTTAAAAGACCTGACCCTACATATAGAGAGGAAAGTAACAGGGAGGACTGTAAAGGAATCAAACTACCTCCCCCTAACTTCTTTTCATGTAAAGAAATAGGCTGTTTGAAAGCGGAAGAGTGGGAAGAACCTGAAGAAGATCTGGATACCTTTAGCATATGTTTGCGTCAGTCCACTGCTAACTTCACATATCAAAAGGCCTGGGTCAATGGGAAACAAGTGAAAGCATTAATTGACTCAGGTAGAAAACATAAACTGCTATAAGGCCGATTTGGTCACAACAACAGATATCGAGAATGCCACTGTAGTTAGAAATACCTATGAGATACTTGTGCGCATGGGGATAACAAAATATACCGTAAAATACCCATATACATTAATATCAGGGGCGAGTCATGCCTAATATCATCATCCATCATTCCTGGGCTCCCCAAAGAGGTTATTGGGGGGAAGAGACTTCCCTGCATTCTCCACTCTTTTGCAGGAAACCCCAACTCCCCAGAGGGAATTTATACCTCAAATCTACTGGCACTCTAACTGTTATTTCCAAAACTCTCCAATATGGGATTGGAAGGAGACAGAAAACCATGAACCTACCATTTACCAAGAACTTTCCACAAGACATAATGAGCCGTATGACCCTTGTCTCTATGAAACCCACTACCAGCGCCAAAAATATACTACCACCTAAAATAATTTTGGAGCAACCAGAAATCTTCGCTCCCATTTTGACTAAAATCATCAATATATCCTTTAGTGATCAGTTAGTACCACAGACATAAAAAGGGTCACGGTTACCCCGCTGGTCAAGAAACCTCATCTCGACCCCAGAGACCCCAACAACCTCAGGCCCATCACAAATTGTAATTTCATTCTAAAAATCACAGACAAAATACCCATCTTGCAACTCCAAGCACATGTGGAAGCCTCAGAATCCCTCCATTACCAACAATCGGGTTTCAGACCAGCACACAGCACCGAGACAGCAAGCTTGATCTCCAAACTAAAATGCTTAGCATCATGGACAATGGGAAAGCGGGCCTTCTCATTCTCCTGGACCTTAGTGCTGCATTCGATCTGCTGGATCATAACCTCCTTAAAACAGCACTAAAAGAAACAGCCAATTGCTCGGCAGAAGCAATAGGTTGGATAATGTCCTTCCTTAAAAACAGGTTCTCATGGGTTCACTGGGGAGATAAATTCTCCATAGAAAAGGAAATCTTACAAACACCACATTCTTGCTTTCGCCTTGTTGGTACTCATGGGTCTTCGGGTTCAGTGGTAGTCTTGGAGAGGTCAGAGGCGTCCCCCCGGAAGTCCAGAGACCATAAAACTGTGCTCTGTGCGACCAGGGGGCTACCCCCTGGGAAACCCTTGTGGGGAAGAAAACCCAGATTCAGATCGCGAGATGGAAGTCCAATGAAGAAGAATATCAATCTTCCACGTGAAGTAGCAAAGATTAGCAGCAAGGGTATCCAGTAGATAGGAGTCCAATGGAAAAGGTTATCGATCTTCACGTGGAGAAACGAAGACTGGCAGCAGGGTTATCTGGAATTGAGGAGTCCAATGGAAGAGGAAAATACAGGAATGGACAGAGAATAGGTAAGGTAAGTGGACAAACGTCAGGTAGGAAGGAGAGTGGAGACGAGAAAAGAAGCCAAGCGCGAGGTAGCACGACGAGCCAAGATCGGCGAAGAAATGCAGCGAGAAGGAAGGTAGGGGAGACGATCTCCGTGCAGAGTGCGAGGAGAAAAAGTGTAGAATGAAAAATAGCCGATAGTTAGAAATGAGTCGAAAGCGGCAGAACGCCGAAAAGTAGAAGGGAGCCGAGGGCGGTGCAAGCGACACGAAGACGAAAGTAGAAGGGAGCCGACAGCGGCAGAAGGGGCAGGTCTCCGGAGGCAGAGACGCCGCGAGCAAGGTAAACAGCGAAAATGTTACACCATCCACTGGTCACCTTACGCACACGAACACCCGTGCAGTCACTAAGCCCTCCATCTCAGGCTCTGATCTGCCTTCCTCTTCTGACCTCATGTACTCACTCCCTCAAGCAGCACGGCAGCGGCGCACACAAGGACATCTAACGCGCTATGGTCATATCCACCCACTGCAACGTTGGCAGTTGCCCTGGCGTCTTGGAGACAGTCGACAGAGACGCCGGCTTTTTCCTTTGCTTCGTCCCGCCCTCAGGAAGACCCGGCAGCGTTTTGAAAACTTGGGTCATGTGACAAGGAAACATGCTACATCATCAGTCACGTGATGGGTCATGTGACATTTATAGGCCCCTTTAAAACCGGAGAGGGAACGCTCATTCAGTGCTTCACACCTGACCCAATCAGGCACTGTTCGGCATCTTCCTGTCTCCACATCTTGAACCTGGACTACGGACTGTTCTTCTTGGATTCCTCTATCAAGCCCTTGGATATTGTTTTGCTCTGCTGTTTCAGGACCTTTGAACTGTATTTTTTGGACTCATTTGGATTACCCCCTGGTTACGACGAACTTGGCTGGCTTTTGACCTTGGAACTCTTAACGGACTGTTTTTGGATTTCCTCTTCTGTTACCTGCTGGAATACCCTTTCCATACAGGTCTTGCAGTGCCTATTTCTAAAACAATCTACGCCTATCCACTGCTGCTTGCTACACTCTGCAGCCCCCACAGAACACCTCCATTTTCATCTTTGTTCTTCATGTCCCCAGACCCTTGGTAAGCCCCTTGATATTTGTTACCTCGTTATTCAGTATATTGTTTGCCATTGTACTGACCCATTGCTTGCTTTACAGCAGTCGAGGGGTCACCGGTGTTCCTGGTTCCTGGCGTTCTTCGGCACTCAAAAAACCTGTGGCCTCAAGGATTGCTCAGGAAGTTATTTGTATCTTTCTGAGCAGAACTTGTGGACAGAGGCCCCATAATCTTCACGACCATCAAGTCATAACAGAAAAGCAACAAACGAGTAAGGAAAACCTTTGGAAAGGTTTGAGAGGGAGCGTAGCTAGCGGAGCAATGCTAAACATAGCAGTAGAGTAGCAACGCAGTTACCTGTCAGTTCTTGGGGCTTAAGTATGAATGAATGGTAAACAGCATGCTTCTCGGAAGCACGAAGACTAGACCTGCAATGTTAGTAAGTGGTAACACTGTTAAGCAGGCGCCATCTTGGATTCCACTGAGAATATTGCGGATTATGCATCTTCCAGTTTCTCCATAGGCTTCTAGGATTTCTTCTGACAGGAAATTCTTTGTGGTGTCCCACAAGGGGCCAGCATGTCACCACTACTATTCAACTTATACCTATGATACCTATGCCTAATATTAGAACACATCGATACATTTTTCACCAATTATGCTGACGATACTCAGCTGGTGACTGAACTTAGTGGAGATCACAAGAAAGACAATGCACAACTACTCAAGGTCTATAACATCATAGAACTATGGATGGACACAAATTGGATGAACCTGAACAACAAGAAGACTGAATAATGGTATTCGGATCCCACCAAGCCAGAGCCAAACTCACTCCCAACTACAGCTCCTTCCTGATAGAAAATACTCAAATACAGGTACTAAGCAAAGTTAAAACACTAGGCTCGAAGCATCCTTGGGAGCTGAAGCCCAAGCTCAGTACATAAAGAAAAGATGGTAATACTACCTCAGATTACTAAAAGCCATTAGGCCCGATCTGTCTGAGGGAAATTGTGCCATTATAGCCAGGGTGACAATTTTATCCCGCCTGCACTACGGCAACGCACTGTTGCTAGGGTCTAACAAACAATGTCTCCACAGCTATCAGGTTGTACAAAACAACGCAGTGAGGATAATAAAGAAAAAAATAAATCGGACCACATTAACGACTCCAGAAGAGAGTTACACTGGCTTAAAATTGAAGATAGAGTTCAATTTAAGGCCCTGACCATGGTCCACAGATGCATCCACGGGAAAGCACCAGAGTACCTAAAAACCAAAATCCACCTGTATATACCCAGCCGCAGGCTTAGATCCTCAGACCAAGGAAAGATCATAGTAGCCACTAACAAGCGCAAACTTGGCTCAGGGAAATCCTTCCCCATCCTAGCTGCAGGCCTATGGAGAAACCTCTCCAGTAACATTAGACTGGAAGCCAACTATCTACGCTTCCGTAAACAAGTGAAGACCTATATCTTCAACTGAATTTCCCACCCACGACAGGCCGTTATTTGTAATAGTCTGTTAAGTCTCGTCATTGGCTAATGTGAATGTACTTTCTGTCCATGTTTCTGCGCCCCGAGACTTGTGAATTACCGGTGCAATATAAATGAATAAATAAATAAAATAAAATAAAAATCCAGGGTCACCCCTCAAGATCAATTTTTGGGATACCTTTGAGAAACAAATAGAAACACCTTCGCCTCTGCCGGCACAGAAGGAACGAAACCGGTGGAATATGCACAAGTCTTTGTATATATGTTGTTCTTGCTCTTTCCCAGGTCTTCAAATTGAAGAACCTGGGGAAAGACCAACTATATCCACCTCATATTGGGGTAGGGTATGTGAGAAACCTGAAGGTGTCCCACCTGTTAGTCCCTGGGCGTCTGTCATCCAGGTGGCCAGGACACGGACATTGCTTTTAAATCCAGTTCCTGGGTGTGGACCAATGCGGGGGGATAACCTGGGTGAGGGGTCTTCAGGGAGTGGTAGTGGGACACTGGATGGTGAGACTCCGTATCCCCTTCCCTTTTACACTTTTACCCCATCCTACCATGTGGGATACTTAGGAACTCAACCAGCCTCCCCTTTCACAACACAAACACTTTCTCACGGACAGCTCTTTATGAGAGAAAACGGACTAACACCCGAGCCGTATACCTGACATGTCCCAATAAAATGGTCAGGCAATTACTGACCATCATGCACACCTCACTTTAATTACACTTTCCACACGGATAAAAGGCGGAGCAAAAGAGCACACTCTGAGCAAGACAAAACACACGAGGAAGCAGCAGTTCCAAGATGGCAGTTTAATACAAGGATAAAGATGGCAAAACCGAAGGGGATCACAAGACCTTTTTGACAAGGAACCGTTACTTTCACGAACCCTTGAGTATAGAAAGTGTAAGACCAGGAAAACAGGCTGAAGAATCCTGCATTGTGTATTGCAAGTACCCAGCACCCTCCCGCGTCAATAATCAAAGCAGGCAGAATCGCTTGCCGCTGTGGTACTGTCCTTGGCTCTTACAACAAAGCAGTACCAGTGAAATCAACACAGCCAGTGAGTTGGGGAGTCTAATTCCAAACCCGTCTGTGTTGAAGCAAAGGTTGCAAGCAGCAACATTGTATGGCGAGCGTTGAAGCGAACAGTATATGAACGCATGTTATAACCAACGCAAGTAAAAATTGAACAACAGATGAGTGATTGAACTTTGAAACCAAGATACGATACCCTTGACAGAGTGGCCCGGCACTGCATGTGTGCTCATTCGAAAGTCTCTGTAAGGTATCCAACTGAGAGTTCAGAAAGGTGAATGAGTGGCAAAGAACTGTACATCGAGGTGGTCCTGCGCCGGGTCAAGCAAAATCCTGTGCACAATCGAAAGTCTTCGATGTTGATACTGCCAAGCAAGTTGATTGAACAAAGAGAGAAAGTTGGTCCGAGCCTGAACGAGGGAGATCAATTAGAAGCTTTTTGGATAAAGCAAGTTTGTGTTAAAATGTATTAAATTGGTCCGAGCCCGGCGGAGGGAGACTGATTGAACATTGTGTTAAAATGGGTCTGAGCCTGGCTGAGGGGATCCGAGGTGAATAGTGAATCACCTGGGAATTTGAGTAGGTGTGAAATTCTGGAGATGAAAAGAATGTACTAATAAATAATAATAATAATTTAGCATTTATATAGCGCTACGAACCCTCAGGTATCTGAGCACTGCTTATTATTACCCACGGTGTGTGGTGCTCATTTATCGACCTCGGAAGGATGAAAGGCTGAGTTTGGCCCCGCCGGGATTCGAACCTGTGTCAGCAGGCTCTGCACAGATGTCAAAGCAAGCGCTCTACTCGCTGTGCCACTTGACCGGCATACTGTTTGTCGCATCAGGTCCTCTGCAAGAAGGAGATTTTGAAAGGCCAAGAGACTTGTGCACAAAAGGCCCTGATGCTAGTGTTTGAACTGCACCCTAGTGCCAGAGAAGCCAGAGACTGTGTTAAGCTCGAGTGTACCACCTTGTCTCATGCTGAAAACGTGGGGAAAGGAGGCCAAAGGCCTGAATATCCTGACATATTGTTTCTTGAACACTTCTTTCTTTTACATAACATTGTTTACCTCACTATTTGCATTTAGGGGTAAGGATTGGCAATAGGTTAATAAGTATACACCCTTTTATTTTGGCAACCACTAGGACTGCATTATTATTATTTGATGGTCTTAGCTTGCACCCATTAGGATTAGATAGGCGATTTTCAAACCCTTTTTGAAGTTCAATAAACACCCTTGAACTGTGGTCACTTGTATCTATCTTACTGTTGATACCATGCCTTCCTTACACTTCCAACAAACTCCAGTTACTTTCGCCAAACACGTACTCCAACAGCCCATGCTGACTGGTTTGCAACCCTGAAGTATGGCTTATATAGGGGTTTGTCTCTTCTCCCTGGGTTCTGGTGTTTTGCCCCGTGTTCTGTAATTTAGCCTACCTCTCATCTGCCTTCTAGGTAAAAATAAATCTGTTGCCTCTACCCTGCCTTTGTCCCTTGTTTCTACTGCCTCCACTATAGCACTTCATCCATCATGGTCACATCCCTAACACAGCTGGCCGTGTCCCCTACCTGCACTAAAAATTTCTAATGCTGGTTGTCCTTAATCTATGTATGTCCACCCATATATTGTCCCCAGTGACTGTTCCATTTACTCCGCCCCATTGAAAGAAGCTCACTGCTTCCCGCCAAATCTGATTTCTTATCTATTGGATGTTCTCTTTTTAACAGAAGAGCATTGCTCCTCCCTCTATATTCATTTTTTTAGAAGGGGTGGGATTGGCTCTGGCTTCTCAGATTACCTGATGCAGATTTGCACTCTAGGGGATGGCCTGAACCGATAACAAGGCTGTCAGCCTCTGAATCCCTGCAACACTTTGGGCCTCATTACGAGTTTGGAGGCAGCCATGGAGCTATTAGCTCCATGGCTGCCTCCAAACCGGACTCCTTTACCGGGTTGCTGCAATGGGGACTTACCGGGTCATTCTGACATAGGAGGACCCGGTAAGTCCTCCTTGCAGGAACCATTCCCCATTCCCATTTAAGCCCCCATAGGGGATGGAGGTAACAACGGTCACATTATGAGTGTCCCGTTGTTACCTCCCTCTTCCCCTCGCGGGACCCGGAAAGGACACCTGTTTTACCAGGCGTCCGATCCGGGTCCCATGAAGGGAACCTTGTAATCAGCCCTGACGGAATGAAGGGGGCCGGTCCCGTACCGGCCCCCTTCATTCCATGAGCGCAAGTCTCGTAATGAGAGTAGCCACTACTGCCTCAGAGAGAGTTGGCTCATTTCTGTTTACAGCATGTGCTTTAGTGTCTGGAAAAGCTTCCCAGGGTCCGTAACACTTCTAAAGGAAACACTGTTGGTTTATTTGACACATTGTCCCACATTTCGAGTTTGGAGGTAAGTTCCATCCCTTACCGGCATGGCACAAATAGCATGTCCGAGCTGGCAGAAGCCCGCTAAAAGCACGCTATTACGACTTCGCAGGCACAAGCTTTGCGCCATGCTGGTAAGGTACCTAGCGCCGGCATGAAGCGCACCGTAGATAACACTACCGCCATAGTCCAAAGCGGCATTAGCGGTGACCGTAAATAGCGGTGACCGCTAATTACAGTCACCGCTATTTACGGTCACCGTTAAATAGCGGAACCGGAAATAGCGTCATCGCACAGGAACGGGAAGGAGCACGGTGGCCATCTTTAAAAACACAATCCATTGCCATCCTCACCACACAGGACCCCTGGGACACTGGTGATCGTCTGGAAAGTTAATCAAACATCCAGGAATGCCAAAAGCACCCAAGAAGGGATCTACCCGCCTCCGAAAGGAGCGCTTCAGCCCAGATGAACTCCAGTTGCTCGTATACACCCTACACAAGCATGCTGGGACTGTGTTCAGAAGCAACATGTGTGCACGGTCAAGGATTGCTGCAAGGTGGGATGACCTGCGGCTGAGGGTGCGGAACATTCTTTTTGCAAACCATGCCCAGGCCTTGGAGACCGGAGGAGGACCAAGTTCTCCAATAAAGCTCACACAGTGGGAGGAAACATGTGCGGGCATGATTGGGGCAGAATCCATAGAAGGGGTCGGAGAGATGGAGTGTGGCGGCACGTCATCAGCTGATGGAGGTGAGTGTCCAAAGCAAAAGTTGCTAATCCAAAAGTGATGAAAGTCAATGGCAAATGTCTGTCCAAAGAGTGACGCCATGGTTGGCCACACACACACTCCCTGTAAAGTATGCCAAAGCAAGTGAGACACAAGCCGTTGCCTGGTGCAAGGCCGTAACGTACATGACACATACCACACAAAGTAGCAAATTCCATGAGGCACACAGCGTCCATGATCTAAATAGTGTGCATGTCAGACAGCACAGTACCTGGCTAACATGAGTGACACCGACATATGCCTGCATGTACCACCCATGTATGGAATGACGTGCCATTATCTACACAAATGCCTATTACCCACAATTGTTTGGATGTGCTATCGTACCAATGTATGCTGGCTATCCAAACATCACTCATGCCGTCCCTCTCTTTCTCCCCAACAGGCAGTGAGCATGACAGTGAGGAGCACATCCACATCCAGGGGCGCCGTGTCCCAGCAAGGAGGCCACCACTGGGACATTTTCCACCAGCAACAGCAAGGCCCGTGGAGGGCACACCACCCCCACCCTCACCCCTCACTGCACTGCCTGCAGACACTGGTGCAACGCCACCTTCGGAGGAGTCCAGTGTGGCTGGGGAGGTGGCAGCCACGGCCCCCCTCGCAGTTGAGGACAGCCCCAATGACATCTGGGGAGCCATTGAGGACGACTATGTGGAAGTAGTCCACATCCCAGCACAATATTCCAGCCGCCAAGTATCCATGAGTGACACTGGTGATGCCAACACACCGGCGCAGTCTGGGCAAGAACAGACACAGGGACATATCAGTCCCATATACAGTCCCGGGGAGGATGAGCCTGCAGGACATGGCAGCCCAATCCCCAGCAGGGCCACTGGTGCAGCCGCAGGGGCACAGCGGGCTGACCAGCTCTCTGCCCTAATATCGGATTTTCTGCAGGACAATCGGCAGGCCAGGGAGGAGTGGCGTGCAGATTTGAGGGCACTGGGCTAGTCCATCACCGAAAACACAAACCGCCTCTGTGAGGTGCTCGGCCGCATAGCCGATGCTTTGGAGACTGCTCTTCCCGACCAACAGCCTTAGCATGAGGACACACCGTCCACAAGCAACTCCACTCAGACCAGCCAGCTCCGTCGGTCTCTCCGTGCGCAGTGCCGACGGGACATGCCTCCCCCTGGTTCCGGGAGTGCTGAATGACTGTACTGGCAGCCTCATGTGGGCTCCGTGGACCCTATGGGACTAGTGTGGGGTTGTTGTGGTGGGAGGGGGGTGAGGGTGTGTGGTGGAGTTGTGGGGGAGTGGGGGGAGGGTGTGTGGGGGAGTTGTGGGGGGAGGGGTGTGAGGGTGTGTGGGGGAGTTGTGGGGGGTTGGAGGGGGGCAGGGTGTGTGGGGGAGTGTGGGTGGTGGAGGGTTTGTTATTCACATTCATATTTTTACTTTCAATACACCGGTTGTGTGACAAAAAAATAACCAGAGTGGACATTCATCATTGCGCATGTGTCATTTAATCTTGCACAGTGCATATTGTACATGTATCCCCACACCCAGTGCCCTATGTCCTAACATTATGTCACCCTCTGCTGACTTGTGTGTCAGAAATATTGTGCGATCACTGACTGCCGCACAGCACGTCCCTCCTGTGCATCGACGCTGTGATGATGTCCTGCCACATCTTTCTCCTCCCCTTCATCATCATCAGGTAGTAGCAGTTCCATGTCAGGGGGCAGGGGCACGTTCCGGCGGATGCATATATTGTGCAGCATTACACATGCCATGGTGATCTTGGCCACCTTCTCATGGCTGTAGAGGAGTGCCCCACCCGACCGGCTGAGGCAGCGAAATCGTGCCTTTAACAGGCCAAAGGTCTGCTCAATTACCACACGTGTATGGGTATGGGAACGATTGTAGTCCTCCTCGTGCCTGTTCTGTGGGCTTAGGACAGGGGTCAGGAGCCAAGGCTTCAAGGGATAGCCACCATCACCTGCATGAGAGAGGAATGAAGGTAAATGTTCACACATTCATGTTGGACAACTGTACTAGTGTCACATGGCTGCAGGTAATGTGTGCCCACATGCACATGTCCCTGGATGCATTGACCCCATTTCAGGTCCTGCTATGTGTCCTGTGCAATGGACTAATGGTGTGGGTTGCATCTTCAAGATGATTCATGGTGTGCACTGACATCTTGTTGCACGTGCATCGTATATGCATACAGCAGTGTTGGAGTAAAATCAGTGATGTGTTGTGTTCTGTGAGATTTGGTAGTAGGGAGCGTTGGCTGTAGTCAGTACAATATTGGGCATTCTGCACTGATCATTTCCATGGTGACATGCAGCACTCCTATGGGTGTGCCGAACCAGTGACACACTGTGGTATCCCTGGTTGGCTCAGTTCAATGCACTCCCAGGGATGATTGTCCTGTGTGGTGATATGCTGGAGACAGCAACATAGTGCATATGCACTGCAAAGTGCAGGATGGCCTTACGGTGTGTGAGGGCCGCTGATGAGTGGTGCATGTGTTGTGGGATGTGGCCTGGTTACCTGTTAGTCATGTAGTGATAGGTGTCGGCCTTACTTCATAACTATGGGATTTGGGTGTCATGTACCGTTTCAGATGCTTTGGGGCACAGTGTTCGGTGATGTGCACATCGTGCAATGACATCAACATTCCCACCAAGGTGGAGTATGCATCCCCCCTTCCCACCCAGGTGGAGTCTGCATTCCCCCCCTTCCCACCCAGGTGGAGTATGCACCCCCCCATTCCCACCCAGGTGGAGTATGCATTCCCCCCCATTCCCACCCAGGTGGAGTATGCATTCACCCCCCACTCCCACCCAGGTTGAGTATGCATTCCCCCCCTTCCCACCCAGGTGGAGTATGCAGCCACCCACCTCACAACCCCGATGCACTGCCATGGCCCAGTCAGGCATTTCACCAAGCAGCCAGGCACGTCGTCCAGCATGTCGCTCCATGAAGCGTGGTAGCGTGGAGTTCCGCAGGACCAAAGAGTCATGAGTTGATCCGGGATATTGGGCACAGCAATGTGTGATGATCTTGCTGGCGTTGCATACCATCTGCACATTGATGGAGTGGTATTGCTTGCGGTTGCGATACACCACCTCCATGGCATGCAGTACCACCAACTCCATGTGGGTGCAGTCGAGGGCACCTACACAATTTGGCATGCCTGCCAGTGCATGGAAGGCAACTTTTTTATCGAATATCTCCTTGGTAGTCCGTGGTAGGGATATGTAGTCCCTTGTGTGCTTGAGGAGGGCATCCAGCACTTGGTTCAGTATCCGGGAAAATAAGGGTTGTGATATGCCATGCATGTGCCCAACTGTGTGCTGGTAGGTGCCTGTGGCAAGGAAGTGGAGCACAGACAATACTGTTACGCTCACCTGGTTCCCACAGGGGGGTCGATCGGACCCAGACAGCTGCAGTCTCCACCAATGTGATGCGTAGTGCCGAGATGACTGTCTGGACTGGCCCGCCTAATCTCGTCTGCTTGATCCGTAGAAGTATTCTCCTGCAAGTGGAGAAAGGGATTTAGCCACCTGTGGATATGAGTGATAGCCCCCTCCCACTGTTCTCGTTCTCCCTTCTTGTCACCTCCGATATTCCCTTTTAGGAACCTCAGCTTATGTTTTTAAATGATGAGCTCTCCATCCTGCGTGGATTGCAGGGGCGTGTTGATGTCAGTTACTTCACTGGTTTGAAGGCATGGGAGAGTTCCGGAGAGTATTGGCAAGGTTCGGTAAGTATCAAGTTCATAGAGTTCAATATGTCCGTTGATTCACTCTTGTTCCCCCTTCCTTCCTTGTCTTGCAACTAAGATCGTGAGAAGATACCCCTCGTGGCAGTTGGTGGCGCTCAGGTAAGAGTCTGTATTATCCGACGCCGTCCGGTAAATGTTGCCGGTGTTTAACGTGTTGTTTTCTCTCCCTTTGCAGGTGCGGCACATGAAGATATGGAGAGTTATAGAATAATGCCTCCGGTGGTAATCAGGTAAGTCTATGATGATAAGTGTTTTATTTGTTGGTTTTCTCGGTTTACCTTGTTGTTTTCTTTTGTCCCTCAGGTACTGGAGTTCGGCGAAGAAATGATGGAGGCAGCGCCGAATCGAAAGATGCTACGAGGACTGGTGAGTATGGCGCAGCGCTGTAGCTGGAGATGCGATGCGTACAGAAATGATGTTCTTTCCAGGTCCGGGGCTGTTGGGGTTTTAATAAGTATCTGGATGCCTGCTCCCAGATCTGATGGGCTTGGTCCTGATGCCGGGGGGTAGGCATCATCACAACCCCTACTTGTGATCTTCTCCGGTTTACGGCATGCCGCTAATGCCGGCATGGTGTGTCGCATGTGCGCGCCCAGACCGCTATTTACGGCATCGTACTTTACGGTGCCGTTAATAGCGGTCTGGTTGGTCAGAATAGCCCAGAGCGGTAATCAAGTTTGCATCAAAGGAATACGAGACATCCTGCAAGCCATTGTAAAACCGGATGGACTAACACAAGAAGATTAAGCCTTCTTGGTTTCTAAACAAGGTGAGAACTTAAAATACAGGAGTTCCGCTAGAAGTGATTCATTTAGGATTATCAAATGATTTATTAGCATCATTGGTCATAAATCTAAATTATCAACATGGATTAAGTTACACAAATGTAGCCATTAAATCAAAAGAAAATTTATCAACAATATGCAATCAACTGCCTTGTTCTCTCTTGACTTTGAATCTACTTTCTCCACTTAAAAAAAAAATTCTTTCAAATATTGTTGAACACCATATTTATTTGTTTATTTGCTTTTTAGGAATGCATCATTATCATATCATATTGAAGAATTATAATGAAATTGTCATTGTGACACCCTCCTGAAGAACCAATAACATTGGGGAAAGAAACGTGTCGAGGGAATAATTTAATAAATAAATATCTTTACACTTTCGATTCGAGTCTCATGAACAATATATATTTCTTTTGATCATAAAATAAAGGTGCGCTAGAACTAAGTGACTAGTATCTTCCAATTTTGTTCAATTCTTGATACATTCAGCAGTCTGAGTGTCACTAGTCATCTCTACTGCGGCACCAATTAAAACATTGAAGAATTGACAACTCTTTTAAGGCCAGCTCGCCAACAGTTGTATTACAGACTGCAAAACAAGAATCTTCAGGTTGATCTATAAAACTGAGGCAGAACTGGGTTATAGAAAGTCCATCAAAAAATTCGGACAGACTCAAACGCAGTCACAATCACTATGGAACATCTATACAGAACAAGAGAACTTCAGGCTGAACAACTTTTTTCAGGCATTCAAGTACAGCCCACACAGGGCAATTCTAACGTTAATACAAAATCTCTGAAAAAATTATTTGAACATTTAGGGCCTCATTACACGGACGGCGGTAAGGGTTAACGGTCACCGTTAATGGCAACGGTGACCGTTAACCCTTACCGCCGTACTACGAGGTCCCTTTGCGGGTTGGTGATTTAACGCCTGCTTTTTGCAGGCGTTAAAAACCAACCCGCTAAGGGACCTCGGAGCTAATTACAGCACCGCAAAATTGCGGTGCCGTAATTAGCGCCTTCCCCATTCCCATAGAGCCCTATGGGGCAGAAATGGGAATGGGGAAGGGCAATGGCGGAAGGGGGATTTACCGCCCCTCCAACCTTGGAATGGGGCGGTAAATCCCCTTTCCGCCAAGGCGGTGCCGGTATTTTACCGGCATGAGTGATGGCGCTAATAGCGCCATGGCTCACCGCCTTCCGTGTAATGAGGCCCTTAGAGTCCCTTTCCAAAAAGGAGCTATCGCGTTGGTGAGAGATCACCATCTTGGAAAAATATTAAGAGGTAGGAAGAATACCAAGGGGCCTCAGGATCTGAATTTTCCCATTCTTCAGTGAAGAAGACGTCGAAGATCTGAAAGAATGGGAGGATTTATTGGTCACTACATCTAAGGAAATGATACATAGAATCATCGCCAAAACTAAAAAAACACATGATAAATTAATCAAAGAAATTGAATCAACTCGTAAAAACATAGAAGAACTAAACATTCCGGAAGGAACATTCAAACATTTTCTAATTCTAGACAGTTATCTGGAAAAATTTGAACATGAAATCAAGATAAAAAAACAACAAACATTTCTAAGAGACGAACTGGATTACCAATTCAAACGTGTATACACATTTCAGAAAAAAACATTAATATAAATACCATCATAAAGAACAAAACAACATCAAAAACAGTGTCTGAAAGTGATGCATCACCATCAACATCAGAGACAGACTAAACAAGTGAAGGGGAAACAGAAACACCAGTTTCAAACCAAGACAATACTGAGGAACCATTGGTACCATACTCTTTTTTAGAAGAGTACAAAAAACACAGACAATGGAATACGAAAATAATGACCAGATCACAGTTCACTATGGACAATCAAAACAAAGATATCAACAAGGAAGGAAGACATAAAGAGGCCACAGGTGCAGAGGGAACATCAGGAAACAACTGAAAAGAGCAAAGAATCTCCACAAGATCAAAGAGCCATCAACAAAATAAAATCTAGTGTTAAATCATTCAAAAAACAATGTTCACAAGCTTTAGAATCAGCACTAAGCAAAGGACTATCCTTTAGCCCTTCATCACATTCTGATTGTTTTCAAGAAAATGTTGATGTGTTTAAATTTGGAAGATTACTGGAACTCAAAAGTTTTTTTGCAGCAAGAGATATAATCAAAAAGCCAACAGTGGAGACCACCAGGGGGCACAGGCAGCAAGGAAGCCTGAAGACCCAGCTCCCTGTGAACCTCCGCCTAACAGTGAATTTCCAACCCTTTCCCAGCCTGCACGCCACTGAAACTCGCCACGGGCCAAGAAGACAGGGCCAAGACCAATTACCCTAAGTTTGGTCGAGAACCAAACTGACCTTCACTACAAATGCCAACTCAGCAGTGGTCCCCTCTGTCGCGTGCAAAGAAGCCTCTGACGCAGTAGCGCGGTGTCCGCTTTGAGACAGTAGAGGGTGTCCCGCTCTGTGGAGAGAGAGCACAGAAAGCCCAATCATTGCGCTCCCCGAGCCACGGACCACACCGGAAGTCTGCAACACCCGACAATGTTGATCAACCCGGTAGCGGACCCCTGTAAACACTGCCGCTTCCTTTCCCTTTTGTAAGCCCAGGCAGCGCTTGCCGTAGAGACTGCTTCCTTCGCTCCCCTGAGTCTGGGCGGCACCCGCAGTGAGGAACGGAGTGCTCCCCGAGCCCAATCCAGGAGGATCTGGCCTCCGCAAAAGTGTGCACCCGCAGTCTGGAGCACCCCCCAGAGGCGATCACTGCAGCAGCTACAACAGCGGTTTAAGTAGCCGAGCACACCTCCCCTCCCTCCTGGCTCTCAGAGCTCTGCGCAATCACACCACACCAAGGAGGGGAACGCCCCCGCCTGGACTGAGGCTCTCCTGGCCCCGCACTGACAGCGGTTAAGGGGGTATAAGGAGGCACGCCCCACAGCCCCCAATTTCAACGGAGCACGAGACGACATCGCGTGAGTGCCAGGTGCTGCACTGTACAAGAGCCCTGAAGTCAGTTCCGGGGTAACGAGGAGCGCTCAAAGGCCCTCCCAACTGCCCTGCCCGCTCCGGTATCCTACAGAAGCGACATAAGGTAAGGCGAGAGGGAGGATCCTCCTTGACCCTGGGCCAAACAGAGACTCCTGCTAACCTACAACCACCCATAGGAGCCGCCTCCTTCCTAACACCATCCTCTCAACAGGTTACCCACACGGAATACCAGGCATCGCAGTTCCCCAGGCACACAGGAAAAATGGTAGTCTAACTGCCTCCCAGACCCTCACTGATCATCCTGGAGAAAAAGCCAGTCGTAACCTAACAGCTTCAGAGGTGAAAACGAACCTCATCTTCCCCAGGAGTCGCACAGAGAGGCCCACAGTAGCAACTCCACGAAGCTGCCTTGGTGACCTATCAGGAACATTCTGATCTGGGATCTCGTGAAGAGGGAAGCAAACAAGAGCAGACAGATAACACAGCCATCGCACCCCAGAGATACCACAGGGAGCACCCGCCGCATGCACGACAAAGTCGCCCCCGCAACTATACAAAAACTGCAGATGTTCCGCAGAGACAACACAATCATGGCCTCTCCTATGGCCCAGGACGACCCCCAATCCCAGGGGGAGATCAGGAGGTATCAACCAAAGCAGACATCTGTCTCCTATTTGGCGAAATTCGAGCATTCAGAACCAGCATGACAGCCCCAGTCAGCGTGCTCCAAGACAAAATACATAAAGTAGAGGACAGAGTAGAGGCTCTAGAAAACTACCAGCAGTCTGCTGATATAACAGAGATGAGAACGGAGGGTTGATTCCAAGAACTTGAACAGAGAATCGTGACCTGGAAGCAAAAATAGACGACCTTGAAAATAAGGAGGGCAAATATAAGGATTCAAGGCCTTAAGGAAATTCCCAACGAGACGCCTCCATCATTGCAGACGAGAGTTAAAGATATGATAGCCTCCATTCTCCCATCCTCAATTATACCGTCACTGGAATTCGAGAGGGTTCATCAGGCAGGCGGCCCCCCAGGCGGTCCTAGATCCATTTTAGCAAGATGCCATCATTACAAGCATAAAGTAGAAATTCTCCGAAGGGCGAGAGAACTAGACTCTATAGACTTTGATGGCTCGAAGGTTAGAATTTTCCAAGATCTTTCAGCCGACACACTGGCCCAGAGAAAAGCATGCCGCCCCTCACCCTGTGGCTGAGAGAGAAAGGTGTAAGATATAGGTGTAATCACCAGTTTGCCCCGGTCTTTAGTTACGAAGGCAAGGAATACAGGGTGACCTCTGAAGAAGAAGCCAATGGGATGCTTAAACATTTGCAATCAGGAATAGATACAATTGAAGGTGAGGAAGTTCCGTCTTCATCGGAACCCACGAGACGCCCCTCAGGCCCTGGGTGGCAGAAAAGCAAATCTCGAAGAGGAAAAAAGTTCCAAAGACTGAACACACCATGAACGAAAAATATATGAGGAAGGAAACACAGCAAGATGATATAAAGAAACTAAAGCCAGGCTGGGCACCAGAAAATGTAGACATTAAGCTTTCCCTTATGATTGATAGTTGAGAAAGAGCGGAAGCTTGGAGGGTTTAGGGGGTGCCCTATGTTTACACCCGGGGCATCTCTGCAGTTACTGGGAGTTTGTTCTATCCTTTTCTCACTCTTTTCACTCTCTTTCCATCTTTCTGGCCTACACTGGGAGGGTAGGGGGGAGGGAACACATAGGTCTGACCACAACACGCCAACGCCAACCATTGGCGACGTATAGGGCGGATTAGAGAAGCCAAAACAACAAAGACATATATGGCATACTCAGCTACTAAGAGCAGGCATAAAGACAAGTGATGATGGGGATTGATGCAATTAGGATTGGTTCCTCAATGTCTAGAGATTAAACTCTCCGCAAAAAAGGTCCATGTTACGACACACTTTCAAACAAGCAAATCTCGATATTCTTTTTCTCCAGGAAATTAAATTTAAACAGACAGGGGAGTTTGACTTAAAAGGTGGCTACATAGGCAGGTTCTATATGGGCCTTGGGGCCCGAAAAGAAAGGGGGAGTGGGCATTCTGTATCGTTCATCTTTGGGACTCCAAATATCACGTGTCCGCAAAGACTCAAGGGGGAGGTTCCTCATAGTACAAGGCACCATCAGATCCACAACGGTCATGCTATGTGCAGTCTACGCTCCAAAAACCCAACAAACCCTTTTGTGAATAACTCATGGCTACTTTGGAAGGGGAAACAGTAGGACTCCTGATCTGTGGGAGAGACTTTAATCAGATAACTGACCCAACACTAGATTGGAAATCATACCGCCCGGGTGCCCCCCGACCACTAACACCTTCGGGCATCTGATCACAGTGCAACACATTATTGACGCATGGAGGGCAGTACACCCACTAGACAAAGCCTACACATTCTACTCCCCGCCACATCAAACGTATTCTTGCATAGATTACATACTCATGGAAGATCACTTAGATGCACCTTATTACACAGGCTGATATCAAGGTGGTGGGGTGGTCAGACCATGAGATAGTCACAGTCAACATTGACTTAGGGTGTAACGTATTGATTGACAAACGATGGACGTGCAACGACACACTGTTTACGGATAGGATCTTCAGAGAAAATTTAGACAAAGAAATATGTAATTTCTTTATGAGAAACAATACTGGGGAATTCTCCGTTCTCCACGTCTAGGAGGCAGCCAGAACCACAAGAAGGGGTCTAATCATAGCCCAGGCTTCCTTGGATAAAAGACTAAGGGCCTCATTCCGAGTCCGGCGGTAAGTAACAGTAATTACCGCCATGGCGTAAATACCATGTACGATGTGGTTGGAAGGCGCTATTTCCACCATATTCCAACTTCGCGTGCACGAGTATTCCGCCATGGCGGTAAACTCCCTAGCGGCATAGCGCAAAAGGTCCCGTCAAACCCCTTACCGCCATAAACCTAGACGTAATTAACACCATCGCCTTCGATGGAATCCGTAATTAGCGGAGACCGTAATTTACGCTAACCGTAAATTACGGCCACCGTTAAAAACCGGAAACGGAAATAACGTCATCGCACAGGAACGGGAAGCATCACGGCGGCCATATTTAAAATCACAATCCATTGCAATCCTCTCCATACAGGACATACAGGACTCCATACAGGACTCAGATCGACCAAATATACAACAGAGAAGATCATCATGCCTAAAGTTCTGAAAAAGGGCGCTGCGCGCATCCGAAAAGAAAAATTCACCCAGGATGAGTTACAGGTCCTGGTCGACACTCTGCATGAACATGCAGATATCGTATTCTGCAGCGACATGCGTAGGCCCACCATCCTCAGAAAGAAGGAGATATGGGAGTTGGTCGCACAGAGGGTGAGCGCCGTTGGGAACACCCCCCGCAGCACAACGCATTGCCGCAAACGCTGGGATGACCTCCGTCTCAGGGTGCGGGCCATCATGTCAGCAAACCGTCAGCAGGCCCTGGAGACAGGAGGAGGCCCAGGCTCACCCATTAAAATGATGCCCTGGGAGGAAACATGTGCGGAGATGATGGGCACAGAAGCCATCGAAGGTGTGGGCGAAATGGATTGCGGTGACCCCTCATCCGCTGATGCAGGTGAGTGTCATGAGTCCAAACAGTACATGCATCCCTAATTTAATTCACCGCAAAGGGCCGGCCAAAGAGTCACATCATGTTTGCTTCGTAGCCCCCCCCCCCCAACCATGTCGTAACAAGTGGGACCCAGGATGATGTCAGGTGCAAGGCTGACACCCATATTGGCCATTCCACACAGAAAGCTGGTCAATGTCACTCACCACAGTACTCCGGCAACATGATTGACCCCGCCAACAGTATGCTTTCACCATCCAAGCCAAGTTCCCTCACCAACCAAAATATCACCAAGACGCTGCTCTCCCAATGTGTTACCATAGGCTTGAAGTCATGATGACCCCCAGATCATTGATCGTGCTGTCTCTCTCTTGCCCCCCACAGGTAGCGGTCATGAAAGTGAGGAGCAGGAAGGCTCCCGGCCAAGTACCTCCCGGGACAGGGGCAGGGTACAGCGCATACCTGCTGGCAGACATAAGGCCCATACTACACCACCTGCTCCAGCAACCCCCATGGAGGGTACACAACCCCCACCCGCGCACCTGGACATGGCTGCAGTACCGCCGGAAACATGCCCCACGCTGCACCCTGAGGAATCCAGCATGTCAGGGGAGAATGCTGCCATGTGCCTCCTTAGTGTGCCAGACAGCCCCACATCCCATTCCGTGGTCAACGTGGATTAGACCAACGTCTGCAGCCCTGAGTCACCATCATACAGCCAGGTTGCACACAGCGACTCCGGGTCGAGTGATGGGCCAGGTCTCACAGGCGAAGGGGTAACACCTGTCTCACATCAGCCCACTTCCCCTGGCGAAACACCTGAGAGGCCTGCAGGCCCAATACCGAGCCTGCCAACCACATCGGCCGCAGAAGCTGTGCACTCCCAGAACCTCACAGCCATGATTGAGGAGTTTCTCCGGGACAACCGGGAATCAGGGTTGGTGCATCACAATGACCTGCAGGCTCTGGGCGAGGTCATCACTACATCAACAAACCGGCTCTGTGAGGTGCTCGGCAGGATTGCTGATGCCCTGGAGGCAGCTACCCCCAGACCTCAGCCCCAGCAGGAGGAACCACCCTCCCAGTGCTCCTCCACGCAGACCAGCCCGGTCCGCAGGTCACAACGCACAATGCGTAAATGATTCCTCATGCTCGGGGCGTGCCCATTGACTATGAAGCCACACACATGTGGCCTATGTAGTATTGATGGGACCATTGTGGGGCTGTTGTGGGGGGAGGGTGAGGGGGTGAGGGTGTGCGTGGGAGTTGGGGGGGAGGGGGTGAGGGTGTGCGTGGGAGTTGGGGGGGAGGGGGTGAGGGTGTGCGTGGGAGTTGGGGGGGAGGGGGGTGAAGGTGGAGGATTATTTGTACACGTTTTCACATGATTCTACAATACACAGTTTGGTGCATCCTGGAAAACAGAGTGGACATTGATCATTGTGCATGTGTCTTTTAATGTCTCACAGTGCATGTAGTACATGTATCCCCACACCCAGTGCCCAATGTCCTGTCATCCTCACCCCCTCAGCTGACTTGTGACTCAGAAATATTGGTCAATCAATGCTTGTCGCACGTGACGTCCCTCCTGTGCATCGGCCCCGTGATGCTGTCCTGCCATTCCTTCCTCCTCCTCCTCCTCCTCCTCCTCTGGTGGTAGCAGACCCACGTCAGGGGGCAGTGGCACGTTCCGATGGATGCACATGTTGTGCAGCATTGCACATGCCATGGTGATCTTGGACACCTTCTCGTGGCTGTAGATGAGGGCCCCACCTGACCGGCTGAGGCAACGAAATCGTGCCTTCAAAAGGCCGAAGGTCTGCTCTATCACCACCCGTGTACGGGTATGAGATCTATTGTAGTCCTCCTGGTGCCTGTTTTGTGGGTTGCGGACCGGGGTCATGAGCCATGGCTTCAATGGGTAGCCAGCATCACCTGCATGAGAGTGGAATGAAGGTAAGTGTTCGTGCAATCATGGTGGAGAATTGGGCTAATCTGACATTGCAGCAGGTGTTCACTGGCCATGCACACATGTCCCAGGATACAGTCACCCCATTACATCGTACAATGGCGTTGACTGTCCCACCCTTATGCATCTCTCTACCCCACCCTTTACCACCCGGGTGGAGTATGCTGACAGCCTACTCACAGCCCCAATGGACTGCCATGGCCCATTCCAGTTACTCACCAAGCAGCCAGGTACGTCGTTCAGCATGTCGCTCCATGTAGCGTGGTAGTGTAGAGTTGCGCAGGACCAAGGAGTCATGAGTTGATCCGGGGTATCGGGCATTGCATTGTGTGATGGCTTTACTGGCATTACACACCATCTGGACGTTGATGGAGTGATATTGCTTGCGGTTGCGATACGGCACCTCCATGGCATGGGGAACCACCAATTCTACGTGGGTGCAGTCGATGGCACCTATGCAATTTGGCATGCCTGCAAGTGCATGGAAAGCAGCTTTGGTATCATATGTCTCCTGGGGAGTCCGGGGGAGGCATATGTAGTCCCTTCTGTGCTTGAGGAGGGCATCGAGCACTTGGTTGAGTATCCGGGAAAATATGGGCTGTGAAATGCCATGCATGTGCCCCACTGTATGCTGGTAGGTCCCTGTGGCAAGGAAGTGGAGCACAGACACTACCTTTAGTAGAGGGGGGATGGCAGTGCTGATTTCTATTAGGCTCACTATGTCGTTATGTATCAGGGCCACTATGGTGGTTATCGTGTCCCGGTCAAGCCGGTACAGGGTGTGTATCTGCTCTGGTGTGAGGTTGAAGGGGGTGGGTCTGATGCGTGGAATTGGGGGTTGACGGCGTGGTAATGGTGGCTGCACCGGTAGGGCATGCTGGGCCTGTCTCTGCCTCCTTCTCCTCCTGTGTATCCTCTGTGGTGGGTGCTGTGGTTGCTGTGGTTGCTGTTGTTGATGTTGTCGTCGTTGCTGCCTTGCAAGCAGGGCCTCCAGCTCCATGAATGCTGCGAGAATTGGTATCATCTTGGTGTGGGAGGGGGTGTGGTTTGTGGGTGTGCTCCTTTTGTGCTGTGCCTGACTCTATGGACTCCACCTGTGCTGATTGGGTGCACCTGTTCCTCTTTCTGGCACTGTTCAGGGTTGTTAACACCTTCTCTGCGATGGCGGTTATTACGCCATGGCGTTAAGGTACTTTGCGCCCTTGTGGAGGCCGTTTTTAACGTGTCCGCTTTACTTGGGATCAGCACTGGTTTACGCCTTGGCGTTATTTCCGACGTGGTGTGTCGAGCGCGCGACACTGGTCCGCTATTTACGCCGTCGTAGTTTACGGCGGCGGTAATTACGGTGTGAAGGGTCGGAATAGTCCACGGCGGAAAAGGATGGCGGAATTACTTTACCGCCATCGTTTTTCCATTGGCGCCGGACTCGGAATGAGGCCCTAAAGCTCTTAAGAGAAACCCAGGTCAAATGAGCGATAGAAGAAAAAGAAAAAGCCCTCCCCAGAGATGAAGGAGACCCAACAAACTACAGAGCAGAAATCAAGGCCCTAAGAAATGTGGGAAGGGAAAGCCCTAACCAGCTTGAGATTCGTCAAACAAAGATGAGAAAGAGGAGATAAGGCACATACACTCTTAACAGCCAGGCTCCGAAAGGTGAGAGCCAATAGAGCGCTTCTAAAGATCCGGTCCCCCCTAGACTCGATTCTGGTCAACCCAACAGAAATCACGGCCCAATTCGAACAGTATTATGAGCAGCTCTACACCTCAGACACGCCTCTCCCCACAGAGAACGCTGCTGCATTCATGTCCAAAGTCTCATTCCTGTCACTGCCAGAAGCAGACCTCCACCAGCTTAATTGCCCAGTAACCACAGAAGAGGTCGATCAAGCCATCTCGCACCTTAAGCGGGTTCGGCTCCAGGTCCAGATGGGTTCACCCCTGCCTACTACAAGCGATTCAAGGGCGCTTTGGTGCCGTTTCTTGCTCTACTTTTCAATAACATAATAGAGGCCGGTGCAGTCCCACTCTCCTTTACAGAGGCAAGGATCATAGTAATACCTAAAGAAGGGAAAAACAGACTCGATTGTGGGTCATACAGACCGATTTCTTTACTGAGTGTCGACGCCAAAATTTATGCAAGCATTTTAGCCAAGCGTCTGGGTAAGGTTCTCCCCCGGCTGATCCACAGCGACCAAGCTGGATATGTCACAGAAAGGCAGGGTGCGGACAATGTACGCAAGACACTAAAGCTTATTGCATCCATCCCAGCGTCAGAGCCAGAGGCCACGCTGATCTCGGTCGATGCTGAAAAAGCTTTAGCCCGAGTAAAATGGAGATTCATGTCCAAGGTACTGCACAAAGCAGGTTTAGGGCTCAACTGGATCAGGGGAGCCCAGGCGTTGTACCAGAACACCCAAGCTAAAGTTGTCGTCAATCGAGTCGCTTCTAAACAGTTTCGCTTACAAGAGGGACTAGGCAGGACTACCCCCCGCTAGGAACCGCTAGCCCAAAATATTAGACAGAACACCAGTATTAAAGGGCTTAACAGATATGGCACAGAATACAAACTTGCTCTGTTGGCAGATGACGTTTTAGCATACGTCACGCAGCCCAAGCAATCAATCCCTGCTCTCCTGCAAGAAATAGAGGAATATGGTGCACAATCAGGGTTCCGTATAAATAAAAGTAAAACAACAGTTCTCCCACTTAAGGGGACCGAGACTCCCCCCATCACACCTGCACTGTCCTGGGGCCTCCAGGTCACGCAATCAGGGTACTTGTGGGTCACCATCATAACAAATCTCCAGGCGCTGTACCAAGCCAATTATACACCTCTTTGGTCTGCAATCCAGCAGATGGAGTAAGCTCAAACTCTCCTAGGCGGGCAGGCTTACCGCAATTAAGATGAATATTCTGCCACGACTCCTTTTCCTTTTTCAATCCCTTCCAGTCCAGCTCCCAAGCACTTTCTTGAACACAGCAAAGATGACCCTGCTAGCTTTCCTCTGGGACAATGGAAAACCGTGCATCGCCTACAAAACTGTGATCCTGGCTAAGGAGAAGGTTGGCCTTGCATACCCAGATATCCATGAGTACTATGCAGCCACCCAGCTGCGCATTCTAGTGGATCACTTTAGATAATCTAAATGCAAACAGTGGGTAGCCCTGGAAAATGGTCTCTTGGCCCCAGTAACTCTTGGCGAATGGTTATGGGCCCCTCGGAATGCCATCATGCACAGAGCGAGGGAGCACCCGGTACTGAAAGCGTTCTGGGCGATATAGAAAAACAGAAATATAGGCTTGATCGGAGTGACGACATGGCCATCGTCGCTCAGCTGCATATCGGCCCCACCAATAAGGGACTCCATTTCAGAACCCCTCCGATTCCAACCACAGTATGAACAGGGTTCGGTCAGAGCGGGACTATTGTGAGGATGGATCCATTATAACAAAAGACGAACTTGAGAGTGCACAGCAGGGCCTAAGCAGTAAACCCTTGCCATATTTACAGTTTAAAGGAGTCCTTACGGGCCGTAAATGGAACAGTCAGCTGCAGCGCCCCCTCAACCCATTTGAAAAAATATTAGATATGCGCACGGTACTAAGGTTCTTATATCAAGCATGTATAGCGCACTAATGGATAGGGGTCATCTTCCACCGCCAAACAGTAAGACGCGATGGGACACGGAACTGGGCTGGGATAACAATCAAGAAGGCTGGGACGCTATATACAGAGCAGTACGAAAATCTTCCATCGCTATGCAATACAAAATGCACAACTGCAGAATCCTTACACAATGGCACCTGACCCCACAACAGTTAGCAAAAATGTACAAGGGTATCTCCCCTACTGCTGGAGAGGGTGTGGGAAAATGTGCACATAGTGGCACCAATGGTGGGGCTGCACATAAATACAGCAATACTGGAAGGAGATCCTGGGGTGGAGCCATGATATTGAGGGCATCCATACAGAGCTCGCCCCTCTCCTGGTGCTTTTTGGAGTGGAGTTTATTGAGGACCGGTACCTACTCCTCCCCTACATGCCCAGAAATTTGCTAATGGCAGCTCGTGTCTGTGTCACCATTAAATGGAAAGCTTCTTTGCCACCCACAAAATAGGAATGGCTGAGGAAAGCAAAAGAAATGTATGACATGAAAAGCCTAACTGCACTTTTAATGGAGACACATGCCCCCATTGACCAGCAATGGCTCACATTTCTGCAGTATCTCTGGGAAACGTAGAAAACCTCAGCGTGAGCACTTGCCTGATACCCCAGTGGTAGAACATGGGTCCACCCTGCAACGACCCCACATCTGCACAGTTGAAAGCTGCTTATTCCGCTAACCCCAAGTCTCGAGCACAAGGTATACACCACTGCATCCCATATGTAACAAGCCAGCTTATTGCGATCAGACCCTGAGGGAGGGGGAGGGCGGAATAGGGTTCTGTCTTTTCTGTTTCTTTCTCCGATCTCGGTTCCTCTAGCCTCCATCCCGCTCTTTACTTCCGATATTTTAAGTGGAGGGGGGCTGTTCTTCTCTTTTCTACTTGATACTCTTTTACCTCAAAATGTATTTCTGTGATTGTTAACGTTGGCATTATTAACCGCTGGAAGCCTTTCGGCTGGTGAATCTGTAAATCACAAAAAACATATTTTCTTTTTAAAAAAGCCAACAGCTAAAGCAATACCATCAGATTTAAGCATTTCACATTCTCTTAATACTGTTGAACTTCTGAATATTAAAGAAACAGAAGACGTACATACAATTGAGACCTTTGCCATGGATTTGGATCTAGAATTAGACGTAGCAGAAACAACATCGTAATTCATCTTTTTATCCTCAATTACCAACAGACAATGTAGACATATTCAGGCGGTACTAGATGACCTAAGAAGGAACTATCTCAAAAAGAAAAAATCCATGAACATCAAATTCAATTTATCTCTCTCAGAGAGAAAGGCTATACAAGAACTCAGGAATGATGAAGAGCTAACAGTTAAACAAGCTGACAAAGGAGGAAACATTGTTCTCCTCAATACAGAGGACTACATGAAAATGGCTGAGACACATTTGAGCAATGAAGAGTGCTATGAAAAACTGAAGGTCAATCCCATTCCAAAACTTATTGCGGAATGGATAAATATGAGCAAAAAATGGAATTATGATGGTTTTTTGTCGGATGAAGAATTTGACTTCATGGGAAAATAAATACCCAATTACTTCCATCATATACGTCCTTCCTAAAATTCATAAACATTTTGATCAATTACCAAACAGCAGACCCATAATTCACAGCATAGGGTCCTTAACAGAACCAATATCAGCATATACAGAAACCTACCTACAACCACTGGTCCAAAATGTATTTCTTTCATTAAAGATACAAAAGATGTTATTCAACAGCTAACATTTATCGACTGGGAGTTTGACTTCAGGCTTGTGACATTCGATGTGACTGCATTGTACACAAGCATCATTCATAACAAAGGTATACAAACAGCTCAAACTTTTCTACAGACTAGATCAATATCTTGTTTACATCAATTGAGATGATATGCAAAATGCTGGAATTTACCCTCAGCAATAACATGTTTCTATTCAACAAACAATTGTATAGGCAGAAACAAGGGACAGCGATGGGCGCCAAATTTGCCCCTGCCTATGCCAATCTTTATATGGGAGCATATGAATTACGACATGCTTGGAAACACAGTTCATTTACAGAAAGACAGCAAATCATATACTGGGGGAGATATATAGATGATATTCTGGTGATCTGAAAAGGCAACAAAACATCAATCAATGAGTTTCACAATTATCTCAATGACAATATTTTCAACTTGAAACTGACAATGGAAGAAAGCAATGAGAAAGTACAATTCTTAGATTTAGAACTATATATTAAAGACAATAAGATCCACTCAACATTATATGTGAAACCATCCTCAGGCAACAGCATACTTTTTGCCAAAAGTAACCATCCACCACATATAATCAACCCTCCTTCCCCTCCCTCCTCCTCCCTCTCTATTGGCCTTAAATTCATCACTCATACCACTTAAGGGCATTGAGGACACCAGATCACGCCCCTTCCCTTCCCCTCCCCCTCCCCTTCCTCCCACTCCTTGACCTCAAAACAGACACTGTCACCCCTATCACCTCCCCCCACTCTCCCCCTCCTCCTTGTAAATTGTTCTAAACATTGTTCTAACGACTTGTTTCATGTTTGTAAATATGCTTCTCTCACTTTTGCACCTGTTGTTATATTGTAAAGCACTTTGGTTTAAAGCACTATATAAATTCAATAAACAATAAGCAATAAACAATATGGAGAATACTTGCGCATCAAATGAAATTGTACCGAACAAGAGGAATTTGAAAGACATAAACAAGCAGCAACCAAAACAATCTTGGTAAGAGGTTATTCAATACATTTTTTGAAAAAAGCACCAAAAGAAACAGACACCAGATCACGAACTGATCTTCTTCAAAACAAAATCAAGACAACAAATATCAAAAGTAAACAGAAATCAAGATTTGTAACAACATTCAACTCTTAAACCAAACTACTCAAACAAACTCTACAAAAACACTGGTATCTACTCAAATCAGATCTGGATCTCCAACCATTTTTAGATGATCAACCAAATATAACTTTCAAAAGAGCCAGAAATCTTAAACAAATTGGAAGTCCCTCACATTTTGAACAACACAGGAAACAGAAATGGCTCACTCAACTATGGAGTACCGCCACCCTAACAGGGAATTTCAAATGTTGAACATGCACAAACATATTTGGAAAATGGTCTGACCAAGATAAATATCCCTAACGGCCATGATTATAAACTGAAAGATTTCATCAACTGCAAAAGTAAATGCATAGTGTACGGTCTAAAATGTCAAAACTCCAAATTATATGTGGGTAATACCATCAGGATGTTGAAAACAAGGATCTCGGAACATATTAGAACTATCGTCAATAAAGACTTCAGATTCCCACTTGGATTACATTTTCTAAATGTCCATGTACAAAAGCATATAGACAAAATATTTTTTTTGGCCTGGAAAAAATGGAGATATCCTTCAGAGGTGGCAATATTGAAAAACATTTGAGACAGAGCGAAGCATTTTGGATATGTTCTCTTGAATATTGTAACACTGGCCTCAATTCAGATTCAGAATTGGGACACTTTCCCTAACCTCATTCTCAATGATTTGTTATGTATATTTGACTGTAACTTTGATTCAGAATTCATGTATTGATTTTGTACAAAATGTAAATAAACATTTGTATGTTGTATGAAAATCACAAAGCCAATTATGGTATTCCATGTATACATTCAACTGGCATACTATCCTAACAAGAGCACATTGGCTCTTATTCTGATTGAGCATTTCTATTTTAAAATTAGAGCAATCGATCAAAAGGTAGTCTAAAACTCGATTAAACTATAGGTAATGGATTGATATCCGTAACCACATTCCCCATCATCCACCCTTCTCAAATTAAAAACATCAAAAACTATTTTTTCTGATACATTAAAACATATTTTTGGAAAATGGAGAATCGCGAACAATTATCAAAATATTGTTCTCTGCTCATTAGCAATGCTAATTCAGCCCATTAGGTCTTTTTTATTAGTTACGCCATTCCTTTTTCATCAGTTAAGCTATTTGTTTTTTTCTAATACGTGGTATCAACATGTTGAAACTAATAACCCAATCCAACATTGCACTTCGGAACATCCGTAACGTCTCACACAATTGCTGAGGGTCGTGACATAATACGTATAAAAAGCAGCCATTTTTGAAATAATTCTGTGCTCCATCTAACCTAGGAAAGCCGCCGAAAGGAAACAGAAACATCAGTCTCAAATTGGAAGACTGTAAGGTGAGACCAGGTAGATTATATAATAAATATCTTTTCACTTTCGAACCGAGTCTCATGAACAATATATATTTCTTTTGATCATAAAATAAAGGTGCGCTAGAACAAAGTGACTAGTATCTTCCAATTTTGTTCAAATTTAAACATTCAGCAGTCTGAGTGCCACGAGTCATCGCTTCTGCGGCACCAATTAAAACATTGAACAATTGACAACTCTTTTTAAGGCCAGCTCGCCAACAGTTGTATTACAGACTGCAAAACAAGAATCTTCAGGGAAGAATTAGAAAAGGAAATTGGGCAATTCTTTATAACGAACGATACAGGGGAGGTGAATAAGACTTTGGTCTGCGACGCGGCGAACACCACGTCGAGGGGTATCCTTATCAGGGATGGAGCCCGCAAAAAGAGAGAACATGCGCTCATAGAGAAGAGGCTTAGAGATAAAATAATGGTGACAGAAAAACTTGCACAATCCTCGCCCATGGACAGACAGATGTACCTAATGGAGGCTAGAGGCTTAAGGGAGGACCTAAAAATATTGGAAGAGGGTAAGATCATCCTACCTACAGTTCCTCAAACAATGAATTTGAGAAAGGGGACAAGGGCTGATAGGTGGGTGACTGAGGTGGGGGAGCAGATGGGAAAAATACGGGCACGGCAGGGGGAATTCAGGAGGCATTCGCTTCATTCTATGAAGCTCTGTATAGCAGTTCAGGCACAGCGCCTGCAGGTGCCATTGATCACTATTTAATGGAGTCCCACCTCCCTTACTTGTCCGAGGCAGAGGCACAGGCTGTAGAAACCCCAATCACAGGGGAGGACATACAGAAAGCCATTGGACGCCTTAAATTGGGGAAAGCTCCAGGTTACGGTGGCTTCACCCCAAGCTTCTATAAAACATTCTCAACAATTCTGACCCCCTTTCTGACAACACTCTTCAATAACATCTTGGAAACAGGTAAGGCACCCGACTCCTTTGCCCAGGCCCTTCTCACAGTGATACCTAAAGAAGGCATGGACCCTAAATGCTGTGGATCCTATCTGCCTATTTCCCTATTAAACATTGACGCAAAAATATACGCAAGAGTCATCGCAGCTAGACTTGAGGGGCATGTGCCTAAATTAGTACATTCTGACTGTGTGGGCTTTGTAATGAGACGCCAAGGGGCAGACACCATGAGGAAAACTCACCACCTAATAAACGAAGCCCAAGGGATGCAGGGGGACCCCACCCTCCTCTCTATAGATGCCGAAAAAACATTTGACAGGGTGGCTTGGGACTTCCTAGATGGGTTGCTGATAAAGATAGGACTGGGGCTGAGAATCCTTCGGGGCATTGGAGCAATGACCCCTCTCCGATGACCTTGGTAGCAGTCAATGGGGACCAGTCATGATGGTTTGATTTGGGGAGAGGTACCAGGCAGGGCTGCCCGCTGTCCACGTTACTTTTTGTTCTCTCTTTAGAGCAACTCGCCCCAAAGATTAAGACGAGACCAAAGGGTGGAGGGAGCTGCGGTAAGAGGGAAAATATACAAACTGCTGCTTTACGCCGATGACTTATTACTTCACGTAACGAACCCGCTCACATCTATCCCAGCAGCGATTGAAGTAATAGAGGCATATGGTCGGCTGGCTGGGCTTAAGATTAACACCAGAAAGTCGGTTCTCTTCCCAATAAATAAAAATGAGAGATGCAGAATCAGAGCAATTCGTTCCCATGGGCATGGAAATTAGTCTGAATATGCTACGATACCTGGGCATCAAAGTCACTAGAAACCTTGGTGGACTGTATGAGGCTAACTCCCCCTCTCCCCCCGATGACGGTCATGGAAAAAGATCTTTAACGGTGTAACCGCCTCACAATCTTGTGGATGGGTCAGCTCAATGCTATTAAAATAGTGATATTACCTAAGATCTTGTATCTTTTCCAAATGCTCCCCATAAAAATACCCGATGACTACTTCAGAAGAATCAAGAGTTCCCTTGCATGCTTCCTATGTCAGGGCAAGAAATCAAGGGTCTGCATCAGGCTATTGCACCTGCACAAGGACAATTAAGAGTCCTAATCCCACACCTTAGGAAATGGGAAGACTTGCAATGGGTGGGTCTTGACCACCACCACCTCCACCCTGCAATGCTAGGGGAATGGCTATGGGTCCCCAGAACAAAACTACTTAGGAGGTTAAGAGTTCACCCCATACTGAGTACCCTATGGGATATTTGGCGACAGGGAACGGGAATGAGGGGAGTCACAACCTGGCCCTATCCACTGGGCCACCTATGGGTTACAGGCTTCCGCGACGCCATCCCGGACCCAACGAGATACCAAGCATGGAACGAGGTCGGTCTAGAAAGGGCAGGTCAGCTCTGGAAAGCGGGAGCGTTTCTCCCCATACAGGAACTTGAAGAAGTACTGGGGCTAGAATGACTTCCAGTATTCCTTTATCTACAACTAAAGGGCGTCATGACCAGAGAAATCTGGAAGGACAAACTACAAAGAGAGCCTACGCCCTTTGAAAAAGTATTGGACACTGGCTACGGCACTAGAGGATTAATAGGCATCCTGTATAGAGCCCTAATAGAAACTGAGAGAACACCGACAGATACATTAAGGGAGAAATGGGAAGGGGACCTGGGGAGGGAACTATCCCCAAACAAATGGCCCGATATGTGTAGAAGAACCTCACAAACTTCGATCGCCTGTCAATACAAACATCATGGTATAAAACTCCTCCATAGATGGCAATACGAACCAGTTAGATTAGCAAAGATGTATCAAGGAGAGAGTCCCCTTTGTTGGCATGATTGTGGGATGAAAGCCGACTACTGGCACATGTGGTGGGGGTGCACGGCTGTCCAGTCATACTGGGACGAGGTCCTAAATTGGATCAAAGATTTGGATGGGGTGTCGAGGGAAAAAGAACCTTTGTTAATTCTGTTTGGACTAGAGGAGCGGGAAGATTAACTTATCAAGTTACAGAGAATGGCACATGGGTTACTCCTAGCAGCCAGAGAGTGCCTAACCATGTTCTGGAAAAGAACACTATTCCCAAGGAAAGCAGAATGGATCAATGTGGCTCACAACCTATATCGGATGGACTATCTAACCACTGGCATCCATGGTGACCAGAGCTCAGTCGAATCGGGAATGAGCAACTTTTGGTGCACAATATGAACACTGACTCAAGACACGCAACATCAGTCTACCATGATGCAACCCCACTGTGATGTAAACAATCACCCACAATGATACAATGATGAACGAATGCCCGTCCTTTTATGATGTAAAGATTCCCCACAGAAGCCAAGAATGTCTGTGGCAAATATCTGAGCCTGCAGTGTATTGAAAATGATGGGTGGGAGGGAGAGGGTCGGAAGGGGAAGGGATAGAACTAAGGATGGACTTGCATAACTGGTTTACTCATTGTTTCAAGAAGCTGTTGTTGGTCTATGTGGTAGACCGTGTGTTGCACATGTAAAATTTGACTTTGAAAACAAATAAAATTCAAATAAAAAAAGAAAAAAAAAGCTCCTTAAACATTCTAAATATGAAGCGAGTACTGTTGCAGAGAAGTGGGTGATACAGGTCTGAAGTATGTGGGGGAAAAAGACAAAAGAGCTCACCTACAAGTGTAAATAATGTTACCCTAGACGCATGCACAAAAAGGCACGATTTGAAAGCATTTTGGAAATGCAGCACCCAATAATGTCCATTTTTCGGCGTAACATCAACTACATCGAAAACGCCTCCCCACTCGAACATGAGTTATTCCAAAATTAACATAGAAACTATCAATGGTGAACTTTCTCCAACTATCGATAATAATCACACGCTACTCAAAATGTACATGGGACTACAACGTGCCTCCCTCAGTGGGATTACAACTCCCAAACAGCCTACTGACAAGGAGAATGTCACAGGCACACAACTATCTGCCACTCCTGACCTAGAGTCGATTGTATCCTCTACAGATTCAGATTAAACAACCGTATAAGAGAACAATGATATGTCAGCTTCGACTCTGCAAAAGCACAGTTTAAGAAGGAAAGAAGCGGCCTTGCCAAGTGACATGGGAATACCAATCATTTCAAAAATAGATTCCCTGTGCAATCTGATGACAACAGTCACCAAGGAACAAGTGGGTATCAAGCAGCTATTGGGGAAAATAGTGGAAGCTTTATTGAGCAACCCTTCACATCTGATTGCAGAAGCCAACAAAGAAGTACACAATGAGATGCCGACCGTTAAGGGATAAGCAAATAATTCAAAACTCCTACACTGAAATTAAGGGTTGACTCGCAACGGTTATCCACAAGTGGCCTGGATATAGTAGTCTATAGCCCGCTTGTCCAACCAACAGCTAAGGCTAACATAAAAACTGAGAAGCATCCTAATATTGATAAATGTCCGGTCCGCAGGAGCTGCTGAACTCCACCGACCCCTCAAGATGTCAGAACAACAACAGCTGAAGTAAGAACTGCACAGCTGAAGCTCAAACACACTCAGGCGAAAGGGGAAGTGGAGAAAATACCAAACATCAGATTCCCTTTTTCTCACAAAATGGACATCTGCAGAGGAAATGAAAGAACAACACTAGTATTACTGTTCAAAAACATTTACCACAATTTACACTTATCCCTTCTCTTCCTACAATGAGAACCATACCTGTTTATCCACTGCTAAGAGCTGAGAGGATATATCTGAGTTGGTGGCTGAGTTGTCTTGACTACTAATTAACAGATCTGTCTTCGCTTAGTAGTTTAAATCCAAGAATGTTAGTCTTTAAATGGTTACACAAGTTCTTAAATGAGTGTCTTTCTAAAAGAAAATTGTTTTAGTATTTAGCATTTAGTATTTATTTATTTATATAGCGTGTCAAGCCCAGGGGCAACTAAGCGTTGTTCTTACAATTTATGCAGTTTACATTTAGCAGTCATTATATACAATGAACATTACAGGTTAGCGTACAAGTTGCTATAGCAGTGAGTAAAACAAGTGGTGTGAAAATCTGGTAAGGTACAATGTACAAGTTAACAGTCATATATACAATGATGAAAATAGTATTTTGTTGTATGAGCATATGTTAAACAGTAGGTGTGTTGTGATCCAGGTCCAGTAACCAAGTTTTGACCTTGTTGCGGAATGCCATGAAGGATGGTTCTGACGTTATGGCGATGGGAAGAGTGTTCCATTTTTTTGCAGCCAGGACAGGGAAACTGATCCCGCCCACTCGTTGTTGTTTAAACCGCAGTATGATGACACAATGTGACTGTGCAGACCTACTAGGTCGCGATGATGTGTGTCGTGAAAAGGTGTCGCAGAGGTATATAGGTGCCTGGTTATATAGGCATTTGTGTGTAAGTGAGAATGATTCGAGATCAATCCTTTGCTTAATGTTCAACCATTTTAACTTCTGTCTGACTGCTGAAATATGATGTTTCCTGGGGATATTGCAGGCTGATCTTGCACATTATTTTGCATGACTTGCATTCTATTAATGTTATGTTGGGATGTTCTTAGGTAGAGTGCATTACAGTAGTCTAACTTGGATAGAACTAGGGCTCTTGCTACCGAGATGCAGATGGTGGAGGATAGATACGGGCGACAGGCTGTAATGAGTTTACCAGGGTAATTCATAGAATTTAGCGCAGAAGCAGCGCACGTGGGCAGCGCAGAGAGGGAGCATGCAACAGCCGTGTGCGTTAAACAGCAATCTGGAGCACCACATATTCATGGATTTCCCAAGTCATTTGGAGGCGTGGTGCTGCAAACATCCCGCAGCGCCAGTTACGCCCCCAGGAAGCCCCTTGCGCAAGGAAAAGCCATTGAAATCCCCAATACGACGCAAAGGTCCGTGCTAACCCTGGACCATCTTACAGGCCCGCTCACGGAAACCAAAACGCATGAAAATGTACTCGCGCATCCCCTTCAATACGCGCACCCCGCTCGTGGTAGCCAAAACGCGTGAAAATGCACTCATGCACCCCCTTCAAAACGCGTGCCCCACTCGCGGCAGCCAAAACATGTGAAAATGTACTTGCGCACCCCCTTGAATACGGGTACCCCACTCGTGGCAGCCAAAATGTGTGAAAATCTCCCCACGAACCCCCTTCGATACGTGTACCCCGCTCGTGGCAGCCCAAACGTGTGGAAATCAACTCCCGCACCCCCTTGAATACGCATACTCCGCCTGCGCCAGGCAAATTGAGTGGAAAAAGTCCCCACTGTGGTGTGGGCTGGCTGCGGGCATGGTCAGGGGTGATGGGCTGCCTGCAGGGCATGGTCAGGGGTGATGGGCTGCCTGCGGGGCATGGTCCTGGGTGATGGCCTGCCTGCGGGGCATGGTCCGGGGCGATGGGCTGCCTGCAGGGCATGGTCTTGGTGGATGGGCTGCCTGCAGGGCATGGGGAGGGTGGATGGTCTGCATGCGCATATTCCGGGGGTGCGAGGGGAGTTTCAAAATCGATTGGCCTGGCGCGAGCGGGGTACGTGTATTCCGGGCGTGCGCAGGGAGTTTCACACTCAATTGGCCTGGCGCAAGAGGGGTACGCAGATTCCGAGAGGTGTGCGGGGAGTTTCACACGTGATTGGCCTGCCGCAAGCAGGATACGCGTATTCCGGGGGTGCATGGGGAGTTTCATACGCGACTGGCCTGGCATGAGCGGGGTACATGTATTCCGGGGGGTGCACGGGCTGTTTCACACGTGATTAGCCAGGCGCGAGCGGGGTATGGGTACTCTGTGGGGTGCGCGGGGAGTTTCACACATGATTGGCCTAGCGCAAGCAGGGTACTCGTATTCCAGGGGTGCACGGGAAGTTTCACATGGCCTGGCGCGAGCGGGGTACGTGTATTCCGGGGGGTGCGCCGGGAGTTTCACACGAGATTTGCCTGGTGCAAATGGGGTACACGGATTCTGAGGGGTGCGCAGGGAGTATTACACGTGATTGGCCTGGCGCGAGACGTGTACGCGTATTCCAGAGGTACGTGGGGAGTTTCACACACTATTGGCCTGGCGCGAGTGGGATATGCGTATTCCGTGGGTGCTCGGGGAGTTTCACACGTGACTGGCCTGGCGTGAGCGGAGTATGCGTATTCCGGGGGGTGCGCGGGGTGTTTCAAACGCGACTTGCCTGGCGCGAGCAGGGTACGCTTATTCTGAGGGATGCGCGGGGAGTTTCACACACGATTGGCCTGGCGCGAACGGGGTATGCGTATTTCAGGGTTGCGCGGGGAGTTTCACAGGCAATTGGCCTGGCGTGAGTGGGGTATGGATATTAGGAGGGGTGCGCGGGGAGTATCACACGCTGTTGGCCTGGCGCGAGCGGAATACACGTATTCCGGGGGTGCGTGGGGAGTTTCACACGCGATTGGCCTGGCGCGAGCGGAGTACGCGTATTCCGGGGGTGCGCGGGGAGTTTCAAACGCGATTTGGCAGTGTGGGCCCTCCCGGGTGTGCCCTTCCCCATGCCCCACAGGCAGCCCACACCACAGGGGACACCCCTACAACCCCTTGCCATGCCCCGCAGGCAGCCTATCCACTCTCCCCATGCCCTGCAGGCAGCCCATCTACCCTCCCCATGCCCTGCAGGCAGGCCACATGGCACCATGAACTTGGGAGCCCCGACTCATGCCCCCCCAATTGACGGGCACCTGCCAGCAGGCCCCTACTAATGTCCCTTCCCACACCCCCTCATTGACAGGCACCTGCCAGCAGGCCCCTGAAAGGGGCCCCTAGGGGTCCCTCACATCTATGGAAACAAGGCAAGTAACCACACACGATAGATAAGCCAGACACAAGGTTGTATTCCCAAAGCTAGGGTTTATTGCAAAGCAAATAGTCTCAGTTGGCCAACTCGGTCTTACGCCCCGCAACGTGCATCTCTAGACCTCGAGGGACGCAAGAGAGCAAATTACGTACATCAGTTACATATATACAAAATGCATATCATACAATCAGCTGTGACATGTTTAACACCCCCCTTTATTGGGTTTCTTTGAACTCGGTTTGATGATGGACACTTTCGACGAATATGACATCTTCAAATGTCTATTCTAGTAACAATATGCAACTTTGCTAGTGCGGAGACATCTTTTCTTTGTTGAACTGAACACAGTGCTTCTGTTCTTGGAAGCAAGCTACATACGGGGGAAGAGTCTCATTCCAGACCTTGCTATCGTGTCCTGGGAGCCGACATGCTCTACAGGGCTCGGAAAAGGGGGGCCATAAGAAGAGCATAATTCAAGCCTTTAGCTGCTTTATTCTAACATATTCTACCATATAACGAGACTGGCTGGCAGCTGTGAAATGATTAAATGCCCTGCGGCTCTGCTTCAAGGCTACATTCGGGAGGGAGCCGGGCATTCCTTCCCGGCGCTGCCTAAGTTGTGTTTCAACGAACTCTTATTAGCCTCGCGACCCTGCGACCTTGTCCTTTCACGTTCAGACAACAATGTTAACAGTCGAGCAGTGTAAGCAGAAAATGTGCTGCAAAGCAATTTGAACAGAAAGCAATGAGCAATTGTTAGAAATCAAAATGGCGATCCTTGTTACATCAAAATGGCCGTTCATTGATAAACTCGGAAACCTGTATTTCTATTGTTTCGTGCATGAGACGGTTGGCCTTCGGCCACCAAAATACGTTTGCCGTCAATCATGAGAGGTATCCTTTTTTCTAGACTGACAAACCCTCCTTTGGCCGTATGCCAAACGTCTCATTCATTTAATGTATCCTCCTCTGATGACAATAAGTCCAAAGCACTTATGTCTGAATCTTGCATGCTATTATAAGCATCATCATCTTCATTAATATCTATAGCCATTAATTCTTTCACTGTTTTTATTTCATGTGTGTCTCTGTCATCCCGGCCATAAGTTTGTTTTCTTTTTGTTATCATATGCATACATCCCTTCGTACATCCCTCAGTTACCTTATTGCAAACTAATGGTAGGCAGTGTATGCAACAACAGCACGTTATGAATATTCCAAACACCACTACTAATATCGAGATCGACTTCCATCTCCAAGAACACAGTATCCCCCAAAACCAGGACTCTATTCCCCAGCCCCCTTCTCCAGTAGGGAGTTCGGAGCTTAGGACGTGCATTTTCTTTATTGCTTCAAAAATCGTAGGGGAATAGTCATCTACAAATACACAGCACGCTGATCCTACAATCTTGCAAATTCCCCCACGATCAACCAGGATTACATCGAGAGCCATTCTATTTTGCAGCGTCATTAACCTGATTCCTTTTTCTTCCAACGCCATGTTAAATAGCATATCTGTCGTTTTGTTTATGGTATCTTTTAGTACTCTGGACAGCTGCCTTATGTTATAGGAGTTCACTATCTGGAACAAGAATGGAATGAATGATTTTGCTACGTCAGTCACTATTAAAACACCTTTGCTACTCCTTTTAGTTCTAGATCTAGATAACCTGGCCATGTCTGCTGTTTCTAAGAGGAATACTCCCGGCAACAGTAGACCTAGGTAACATGTACCTCCCCAGTTTCTGGGCAACCAAGGATATGCTTTCTCTCCACATATAAAATAGACTGGATCTCCCACATATACTGGTTCTATTTCCCATTTTAATACCACTGTATTCATGCATCAAGTAAATGTTCCTACTGAATAGGAGCCTTTCTTTTTTAGACAAAAAGGGACAGTTCTCGGGTTGTAATTTACAGTGTAAGAAGGGGGAACTGCATTTTTGTTCTCGTCTGTTCTTACACGGAACGTCATCACAGATGTTTTAACTGGTGGGGACAATCTATCTTGTCTACTTTGTTGTGTTACTTTTTGTGTACTTTTTTTGTAGGTTCTGGGGTCATCACTTGTGCTTTATGGAATATGGAACAACCCACAGGCCTCATAATTATTTCCTCAAACTCATACATGTTTGTTCTGTCTAATTGACCCGTACTACTCTCATTCCACTTTCCATAGATCATTGCACTTAAAGATGCACTGCATGCAGAACTCAATGGTAATGGTTGCACATACCACCCTATTCCTTTCCCCGCATGCTGCGGTAAATGGGCGCATACCCAACAATTATTTTTCTTTAGAATTGCATGTGTCATATTCATGATGAGTAATAGCGTATTGTTCCCATACCCTTCTCTGTGTCTCTTTTCCATTGGGGACAAGGTATAAGTATTCACCTGAACCGGGTTTTCAGTAGTGGATATATTAACTATTGGTAAAAACATTCCCAATGGGTGTATAAATTCCACATACCATAACACCAACGCTGTCGTTAATGGTGCTACCACACTCATGAAGCACATTATTATTGTCAAAGCCAGCATACAATTTTTTTTACAATGCGTTTTCCCTAAGTTTACAGTCTTTATAACTAACTCATTCTCAGCCGTGGTGCAGGAGGAGGCTGAAACCGGTCCTGACATTTTTCTCACCGTCCTTCTTCGTCCTGACAATGTTCGTCGTGGATATCTCTCTTCGTCGCACTTGTCCGGATGTCAATAAGTTCAAACGAATTGTCAACAGTTTTGTCTGCCAGCCCTTTGCAGCCTGGTTTGCTTATTCGTTCTAGGCAAGATCACTTATTCTCTCTCATACTGCTCAGAGAACTTCTGAACAGCTCTCTATTGCCTTAGTACCATGTGCGTCCAGCTTGTCCGCTCTGGTTCAGGACACATGTACTTTTTATGATCGCACAGAGGAGCCGTGAGTCTTGAATTGTCCGATTTGCACAACTCTCACGCTTCTCTCCTCTACACCTCTAGTTCCTTCTCTGTCCATGAGCGGAACCAGAGGTTAGCATAAACACCAAAGAACTGTGGATCATTCTGTCTTTCGAGGCCGCAAATCATATCGCCTCACTCCTGGTATTGTGTGATCCGTGAATAGGGCCGATGCACTACCAAATCCAGGCTCAGCGTCAGCCTGCGGAGCAATGACAGATGCTGGTGGGCGTCAAAGGGGTACACGTTATTTGCAATGCAGATTTCGTGTCGGCCAGCAGTGATGTAGGTTCTGCTGGGCAACGTTGGGGCACTCTTTGCCCTTCCCCCTTTTTGGCAATCTCTTCAGGCTTTCTTTCGAGTTTCACTGTCCGCTCAGACAGATTTAGCGGCAGTGGACTGGCAGCAGTTTCTTTCCTTCCTGGGACCGCTGTCTCTTTTTGGTCGTCCGGATTGGGCAAATCTTTCAGTGGAGATGGGATCTTTTTGGCATGGGTGGCATGGGTCCACGACTTTCTCCCATCCACCCGTATTGCCGCCTGCGTTGCCAGAAGCACTTGATAGGGGCCGCGCCACCTGGGTGCTAACGACGATTTTCTCACAAAGTTTTTTAGCAGTACCCAGTTGCCTGGCTCCAGCGCGTGCCCTGGACCAGTATGTCTTACGGGTAGAGCCTCCTGCACCTGCTGATGAATCAAACGCAATTTCTGCATTAAAAGGCCGCAATAAGTGCTAAGTACAGGATGTTCCACTTCACTCAGTCGCTTTGGCTGAGGTGCGCACCAAACATTCGCCGGCCTCCCCATCACAATCTCATACGCGGAGAGCCTAGTCCTATCCTGTACAGACGTACCCATGCACAATAGTGCTATCGATAATGCATCCACCCAACTCAACTTGCTCCCTGCACATATCTTGCTAATTTTTGACTTGAGGATTCCGTTGTGCCTCTCAACAAGACCGGCCGAACTCGGATGCCTTGAACTATGAAATCTTTTATCAATCTGGAGACCCGCACATATCTGTAACACCACTGCGCCCACAAAATGTGGACCATTATCTGACCATATAACAAGGGGCAAACCAAAACGGGAAAAGTATTCTTTAAGCATTACTTTTGCCGTACTCATTGGTGTCCAGTCTTTTAAGGGATATGCCTCCACCCATTTGCTGAATGCACAGATCACCACTAAGACATATTCCAAGTTTTGGCACCTCTCCATCTCTATGAAATCAAAACGGATTACCTCAAAAGGCATAGAGGGCGAGCCAAAACTGCCTATTGGAGTCACTGTTCCCTTTCCCACATTGTGTTGTAAACACGTGATACAGTTCTGCACCAACCTCTCTGTATTCTTCATTATGTTTACATTCTGCCATACCGCAGATAGGTGCTGTATTATTTTTTTCGCACAGATGTGAGTAGGGCTGTGAGCCATTGTGACCATTGCAGTCACATAAGAATTTGGCAACATCCAGTTTTTAGTTCCCTTGTCCACCCAACAACCCTCTAAATCTAACTCAGCAGAGCCCTCAGCCCATCCTTGTATCTCATCGGCTGTGGCTTCGGCCTGCATCTCTTTCACAGTGGCAATTCCATCTTCTATCATACAGGGTACTTCCTCAGTGTGGACTGTCATAATTTTATTATTCAAATCAGGCAGTTTGTTTCGCAATTCTGTCTGCAAATGCGTTTCCCTCTCCCACTTTGCATGTTACCTTTTTATGTGCCTTGCATTACACTATTGCTAGGTGCTTTGGAAACGTGAGTGCAGACAGCAATCGTACAATCAAAGGGCCATGTTGAATTCTGTCCCCATGTGATGTCAAGAAACCTCTCTCAGCCCAGAGTCGACCAGAGTTATGAACCACCCCAAAAGCATACGGACTATCAGTATAGATATTCACGTTAAAAATTTCAGAAATCTCACAGGCTCTAGTCAATGCTATTATTTCTGCGGCTTGTGCCGAGTTGTAGGGAATTATTTTGCTTTCTACAACATTCTCTAGGGTAGTGATAGCGTAAGCGGCAGTTGTCGTGCCATCAGGTAGTTTGAAACAAGAGCCGTCACAAAATAACTCTCCATCTGGCTCCTTTTGTGGGATGTCACTTAAATCAACTCTCCCCTTCGTTTCTTCCTCAGTGACCATCAAGCAATCATGGGGTGGTGATTCGTTGTCACCAATTTCTTTCATGGGCAGTGACATTAATTCGGCAGGATTCAAAGCGCTACACCTCATAATTTGGATATTGGACACGAACAAGATAATCTCATATCTTGTCAGTCTAGCGGAGGTGAGGTGTTGCGTCTGTGTCCTATTTAATAGGACATCTATGGCATGTGGCACCATCAGAATTAAAGTATGCCCCAATACCATCCCTTCCGTTTGTTTCACCAATGCAGTAGCCACCGTGACAGATCGCAAACATCGTGGTAGTGCGCGCGCTACAGGGTCCAGCGCAGAAGAAAAATATTTCTTCCACCTTGTTCCTGTGTCAAAACAGCTAATGCACATCCTTCATTCTCGCATACAAATAATCTAAAAACGTTTTCATAATTTGGCGTGCCCAAAACTAGAGCAGAACATAATGCAATTTTCAATTGATCAAACGCTCTCTGACATTCTTCATTCCATTGCAAAGGCGTCACTGCATCCTTCTTAGTTAATAACACCATTGGCTTCACAATTAACGCAAAATTACCGATCCACTGCCGGCAATAAGAAGCCATGCCTATTATGGCTCTGACTCCTTTCTGTGTCTTTGGAAAGTGGGTATACAAGAAATACTTTCTATGCGTTCTGGCGTTAGCCTTCTCCCCTCTTTCGAAAGTAGGTAGCCCAAATAAGCTACCTCCTTTCGATTATATTGAAACTTCTTCAAACTAGCTTTATGGCCATGTGCCGCTAGGTGTGACAGTAGTAATATGGTGTTCTTTTTACAAATCTCTTCTGTATCAGCAGCGATCAACAGATCATCTATATATTGCAATAGTACACACCCCACTGGTAATTCTAGCATGTCTAGCTGCTCTTTTAACGCTCTACTGTAAATACTCAGACTTTTCGTATATCCTTGTGGAATGTGCGTGAATGTAAATGATCATCCCCCTAATGTGAACGCGAACAAATAGCTACTGTCCTTGTCCACCGGAATGCTAAAGAAAGCGTTTTTTAGATCAATTACGCTAAAGTATTCTGCTGAGACAGGTATCGTTGTTAATATTGTAGTGACGTCTGGGACCAAAGGAAATTGTGGATCTACTACTTTGTTTAGCGCACGCAAATCAATTATGAAACGATATGGTACTTCATTGCCTCCTTTCCTAAACACTGGAAGAATCGGGCTGTTACATGTACTGCCTGTAATTTCTTCAATTACCCCTAATTTCTCCAAATCTGAAACAATACTTTTCAATCCTTTCTCTCCGTTAGCCGAAATTTTATACTGGGGAATTCTTGGCAGTGTAACTCCTTCTTTCAAAATGATCCTCACTGGCTCTATCTTCAAGCATCCTACATCGTTGTCATGCATCGCCCATATACAGGTTGGCACTTCTCTTAACTCTCCTGGCAAAGTTTCTGACATGTATTCTAACACAGGGGCATTTTGTGGCCAAATCGTTAGAAACACCCCGTCTGACGTACAATGTATAATCGCACCTAGCTTTTTCAACAAGTTCAATCCCAACAAGTTCTCCCCACAATTGTCTGTTAAAAGGAAAGGACAATGTTCAGTGAATGGTCCTATACTAACTGGGACTGGTTGGGACACTGGGTTTATGACTGGTGTACCTGCGAACCCTATGGAAACATTCTTTTGCCCTGACAGTGGTATATCCGGAACCAAGTGATGGTCTATTGAACACTTTTGCGCTCCTGTATCTATAAGGAAGCGGTGCTCCTTATTCCCGACTCCCATTTCTACGTAGGGTCCTCTCTGATTCACGGGAATAGACACTGGTTCCGACCCCTGCCCTGGGCTGTCTTATTGGGGAAATAACACATCGTCCGATGTGTAGTCACTATTATTACTGTAATACGTATTTGGCTGCGTATTAAAAATGTTCCCACTCTTTCCTCTATTTCCCCCACTCTGATTCCCATACTGTTGGTTTTGCTGACCCTGACTCTGGTTAGGAGTACTTTGGTTTTGGCCTTGGTTTTGATTACCTTCATTATTGTGGTGCTGCTGCATACTATTCCTATTTGGTCAATTCGCTCCTTAGTGCCCTCTGTGCTGTCTTCTCTGACCAGATCCATTTCTATTCTGTAAATGTGGACATTGCGCTCGCCAGTGTCCTTCCTCCTTACAGTATGCACACTGATTTGGTCCCAATGGCCCCCCATGCATATTCAAATTGCTCCTCCCATGTGCGTTCCCTCTTCCTCTATTATGTCCTGCTACTTGCTGCAGTAACACCCTTGTTTTCAGATTTACTCTATCTCTCTCCTCCTGGTCCTTTCCCGCATTCACTCTCGTCTCGTAATATTGGGCCATGTGCAATACTTCACCCAGCGTTTTTGCCTGCCATGCACTTTCTGATGTCATTATTAGGTTCTGAATTGGAAGTCTCAACCCCCTCATATATTTATCAACAAATAGCCTCTTCCCCGCTTCCGAGCTTACATCCTGCCCACTGAAGTCTTCAAATACTTCCTCGAATCTATTGAAATAATCCATTGCTAACTCATTCTTGCCTTGCACACATGCAGTCAACTTGTCCCATTGAATTCTTTTCTCTGGGACAATTTCTTTTAATTTCTGTATTATGCGTGCTGGTAATGCTACCATGTTCGCTCCTGGTGTCCCTCCAACCGCTTTATTCCTGTCTTCTATTACCAAGTCCGCCCATGTGGCGCCATAGGCCGTTGCGTCATCCACCTTTCTTATTTGCTTCCATATGTCTGTTGGCAGGATCACTGGGAATATTAGGTCTATGTCACCCATGGTAAGCATGGATGATTGCAGGCAGGACTGTCTGGAAAAGGGGACATGCACGTACTGGGCGGTATAAGGGGCTGGCGTTACCTGCGCCGCTATGTTGCCAGTTGCGGGAACCTCTGTTTTAGGCACAAAGGTAGGTGGGACCTCCCTCATAGGAAATGCCCCACTTACACTGTCCCCCCCCTTCTCTCATGTGTAATAATATTCCCAGATCAAGCAATCGGGCTGTCTCTCCTGTCCCTCACTCTAGTGCTCTCCTCTATGCTGCCATTATTTCGGGGGGCTGGCCTTGTCGTTTTTTATATCTTTGTCTAGTAAATGTTCAGCCATCGACTGCAGTGCTTTTCTTTTCATGGGCAGGGAATATTCATCAAATATCTCATGTATCTCCTTTGTGGGGATACTGGGATCCGACATCCATCTGAACGCTTCTCGTATACATACTTTCAATTTGTCCCCCCGCTGTACTGACGACATCGAATGTCGTCGCTGTATATATGGTTCCACCGCCTCCTTTCTATTTCTCCCGATATCCTTACCCCTGTACCCAGGCGCAGTAAACATTTCAGCATATTCATTATCCAATTCATTTTTAAGTTCAAAAAGTCCATACACATGTTCCCTCACTTCTTCATCTCTTTGTCTACAACGTGCTAATGTATTCAAGTCTAACAATCGCTGCGGTGGTAATTTCCCAATTAACTGTTTCCATCTCTCCACCAAATATTCACCCATGCATTCCAACCCTACCTGTCTTTCATTGCTTCTTCGGAAGTCATACATCAAAGCCAATGCTGCCATCCCATCATTCCCGTCTATATACATTTCTGCCTGCTGCTGCAATTCCACCTTCCTTTCTTTGCTGATCTCACTGCGAGTTACCCTCGTGCATCCACTTTGTTCAGTCCCGCCTCTCGCCCCTGTCTGTATCTAAAGCGGGAGGTGCGGATAGGACAATGGAACCAGGGAGTGTCTGCTGTGGGCCTGGTTAGCTAATAGGAATTGTTACGTGCGCGGTCTGTGGCTGTGGGAGGGCTTGAGCTGCGGGAGGGAGAGTTTGAGCTACGGGAGGGATTTGGGCAATAGTTACTGACGTGTTTGGCCTCGCTTCTGATCTTGGGCCTTGTTTTGTATGGATCAATATGTTTTCCATTACTTCATCTGCTATGTTCAATTCTCGTTGTGGGTATATTTTTTCTATATTTAACTGGTCACGTCTACCTGACCTTCTTAGACTCTCAGTCCACTCCTCCTCCTCCTTTTCTTCCGCTACTTCACCTTTTGATTTATGCCTGCGCGCATGCTTCGCTCTACTTCTAAATCAGAGCATTGCTTCCCTTCTCCAGTCCTTAACAATATCAAATGCTGCGGGACGCGCTTTCTTTCTTATCAACACTCTTTCCAAATTATCTATTCTCGCTATCTCAAAACTACTAAAACGACTAAAATGTCCTAGAGAGCCACACAGTGGCAACACATTACTTAGCAAATGCTCATGGAGACATGCACAAAATAAATCGTAGTGGACCACACCAATAATGTCCAATTATGAAATGTATTAAAAAGTAAAACAAATGACAAAATGAAAACCACACATGCAAATGAAGAAATAAATAGTGCAATAAGAGAAAGAAAGTCTAATCCAAGGACAAAAACAAATCCAAAACATGAAAAAATATAAGTGGTCCATACCCAAAGTCCATAGAAAAAAATCATAAGTTGAAAAGCATAAAAAAACTTTACTCCATGTGAACATCTAAAAAATAAAGTATGTACATGTCTGGAAAAATTGAAAATTAAAGTCTGAAGGGTCCATTATCCCAAAACAAAAGGAAACCTACCTAAAACCCTATCTAAAATACAACTATATACAAAAAGTGGAGCAAAGTCTGTGAACTCCAAATCATAATAAAAACCAAATGAAACCTAAACCTAAATAACTATATACAATGGCGGCGGGCTAGTTCGACGGATTACTTATTGATGTCCCGGGCCAGGGCATCATTGAACTCCATGTCGATGTTCCGGAGGCGGGCCTGTTCCTTGGCGTCGAGGTCTCGCAGGGATGCAGCCATGGCCGCCTCCAACTCTCTGCGAGTTGCCTCAGCCCACCTCACAACCAGATGCATGGAGTTCTCCGCCCTGACCATTGGGAGCCATGCTCTCTCTGCCCGCCGCCTCTCGGCACCTATTCGCTGGCCCAACCGCTGCCACACGGAAGACACTCCCAATCCTGAGTCCTCCTGCCCGCCGGCCGATGCCTGCCCTGATGATGTAGAGGGCCCTTAGACCACATGCCTCCTATGCTGAGCCTGACGCCGCCTTTCTGCTGCCTGCCACCGCCACCATGACTGCCTCCAGGTAGATGGCAACACCCGGGGTTGTCGTGCAGGTGCCCTGCTTGTATGTGCCTGCACATCGTCCATTGCCAGGGGTCCAGTTGCTGGGGTGACCACCTGTGCTGGAGCTCCGACTCCCGACTGTGGCAGGGATGGGATCTCCACCAGCCTGGTTGCGTTGGTCGGGGCAGGTCCACAGGGGGCCCTGGTGGCATCTGGGCCAGAGGGCGGCACAGAGAACGACTGGCGTAAAGTGTGCACAGAGGAGGAGAGGGCCACAAGACAGAGCGACACATGGAGAAAACCCCAGACCATGAGCCCTCCTAACTGGGCCACGTTGGCACACATCTCTTTGTGATGATGTGCGTGGTCCCCCCAGGAAGCACGCACGTCATCACGAATGCCACGTGTGCGCAACGCAACACCAATCAGGACGGACTCAAATCTGTTCCAGGTCCCGACGTCCGCAGGTAGAGGAGTGCCAGATGACGTGGACCTCCCCCCTACCTGCGGACGGGCCTGGGACGGGGCATCCCTGCTGGTGCATAGTGATGCAGTCACAGTGTCAGGGACAGTGACATGCACAGGCCCCTCCGCGGCGACCTGTGCTGCCTCCTGCCCTGCCTGGACTGCACCACTTGCACCAGTGGTACCACCCCCACCAGGCCCCATGCACGCCTCTGAAGTGGCCTCCTCCTCCTCCGTACACACCACCAACTTGGATGGCTCTGCACCGTTTTACACCGTCGCAAGCCCCTGTGGGGGCTCACCTGCCCCTTCCGCAGCAGCTGTAGTGGCAGAGGCGGCACCAGTCCCCTCGCTCCCGGATGATAGAATTTCCTGGGAGGGTGACTGTGCCTTGCGTTGCCGGCCGGTGGAGGCATCCCTGCCGCTTTCCTCCACAGCGCTGTCTCCGCCCTCTTCTTCACTCGCCGCTGTGTAAAGGGAGACATTGAACACAAGCATCAGGGTACTGTATAATAGTCCCCTAGACACAAAGCAACAGCACATGAGTGACACTGTCAAACGTCACTTCCATCATGTCCCCCCACAACACATGGGTCAGTGCAGGCCACACATGCAGGAACAGGCATGGCACATGCATCAAACATTTGCATCCATGTCCAAGGCACCGTAGAAACATCCAATGGTGGGCTGAAACTCACATGCATCATGGGACATGCTGATCACATGCACATACATCTGAAACATGCATCTGGCCCCTATACCCCCAGACACAGTGGATACAATGATGACTAGGCTGTATCAGTGAATCAACACATCATCATGGACATGTGTCATGCATCCATGGCGTTTACCAGCCACTCATACACTACTCAGACACACAGACATGTCCAAGTACAGAACAGGCATGCATACATGTGTGCATTCCGCATGCTGCTCCGCATGATGCATTGTAACACATACACCATCCATGTGGGTCACGCCTGACTGGACTCACATGCAGCACCATCATGTCCCTGCACACACACATCCATACATGACCCATGTCACACATACAGCCAAGTAGCTAATTACCACCACACTGCAACATGCACTGTTTTAAACGGGAATGCATGGGCACTTATCGCTTGACTTCAGATGGGTCTGCATCCTGAGGATCTGGTGGTGAAGCACTGGGCGAAGGCGCTCCAGGATCCTCATCTGCTGGGTGGTAAGGTGGACCCGGCGCCACACTGCATCCGCTGCGTCCAAGAGGCCTTCTTGAGGGTCCTGGACTTGTAGTCCCCCCAGCACTTCTGGGCGTGTTTGATGTCGCTGGGTGCCACCCCCTCCATGTTGATGGTACCCACTATGTCCTTTCAGATCTGCTTCCGTCCCTCCTTGTTGGTGCGCAATGGTGTGAAGAGGGCATCATAATACCCCAGGACTTGCTCCACCAGGATGCCAATTTCATTTTCACTGAAGCTGGCAGCCCTCTGCCTCTCTGCTGGGGGCTTGCCACTGGTGCCAGATGGTGTTGCGTCGGACATAGCAACCCCCAAGGCAGGTGTGGGTGGGCAACTGGGTCCTGGGGCTGGGCTGTGGAGCAATGGAACACCAGTCGGGAGTCTTCTGTTCCAGCAGGGGTGGTCACAGCAACTGGACCCCTGCAGATGGCTGATGCGCAGGCACCAAATGGCATGGCACTGTTGGCAACAGGCAGGCAGCAGCAGATGGCTTGTAGGAGGCTCCCCGGGGCTCTGGGTGGTAGGGAAATGGCCTTCTGGTCAGGAGCGTGGTCTTCCGTGTGTTGCGCGTGGCCAGCTTGGTGCAGAGTGAATTGGCATGTGAAAAAACAGCACGTCAGCGTGTAATTCGTGGAAAGGGCCTTAGCGTGTAAGTGCGGCAGTGACTATATGCGCGCGGGCGTTTCCCTCAGCGCGGGTGCATAGTGAATCCGCACGTGCAAAAACAGCATGTCCGCGTGTGACTGCGTGTAATTCGAGGAAAGGCCCTTAGCACGTTAGCACGTAAGTGACGTGTTACGCATGGGCTTTTCTGTGAGCAGGGGTTAAAGGTCTGCGTAGGACGCCATTTTCTTGTACGTGCTTTTTGTGGAGAGCGAGCAGGTGATTCTTGTACTTCTTGTCGGTTCACATGTGATTACTTCACAACGGTTGCAGTGCCTACTCCTTGTTTACTGAGACAGAGCTAAATTCTTCTTTTGGTGTGGGTGTTGCCAGCACGCCCACGCACGTCTTTTTTCACGTTCTTTTTTCAGGCAGACGGTGAGTTGCGCACGTTTTTTCCACTGTGGTTGCCTGCGTGTGTTGCATACCCATTCAGAGGTAATTGTAGCCTGTGTTTACCACGCGTACAAATTTTTTGTGTTTCTGGGTGCCACAACGTACTGCAGGTCCTTCATTCCACGCATGTGGGTTACCGAGGGGTCGCGTGCACGTTAAATTATTTTTTTGGAGTGCCAAACATGAGTATCAATTTTTTGGAGTTGCAAATACGAGGGTCGACACCAATATGGCGACCGCGCATGATGTCGCACTTGTTGCCTAAGCAACATCCAACTGACGAGGCCCGAAGCAGCCCATTGGTCAACGCAGCTACATCCTCATCACGGCTGCGCCGGATGGCGTTAGCGGGCCCTCCTACCAAGGCACCCCAATAGGCTCAGGCCTGTCTGTGCCTGTCCGTGGCCGGTACGTGCCACCCCAAATCTTGGCCACGCACCTAACCAGCATGTCTTTACTTCCTACATCTACATGAATACTTCCGGCCACATGAATCCGATTTGCAAACTTTAAGGTACTTTTCAAATTTGAGTAATCCTCCTGACCATCCACTCATTACGCCCATAGATGAGAGTGCGGGCCCACAAACTAAGCTAACATCAGACTTCAATATGCACCCTTCCTCTCATACCTTCCACCATACCTATGCTGTGCATGCTTAATACTGTGGTACCCATTGTAACAATTTGGAGATAAGCGTATATTATCGCTCTCTCAAACACTTTTTAGCTTGATTCCATATTGGTGATTATAAATACTGTACGATGCTGTTGATTCTAACCTTATTGTGCTGTGATTAACTGTGACCAGGAAACTGCTTGCGCAACCCAGCACATTTGTGCAATATATTTGATTATGGAACTTAGCCCACCTGTGCAATATATTTGATTGTGGAACTTAGCCCACCTGTGCAATATATTTGATTATGGAACTTAGCCTACCTGTGCAATATATTTGATTGTGGAATTTAGCTTACTTGTGCAACATACATGATTAAGGAACCTAGCCTATTTGAGCACCCCACTTAACTGCTGATTCCAGCCTTAGTTGGTTGAATTCTGCAACTAGTCAATGTTGCGCCCTCTTACAAATATCACATCTAGCCTATGCCCGCATTTGCATTTGGTAAACTACACCCAGCCCTGCCTGTTTTGAATACATGCAGCCTTGCCACTGACGGCGCCCCACCGTGTCACAGTATTACACAAAGTTAGCTTATTCGTCCTGGCGACTGCCTAGAAAGACCCTACTCATTCTAAAGAAACCTAGCCAGCCCTTGCTCACAATGCCCACTGGTATGACAAACCTCACCAACCGACGCCTACTGCCTCTCCTGCTAGCCACTATTACAAATCTCAGCAATCATGTCCCACCCAATAAGTACCAAGCCCTTACTAACTACCAATTCAGAGAACTTTGGTACCAATGCCAACACTTCCTGCACCCTAGCGGCTAGAAACGTTAGACTCCGCGCACGCCTCAGCAGACTACACGACCCACTTGCTAGATCATTACCTCCTGTACACATCAGAAGTAGTTCCCACTCTACTCACAAAACGCCCAATGAGACAAATACTAAGACTATTTATCCAGACCATACCGCCACTAAACCAGACATCGATAATAAGTCTAAAAGCCCTCACCAACCGCCGTCACCTTCCACTATCACCAAATCTCAACTTGTTCCCCAAATTAAAGCAGCACTAATAAATGCAAGGTCTCTAACAGCACATGCGACAGACATCGCCGACCTAATAATAACTAACAATCTCGACTTCCTAGCCATCACAGAATCCTGGTTGCATGAGGCTGCAGGACCCCTACCTGCCGTAGCTGTCCCAGATGGTTACACTATAATTAGACAAGACAGAGTAAATGCACGAGGTGGAGGAATTGCCATTATCGATGAATCCACTCTCGCTATGAGACTTGCCCAAACCCATAACTTACATTCGTGTGAAACCCTCACAGCTAAACTCCCTCTAACCGACTCCCAAACACTAACTATCCATCTCATTTACAGACCTCCAGGGCCCATTGGAATCTTTGAGGAGGACATCCTTACCCTCCTCTCGGACAATCTTAAAACTACGTCCCAACGACTAGTCCTAGGCGACTTTAACCTAGGTTTTAATGACCCCCTTGATAAACAGGCCACAATTATAGCTAACTCATTATCTGAACTAGGACTATCCCAAAATGTTAACGAGCCCACACACGCTAAAGGAAGAACCTTGGACTGGGTGGCAGAATACAATTGCTCTGCCAATATCACTGCCATTACGCCCTATCCATGGACCGGCCATTTTCTCCTGGCCTTCTCACTCCTCATTAGTAGACCACTCTTGCCCACTATACCCACTGCCCCCCTGTCCAACCAGAAATGTAAAATAATTACCAGAGATACTGTAATACCAGCTATCCTACCCACCTTAAATCATTTAGATGACAACCTTGGCCCAAGCATATTTGTGAAGGAATACAACAAAATAATGCTAACCACACTAGATAGCATTGCACCCTTGAAACTCAGACCTAGCAAACCTAAAGCACACCTCAATAAATGGTTCACCCCCCAACTCAAGGACCTTAGACTCCTAAAAAGGAACTGTGAAACTACATGGAGACTCCTCTCAACTACCGCCAATCAAATAAAAGTCTCAGAGATTTCATCGCAATACAAAAAAGAGATTTTCCTCGCAAAACGCAACTCCTACAACAAACGTATCGCTACGGCCAACTCCAGTACCAAAGAACTATTCTCCATCCTCAAAGAACCTGAATCCCCAATCCCCACACCTGAAATTTGCACTAAGGACAAAATGTGGTGTTCTGAGATACAACAGGCCTTAACGAATAAAATAACTACCCTTCAAAACAAATGAGCTAAAAAAAAAAACAATCCATCATCCACCCACCTACCCATACCCCCGTTAATGCCCCGCCTAAAGACACTCTAACTAACCTAACCCCCCGTTTCTATTTTTCAAAAATTTCTACCCTTGAGGTTGAGAAAGTAATTCTGTCACTCAAGCCCTCGAACTGCCAAGGAGACCTCTGTCCGGCCCAGTTCATCAAAAATGCGGCAAGAGATCTTGCGCCGTTCATTACTAAACTGATTAATGCCTCATTTTTCTCAGGAATTGTCCCAGCTAATCTTAAACAATCATGTGTGTTCCCACTACTAAAAAACCAAACTCTAGATCCGCTAATTCCAACTAATTATCGCCCCATCACCACCATACCCTTTCTGCTCAAGATCCTCGACAAAGTGGCCTACCTGCAGATCCATAAATTTCTGGAAGAACATAAACTCCTGGGTGCTCGTCAGTCAGGTTTCCCAACACAGAACAGAGACAGCCCTTATTGACCTGAAAGCACAGGTAGATGAGCAGAGAGACAAAGGGAAAACAGCCCTCCTTTTATTATTAGACCTCTCAGCTGCATTTGACCTGGTAGACCACAAGGTCCTCTGCAGACACCTAGACACGGCTGCCAACTTTTCTAAAGAGGCAATCATCTGGATTGAGTCCTTCTTGAGTGACAGAACTATGAGGGTCTTCTCGCCCTCAGCGGCAGCAGACCCTATCCCCATCACATGCGGTGTTCCCCAAGGATCTCCCCCACCTTGTACAACATTTGCACCAAGCCCTCTTTGATGATCTGGATTCTCTTGGTATCACCTACACCAACTATGCAGACGATACTCAGATTTTCCTCCCACTTTCCGGGGATTACGAAGAGGATTTGGCCTTGCTGAACAGGGTGTATCTCATCATCCAGGCATGGATGGCCATTTATGGTCTATGCCTGAATGATGAAAAAACTGAACTCATCATATTGGGTACACACGCCAACATAAAAAAACTAGGACCGAATTACACATCATTCATTATTGATGGTAATACTATTAGGGTGGCCAAAGAGGTGAAAACACTCAGGTTCTACCTTGACTCCACCCTATCCTTTAATAAACAAGTTAATACCCTGGCCTTTGCCAGAGCATACACATGCAAGTTGATTAGGACGGGCAAACCCTTTCTATCAGATGATAATTGCATTACCCTAGCCAGAGCCTTGATCTTATCTACTACTGTAATGCATTATATATTGGCGCCAACAAAGCTATCACCCAAAAAATTCAGATTCTTCAAAACAATGCCTTTAGAGCGGCAGTAGCTGTGTCCAAAAGGTCCCACATCTCCGCTATAAGGCGTCAAAACAATTGGCTCTCCACTCTCAACAAAATCAACTTAAAAACTGCCTCCTTGACACATAAAGCCTTGAACAACGCTGCCCCCAGCTACCTTGTAAACAGAGTCCAAAGAAGAATCTCCACGAGACCCACAAGACTTACCAATGACAATTGCATTAACATTCCGAGATCAGACTAACCAAGATCGGGGGGAACAGCTTCCAGGTCAAAGCGGCCCAACTCTGGAACTCCCTACCACACCACCTCAGGGCGGAGCAATCCTACCCCAGGTTTAGACTCAGTTATATCAACTGGCTCAAGGCAAATGATAACTAATCAAAAACATACCTGTGTATATTTTTCTTTGTATATTTGCCATGTCTACCTACTCCTGTAGAGCATACCTATGTACCCATTTATGCCTTTTCTATGCTCTATTCTGTATTATATTATCTGTGTATAACTATGTAACTTGTTAATTAAGCTTTGCATTGTCTGTACTGCTTGCGCCCTGATACTCGCGGGTCCGGTGCACATCATATAAATGAATAAACTAAACTAAACTAAGCCTGAGCATTGCGTGACCCGTCATTTTCCCCCAGGGATCACAGACAGCCTTGCAAGAGCACAGGGGTACGTATTCCATCTAGTACCCTGCACCTTTCACCCCAATTGCCCAGGACAATTGTTTTCAAAGGTGGCCGACCTACAAGAGGTTTCCGCGGTAGGAGAGGTGGCCAGGATGAGCAGGGTGGCCAGGGTGGCCAAGGTGGCAGTGGTGGGCAACATGGGCAGGGTGGCGCAAGAGGGCTGTGTGTCCAGGACCATTCAGGGACACCTATGCCCCCCACAGTGGGCCAGGGAGATGCAGCTGACACCATCCCAGCTCAGGCCCTGCTAACCCGGCCAGGATTGGTCACGGAACTGGCACGGGATGACTTACAGGCCGACTTCCGTGTCACGAAGTCAAAGCCACGTGTGGCGGTGAAAGTTGCTCTCACCAGGCCACGTGGATCTGGGGCAGCAATGTCATCTGCTGCCCTGAGTGGCCAGGGTGAGGAGGCTGCAGGGGCAGCTGCAGCTCAATCCACCCCGGCTCTGAGTCACCCAGCCGGGACAGTGTTGGTCCCACACCATCACAACAAGGCAGTTGTGCCGCTTGGTCCTGGCAACAGCACCCAGCAGTCAATGCCTGCAGTGAGACCTTTGGTCATCGTGCCATTGGCTGCTTCCAGTGGCCAGTCCACCTGCGCTTCAGCCCCTACAGACCAGACCGGCGTAAGCCACTCAGGGTCCGTATCACCTCTCAAGAGGAAGAAGCGTTCTCTTGCGGATCAGGCTGGGACCCCAGACACGACTTGCCACTCCGGCACATCAAGGAAGTGGAGTGTCAATGATGTGGAACTAGACGCACTTGTGGGCTACGTGTCGGCACATGGTCGCGACATGCTGGTGACGGCAGGGTGCAAGACTATGACTGCTGTGACAGCGTAGGGCCCACTGGCAGTGCAGCGCAGACCAGATTAGTTCCCTTGGATTTGTGAAGTGCCCAGCTGATTAGAATTACCTCAAACGTCGAGCTAAAAACAAGCTGGCTTCCAATTACGCCTCTACTCTGGTTACTGGCAGTGGATCTCCAACAGAGGAGGATGAATTCACAGAACATGAGGCAATCGCTGGAGGGTTCATCGCAGAGGATCAGATCCAAGGCGTGGGAGACCTACCAGATCTTGAGACAATGTCCGGTGAGTGCCCATGTCCAGACCATGTGTATGTTTCTTGGGTGATGTGTTCTGATTGAGTGCCAGGTCAGTCTGACTAGTCATGTCTGCTATATGTGACCCATGTAGTGCCTCCAAGCCATCCCCCGCCCTTGGGTTTGGGTTTCGCAGTATCCCTACTGACTGCTGAAAACACTTTGCACATTATGACTGCACTTGCCCTTAAACTGGCATCATGCCAGAACATTCTTTTTTTTTGGATAACATATTTTATTGTATTTTCATCCTACAATACAATGGGGCTCATTACACGTCAGGCGGTAAGGGTTTACCGGTACCGGTAAGGGCACCGGTACCGGTAAACCCTTACCGCCTTACTACGAGTTCCCTTTGCGGGACCCGAACTTAACGGCTGGTTTTACCAGCCGTTAAAGTAGGGTGCCGCAAAGGGACCTTGGAGCTAATTACTGTACCGCAATTTGCGGTACCGTAATTAGTGCCTTCCCCATTCCCATTATGCCCTATGGGGGCAAAAATGGGAATGGGGAAGTGCCTTGGTGAATGGGGAATTACCGACCTCGCTCACCTTGGAGTAGGGTGTTAATTCCGCCATCCACCAAGACGGACACTGTAAAATACCGGCGGCAACCATGGCGCTAATAGCGCCATGGTTACCGCCTACCGTGTGATGAGGCCCAATGACATTTAACTCACAAACATATAACTTTGCATACATGTGGTAGAGCTGTTTGAGGTACTGCTGCATATATGTGCACCGATCTCGGAGCACCAGTGAGGGTAGAAGTGCAGGATCCATTAAACACATCAAATATCAATTGACACTTTCACATTTGTTTCTTTAGGGTGGTGAGAGGTATTATTGACATAATTGTTAAGTCCCCGGGTGGCGATAGTGCTGTTCATCGGGCTGCATTAGTTCAGTGTGTATGCGTTTCACAACGTTAATTCCCATTTCCCCCAGATTTTGTCTGCTTTGCTCGGGCAACCTCTTGCTTGGTAAACACAACGTTCCATTAGGATAATTGCGTCTATGTCTGATATACATTGATCATATTGTGGAGTGACTTCTGAGCCCCATAGCTGCGCAATGTTTCAGAACATTCTTAATACAGTTTTTTCTGTTCATTCTGCCTGATTGATGGAATCATTTGCATGATAAACGCACATTTGGATGCCGTTTTGCCGCAAAATCACTATACTTTAGAAAGGGATTTCCCCCCCACAAAGCCCCACATATGTTCACTTTTTATGCAAGTGATTTCATCAACCAGGCCGATTGACTGCTGTGCACCTACATATGCACTACACCCGATCACTTCTGAGCCCTGTTTGAATGTTCAACATGACTATTGACTTGTGTCATGTCCAAGTGACCTACCATTGTTGTATCCATGTGCTTCCATCACATCACTTTATTTCAACACACTGGTGTTGTTGCAACGTGTGACGCATGTGTGTTTTATCACACTCTTTTGCATGTTCTATTTGATGATGTACGTCTCATATGGATGGGGGACAGTACTGATTTAATACCATCTGGGTGTCCTTGTCAGTTCTGCCATGGCTATGCTACGTGCCATCTGTGTGCTAGCATGTGTCATGTTTGTGGATTTTCCATGCCACTCACAGGCTAATGTGTGATGCAGATGCTATGCACCATGCAGCACATGTCTTGCTTTTCCATTTTGGAGTCCTCAGTGTCTGCTTTCAGGGTCCCCTTCCACTTCATTGCCACTGCATGCATGCCAGAGTTTGTGTCATGTGTGACATGTCTCATTAATGTATTGGATGTGTAGATTGTGATGCCTATGTGTGTCGGCTATGCTGTTCATGCGTGTCTTCATTACTTTTCTTTTCTTTTTGTGCAGGTGATGAGGCACTAGATGCTGTGGAGGAGGAGGAGATGGCGCAGGGGCAGGAGTACTCAGAGCACCAACCAGGCACCAGTGGAGGATGTGGGGTGGTGGTGCACGAAAATCCATTAGTCTTACAGACCATCCTGTTCATGGGTGTCTCTGGGTACACCTTCCGATGACCTCTGTGGCTCAGGTGCTGAATCAGACATTGAGACAAATGTCCTGTCGCAGGCGAGTGTTTCTGGCAGGGATGCTGTTCTGTCCAATGCACCTGCTCTCCCGCAATGGCCCATTCAGTGTTGGAATGTCCGCCTGTGGCGGTTACTGATGCAAGGCCACACTCCTCAATATTTGCTCCTGTTCCTGGGGCAGCAGATCAAAGGAGGAATGCAGTCCTGCAGCCTCAGGCAGTGCCAGCACGGCAAGGTGCACATCACCTTGGGGCAAACAGGTGTCGTGTCCGGCAAAGCGGTGGCCGTGCGCCACTGGGCAATACTGTGTGGGAGAACTCAATTTATGCTATTGCAGCACAACATTGGGCATCGTGTGAGATGATGGCTCAGGCCTTGGATAGGGTGGCCACTTCCATTCTCCCCCCAGAAAGGCAGGTGGAGCTCCAGCAGCAGGCAACAAAGTCCACGTGCCGCTCAGACAGGGAGGACATGTTGGCCGCCAACAGAGACCGACGGGCTGAACTGGAGGCTCTGCACACAGCCATATCTGCAGAGGCACAGGCCCACAGGGATGCCCTGAGGGTAGAAAACACCTCCCTCAGAGCTACTCTGGGGGCCACTTGAGGTGTCCCAGAGTACAAGGTCAGAACATCAGCTGAAGCAGCTAACATGCACAATCGCAGCTGAGCTCCAGGCAAGCCGTGAGGAGATCCGGGCATCACGTGAGGCCTTGCAGGCAGAAGTCTGTGCTACCCGTGAGGTGCTGCATGGGGATCTCCGGACCATTATCCTGCAGAACCAAACCTTTCAGACCCGCATGCTTGCTGACATGGAGGAGCATGACAGAGCTTTGCGTGGTCTGCCTCCCATACCACGCACACCTTCTAATGTAGCACCAGAGGGTGACGATAACGACGGCAGTTCTCCCACTATCGGAAAGCCGTGCAGGCCATGAGCCCATGTAGTTTTTTTTTCTCAGCATCCACGCATGTGGGTGTTGGGGTGCACCCCGTACCTCCTCCCTCCAGGGTGGACCCCCCCCGGTCGACCACTGGCCATTTTTCATTTATCATTTTCATTTTCTTTTTAATTTTAATTTTTCATTTTTCTTTTTCATTTTCATTTTCAATTTTTCATTTTTCATTTTCATTTATTTTTATTTTTTGTTTTAATTGTTTTCATTTTTTGTTGAACAATTTTGTTTTCTATTGTACATTCATGTTACAGTGTGTTGCTTTGTGTGGCACCCGTAGGCATCCACTGTGTGTTCCAGCTGGGCCCATGCAGGCTTGTCTTGTGTTTGTGTTTGAAGCTTGGGGTCCAGACACATATGCCACTCCTGCTTCCCCTTTCCATGGGCTCCCAAGGGTGCCACTGTGTGACAGTAATTTACACAGAGGCATTGGGCTTCCATCAGTTGTGTGGCTAGTCTGTAGTCCAAACTGTGTATACACCCCTAATGGGGATTGCTGATGATTTCTGCACTGCATGGTTGATTTGTATATTGTATTCCATACTGCCCATTATGCATATTTGCATGTAGCTTCTTTATGTCTTAACTTGCCTGTCTCCATTGCAGATGCAGTTCATGTTGTATGCAGTACCCTGCCACATTTACCTACCAGCAACACACTGGAGATGGAAGGGGTCGATGTGCTGCCTTTGTCAGGTTGTGACACTTACACTATTATGATTGGTTACTGTCAGACGTTGCCACTGTTGGGTCCTGTATTCATGTTTTGTCTTGCTGGTAAATATGTGTTCATGTGTGTTTATTTTTCATAGGTGAGAGGGAATTGTCTGTGGCCTGTTTCCATTTGTGAGGGTGCACTTTGTAACACTTGTGTGATGTGTTGTGCATTCATTTGGTTGCTTTGACATTGCATGCCATGGTGTCTTGGGAGGCTGAGATGGGGTTTGGGAGGGGTTGTTGACATACCAGTATTTGGGTGTGCTGTTTTGCAAGGGGGTAGTCCTTCATGCAGCATGAATGTGTGCCTTTTACTGACACAACATTGGGTCTGTTTACGTAGCTTGGGATGCACACAATGTAGCACTTCCAGGAAAACAATCTCAGGGTGGTATGGTTGTGACAGCTGACTGTCCCTTTTGTCATAATCAATTGTCAGCTGGTATGTGCCAGGCCTGTATGCACTCCACAAGGGTGGGATTTTAGGTGAAAAAAGTTGCCACAAGCTGGGTACGGGCTGCCTCACCACGTGCCCTTTCCCCTCCCATGCGCAGCAGCCGTGCATGTGGTTGGGGATGTGGGGGCACCACCATGTCCACCGGTATGCCACGCAGGGTTGTAACGTTGTGCAGGACACATGCTGCCACTATGATCCTGCACACTACTGGGGGCGCATATAGCAGCTGGCCACCAGAGTGGTCAATGGAGCAGAAACGTGACTTCAGCACTCCGAATGTGCGCTCCACTATGCCCCGGGTTGCAATATGGGATACGTTGTATCTTACCTGGGGTGGTGTGGTGGGGTTCCGTATTGGTGTCATCATGTAGGTGCTCAGAGGGTAGGCACTGTCCCCTGTGGAGGTGATAATGGGGTTTTCATTAGTTGGGTTTTGCCATTTGTCAGTGTCTGACATGCATGCAAGTGCAGAGGCATTTGTACTCACCAATGAGCCATGTGTCGCCATGCCTCCCAGCTTCCAGGTCCCGGTTTAGGGGTGACATTCTGAATATGAAACTATCATGACTGGACCCCGGATAGTTGGCATATACACAAGTGATGATTCCCTTGGCATCAAATACAACCTATACATCGATGGAATGCCAGTGCTTGCAGTTTCGATAGATGTGCTCAGTGGCCCTGGGAGGACGTAGAGCCACATGAGTGCAATCAATGGCACCTAGCACTTTGGGGAAGTGTGCCACCCTATAAAAGTCCTGGACCACAGCCTGCCTTTCTGCGGGTGTTTTGGGCATGTATACGTGCCTGCGGACTGAGAGGCGTGCAGTCATGATCGCCAAGACCTGGTGTAGGCAAAGTGACTGCGTGGCCTGTGAGACGCCCCCAACTATGGCACTTGTCCTCTGAAATGACCAAGTAGCCAAGAAATGCAGTACATTGAGCATCTTTTCCAAGGGGCTCAGTGCTTGCGAGCGCAGTGTGGGTGATGTGAGGTCATCCTCCCACTCAGCAACCAGTTCTAGGATGATATGGGGTGGAAACCTGTACCTGCCATAGACCTGGCCATTAGGCATCCCAAAAAGGCTGGTCCTGGGTAAACAAATGCAGGGCCTGGCTATCCTCCTCCTCCTGCGGTGTCCCACGACCACTGCTGCGAGGAACGGTATATCATAGCGTATGAGTTTGTTTGTTGTTTGCGTGCACTTTTATGCTGCGCGGGCCGCTTATGCCTGCTTTCGCCTGGCGTACGTGTTTCCGGATTAGCGTGTCTTTTATAGCGCGCAGGTTTCCCCTTGTTCGATTCCATGAATATGTGTTGTTAGCGCGAGTGTGGGCGTCTCAAGGATTTAGCAGCGTTACTTCCCCCGTAACACCCACATTTTCATGTGTTGTTCCCCACTCTGCGTGTTCCGCCCCCTTTTTTGGTGTGTGCGCTGCCCTGTGAGCGCCTTCACTGGCCATCTCGCGCACAGCCTTTCCTGCAAGGCCTTAACCGTCAACGACTAACACCAGCCACAGTCATCGACCTTGTGGCCCAATCCCAAGAACCACAGACAAACACGGTGCAGGTCTGTAATCGACATCTTGGCCCCACCACTTGAAGCCGTCTTCGGTGTAAAGGCCATTATCGAAGAAAAGTAGTTTAATCAATGAGACAAGTAGCGCTGGAGCACGCAGCAATACAGGAAAAATGTAACTTAGCTAACAGTCAGCGCGCGTTCCAATATATATCAGCGTCAATGTCATTAAGGACGCTACAGAGGCTGTCGAGGACAAAGATTTGAGGCTGCACGATGCTCAACCCTATGAAAAATATTCCTGAAGCAAGCAGCAAGCAGACTTGAATATATCAAAGATGAGGAACACGTGGGAGGACACAATCCATTCAAAGAATTGTTTGCGATTCCTCTCTTTGTGGACGAGTTGTGATTCAAACAGGTTGGTCGCTTGAATCAGAGTCGTTAGTGATCTGGACTGGAGAGTGGTGGCCGACATCATCACGAAGGGAGGTTCAGTGTGAGAGGGGAGGCCCGCTGCATCTGAAGGCGCAGGTCTGTTCCTCATGTTTATCTGTCTGTTCCCCACTGGACGCAAATGGAGGTTGAGCAAGATTCACAGGGCCTCCGCCCAGATGTTTTAATGAAGATGCATAGCTGACTTCTCATTTGTGCAGGCCAATGAAAATACTGCTTACACAGTGGTCTCGATCTCCAGAAATTCCATAAAACTCCATGATCTGTTCATGGTACACCCTCGCCGGGGATGGCAGTTCCTCCTCCTCCATTATCACCCAAATCTACTGGGTCAGCAGCAGGTGCTGTAAGAGGGGACGAAGTGGGCAGTGAAGTCAGCGTTGGCCCAAAAGACAAGGGAGGCTGCAGCAGGAGAGCAGGAATGTCGGGTGCCAGCATCTGAGAAACCTGTAGTGTAGATGGGCCTGTTGAAACCTAGACATTCCTCACAGGCATAGCAGCCAAAGAGGCTAGTGGGACCACATGGTGTGCTGGCTGAGGCAGCCACATCTCCCAGATGATATCCTGGAGCCCACAATGTAGAGGTCTGAAACTCCTGCTTGTCAGTTGAGATGGCTGCCATCTCGTGATTTTTTCCGCCATCTTGTGGGAGTGTTCAGTGTGTTTGTGAGACTTGTTTCTCTGCCATGACCCCTTAGAAGAGCCTGGTGGCTTGCTCTTGGTATAAGCGACCTTAGAGAGTTCCACAGGCATCCCCCCGGATTTAGCCCCCGACTCTGGAACCTCAGGGCCCTTGCCCAGATTTAGACTATGGGCAGTGAACCTCATAGTGCCCGCCCCTGGATTTTGCTCCTGAGCAAGGACCCCACCTGGATTTGGGGAGCTCTGGAAAGGAGTCTCCAGGCTGGAGTGCCCTAAATGAAGGAACAGCACTCACCTCTTGACACTTTTTCAATTTTAGGAAGTCTTTAAGATGTTGACGTAGTGGTTTTGAGAGGATCTCCTCCCAGCATTTAAGGCAGCAAGTCAGTTTGTGGACTGTCAAGTGGTTGCAACACACGCAGTATTCCCACCAATGCTGTGGCCCAAGCACTCCAGCATTGTTAATTACTTTAGCTCTGTCTGCATGGTATGTGCTTGTGGGACACAGTTCACTGAGATATCATATTACACAGCCCTTGCCAATCAATGGGAGTGGAAGAGAAGGCACTTAACTGGATTTCCTTATTTTTATGCATCAAATCATCTCAAGTCAAAGCTGACAACCCCTCTCTGAACCTCCCCAATTACATGGGGGTCCCACAAGAGTTTGATCTATCACCTCAGCTCTTTCATATGTCCATGAGAAGGGTTGTAACACTTGTAGATAACTATTCAATGACTTCCAGAAGTAAGCATTTAAGATTTAAATTATGATCAGTCTAGGATCAGATGCAAACCACCACGGAATAATAATTAAGTAATTCATCTTTTATAACGTGCTTAATACCAGAGACAAGTCTCTAAACTCAGGACTGGAATTCGAACCTGTGTTGCTCTGCGTAGTCTTGCTTCCAGGATAAATGTGTTGCCCCTGAGCTATCCTCCCACCTCATTACATTTATATTATAACATGCTTGGCATGAGTTAGAGATGAGAATATCACTACCTGTAATAACACTACATTTTTATATAGCGAATGGCGGATTCCTCGCACTTCTAAGCACTATATTAGTAGGTGTAATAGAAGGTATTACTACACAAAACAATGCTAATCAATTTATCGACAGGAAAGCAGGTCCCATACCAGAGCCCTGGGCGCATTATGGGGAGGAGAGGTTGGTGGGACAAACATTGCTTTGAATTGCCCATAACAGAAATGGGAAGTGGGATACAAAGAAAACAGTTCAAGAGTATTTTGGCCTGGAGAGATGTCAGTGTAATGAAAAGACAATGCAAAAGGCAGGGGAGGGAAACTAGGGCTGGATAAAGGAGGAGGACGAAGTTTCGTCGAGTGTTACACATCTGGTCTCTATAAGGAGGCAGTCAGGCCTAGCCAGCCTAGGCAGCGTTCCCTCACAGCACAGGGAGCTGGGGAGTTCATCCAAAGGAGTAGGGTTTGCAAGGAGGCAGTAAGGCAGGATTCCTGCTTTACCACAAGAGATCAAAACCAGAAGCGTCCAGCTCGACAACAGCTTTAATTAGATTCTGGTGGCAGAGGCGCGGTTATTTCAGGACACACATGAACCAAAATGAAAACCAGATCCACTCCCGTATAGGACGAGAATAGACAAGATAATTTAAAAAGTGTGCTCGAGGGAGAGAGAGTGTGCGTGTGGAGGTATGCATGTATTGTATGTAAGGATGTGAAGCTAAAGATTTGGGAGTATATTGGTGATATGTTCTAGAGTGCATGTGGTCAGTGGTTACCAGGCCTGACTCCAGAAATGTCATTTGGGTGGGCCAGACCTGTAATCAGGAGAGCCCAATTTCGATTAGGTGTGGGTGTAGGAGTACCCTACACAGTACCGGCATTGAACCAAATTTTACCAGATCCGTGTATAGCAAAACATTTCTTTGCTTGTCCGGTAAAATCAATTTGCACACTTCAATTGGTTTAGTCTGTTGGGCTGCTTTAAAAGGTGCAGAAGCCTGGATTCAAACCAGGTCGTTAGGACGAGATGTGAGACACAACCCGCAAGACTACCTGAATGTCAGATCAGGAAGCTTGTGAAATTGTTTGGTAGGATTGCACTCAATGGCAGATTTAAGGCAAAGGACTGTGAGCAAGGCTGACATAGAGCCCTGGATAGACGGGGAATGGGTTGGAGCTTAGGGTGGGAGGGATTAATAGCTGTCACAAGCGCAAAAAATATTCATTGTGATTTAAATTTTTTTTCCTACTATCTGAGTTGTATGTTTATGGGTATGACTTTGGCTGGGCACAGACTGATCACCTCAACATGTTTTCTAAATAAGTGATTTGCCCAGAATCACTCAATTTGTTCAAGTGGAAATCTACTCCCTTTCCATCCGCTCTTCCCTTCTAAAATCACATGCTCTTCAGTACCCATTTAAAAAATCTTCTGCTCTCCTCTTCCATCCGCTCCTTTGTTTCTTCCATAAGCTGCCTCACTACTTTGACCTTCCATTTGCTACTCACTGCAGCTTCCATCAGTCCCCCATCCCTCTCAGCTTCCATCCACTACTCTTTTCACCTTTCATCCACTCCCCCATAAGGAAAACAATTGCCAAAGCATAACAAATAAAAACTGTATACGGCAGACCGCTAAACAAGAGGCTGAGAGGTGAACCTCAATTAATCATTCCGTAAGAACAAAAATTATGTACCGTTTAATCAACATATATGATATCATTGAGCTATAAAAAGCAACAGTACAAGCCCACAGCAAACCAGAAGCAAGAAAAATAACGTGGCAACATCATCTACTGGGCTTCCCTTCCGTTCTTCCCTTTCTATTCCATAACCCACCAGTCACCTTCCACCATTCCCATTTACCACTACTCCTGCTATCCCCACCACGTCTTTTTGGCCGGCTTGGGATGCCTCCTCCTCCTTTGCGAGGGCCAAGCAACAAGGCCCCCATCACTTATTCCATCTTAGATGTGCGCTCAAAAATGCCTTGCTGACCACAGTGGCTACTTCCAGCAGGCCAATGAGGAGGTGCTTGGGGTCCTGCCACCTCATTAGGAAAGGAAGACCACCCCCACAGAATACTAAAGCAAGGATTGAGACTCGCCCCATTGCCACACCCCTTTCTTTACTAAATTGTCTGGTACATACTATTTATAATACACAATTTCCCATGATGACTTCTTTTACCATGCATCTTCCATAGAGGTGTAAATGATCTTCCATCTCCCTGGCCATTCGTGCATTGATTGCTGTCGGAGATAAACTACTTTCCCTGGCGATAACTATCTCAGGCACTAGTGTTAGCCCCAACTCCGCGAACCTTGCTAGTTCACTGGTGGATATCCGGTAAATGGTTCGGGTTCCTCCCGTCCCTCCATTCCTTCCCACCACCGGAGGGAACACATCTCTGGGTGTGAGCTGAGGAAAGAAAATAGGATCGAAACCTTTCTCCATGTATCAAAATCCTTCAAGTTCAGCGTCAGAGCTCCTGAAGATGGTTTCACAATGCTGGGGAGGCAAAACAGATCTATAAGAACATTGGTTTCACATGGCGCAAATGTTCTGAAGCTGTTCCAGCACTATAAACTCAGAGTACACCAGGGTTCGAAAGTGTGAAAAGACAAGTGCACAATTTTGTGGCATACAGGACAGGGAACGAGAGATAAGCCGAGACCTGTCAAAAAAGAAAAGTAAAATTGAGGTTCTCTGACAAACGTGGTCCAGTCCTGGGATTCTAGAGAAAATGACTGCTTGGCAAAACCGTAGGGTGGGCAACACGCTGACTGCATGTGCACCCTAACTATGCTAATGAAATGAAGCGGCAGAGCAACATTTCTGTTACTGTTGGACCAACATGAAACATCCCATACAGTAAGTATAAACTAATTGAAAAGGGACGTAATATACCTCTGCCAATCATGCCTTGCATCTTGAAATAGGTGTAAATTGAATTGAGCACAAAATACGAGGAAAGTAGTTGCTGCTTGTGCCTTTTCAGTGATCGGGAAAAAGTGTTTCGTCTGCCATCTCAGTAAGGCTGATAAAAGCAGTTGGCCTCGGACAATAAAGCAGCTTGGTACTGTATCCCCCACCAGTGGTTGGTTAAGGTAATTCTGCCACGGCGCACTGCGGACCTTCATCCACTGTTTCCGCGCAACCCAACTGCTTTTTCCGATTCCCCTTTCATTCTCTTCCTACCGCAGCTTTACACTTTTGTCACTTTTTATTTTCCTCCAACTTTATGATCTCTCATTATACTCCTACATTCTTCTGTAGACCAGGCATGATGCTAGCAGATTGTCTGTCAGGGTGTTGGAGCCACCACATTGCAGACAGATACACACCCTCCCAGCCCCCGCCCTAAGGAAAAAGGCCTCTGGCCAGTGTCACTGACTCCGTGAGGGCATGGGTTTCGCCCCTCACAACTCTCCCCCGGGGTACCCCCGCCCACACCCCCCCCCCCGCCCCCCCCCCCCGCTGACAATGACGAAAACCGAACCAAAAATAAAATGAAACGGGTTGCATGCACTTCAGGAGGCCCAGCTTGCAATTCAGAAGCGTAAGCGTAATGCCTCAAAAAATCTATGAAGTAGCCTGTGTTTTTGCAATTTTTTAAAGTAACTAGTTCGTCGTGCTTACAATTCCAACCTCTCGAAATAAACAGATTCAGTTTCAAAGTAAGAAATGTTCTCAAACTGAAAACAACCAGTTGTTTTATGGAGTTAAGTTAGGTTTTGTTTTTGTTGGAATGGAAATTGTATTCACATCATGCATAATATAATGCACGCCTGTACTAAACAAAGAACAAACAACAAGTAATGTTATCACAGATTAATGGCCCAGGAGGATTAAAACACCTAGGCCCTCATTACGACCTTGGCGGAGAACCATGGTGCTATTTGCACCATGGTCCATGGCGCTAAGCTGCCAACTCCGCCATGGTGGTTGGCGGACTTACCGCCCCATTCCGAGTTTGGCGGGGCGGTTAGTCCCCAATCCCCATTTACCCTTCCCCATTCCCATTTTTGCCCCATAGGGTATAATGGGAGTGGGGAAGGCGTTAATTACGCCACCGTAAATTACGGTGGCGTAATTAACAACAAGGTCCCTTAGCGCCATGGATTTTAACGCCTGCTAAAAGCAGGCGTTAAAATCACCATGGCGCTGAGGGAACTCGTACTCAGGCGGAAAGGGGCGCCATGGTTTACGCCGGCATAAACCCCTTTCCGCCAGGGTCGTAATGAGGGCCCTAGTCTTCTCATGTCAGTGATGCTCAGCCAGCAGTCCTAGTTATTTTGCTTCCATCACATTGCATTCTGTTATTTGTATTCCTGCTTCTATAGTGGGAACATTAAACAAAAAATAGTGTACAAGAAAAGAGAATGGCGTGAGGTAACGTGAGGTAAAATGCCAGTAGTAGCAAAATACTCAACTCTTACCCTGGACAATTTATGAGCTTTGTTTGGGAATATATTTGATAATATTAGGGTGAATTTGCAGCATTATTTAGAAGGTGAATCAATAGTTTCCATTCCTTCACAATGTTAGGGCCAACTGAAAACAAATTAAACACGCCAGCTCGATTCCTGACACGATGCCCTTCAAAGTATTATCGTATGCAGTTTCTAAGATTGAAACTAAACATATTAAGAACAAAAGAAACACTAAGGAGACAAAAAAACCCAAAAATAAAAGACAGTTCATGCAGATTCTGTAAAGATGGGCTTGAAACCATCAAACATCTTATAACAGAGTGCACAGGTACAATCCCTCAGCGTAAAACACACCTGGAAAAGTTCACTCCGTTAGAGAATGATATCGAAAGATGGTGGAAAAATCTATTATCAGGCGAAAACATACAGCTAGTCTGTTCAGTAATTAATTACATGGACATGCTGTTGCCAACTCAGGATTCCTGGAACACAGATCAGAAAGTCGGCAAACCATAACCAAAGGCAAAGCAGCAGTAACAAGGAATAAGGATGAAGTGTGGAAGAATGTAACAAAAGCCTTGTCATAAAATATGTATAAGGCTGTAGTTTTACAATAAAAAAAAAAAAAAAAAAAAAAAAAAATGTTAGGATATTTGGGACTGTCAGGTAGGGACCATCCCACTTTTATATATCAAGTCTAGTAAATAAGGGACTCATTTGAAACCCAAGCAAACATCATCCCCCACTCCACTGCCCTTTACTCCTACCCTTGTTTGACATCTTAGGAAAGACTGATCTGTCCCAATTTGGCTCAGGGAAAGGTTGCACTTTAGGCTTCAGTCACTTTCACCCAACAAGAACCCATGCACAGAGCACCACTTGATTTTTTACAAGACTACTCAGAAGATAATACAACATGTTGGTGTAAAACTAAAGATGCAATGGAAAATGCTTAAACTGAAGCCTGCAAAATAGTAAAAAGTGCAACTAGAATATCTGGGATCAAAGCCAGGTTTCCCCACTTGACCAGGTTATGTGATACTTGGCAAATAACGCTTCCTAAATGGGTCTTATTTTCGTCAACTACAAAACTGAGACCACTGATTAGTGATTTTGCAACACACAACACCTCACTCACACATGAATAATTAGATCATATTGACACTTTTGCTATCTATTTAGTGTTTTGGTTATTGATTGAATTTACACATTTTTGTAGTTTATTTTTGTCACAGTGCTTTGGCGTATAGCGCTTCATAAATCTAATAACACAAATTGTTGGCTCTATATATTTAATAATAATGAATGATCATTTCTAAAGCACACAACAGATTGATATATCCCTTAGCTTGCTTCTTTCTCATGACAGTCACGTGTGGGTTATGGTTCTCTCCTAACAGAAGGGCTTGGTTTCTTACCTGTAACTCGATTTCTCCAGCAATGATATCTTTCATAGATTCACATGCTATGAATATTCCCCATCGCCATATATATCCTCGGTTTACCCTTTTTCCATAGTAGTAAAAAGAAATTACCAGGTTACTCACCGTAGTGACCACCTTACTCCTAGTCCATAGTCCCCTTTCCTCCATACTTGTGGGACATCTCTCCGTTCTGTGGGACGGGACCGGAGCACTTTGTAAAAAGCATCCAAATGTTTCCAAAAATGTGTCCTTCCTCTCTTTCCTGCACGCGACCGTAACCCCGCCCACCTTGGCTCCGCCCCACGCATCGCCCCTCAGTCCTTTTCTTTGCCAGGTCAGAGACCCTTTACCAATAACAGAGGAACCTTATTAGAGGGGACGGCGGGCGGGCGTATGCAGGAAAGGAGACTATGGACTAGGAGTAAGGTGGTCACTACGGTGAGTAACCTGGTAATACTCCTACGTCCCGTCCCCTTTCTTCCATACTTGTGGGAGATTCCCAAGCACACCTTACAGGAACTACGGGTGGATGGAAAAACCCCTTACTGAAAAAGGTTCTTCAGCACAGCCTGACCAAACTGAGCATCAGCTCTAGAACTCATATCGAGGCAGTAATGCTTACAGAAAGCAGATGGAGAGGCCCAAGTAGCTGCCCTAGCGATGGACTCTCAGGGAACATACTTCTGAAAAGCAACCGCAGCTCCCTTGCCCCGCACCAGGTGCGCATGAATACCTTTAGGAGGTTTCAGCTTTTGGATAGTGAAAGACTCCGTGATGCATGCAGCAATACACCTAGAAATAGTTGCCTTAGACGCCTGCTTGCCTTGAGGGTTGCCGAAAGTCACAAAAAGTTGAGAAGAACTTCTAAGCTCGGAAGCCCTATCCAGGTAGAACTTAAGAGCTCTTCGGACATCAAGACAGTGTAGAACTCTCTCCGCCTCAGAGACGGGGTTCGGAAAAAAGACCGGTAGGGAGATCGATTGATCCAAATTCGGTCACTACCTTCGGCAGAAAAGCCGGATTAGTTCGAAGGACTACCTTGTCCTTGTGAAAGACCAAGAAAGGATGATCCCCCGACAATGCCTGGAGCTCACTCACTCTCCTTGCCGATATGACGGCGACCAAAAAGGACACTTTCCAAGACAAGTACTTGAGGTCCACAGTAGCCATTGGCTCAAAGGGTTTATGGCACAGCGCCGTCAGGACAACATTTAGGTCCCATGGCGGGTGCGGATTACGAACTGGAGGGTAAAGACGTGTTAAACCAGCGAAATGCCTCTCTACCACTGGGTTAGTCAGAGAAAACGCTGATCCGTAGAAAGATAAGCGGAGACCGCTGAAAGGTAAGTCCTGCATGACAGAACAGGAACCCCTGACTCTGCTAGGGAGGACACGAAGGACAACACCGTGTCAACCGTGGCCCCCCTTGGATCCGATTTCCTCTCTAGACACCAATGACAGAACCTGAGTCATTTATTCTTGTACTGAGATCTGGTCGAGGGTTTTCTGGCTGCCTGGCTGCCTGGATAATACACATGTTATCCGCAGACAAATTCCAATGCTCTAAAGACCTGAACTCAGGCACCATGCCGCCAAACTGAGCGATTGTGGGGAGGGGTGCCACATCTGCTGTTCCCTTTGGTGAAGAAGATAGGGAGTTACTGGTAACCTGATCGGCGGACACACCGACAGGTGTTGAAGTTCTGAGAACCAAAACCTGGCCGGCCACCACGGAGCTATCAGTAGAAGAGAACAGTTGACAGAACTCTTCAACTTCCAAATTGCTCGATGAAACAGAGGAAGAGGCGGGAAAGCGTAAGCTCTCATGTTGTGCCATGGGATCTTGAGTGCTTCCCCCAGAGAGGAGGCTCCCAGCCCCCCTCTGGAGGCGTACTGAGGAAGCTTCTTGTTCATCGCTGTGGCGAAGAGGTCCACCTCCGGTGCGCCCCAACGCGAGAAAATCCATGCTAGGATCTCCGCCTTCAACTCCCACTCGTAGCTGACCACTGTCCGCCGGCTGAGGGCATCCGCGGTGACATTCAGCCGGCCCGGGATGTGCACTGCAAGCAGCCAGACCCCATGAAGCACAGCCCACTCCCAAATCTGAATGGCCAGATCCACGAGAGGGGGAGACTTTGTTCCCCCCTGCTTGTTTATGTAGTACAATAACACCACATTGTCCGTTCTTATGCAGACCACCTTGTTGACAATGAGAGGTCTGAACGCCTTGAGCGCCAGAAAAATCACCCGACGCTCCAAATGATTTATGTGCAGGAGCTGGTCCTGAGGCGACCAGAGGTCCGAGACCTGAAAGAGATCTAACGTCACACCCGACCCGAGGAGGGAATAGTCCGTCGTGATCGTCACCATAGGGACCGGGTCCTGAAACCCCGCGCCCCCAGACAGATTGCTGAGAGATGACCACCAGTCCAGGTCCACTCTCATGGAATCCGGAATCATTATCCGCATGGAGTCTGAGTCCACTGTCTGACGCCATGAATTCCGAAGGGCCATCTGAGTCTGTCTCATTTTGAGACGAGCAAGAGGAAGAGCCAGCACAAACGAGACCATGAGGCCCAGAAGCCTCTGGAACCACCAGGCCGACATACTTTCCGACTGCGCAAACATCTGACACGTGGCCAACAGATCCGCCATTCTGTCCCCGGTCAGGTATACTCTGCAGTCGATCGTGTTCCAACAAAAACCCAGAAAAATCAGGTCCTGAGAGACCGTCATGGAGGATTTCCGGCAGTTTACCGACAGCCCAAGATGGAACAGGAGCTGAAGGAGAGACTGGAGGTTGCCCGCTGCCGCCAGCGGACAAGGGCTGCGTAAGAGCCAATCGTCCAAATAAGGATACACATGGATACCCTGAAGATGAAGAAAGGCCGCAATCACCGACATCATCTTTGTGAAGACACGTGGCGCCGAGCTGAGGCCAAAAGGAAGCACCCGAAACTGGAAGTGCTCCTCTCCCAAAAAGAAACAGAGGTACCTCCTGTGTGGAGCCCAAATCAGGATATGCATGTACGCGTCCTGAAGATCCACTACGCTGAGCCAGTCGCCCATCTGCAAAGAGGAGAGTATCTGGCTGGGCGTGATCATCTTGAATTTCTCTTGGGGTAGAAAGAGGTTGAACTGGGAAAGGTCTAGGATGGTGCGCAGGCCAGCCTGGTTGGGTTAGGCACCGTAAACAGCCGGGAGTAGAAGCCCTCCCCTCGCTCCCCAAAGGTAACGGGTTCCACCGCCCTGAGGTCCAGGAGTTTCTGAACCTCGGCGTTGAGGGAGGGCGAGCCCAATGGCTGAAAAGGAGGGTTGAGGGGTGGGGTAGAGGGTAAAGGTAAGCGGAAGTACGCCCGAGCGGCTGACAAGACCCATCTGTCTTCTGTGATGGTCTGCCACGCCTCCCAATGAGACGCAATGCGCCCTCCCACCGGGGTCTCGTGCGAGCGCGGAAAACCCTCATTTGGCAGGCTTATCGGTGGCGGTGCCACCTGAACCTGATGAGGAGGCTGAGGAGCGGGAGAAATACTGCGTACGCTGTTGTCTACGGCGGTTATTCCCCGCAGGAGTATCCACTCTGCGATTCTTACGGTCGAGGAATCCCCTAAAACCAGAGGAAGGTCGCCCTTGCGACAACGGCCTTTGAGCCTTGAAGGGAGGTTTAACCAGAACAGACAATGATTTAGCCATCTGAGTGCTATCCTTGGTTTTGGTGAGCTCTACATCAGTAGACGAATGAAAAAGCTCCTTACCATCGAATGGAAGGTCCAATACTTTGTCTTGCACTTCCTTCGAAAAGTTAGTGGCATGCAACCACGCTTGCCTCGAGGTATCAACCCCGAGCATCATGCCCCGAGCCGAGGTGTCTACGTGATGAGCCGCAGCCTCCAGGAGATCCTGGGACAAGACCCTGGCATCGGAAAGGCCACCTCTGAAGTCTTCCAACTTCTCGACCGGAATGTGCGCCTCAAACTCCGACAGACCTTTCCACATCCGCATGTTAGCTTCCGCCAAAATCAATTCGGCATTGGCCTGCCTGAGCTGCAAGGCCGAATTGGCAAAGATCTTCCTCCCTAGGGAGCCCAGGAGCTTGTCCCCCCTTCACAAGACCTGAGTAGCCGTCGCGGAAGAGGATGCTGCAGGTCTGGACTGCAACGTGGCCGCAGCCACCACTGTGGAGGAGGGAGGTGGACAAGACGACAAGGCCACTTCCTCCGAAGAGTGTAGCCTGTACCTCGCGTCAATCTTTTTATTGACGAAAAGTCCTGAGTGTGGCTTCTCCCAGACTCTTCGGACCTCAGCCAAAACATCCTTCTGCAGGAAAAGGCTGGTACGCTCCAAAGGAGACAGGGTGAATGCCCCAGAAAGCACGCCCTCCTGTGGAGCAGGGGCCTCGGGAACTGGAACATCTAAGAAATTCATCATGTTCAGTACCCGGTCATGAAAAGCTCTAACAGAGCGGGGAAGTTCCTCGTTGTCCTGCTTGCCTTGAGGGTCATCCGACAGGTCAGGATCCTGCTGAACCGTGTCAGGCACTGCCTTGTCCACTGGGGACAACGGTGGCAAAGGTGGAAGAGCAGGGTGAGGCACCACAGGCAAAGGTGGCGCCGGCGGAACCACTACAGGAAAGGGTGGAGCCGGGGGCGCTGGTGGACAAATTTCCTTATAAAGCCCTTTGAAATACTCCCTCATGGGGTCGGTGCGCATAAGCGCTTAAAATTTACCGAAAAAAGCGTCCTCAGGAGATTGCTTTGGAACCTGAGGAGGCCTCACATGAGGTGGACAAACCCAGGGACGTAACGGAGAAGGGTGCCACGCCGGGCCCTCTGCTGACGTATCCACATAAATCAAAGGGGCCGCCCCTGCAGGCAACGAAACATTTTGCGGAAGAGGCATCCGGGCGTTCCAATCATAAGCGGGCCGGTAAGGATACGCACAAGTGACCTTAGGTTCACCTAAAGGACCGAACTACACCAGGGGTCAATGGCGTAGTTGTAGGGGTAGTACCTAAAAGGGCCGCTGTGGTCGTGGCGGGAACGGCTGCCATTTTGTCTTCATCTCGGGATCTGCGGCACGTGAGGAGGTGAGGCAGGGGTCCCCGTCGATGGATCAGGGGTCTTAATTTTAGCCTTAACATAAGGAACCTCGGCAGAGCCGGTACTGTGAGGCCTGGAATGTTTCTGCGACATACCAACCGCCAACTGAGCCTTCGAAGGAAGGACCTCTGCACTGCCGGTAAAAGAAAAACCTTGCTTCTTTGCCCCCTCAACAGATCTGGTATCACCACAAGAGCGGGAACGGTGAGAAACCGCTTTCACCGACAGGGCCCTGCCCAGCCCCTCAGAACTGTTGGTAGCCTTAGCCTAGGCCCGGTAATAGCCTTATCGGCACGGGTCTCGAACATCCGTTCGGTAAACACAAGCCCATCCAAGGCCTCGGGGCCTACCCCGGTCTTGTTTTTGAGGGAAGCCGAAAGAGAGGCCTCAGAGCAAGCTTAGGTACCCTGTGACTCAGCAGAACTGGGTCTACACACAGCCCCCACAGGAGGGGCCTCGGAAGTTACTCCGGTGTACACAGGCTCCTTACGGAGAAAACTCCGGTAGAATTATTAGGCCCGGCAGGCACCTCAGGGCGAACCCCGGTGACAGAGCGATCAACGCCCCTCCCGGCTCGAGAGGAACCCAGAAAGGTATCCCCCCGGCCGGGGTGCTCTGAAAAGTAAAGAACTTACCGGGCGTTTCTTCTTCTCGTCGATGAAAGCCTGAAAATGAGATGGGGGAGTGCGTCGGAACACCTCCTCCCACCGTTCCAACCGACGTTGAAGAGCCCGGACCGAAAGGGAGTCACAGTAAAAACCGGAGTCCCAACGGTGTTCCGGACCCAAACACTCTAAACAAAGCGGATGGGGATCCGCCCTCGCGAAGCGACGATGACACGAAGAACATCTGGAAAGTCTAATTTAAAAGACATAGACAGACTAGAAGACGAACGCTAGTGAGAGCCAGAGAGGAAAACAGGGAAGAAAGTCTTCGGAGGATGCAAGTGCGTCCGGCCCCGATCGAGCGGAGAAAAGGACTGAGGGGCGATGTGCGGGGCGGAACCAAGGTGGGCGGGGTTACGGCCGCGTGCCGGGCCCCGCGCAGTTAAGAGAGGAAGAACACATTTTTGGAAAAATTTGGATGCTTTTTACAAAGTGCTCCGGTCCCGTCCCACAGGATGGAGAGATGTCCCACAAGTATGGAGGAAAGGGGACGGGACGTAGGAGTAAAGCAGGTATCCATTGTGTAGCCTATCACCGTCTTTTTAGGTGCTTTTAGTCCCCACTAATGGGACCTCGGGTATGTAGCTCCTCCCCTGCTGCCTCCCTTCAGATTCTAACCAGTGCATGATGACACCTGACGCAGGCTTTTACCATAGGGGTTGACGGAGGGCGCATGCAAATCTATGAAAAATGTCAATGCTGGAGAAGACATGCATTACTTACCGTAAAAGCATTTCTGATGATTGTATCTGCTTAGATTCACATGCTGTGCATATGGTCCGACATCCAGTGGTAACCGCGGAGTATTGCATCTTGTATTTCGGGGGACCGAAAGGGGACGTCGGCATAGGCGTGTCTGAAACACTATCCCTATCGTGACGTGTGTAGTACCCAACATCCCTCACGCGCCGAGGTCGCTCCGATTGTATTTTTTCTGCCATGAGGGAGCCAAGGCTATAGTGAGTGAGTACATGAAGAGAGAAAGTAGTAATAACTCTATGTTCCTTCCACCCCGAGCGGGGTGGCAGGGAGGGCACATGTGAATCTAAGCAGATACAATCATCAGAAATGCTTTTACGGTAAGTAATAAATGTCTTCTGATGCTTGTTAATCTGCTTAGAATCACATGCTGTGCATAGACTAGCGAGCAGTACCCGGAGTTGGAGGTGGGTTGTGAGAAGGAACAGTATAAATAAGATGTCTTAGTTCTGCTTGTCCCACCTGAGAATCAGACCTAGAATGAGTGTCTAGGCAATAGTGTTTTGTAAAGGTGTGTACAGAACTCCAGGTTGCCGCTTTGCAAATGGACTCTAGGGGAACATTTGCAATGAATGCAATGGATGCCCCAGTGCCTCGAGTAGAATGTGCTCTAGGCTTGAATGGCAGTTCTCTCTTTGCAAGAGTGTAACATAGTGTGATGCATTTGGTAATCCACCTTGATATTGCTGATTTAGAGACAGGATCCCCTTCTCTACCAGCTGCCACTGAAACAAAGAATTGTTTAGTTTCCCTCAGTGGTTTAGTTCTATCCATGTAGAACATGACTGCCCTGCGCACATCTAGTGTGTGAAGGCTTCTTTCGGCCATGTTAGTAGGTCTCTGGAAGAACGTGGGTAGTTCGATTGACTGGTTCACATGGAACTTCGAAATAAATGTTGGCGCAAATCTGGGATGAGTGCGCAGAACTACCTTATCTTTGTGGACTGTAACAAAGGGGTCCAAAACCGAGAGGGCCTGTGGTTCGCTAACTCTTCTGATAGAAGTGATAGCTACTAGAAAGGCTGTCTTGTAAGTCAGGTCTTTCAGACTAGCTTTATGCATAGGCTCAAAAGGGGGTCCCATGAGCCTAGTTAAAACCACATTTAGATCCCACCCAGGGGCTGGGTGAGTGATGGGGGGATACATTCTTTTAACCCCTTCCATAAAGGCTTTAATCACAGGTATTTTCCACCACGACACCTTCTGCTGTGACGTGGTGTAGGCTGACAACGCCGCTAGGTGAACCTTTAAGGAATTGAAGACTAACCCAGAGTCCAACAGATGGGTTAGATATAACACAATGTGTGAAGGCGAGCAATCGGTGGGATTGACGCCTTTGGAACTGCACCAGATGACAAAACGTTTCCATTTGCTGGCATAGCAATAACGTGTGTTAGGCTTTCTTGCCTCCCTCAGTATGTCCATGCATCTTTGAGGGAGTTGCAGATGTCCAAACTCTATGACCTCAGGAGCCAGGCTGCTAAATTCAGAGTTTGTGAGCATGGGTGCTGTGTCCCCCCCTGTCCTGAGACAACATGTTGTACGGGCAGGGCAGCTTGACTGGTGGGGAGAGGGACATTCCCATCAGGTGCGCGAACCAAGGTTGGCAGGCCCACATGGGAGCCACCAGAATCATGGTGACTGGTTCCTGGTGCATCTTGTGTACTATCTTGTTCAGAAGGGGAGTCGGGGTAAAAGCATAGACAAATTCCCCCGACCAAGTTATCCAGAGACCGTTCCCCTTGGATCGGTTCTAGGGGTACCTGGAGGCGCAATCTTGGCATTCTCCTGAGTAGCGAACGGGTCGATCTCTGGAAACCCCCATTCTGCGAAGACGTTGGATACAATGTCTTTGTGCAGTCAACATTCGTACTCTTCTGGCAGAGGAAAATCTCTGCTGAGTACGTCTGCCAGAAGATTGAGTTCCCCTGGAACATGTTGGGATATCAGGAACATCTTGTGTTTGAGAGCCCATATCCAGATGTTTTGGGACAGCTTGGATAGCCCTGGAGAGTGAGTGCCCCCCTGTTAGTTCAGGTAATACATTGCTGTTGTGCTGTCGGTTAGGACCAGCACTGTCTTCCCTTGCAGTTGCTCCTGAAAGGCTTTCAATGCTTTGAACACTGCTAGTAGCTCCAGTAGGTTTATATGGTTGGACGCTACCTGAGGGGACCACACTCCGTGCGCTGTCTGTTGAAGCAGGTGAGCCCCCCATCCTGTGAGAGATGCGTCTGTCGTGAGAGTGGCTTCCACTGCAGGGGTGGTGAAGGTTTTCCCCTTCAAGAGGTTCTCCCTCGACCACCACTGCAGAGAGAGAACGAGGGCTGGCGAGACAACTAACAGATCTTCCCATTGTCCGCTGGCCTGACACCACTGGCTGTTGAGCCACTCTTGCATGGGACGCAAGCGCAGCCGCGCGTGGGGACCAAGTATATGCATGATGCCATCATCCCTAGCAAACGCATAGCTTTGCGTACCGTCACCTCTCGACTGGCTACATACTGAGGAACCTGAGAGAGCATGTTCTGAACCCTCTCGCTGGAAGGGAAGACTAGATCGTCTTCCGTACGAATTAGAGCCCCCAGGTACTGTTTTACTTGGCTGGGGACTAAGTTGGATTTCTTTTCGTTGATAGGAAATCCCTGGCTGAACATTAGGTCTACTGTTTTTTGGGTGTTCGAAAAACAAACGTCGAACGAGTCCCCCGTGATGAGCCAATCGTCGAGTTAAGGGTAAACTGGAACTGAAAGTCTGCGCAGGTGTGCCGCTGCCCCTGCCAGGACCTTGGTAATCACCCTTGGCGCCGAGGCTATGCCGAAGGGGACTACTTTGAACTGGTAGTGTTTGTCCTGAATCACGAACCTTAGGAATTGTCTGTGCGCTGGCAGCATTGAAATATGAAAGTATGCATCTTTCATATCCAATGTTGTCATGAAGTCCCCCTGCTTTAGCAATGGAATCACCTCTTGCAGTGTTACCATGCAAAACTTCTGGGGCTTTATGAACTTGTTCGCTGGGCGCAGGTCTAGAACAGGACGCACGGTGAGATCCTTTTTGGGTACAAGGAAGTACACTGAATAGATACCCTCGTTTACCTGAAGAATCGGGACGGCTTCTATGGTGTCCTTTCCCAGCAGCGCTTCCACCTCTTGGAGCAGGATCTGCAGATGTTCCGGTGAAAGGCGTCAATGTTTCGGCGGTCTGACCTGTGGAGGCCAGGCGAATTCCACGCAGTACCTGTGGGCGACCGTCTTTAAGACCCACTGGTCTGAAGTTATCCCCTCCCATGCCTTGAGGAAAGATGTTAATTGCCCCCTGACCGGGGAAACATGGGAGGGGACCTGGACTTGGTGGTCATTTCTGACCCGAAGTTGACGCTCCTCTGGAATTGGAGCCTCTGCCTCTATTCTTTCCGCGCTTCTGACCCCTCTGGGGGTAGTAAGTGGGGCCTGCAGCAGGTTGACTTGAGTTGAAGTTGCCCGTGCTGAAATTATTTTGAGCGGCGCGGGCTTGTCCTCGAAAGGACCGCCGAGAATTACTGCCCCTCTGTGAAGAGGGTTTCTGGGAAATTTGGTGCAGCGACTTAATAGTCTTGTGCTTTTTCTTGGCTGTCTCCAACGCATCGTCTACCGCCTTCCCGAAGAGGTTGGCCTCTTCGATGGATTTGTTGATAATGGATGCCTGGCTCTCAGGCCTGAAGCCAGATGTGCGCAGCCATGCGTGCCTCTTTAGGAGAGTACCCTGTGCGAGAGACCTGCCTGCTGTCTCTGCGGTGTCCAGGGTATTCTTAACCACATTCTGATTGGCAAGTTTGTCCTCCGAGACAATGGCGAGAAGCTTGGCTCTGGTTGGTTCCGGAACCTCTTGAAGGACTTCCTGGAGTAGTTTCCATTGGGCATCGACGTAGCTTGCCAGTAACCTTGTGTTATTGGCAATCCGGACGGTATAGGCCGCCGCCGACGTAACCCGTTTGCCTAAGGTATACAACCTTTTGGACTCCTTGTCCGGGGGTGACTCTCCCGTGGCAAGGGGAACCCCTGCTCTCTTGCGAGTGTTGGTCACCACCAACGAGTCTGGGATTGCCTGTCCTTTGATATAAAGGGGGTTGGTGGGGGAGGGTGGGAAAAGTTTTTCGACCCTTGGGTTCACAGCCCTAGTCTGAGCGGGTGTGAGTAAGGAAGGGGCCAGCCGTCTCTTTACAGAGCTCAAGAGAGGGATAGACCGGCTTTCCGGAGGCTTTTCATTAATAATGTCCTCTGCGAAATCTTGTTTGGGCAGGGCTTCCGCATGGAAATTTTTACGGAATTCCGCTGCTTTTTTCAACATGTTGTTGAAAGCCATTTGATCATCCATCGGGGAAGCTTGTCGAATCAGGGTGGATGGGGGAGAGTCGAGGCAAACGATATCCGAGTTGTGATCGTTCTGCTGGGAGTCCTCCCAGTTGTCCGTTGCCCCTTGATCATCCCCATAGTTGTCCAGAAAAGAAGACTCCTCTTCTTCTGTATAGATGTCTCTATACGTGTCCATCTGGACATCTTCTTGATAGTGAAATTGGTGTTGGACATCTAGGTGTTGGACATCTTGTGTTTGAGGGTTAGGGTCTATCCGAGCTTTTTTCGGCGGAGGTTGATCAGAAGCCCTGAAAAAACTGCTCCAGCCGATCCATACACCCCTTGAATTGCTCCGTGGTCCACTTGGATGACCCAAATGGACCTAGCTGAGTAGGAACCGTGTTCTCCGTCCTAAGGCGTTGAGAGGATCTCCTCAGGGTTCTTGAGAGGGGTAATTGGCTTTCTTCGTAAGAGTCTTCGGGATCGTCTTCCCAATCAGTGGAAAATTTTGCCGTAGCAATCCTATTGATGCTCTTACGGATAGTCACCGAATCTTCGAGAGACAACGCCTCCGATGATGAGTCGGCAGTGAAAATGTCTTCCGCGGCTCCAGAAGGGCCAGCGGATGGCTTCTCGGGTAGAGGCCTACTCATAGTTTTCGGGCCTGTACGGGCCTTCAGAACCTTGGAATCCGTTGAAGTTTCTTGTTCTGAAACTTCGGCGCGTGTAGTTTGGGGGGTAGCGCCCTTGTTATGTTTCAAATGCCCAGTCGTCATGCGCTGCTGCGGATGCAGGGAAGGCTTCGGATCAGACCGATCTGTGGGCGTCGCTGAAGTTTCCGGCGGACCCGTTGGCGCTTTCGCCTTCTTCTACGAAGTTGTCGAGGAGGGCGCTTGGGTTGTGTGCTTTGTGTGGTGCGATTGTACGCCCCGTCACCGGGTGTGGTCCCTGTAGCAAGACCGGAGTCGAGCCTGGAAGGGTCGGGGACGGGCGTGGCGGCCCTAGAATAGTCCGCCTCAAGGTCTATAACATCCACGTTGGACGTTTGGTCATCCGATGTACCCCTGTCACTTTCGGCTGGTGTCGCGGCAGGGGAGGGAGTCTCCATGCGTGACATTCAGTACGCGGCCCACCGCTTCAACCGGCGCTCCTTAAGGGTTTTAGGTTTAAGGAGTTTACACGCCGAACACCGCTTCTCGTCGTGCTCTAGGGGGAGACAAGCCTTACACGACTTGTGCTCGTCTTTCCACAGATATCTGACCCTACACACAGGGCAGAATCTAAATGGAGTCCTTTCCATAGCAGAAGGGAAGGGTGACCAGACCAAAAAGGAAAGCAGTGGAAAAGAGGAAAGACGTAATAACAGTATGGCAAACCCCGAGCCCACTCTCCCTACTGTGTAGGCCGGCCGGCCAGAAGGCCCGACCACGTGGAAGTCTGAACGCCGGATCTTAGGCGCTGGAACCCACAGCCGTAGACGATTCCCCCGTAGTCTTCATCGAAGATGTTCTTGATGGGCGAAGTGACTTAACGGGGAATAACCGACAATTCGGTAAGATAAACAATGTCTCATGAAGAGCTCTGCTACAGGGCGACTAGTTGTCTGGGCGGAAAAAAACTATCGCGCGTGAGGGATTTTGGGTACTACACACGTCACGATAGGGGTAGTGTTTCAGACACACCCATGCCGACGTCGCCTTTTGGTCCCCCGAAAGACAAGATGCAATACTCTGCGGTTACCACTGGATGTCGGACCATATGCACAGCATGTGATTCTAAGCAGATTAACAAGCATCAGAAATAGAGTTACAGGTAAAAACGTGCCCCTTCTCCAGCATTGGATATTAAATAGATCCACATGCTGTGAATAGAATACATAGCAGTATACACTTAGTTGGTGGTAGATCGCAGGAAAAGCCTAACATACTGAAACAAACACCAAAGGACTGCTCTTCCCGTCTTTGGGTCTGCAGCATGCTGTTCCTTAAAATGTTTCGTAAACGTATGCGGTACGGCCCAGGTAGCTGCTTGGCAAATGTCTGCCAAGAGAATACCGGAGAACATTGCTGCAAATGCTGCAGTTGCACTTGTTGAATAGCTTGAGGTGTGTGTTTGCCTTAGTGTGACAAAAGTGGATAGTTGAGGAACTCCATCTTGCTATGCCTTGCTTTGAAATTGTCTTCCCTTTGTTTGGAGGGCCTTAACTGAGAAACAACTCGGTGGACTGTCGGAAGGAATTGGTCCTTTTCACGCAGTACTTAAGTGCCCTTCTAACATCCAGGGAGTGTAGGGAAACCTCTGCCGGGGTTTTTCCATGTTGGAAAAAATGTAGTTAGAGTTATGGGGGAATGCTTATGAACTCGGAACGCACTTTTGGTATGAAGTGAGAAATGGTGCTAAGGACCACTTTGTTCCTGTAGAAAAGGCAGATATGGCTCAGCGATTGAAAGTGCTTGCAATTCGGAGACTCTTCTCGCTGATGTAATGGCAATTAAGAATCCCACTTTCCATGATAACAATTGTAGCAGAGCTGGTGCTAGCGGCTTCAACAGTGGCTTCATGAGTATTGCGAGAACTATATTGAGACTCCATTGTGGGGGTCGTTTTTTCATGGAGGAAATTAACAAAATAACCCTCACAAGAAATACTTGAATAATCAATCACTGAAAAGCAGCTAGGCCCTTCTCTTTCTGGTGTAACTGGAGATGGCAGCGAGGTGAACTTTAATTGAGGCATGGGAGAGGTCTCCCTATGCTAACGAGAAAAGTTACAGAAGAATGCCCACCAGGAGTACTGAGAGGGGTTACACGTTGCGTTGTTGCGTACACCACAGACAGAATCTTTTCCATTTGCTCTGATAGGAACAATTGGTGGATGGTGCTCTTGCTGCTTCAAGGATACTGGCACAGTCTTGCGTAAAGGTCAGTTTACCCAATCTCTGCAAAGCCAGAAGCCACGCAGTCAATTTGAGTGACTGTGGGTCATGGTGCAGGTCCTTCCCTTGGTTTTGGGAGATTATGTCGTAGTGGCTCTGTAGATGAACTGGATGGCATTTGGACAGATGTAGTAGATCCGAATATCACTTCTGACGTGGCCAGTTGGGCGCTATTAGGATAACTGTGCAGGGGTATGCCTGTATCATCTGAATTGTTTCGTGGAGGGGAAGTAGAAGGCAGCTCCCATCAATGCCTGCTGTTGTATTCTGCTTGCAAACCTCACACATTTTGTGTTTTGCCTAGTAGCAAGCAGATCAACTAGTGAGCGACCCATAGAACAAAATCCTTGTCGAGTTGGTTGCTGTTCATCTATCACTCGTGACATTGCGAGGTTGCCCTACTGAGTCCGTCTTCAATGGAATTGTGGATTTTAAGTGATCCGACCGCAGCTGATTTTGCCGCGGCCGGAATGTTTGCATGAGAAAGGTGCGAACTACCAAATGTTTGCATCTTTCTAATGCGAACACACTTACATACTACAGGGGCTGCAGGGGTGTCCCCTGTATCACCCCGCTCACTATGCCACACAGTATAGTGAGCGGGGTGTTGCGGGGGACAACCCTGCAGCCCCTGAAGTCTTATTTTTTTTTAACTTACCTGCAATGCTACCACCACAGGTTCAAACTTTTGGTGTTCGAACCTTTGGTGGTAGCGTTTTTCGGTCGTTTTGTACGGTCGGACCTTTTTTTTGGTCCGATCGTACAAAACCGGAATTGTGAACAACCGGGAGATGAAAAGCGTGCAGGTCCATGATATGATATGATGTGGCATTTATAATGCGCCTGTACACAAGTGTTTCAAGTTCACGTTTGGAGTGTGTGTCCACCATCGCAGCTGTTACACCAGTTGGGGGGTGATTTGTAGTTTATCTTCCCGGTCCAGAAATAAGGGTGCCGGTAGCAAAGTACCGGCACCTCTACCGAACCGGCAGACTACAACTCTGCTTTTGCCCAGAGCAGAGACACCAGCTACCAGCTATAACTGATTTCTAAGTCTTTCAGTCATTCCTTTTTGGTTTGTCTCCATAAGTGAGAGATTGTAGGCGCTAAACTGTGAGCGCTGTGCTTACTACGGCTGGGGAATCAAGCTGCCCCTCACTGATTAAGTCTTGCAAAGCAGTCCCTGTAAATGCCAAGGCTATGACTGTATGGGCAGCTTTAGGTTCTTCCTGTTTTGCGTAGGGTTTCCGAAATAACAAGAAAGTTTCTTCTTTGAAAATATATCCTGTCAGACGTTGCTATTGATGCTACTGTTAAATGCTAACCTCCATGAGCTCATATGTTTGAGTGACTGTCAACAGTGTCTATATGTGAACAAAATCGATTGGATGTAGGATAGACTTTTCCTACAGAACCAAGCGCTGCAAGGACAATAATAGTGGCAGAAGGGTGCTATACAAGCCCACATACATTACATTACATACAACTCCTAGTAGTTTCTGCTATTCCCTCGCCCAGTGGGAAAATTGGGCCCCCACCTTGTACCCCTTGCCCAACCAGATCAAAAATACTTGAGCCAGACCTAATGTAAGCTCTACTGCCCCCACTCAGCTTGCACCCTTCTTGTAATGCACTGCGATTCTGATAATGCCCGTCTAGGGCTTATTGAACACCAGAACTGCTAACATCCAAGAGAGTGAAGTGAACATTTTCCTATGGAACTAAAAGTGGTGTAAAAGAACCGAGAATACACTGAGGTGTGGGCAAAACATCGACATTTGCCCAAGCTATTATTTATGAGAAACGTTAATAGGATTCGGGTCTCAATTCACCTCCCCTCCTCCTGCCTTTCCTTCCCATTTTTTCCCTTTCTCCCTCGATTAGTTCTTCCCCCACTCACTCTGTTCCTTGACTCGTCTACCGTCCTCCCTTTGCTCTCAGAAGCACTTACACATGCTTTCCCCATAATCGGGACAAGAAAGCTTTAGCACTGGTTGAGTTGCCAAAGTTATTGGTGGGGAATCCGGTTTGGGAGGGAAGGATACTGAGGAGCTGGCTGCTGGTAGTCGAATGACAGCATTTTGCAGGGACACTGACTGCCCTCTGCTGTTCAGATGTGGACCCCGAAAGTGATTACAAAATGTGAGAACCATAATTTAATGGCAAACTGATTTAATTCAAATTCCACGGTCGTTGAGCTGACTCGCACTGGTATGAAATTAATTTAAGTATTCTCGCAAAGATAAAGGGGATAGAAAAAAAGAACACACAGTCTCCAAAAAATATCTTCTCAACCCCAATCTCAAATTTGCACTTACAAAATGATAAGCATGAAAAGTGCTCTGTTGTAATGAAGGATGCTGAATCCATAAAGCAAACCTCAGTCACAGGCGAGTCATTAAGTAACTTCTTTATTCACCTTCACAGGTTCAGGTAAGTAGAAATCCTTAGAGGTGAAGTATATTACTAGTGCTACCAAGTACATCTCCAATAAAGCCCATCTCTCACTTGTCACTCCTGGAACATTTATTCAAGGATGGACGCATCATCCATTCAATATTTCACAGCTCATACATGGCATCAACAGCATTCTCTCTCACAGGAGCTCATATACCAGATACACATCACCATGCTTCTCCCTCCGAAAAAAATCACAGGTCCAACCACCACACTACACTCTGCTAAAGGAGCTCAAGACAAGAAACAAACATAATGCAACTATACACTCCTACTCTACATTCTGGCAAGGGCACTGGCAAACCAACAGACTCAAGCAAGGTACCACTAAGAGATCACTAACACACCATTCTACCCCTACTCTGACTCTCCTCCCCAAGCCTGCCACCTGTGAGCCCCTATTGGTGCTCTGGCGTAGGGAGAGTATGTGACTCTGATCCCTTTACATAATTGAACCTTCCAGGGCAGTCTCCCCGGAGCAAGCGAGCAAAATGACAGAGGGTAGGGGAACCTACTGTTTTTGTCCAAGCTCTGCAATAACCGCTGGCACAGACTGATTTAAAACCAGGTAGGAACGATGCCCTAATTTGTATTGCCCTATCCTCTTCCCTATAACGTAGGACATAGCCTCCACTCCACATTACGAAACTGTTTTTGGTTTCCACATGTCCAAGGTAGAGGATATTATACAACAGCCTATCGTGCTTTATCTCTAAGTCAGGGGCCAGCAACCTTTGGCTCTCCAGATGTTTTGGGCTACAATTCACATCATCCCCATCATGAATCGCCAATGGTGAAGGATCATGGGAGTTGTAGTCCATATCATCTGGCAGGGCACAGGTTGCAAGTCCATTCCCTAGTCGTCAAGGATAACTGGTTTTATACTATATCCCACTGTAATCTTCCTTCCAGTTGATCCAGGGCTGGTTCTATGGGAAAGCGTCCAGTAAGTGGTTCAGATAATATTTTATTAAAGTGTGTGTGTTTTACTCCCTATTTTTAAAGTCGGGAATAATTTTTTTTAGGGAGTAAAAAACGAAGTCCTATTCACAATGGATGATTTTAAAAGGGAGTAAATTATGCTTTACCTGTAAAATGGAATAACAAAGTGACTCACTGTAGTGACTACCTTACTCATAGTCCATAGTTACCTTTCCTCCATACTTTTGGGACATTCCGCCCTGTGGGGCGGGACCGGGGCACTTTTTAAAACATCAAAATTATTATTCTCATTCTTTTATTTTTACACAGGGCCACCGTGTGTGGCCGTAGCCCCACCTTCCTAGGCTCCGCCCAGTGCATCGCCCTTCATTCCTTTTCTATCGCCAAAGGCAAAGGACAATTTAGAAAATAGAGGAAACCTTTTAGAGAGGAATGTGGGCGGCGTATGGAAAAAAGGGGACTATCGACTAGGAGCAAGGTAGTCACTACAGTGAGTAACTTTGCTGTACTCAAACGCCCCGTCCCCTTTCCTCCATACTTTTGGGAGATTCACAATCATTGAACTATGAAATGGGTGGATGTAAATTGTTTACAGAAAAAGGTTTTTGAGCACTGCCTGGCCAAACTGGGCATCAGCCCGGGAACTGATATCAAGGCAATAGTGCTTCCAGAAAGCCAAAGGTGATGCCCATGTAGCTGCTTTGGCAATGGTCTCCCATGGAACATATTTCTGAAAGCAACAGCCGCTGCTTTCCCCCGCACCAGATGTGCGTGGAGGGAGCTTGCAGGCCTTTTAACGTATAAGCCTCCAAAATACATGAAGCAATCCAGCGCAAAATTGAAGCCTTGTAGGCAGGGATTCCTTTCAGATTCCCAAAAGGTAACAAAGAGTTGAGAAGAGCCTCTGAAGTTGCTTGTTCTTTGTACGTTAAACTTCAGTGCCCTCCTAACGTCCAAGTTATGGAGGACTGTTTCTGCATCTGAAGCCGGGTTTGGAAAGAAGACCGGCAAGGAAATTGATTGGTTAATATGAAACTATGAAAACATTTTTGGAAGGTAGGAAGGATGTGTGCGAAGCATAATCTTGTCCTTATGTAAAACCAAGAAAGGATGCTCAATAGAGAGGGCTTGTAACTCACTTATTCTTCGGGCTGATGTAACCGCCATCATGAAAGCCACTGTCCAGGTGAGGAACTTGAGTTCTGCAGAGGCCAGTGGCTTAAAGGGTTTGTGACAGAGAGCTGTGAGGACCACATTAAGATCCCATTTAGCATGAGGTGACTTGACGGGAGGGAAAAGATGAAGAAGCCCAGCAAAATCTCTCTTTATCACCGGATTTGTCAGAGTGAAAGAACAATTATCCGTGCTAAGGTAAGCCCCAATGGCAGAAAAATAAGTTCTGCATGACAAAATGGGGATGCCCGTGGCCGCAAAATGTGATATGAACGACAGGATACAGTCAATAGAAGCCAGATGAGTGACAGAATCATAGCCATTTGCTTTTGTAATGGGCACTTGTTGAAGGTTTGCGCGCCGCCTGCATTATATGAATATTGTCCTCTGAGAGACTAAACTGTGCTAAAGATTTGAACTCAAGAACCATGCTGCTAAGCTGAAGGATTGTGGGGTGGAATGCCACACCTGTTGATTGTTCTGGTGCAGAAGATTGGGTATCTGCGGCAACCTGATCGGATTGCGTGTTGACAGGTGCTGAAGTTCTGAGAACCAGAACCTGCCTGGCTGGCCACCAAGGAGCTATGAACAGCAGAGTGCAATTGTTGGCACTCTTGAGTTTCCAGACCGACCGATGAATCAAGGGCAGAGGAGGGAAGGCACACGCTAGCATGTTGTCCCACCGAATCTCTAGCGCATCTCCCAAGGAAGATGCACCAAGTCCCTCTCTGGAGGCATAGCACGGAAGCTTTTTGTTGGCTGATGTCGCAAACAGGTCCACTGTCGGAGTGCCTCACTGTGAGAAAGGGTGGAAAAAATATTCTCGTTGATCTCCCACTCGTGATTTGCCACAGACTGACGGCTGAGGGAATCAGCTGCAATATTGTTCCAACCCGGAATGTGCACTGCCTGTAGCCAGATATTGTTCTGCACTGCCCATTCTCAAATCTGGATGGCTAGGTTCACATGTGGTGGAGCCCTGGTGCCTCCCTGTTTGTTCACATAGAACATAGCCACTGAATTGTCTGTGCGTATTCTCACTACTTTGCTGACAATGGAAGGATGAAAGGCTTTCAACATCAGAAACACTGCCAAGAGCTTGAGGTAATTGATATGAGACATCCTGCCCATAGGTCCAAAAACATTCAGATGATTCAATGTAGCCCCACAGCCCTGAAGGGAGGAGTTTGTCATTATTTTGACTTGCTGAAGGCTCCTGAAAAGGGGCTCCCACTGAGAGGTTGGCATGAGTCGACCACCATTGGAGATTCACCAGCATAGATGACAGGATTGCTATCGTTTGGGAGTCTGGGTCTGAAGCTTGAGACGGCTCTGTAGTGCTAGTTGTGTGCGCCTCATCTTTAGCCTTGCAAGAGGAAGAGCCAGAGCACATGAGGCTGTGAGGCCCAGAAAGCCTTTGAATCCACCAGGCTGACATGTGGGACAAGTTGAGAAACAGACAACAAGTGACTGACAAGTCCGCAATCCTGTCCTCGGTTGGAAAGATCTTGGCTTTCATGGTATCTGTAAGGGAGGATGGGTCTCCCAGGCCCCTCTTCATTCCCAATAACACACGATATACTAATTCCACTTTTGACAGCGCACCTCTGGTCAAGGTGTGAGGTAGGCATTGAATGACACATACCTGTGTATGGCCCATGAGTCGTGAGACTCCATTTTGTGTTAACTACTGACTCCATTTTCTATTAGGCCGCATGTAAACGCTGAACACAAGCCTGCACCTCTCCCCATCATTCTCACCGCTCAGCCAGCATGTCAACCCCCCCACCTCCTCCCCTCTGCCATCTCCGCGGCTATCCTTTTCTCACAGAAGCTTGAGCGCAAAATGTAACAAGCTAAACACTGTAGCTCTCCTCTTCCTTTTACATCACTGCCCTGTGTGTCCCACTAGCAATTGGTGATGTTAGGAGTCTGTTGGTTTCTGAAAAAGGTCGATCAGGCTAACAGGGTGTGGGCGAAAGCGGCATTCCCTGGGGTCATGCTGGATTGTGACCGCCATGATGGAGCATCATTTAACACTGTAAGAGCCCGTGTATGGGACGCACTGAGGAGTACATTCCCAGACACTCCCGATTTGCAGTCAGTAATGCAGTGCACGATGGGGGAGGACGAAAATGCTTCGACTTACATTCTTTGGGTGCAGGACATGTGGAGAGCAGAGACAGGCACGGTTTGGGATCAATCCACCTCAATACAGTGCCCAGAGCAGTTCCCTGACTCCTGGGTTGCTTGGGGATCCCATCCAGTGCCTCAGAGGATAAGGAAAGTCCTTGTTCTGCCTGTCCCAGCCAGAAAGGTTGCCATAGGGCACTTGCAAGGGCTGTCACTGCCAGTGATCGCGATCCTCGTTCCAGTATTCAGGCAATAGGTAGGTATTGTCCACTCTCTTTTCTCTCTCCTTAGAGTTTCTAGCTCCACCTCTATGGCAGCAGACTTTCAGAAATCTATACCATGATATCAAAGATGATTCCATAAAAGGGGGGCGGTGGTCCCACCCCCTTATATAGTCAATTTGTCATGGCAATGGCAGTCCCAGAGTGCTTTGCAAGAGGTGTGTTGGCAGTGGGCTTGGGGGGGGGGGGTAAAGGAAGTATGGAAGCTCTGGGAGATTCAGAGAAGGTGGGTTCCTTCTCTGAACTGGTACTCCTCTCCTGGCTACTCTACTCCTACCTCTCGTCTGTCTGCCAAGCATTAAAGAGTGTCTAGAAATGGCCTCTCACTGCCACCTGGGGGCAGATTCTGTCCTCCGGGAAGATGACAAGTCTTTCCCAGAATGAACAAAGGCTTTGCAAGGGGTGAACCCAAATAGACTGTTTTGGGCAAAACTTAGTCCCAGACAGTGAATACACAGAAGGCCATGACAGGAATGATCACTAGAAACCAATCTGACAGTATAATGTCCCCAAAGGGATTTGACCAATGTAATTGTAGATCCCAGAGGCCACCATGTCGAAACTATACATTGCTTATATTTTGATAGTATTCTGTCACCATACCTTGGGAGCCTGGGAGCACACATGATATCATTTGGATCAGGGCTGTGCACAGTTAAAGGCAGTTGGTGCCTGCCTGTTGGAACGTTGGGGTCCAGCAGGCTCTTTGCAGGACAGCATGTGTTACACTGTAACTGCCATGTTGCCAAATTACAAGGTAGCTGCTGAGAGGTATCAGTGGATAGGCTCAGCATAGTTACATGTTTGCACTATACTTTTCAGAATGGAGCATTTGAAAGTGAGTCTGATTAGCAGAGCTCCCTTTCAGAGGCAGAATTACCAGTGCCATTTTGAGTTACAAAAATCAAACGGGCTCAGGCTAGTTCACCCTCACAGATGGCCTCCTGTCACAGGTGGGAATATATCCTTATATTTATGGGGCTCAATCAAGGGCTCAGAGACATGCCATGGCTATGCCACTCAGCTCCCCCAGCCTTTTCACCTCATACTACACACCCCGGGAGAGTTTCCTGGAGCTGCAAATGCCAGGACATTGTGTGAATGGGATCTATAAAGCACAAACTGAGCTGGAAGCAATGGAGCACTGTACATAAGTGACCCAGCTGTTGTGGGGGCCGATACAACCAGAGACGGCTGAAGGGGCGATCAAGCTGTGCGGTCACACAGGGGCGCTGCGCCTCTAAAGGGCGGCGCCAGCTCACACAATGTAAAGAGACCTTGTCCACAGAGTGAGATCTTATCCCGCTCTCCTGGATTTCACACTCGCAAATGTAGTACCTCGATTCTGCCCTCCAGTGGCCACTTTATTAATGCTTTGGACACTTACTTGATCTAGAGGGGATTTAGGGACTTGAGGAACCGACCCAGAGTGGCTGCAAAAGTGAAAATAGGGGGAGCTGAAAATGGCGGCTGGCAGAAATAAAATAGCCGCGGGTTTGAACAGCCTGTCTTTGCTGGCCACCTGCCCCCTCCCTCCTTCCCTACATGATGGCAGCTAGCAGTGCCAATTTATGAAGACGGGGAGAACCTTGGTGTGCGTATAAAGTGTAAATACATTACAGAAAGGCAGGTCAACAGATAAAAGTGACACTCAGCCGAAGGGATGTGTGCTAGCTGCGGAGTAGTCTGGCGCGGTATTACCGCCGGCGCTTCTGGGCGCGCCCTCGTCGCTCCTCTGCGTGAAATGAGCTCAGGCAGCTGCTACGCGGAGATTCCATGTTTTCGCCCTCTGTTCTGGCGCGTGGTGTCTGCTGGCGGCTCCCGTGCCAAGCAAGAGCACGGGGGTTTATTAATAACTGCGCAATGTCTGCTTGCTGAGTTTCCGGGGCCTTCCATTTACCAAGAGGCTGAGCAAGCATGGCACTGCTCTCTGCATAAAGGTGCTGTGTTCCGGGGGCGGGCATGAAACAGCCCGAACCCACGCTGGAAACACAGAACGCTCAGTGCCGCGTCATGCCTCACAATATATTGGCAGTAGTAGGGCGAAACGTGTAGGTTTCTGTTCAAATCTATATATACAGCGATCAAGCGGTCTCTGTCTCTCTCTCTCTCTCTCTCTCTCTCTGGGTGAGAGTCACATTGTCATGTGTGCATTTGCTAGAGCCACCCCAGTTGTTGCTGACAAAAACTACAATGAGAGAAAAACACAGATAGCTTGAGGAGAGGGGTGCTATCTTTTTATGGTTAATAATAATTTGCACTTATACAGCACTAGGAGCCCTCCAGCATCTGAGCGATGCTTATTATTAACCACAGTGTGCGATGCTTATTTATTGAGCTCAGGAGAATGAAGGGCTGGGTTCAAACCTGCATCAGCAGGCTCTGCACAAATGTCAAATCGAGCACTCTAGTTGCTGTGCTGTCTGATCAGCATAATGGTACAATATAAGTAGCAGAGCCAGAGGAATTCCCTGAGGTGAGGAACACGCTGGTGTTTGGAAACACATTGGCCCTCATTAGAACACTGGCGGTAACCAATCGCGCTATTAGCACCATGGTTGCTGCCGGTATTGTAACGAGTCCGCCAATGTTAAATGGGGAAATACCGCCCCATTCCAAGGTTGGCGGGGCGGTAATTCCCCATTTAACATTGGCCCTTCCCCATTCCCATTTTTGCCCCATAGGGCTCAATGGGACTGGGGAAGGCGGTAATTACGGTACCGCAAATTGCAGTACCGTAATTACCTCGAAAGTCCCTTTGCGGGTCCCTACTTTAACGGCTGGTCCAAACCAGCTGTTAAGGTCGGGACCCTCAAAGGGACCTCGTAATTAGGTGCTAAGGGGTTAACAGTGCCGCAGCCTTTTACGGCGCCGTTAACCCCTTAGTGCCAGGGTCGTAATGACCCCCATTATCATCGAATGTGTCCTGCAGGAATGGCGCCATCTCACTGAGACCACATTGTGCATACAAAGGGGAGATAAAATGGATGCCGACAGGCTCTGCTGGGTGTGCTGGGGCTCTGACAGATTTTTTAAGGGACCAGAGGACCAGGTCTTTAGGTCTACAACGACATTTGTTCATTTATATTTCTTTTAATGATTAGTGTTTGAGTGTGGTAGTGTTTGAATGTACTACGACAAATGTGAGGGCTCACCAGCACTACCAAGCAGTCAGTGCCACTGTGCAGAACTACGACTTGCTTTGCTGCTCAAACAAGAAACTGATCATTGGTTTTCATCTGAGCGCAACCGTTTCCAAGTAGGAAGGATATTGTGATAAACAAAATATTGTGTATTCTCATTAAAATAATGATAACTTCCAATACATAATGTAGTCATAATAAGAATATTACACGTGTCTTACTGACCAAAACACATTATCCAAACCTAGAATAAGCATGTAAATGATGTTCTGATGGAAAGCTACCATGGAAGAAGGACATTCTGCTGCTCTCCAGCCTTATGAAAAAGTGGAAGGGGAAGAAGACAGTCACACCATTGTGGGCTCCTGACTGCTTTGCATAAAACCAAGGAGCAATTTGGGAACATAAAAATGATCACAGATCTTTGTATTTGACGAATATATTCATGATAAAAGGGCTATATGCTTGAATTACTAAATACATAAATGTACACTGGCCTTGGGGCTCATATTATTTTTTACAGCACTCAGGTCCTCATTACACGGTATGTGGTAAGGGTTTACTGGTACCGGTAAGGGCACCGGTACCGGTAAACCCTTACCGCCTTACTACGAGGTCCCTTTGCCGGACCCGACCTCAACGGCTGGTTTTACCAGCTGTTAAGGAACGGGCCCGCAAAGGGACCTTGGTGCTAATTACGGTACTGCAATTTGCGGTACCGTAATTACCTCCTTCCCCATTCCCATTGAGCCCTATGGGGGCAGAAATGGGAATGGGGAAGTGCCTTGGTGAATGGGGAATTACCGGCCCCGCTCACCTTGGAGTAGGCCGGTAGTTCCTCCATCCACCAAGGCAAACACTGTAAAATACCGGCGGCAACCATGGCGCTAATAGCGTCATGGTTACCGCATACCGTGTAATGAGGCACTCACACTAACTTGAAAGTGTTAGTACCCATGAACCATATGTACTCACTCAGCCAACTTCATGATTTGGCTGTGAGGGTGAAAGGGTTGTGTCATATGTCCTTCTATGGGGATTCATCTATCAGAGGAGGGTCTCCGTGTACGGATGCCTGTGCCTTTTATGAAATGATCGACTGCAGTTAATTAAATCTTTATTCATTAAGGTGCTTTAAAACAACTTCTTGGCATTGTCTCAGGTGTCTCTCTGGCTATATTAAATGTTTTGTGTGCTATAGTGACTTGAGTGAGACCAAATTAGTTATCTGGTGTTTACTTTTGCAGGAAGATCTGAGAGAGGATTGAGACTCCAAACACAACAAAGAATTTTTATTTTTAGTGCAAGGTTCTGGCCAGGATGTAAGGTTCGCCAGATGTTTTGGTCTACATCTACCATGATCCTTCACCATTGATTACGCTGGCTAAGACTGATGGGCATTATGAGGTAACTCGTCAGCTTCTTTGCATTTTCAGCTGAGAGAGGGTCCTGGGAATGGCCCTTATGTCCCCTATGCACACTGTCACATCGCAGAATGAAGAATGAACGATGTAACTCGCTCTTTGGCCAGTTACCGACTGCACCAATGTATCACAGACATGACAAGAGATTGTATCTCAGACAGCCATTCAAACCGTATCCAGTTGAGGGTTTCAAGGAGACCGAGATCTCATCTATGGACCAGATCGACTAACAGCAAAGCCAGGCACCAATGACGTCATTAGAGACATCCCAGCATAGCCATGTTAGCCATGAAGCAAATATGACATTCACTAGTTTATTGCTTGTAGACATGAAAAACATGCTTATAATTCCTGTAGGTAGAGGACAGATTCATTGATATAATGCTAAGAACATTTCCTTTCTTTCGCCAAAACGAACCCGCAAGATGTAGTATATACATTGACCAAGCTTGCATATGCTTTATTGCCACTAACCATAAGAATCCATGAAGGCACATAGGGAACCTATAGGGCGATTGGAGTTAATCAGGTTGGAAAGACAGGCCCCTGATACATGGAAGGGGAGCCACGTTCCCTGCAGCATGAGGTGCAGAACTGATGTTCACAACCAAGGACAAGGCCGGGTGAAAAATTCCTGGTTCCCGAGGCAGCAAGCCACCTGCAAGAAATCAGATTGAAATCCTGATAATTGCAGACAGAAGGGCTGTGACCCAGCAGGACAGGACAATGCCTGTTTACTTGTGGTGGGAAGAGAAGCTGTTCCCAGCAAAGAAGAGTGGAAGCATACAAGTGTTGCCCACCAAAACGACAACCTGCAGGCACTCTCCCAGGATAGGTGATCAGACCAGTGGCAACAATATGGGGCACACAGCTCTCCATAGTCCTTCCCATCACATTGAAAAGGTACGCCGAGCTCTGTGACCAGAAAGGGTCCCAGTCCTCGGAGGACCCGCTGTAGCCAATCCAGAAGCTCCTTTTGTGGGGTGGTATAAAATGTTGCAGAGGCCAATGGTCTTCATGCGACTCTGTAACAGTGTAGTTTCCAACTTTTAGGGGTAGTCTTAGGCAGAGCCACCTGACATGGGGGATCAATAGACCCACTAATGTATAATTGGTATATACATAGCTAGCCTAAATTGACCTATGAGGGCACCCTATAGGTTTTTTGGGGTGGACCTGATTTTTGTGATGTCACAAAAAGATGTGTCACAGGCTCAGAAGCTGAGATTGCTGGAGAATTGTTTTTTCCTGTATGATCGCTGTCTTTATTTGAAAAATAAAGACAGTAAACTTTAGCCCATGGCTGAGTCTTCCATTTTTGAATTGGGGAGTCTTTGATGGGCCCGAGATTCTCTGCTAACCTGGGATATTGTTATAGCGAATTCCCAATTCCTCTGGTTCACAATACATCCTTGACACTGTTGCAACAAACACAGATGTCTTGATGAAGCCCATCGACAAAATGATCAGGGGTGACATTGACCAGGTTCTGGTGCTAAATGCATCAGAGCACTCCTTGATCACACCCAGCTAGGGAAGTCTTTGGCAAATCCACTGCAGTACGTCATCTATGGCTACGCTGCTGGTTTACTCAGCCTCCAAGGTTAGGGAGCAGGTGCTTACTGTTCATGTCAAGTAACATGTTGAAAAAGATTATTATGTAGCACTCTGACACGGTAAGGTTATTTCACCTTTCTTTATTTCTTCCTGTTCCAAGTACAAACGTTTTAAGCAGCCCCAAGCCTCCTCCAGCCTCTTCCAACAGCGCAGCAATTTTCTAAATCAAAATATTGTTTCTTACAGTGCCTAGGAGCACCAGGCCTCTAGAGCTATATACATCATCTCACAGTAATGGAAACAATGTACCCTGCTGCAAAGTACATGACATAGAACAACGACCACCTGCTTGACCACGTGAATCAGGAACGTGGTTGCTGCATGGCACTGGTTCGCCTCAGCCTTAGTTAATTTTTCTTGCATTTCAGATTTCCACCGCCCTCGACGTGGTGGATACGAATATTAAGATACAGTGATTGAAATGTTGGTGACGGACCTCATGTCCTTCCTTCTGAGACTATGTTGGATTATCACCGCTCCCTACGGAGCTTCCTGTAGAGAGCGTCCCTTAGTCCCCTAGGCTCAGTGCAAGGTTTTAGGCCATTTTAGACTAAGTGCCATGGCACACCATCCCTCGTATTGGGGCGATATTCGGTATTTATAGGGTCAGAGTTGTGCTTTGTACTGCCCCCTGCCATGGTCACCTTAGGTAGTAGCCTAGATGGCCTTACTGTAGACCTTATCTCTATAGAACATATCTGACGGGCCTGGTCATGGTTAAGCACCAGCAACTTCGCTGAAGCCTAGACACAAATAAAAGCTGGACCCTCAAGGACAGCCTCCTCTTACACAATGGGGTAAGAGATTTGGGCCGCTGGCCCTCACCATCTTGTTTGGTCCTGCTTGCGGACCCCCAGAAGGCCAGTTCACAGGGAAGGAAAGAGCGCAAATCTATGCCTTGCGGAATATGTTCCTTGTTCGCTTTCGTTAGTAAGTCTCTGTGCATTGCCTATTAATTGCACAACTAATGTGCCAAGGGTTCAAATGGCTGGATGGGTTGTCCTGTAACCTAGAATTAACCGCCAGCTGGAGTTTGCATCTGCCTCTTTCTGTCTATTGTGGATACTCAAGGCTAGCTGTTTGAGTAGAGTAGGTTGACCCCACCCTTTGTTGACCCGCGCGAGCAAATGCTTCAGGGCAAATGGGAAAAGCAGAGAATAAGCTGCCATAAAGAGATTTCCGGTATAGAAGGCTGCTATCCTAGCTCCAGGAATGGCTTTTTCTTGTCATCTCTTGTTTCTTCAGGTGTGTCCCCCCAACTGTGAGTGCCAAGAGTTGATATAGTCTGTCATAAGTGCTATAGAAGATGCTGTGAGATAACTAAACTGGAATGCGTCCCTTGATGCCTGAATGAGGCTCTGTGTGAGCCTTAGTCACCTCTCGAGCAAGGATGTAACACAGCGAGGGGTGCAAGCAAGGTGTGGACGTCCCAGAAACAGTCCACACGGATTTGTTCAAAACCAAATTAAAAGCTTACCTCCTCACCTCTGACTTACCCTCTTAACCTACCTCTCATCTGCCTGCCAGCTAACATTTTTCCCTCGCCTCTAACCTGCCTCTGTCCATCACTTCCTCTGCCTCCACCCTAGCACTTCACCCATCATGGTCACATCCTGAACACAGTGCTCTACCTGCACTTAAAAATGCCCAATGTTGGTTGTCCTTAATCTATGTATGTCCACTTATGTATTGTCCCCGGTGACTGTTCCATTTACTCCCCTCCACAACGTGGTTAGAATGTCCCTCAAACTCGCCCCTTTGTAAGAAGCTCACTGCTTCGCATCAAATATGATTTCTTATCTATTGTATGTTCTTTTATGATCAAAAGACCATTTTCCATCCAGTATATAAATACATAAATAAAAATAAAATAATACTGTGCAGCACACCAACATCTGAACTGGCCTGGTCTGTGCCCACTAATACTGTACAGCATTCTAACAGCTGCACTGGCTTGGTCTGTGCCCAGTAATGCTGTACACCACACGACTACCAAACTGCCCTGGTCTTGGCCCATACACCCCCCAACTCCAGAACGGGCCTGGTCTGTGCCCACTATTACTGTGCAGCACTCCAACTTCTGCATTGGCCTGTTCTGTGCCCAATAATACTGTACACCCCCCAGCTCCAGAACGGGCCTGGTCTGTGCCCACTATTACCGTGCAGCACTCCAACGTCTGCATTGGCCTGTTCTGTGCCCAATAATGCTGTACACTCCCCAACTCCAGAACGGGCCTGGTCTGTGCCCACTATTACCGTGCAGCACTCCAACGTCTGCATTGGCCTGTTCTGTGCCCAATAATACTGTACACCCCCCAACTCCAGAACGCACCTGGTCTGTGCCTACTATTACTGAACAGCACTGCAACTTCTGAACGAACATGGTCTGTGCCCAATAATACTGTACACCCTACTCTAGAACGCGGCCTGGTCTGTACCTACTAATACTGTACACCACCAACTCCAGAACCGCCCTGATCTGGGACCATACACCCCCCAACTCCAGAACGGGCCTGGTCTGTGCCCACTATTACTGTACAGCACTCCAACTTCTGCATTGGCCTGTTCTGTGCCCAATAATACTGTACACCCCCCAGCTCCATAACGGGCCTGGTCTGTGCCCACTATTACCGTGCAGCACTCCAACGTCTGCATTGGCCTGTTCTGTGCCCAATAATACTGTACACCCCCCAACTCCAGAACGCACCTGGTCTGTGCCTACTATTACTGAACAGCACTGCAACTTCTGAACGAACATGGTCTGTGCCCAATAATACTGTACACCCTACTCCAGAACGCGGCCTGGTCTGTACCTACTAATACTGTACACCACCAACTCCAGAACCGCCCTGATCTGGGACCATACACCCCCCAACTCCAGAACCGGCCTGGTCTGTGCCCACTATTACTGTACAGCATTCCAACTTCACCGAGCACCGAGCTTAATGGAGCTACATCGGCAGGGTTTACAGTGGCACGTAACAGCCACAACAAAAACAGAAGGGGCAAAATTGTCAGGAGTAAATAAAGCATGAAATACGTCCCAAAGAACGTGTGAAAATGTGCATAGCGTTCGGCATTCTTTGGGAGTTGAAAGAAACTTCGGGCTGTACCGATCATACACCACCTGACTCCAGAACTGGCCTGGCCTGGCCCCATACACCACCCGACTCCAGATCCGGCATGGCCTGGCCCCATACACCACCCGACTCCAGATCCGGCATGGCCTGCCCCCATACACCACCCGACTCCAGATCCGGCATGGCCTGGCCCCATACACCACCCGACTCCAGAACCGGCCTGGTCTGGGCCCACTAATACTGTACACTACCCGACTCCAGAACTGGCCTGGTCTGGGCCCATACACCACCCGACTCGAGATCTTGCGTGGTCTGGGCCCATACACCACCCGACTCCAGATCCGGCATGGCCTGCCCCCATACACCACCCGACTCCAGATCCGGCATGGCCTGGCCCCATACACCACCCGACTCCAGAACCGGCCTGGTCTGGGCCCACTAATACTGTACACTACCCGACTCCAGAACTGGCCTGGTCTGGGCCCATACATCACCCGACTCGAGATCCTGCGTGGTCTGGGCCCATACACCACCCGACTCCAGAACCGTCCTGGCCTGGGCCCATACACCACCCGACTCCAGAACCGTCCTGGCCTGGGCCCACTAATACTGTACACTACACTCCAGAACTGGCCTGAGTCCACTAATACTGTACACCACCCGACTCCAGAACTGGCCTGGTCTGGGCCCATACGCCACCCGACTCCAGATCCTGCCTGGTCTGGGCCCACTAATACTGTACACTACACTACAGAACTGACCTGGTCTGGGCCAATACAGCACCCGACTCCAGAACTAGCCTGGTCTGGGCCCATACACCACCCGACTCCAGAACCAGCCTGGTCTGGGCTCTCTAATACTGTACACTGCACTCCAGAACTGGCCTGGTTCGGGCCAATACAGCACCCAACTCCAGAACTGGCCTGGTCTGGGCCCATACACCACCCGACTCCAGAACAGGCCTGGCCTGGGCCCAGACACCACTCGACTCCAGAACCGGCCTGGTCTGGGCTCTCTAATACTGTACACTACACTCCAGAACTGGCCTGGTCTGGGTCCACTAATACTGTACACCACCCGACTCCAGAACTGGCCTGGGCTGGGCCCATACACCACCCTACTCCAGATCCTGCCTGGTCTGGGCCCATACACCACCCGACTCCAGAACAGGCCTGGCCTGGGCCCATACACCACCCGACTCCAGAACTGGCCTGGTCTGGGCCCATACGCCACGCGACTCCAGATTCCAGCCTGGTCTGGGTCTACTAATACTGTACACTACACTCCAGAACTGGCCTGGTCAGGGCCCACTAATACCATACACCACCTGACTACAGAACTGGCCTGGTCTGGGCCCATACACCACCCGACTCCAGAACCAGCATGGCGTGGGCCCATACACCACCCAACTCCAGAACTGGCCTGGGCCCATACTGTTAGGGAGAATTCTCTTTTTGGGCTGAATTTCCTAACCTAGTGAGTCCCCCAGCAGCTTTTCTGGATTTCTGGAGTTTGTTTTTTTTCTCCTGCCAAGAGTGAGACTCTTTTTCTCCCACTCTTGGACATGATTTATAGTGTTCCTTTGACTGTTTGTGTTTTATGGGCTATGGGGTCCTTTACTCCATAGGGCCTCATGTGTTTTTACTATGTGTGTTACACAGCACCCTCCGTGCAGTGACACAGGGGTGTCATAGTGACACCCCACCATAGACACCTACTGTAGTGACCCCTACCATAGACCACCTGACTACTGTCTCCCAGGGCATGTAAAGTCACCATTTGCTTTACTAGTCCCAAATTATTAGCAGAAACCGGTACAAACCATCATATTGTGGACGCACTGGTCGGGGCAATTCGATTACCCCGGGGTCTGTTAGTCGAGGGGGCACGTCTCCGTCCCCACTGATCGAGTTTTGGCTGGTGGCAGTGGATACTACTTTTTATATTCGACCGCGAATATATCCCTATGGGATTTTCCCATTGTTCGAGGCTACCAACTTTAATTATTTAATTCTCATAGCCTCGAACATACCGCCTGTTTATTTATTTAATATTAATTCGCCGGTTGGTATTTTTTGCAAGGACTCGATTCTAAAATGGCATTTGTGTTCTCTTCTGTGACTCCAACCCAAGTCGAGACCTTTGTTCCACTTTTTGGTGGGCTTCTCCACAGAAGCCTCTAAATGTGGTGCCACTCTGTCTGGGTACCACAGGGGGTGTGGGAGGGGGTTTAGGCACCCTGGACTGAGTTACCTTGGTAACTCAAGTCGCACTCTTGTGTGATTGGCCCAGGTGGTGAGCCGGCCGGCTCACCACTTAGCATGTTTGATTGACAGCTAGGCTGAGTGAATGGGGGTGTGCTGCATAAAAGCAGGGCTTTGGGGACTGGAACTTCAGAAGTCGCAACACAGGACCTGAGAATCCAACGAGGGAGAAGCTGAGCCGACCTACCACGACGACACCACCGGTGGAGCCCTGCGGAACCGACTCACCACTTTCCGACGACAGAGAAGATCTCCTGGCTGGAGAGGCTTCTTCCCCTGACTGGTGGGCACAACCAGTTTACCTTCTTTTCCTCGCATCCCAGGACGTCTTGTGGTCAAATTGCCCGTGCCAAGCACCCCGGCAACCGGATAGCCACTTACCACTGGAGCACGAATAAAAAGTCTGCTCCTTTTACCTGAGAACTCCGCGGCTGGTTTCTTCCCTGGCAGTGCAACGGACTCCTGTCTTCCTCCCCGACGAGATCCTCTCTTCTCCCGGACGAAGCACCGACTTGCATCCGCTGCCAGGAACAACTGCCCCCGCTGGAGTATTCTCACCACTTTAAGGTACCGTGTCCGCCAGGCCTCCCTTTCTAAAGATTGCTACAAGGTAATAATAATCCCTTAACCTTCTGGACTGGGCTGGCCGCCTTGACCATCTAACTGGTCCCTTTCTTTGGTCCAACTCTTTCTGAACCTTTTCAAGACTTTTGTGCACTTCAACTGTGTGACCTTGGACACATTTCGTTCTGATCCTCTTAAAGTGGATCCGGCTTTCTGAACTCTTAACTTCACGGTTTGACTCTGCCTTCCTCTCTTGCTGTGTTCTTGTGAAAGTGTTGGGATCTCTTTCAATTTGTATCCTGCTTTTCTCTCCCTTTTAAAACGAATTATTAGAGTGCCATCTGCATTAAGCACTCACCGCTGTCTGAAAATAAGTGGAGCTTTACTTAAAACTTGTCTAATATTCTTTTAAGGGAGTGTATATCTTTTAGTGACCTTGTTTTTGAACTGCTTAATATTAGTGCCTGTGTGTTTTATTAGATGTGGTTTTAAATAAATAATTATATCTCTTTTACACCAAGCTCTGGTCAGTGTTTGCTTGTTCTACTATGTTCTTTTGACCAATTGTGAATACTCTGTATACTGCCTAACTCTTCTTGAGGGAAGTCTGACTGCTCAGCCACAGCTACCAAGTGAATCTGTGTGGTGCAGACTGCTACCAAGTGGGTTTACTGCCAAACACCTGTAGTCCTAAATCTTTTGCAGTGGTCCCAGAGGGAACTGCACAGGTTTCTGCCTAACACATACACCACCCGACTCCAGAACTGGCCTGGTTTGGGCCCACTAATACTGTGCACTACACTCCAGAACTGGCCTGGTTTGGGCCCACTAATACTGTGCACTACACTCCAGAACTGGCCTGGTTTGGGCCCACTAATACTGTACACTACACTCCAGAACTGGCCTGGTTTGGGCCCACTAATACTGGCCTGGTTTGGGCCCACTAATACTGTACACTACACTCCAGAACTGGCCTGGTTTGGGCCCACTAATACTGTACACTACACTCCTCTCCAGGACAGGCCTCATCCTGTGCAATAATACCGTACAGCACTCGGAAACCTGAAACAGCCGAGTCGGTGGCCAAGAGTGCTGCACAATTGAAATACGTAGAACATGGAGCCAGCACCCCTTGGTGGAGCTGGATCCAAACTCCAATGTAGCATTTTATGTAACATCTTGTGGTGAGGTGAGGTAGGGTGAGGTAGGGTGGGGTGGGGTGGGGGGGCTGGGTGTCTGAAAGGTGAAATCATAACGTGACGCGGGATTGCGTGGGCTAGGCTATGTTAAGGACCCAGGTCTCGATTGATGCAGACACGACAGATGCAAGCGGAAGAGGGATGACGACCGTTGCCGTCCAGTTTCCCAGAGGTGTTGTGCGTCCGGGGGTTGTGTTTCTGCCCTTTCCCAACACCCTTGTCGAGTGTGGGCTTGAGCACACGTTTTTCATCATTTATTCTATGGTATTTAGAAATCCAGTATTATGGGAAGCGTCTATTTTGGGAATGGTGTTTGATATTGTGAAGCGGGTTTAGATGAATGCGCGTGTGTGTGTGTGCGTGTGTGTGTGTGTGGCATGGGCAGACAGCTTCTCGGAGGATGCTGGCACCGTACCCCCAGATCCAGGGCGGCAGATGAAGCGGGGGTCCAGGAGGGAGGGAGGGTGGGAACAGAACGGGATCAGAAGCAGGGAGGCCAGGCGTGCAGATGGCACGGCTCCGGGACATAATCTGGGCCGGGTGGCCCCACACAGAAGGGTTTATCAGCAGCCGGCCCAGGCAGCGTCCCCTGCAGCGCAGAGGGGCTTTGGGTGGGCGAGGGAGAGAGGTGACTGCTGGTACCCACAGGCGCGCAGATAACGAAGCCCCCCAACCACCCCCTGGCTTCTAGCCTCCAGCTGAGGTGGGCTGGGGGAGCTTAGACTACAGGCTCTGCGGAAGTGATACCTGTTTTATTGGACCAATTCAACTAGTATATGGAAGTTACAGATACAAGTATAAATAAACAAGATTTCTGGACCTATGGAGCGCTTCATTAGATAAAGGTGTGGTCGCATAGAGAGCACAAAGAAATGAAGAGCAGGTATAATATGAGGGAAAGCTGTGTAGGCTTCATTCACAGACAGCCGATGGGGTGGAGGTTCAACAACGCAAGCTTCACTCACCGAAAACAAGCACAATCCACCAGATGCAACCGCAGCAAGCTTCAATCACAGGCGACAGGTTCAAAGGCGTCAGCAGCAAGCTTCCATCACAGGAAACAGGTTCAAGGGCTAGAGGAGCAAGCTTCAATTACAGGCCACAGGTGCAAGGGCGTCAGCAGCAAGCTTCAATCACAGGCCACCGGTGCAAGGGCGTCAGCAGCAAGCTTCAATTACAGGCGACAGGTTCAAAGGCGTCAGCAGCAAGCTTCCATCACAGGAAACAGGTTCAAGGGCTAGAGGAGCAAGCTTCAATTACAGGCCAAAGGTGCAAGGGCGTCAGCAGCAAGCTTCAATCACAGGCCACCGGTGCAAGGGCGTCAGCAGCAAGCTTCAATCACAGGCGACAGGTTCAAAGGCGTCAGCAGCAAGCTTCCATCACAGGAAACAGGTTCAAGGGCTAGAGGAGCAAGCTTCAATTACAGGCCACAGGTGCAAGGGCGTCAGCAGCAAGCTTCAATCACAGGCCACCGGTGCAAGGGCGTCAGTAGCAAGCTTCCATCGCAGGAAACAGGTGCAAAGGCATCCGCAGCAGTGCTCAATCACAGGCCACAGGTGCACGGGCGTCAGCAGCAAGCTTCATGTTGTGAAGTTGATTATTCAGAGAGTAATGCATAATAGGCATGAATTAGAATGCTATGTAAATCTGGTTCAAGTAGCTCTGGTGATGTCATAGAACCAACCTGTGAGCCTTTATGTTGTTCAATGTTCTATGTTTGTCAGTTGGTATCTTTGCACTGGAGCAGAGAGGTCCTCAGCTGTGGGGGGTCTTTTCATCCTTTTACTTAAGTAAATACTTATATGAAGACTTACCTGTGACTCATTCGTCTTCATAACAATGGCGACGAGGATGGGATGTTAGGAGACCCCCCACGACCAGTCCACAGTGTGTAAGTCGTTCCGCTTTCCTTAGCGTTGAGTGGCCTCCGAGGGAGCTTCTGGTGTCGTGCCCCAGCGACGTGCCTTCCCTGCTGATCTTGGTCGCCTGGAGTCCGGACCGCCTGATTTCTGGGCTGTGCTGGAGCGGGGCCTATGGACGAGGGTTTCGGATGCTGTTCCCCAGAGTGAGCCGGCCGCCCACTGCCAAGTAAGTGACGCGCGCGTTGCCCTGCCAGCGTCGTGGAGGCCCGTGGTGCAGTCGTATTTATACGAGAACTTTTCGGGGCCGGACAGTAACTACTCGTGCGTACAAAACGGGGAGGAGTGCGTTAGCCCAGCAGCCTGGGTAGCTGCCCCGTAGTGCAGAAGCGAAGGATCAGCTCAACCGTGTGTGTCGAGAAGGCTCACAACGTCTGTGTGCGGAAACGATTCTGCGTTGTAAACTCGAAGACGCCCAGTGTTTGACGGGCAGGCAGTGGGCAGGGCACAGCACAGAACAATACCGTATACACGGTGAAGAACGTGCAGTACAAATAAAACGCAAGTTCAGATGGACACACAGTAGCAGTGCAATCTACCGCTTGATTTGATGAAGATTCGAGATACAGAAGAAAAATGATGGTGGTCCTTTGATACTCGGTGAAATCTTTACCAGTGAAAAATTTGTTTTCTGTTGCAAAACTAGGAACTGTAATTTTACTGGGTGCCTACTGCAAACAGAAGAGCGTGGAGAGACGGCCAAGAGTTTTTTTTTCTCACAAGCCAAGAGGTGTTCATTGAAACTGTATACTGTTCCAGCTAGGAGAGTTGCTCAGCAACATGGCAGGATTACCGGGCATCGCAGGTCCACCAATTTTTATGCCAATTCCAGGACCTGTTAAAATTTTATGGGCCCAATGGCGCAAGGGGTTCTTGCACTATTTGAGAGCAGCTGGGGGAACATCTTACTCAAGTGAGAGAAAATTAGCTTTGTTACTACATTTCTTGGGGTATGAGGGTCAAAGAGTATACGAGACGCTTCCACAACCCCATGGTGATGGCTCTGGAGATGACATGAACGAGTTCGACGTGGCTTTGATGAAGTTGGATAAGCACTTCAACCCAAAGACCAGTACTATATTGGAGCGTTATAACTTTTGCATGCATGTGCAGGCATCTGGAGAATCGGTGGAAGAATATGTAACGGCATTGAGACACCTTGCTTTGTCTTGCAAATTTGAAGAGAAATTTGATGAACACATACGTGATCAGTTTATGACACATGGCAGGGCAAACAAAATTCGAGAGGAGATATGGCTGAGAGATGAGCCTAATTTAGATGAAGTGTTGGACATTGCAAGAAGAGTGGAACATTCCTTAGCGTGTGTAGCCAAGTTATCTAAGAATGAGATGGGAGAAACAAAGGAGAACAAATCCGAAGTCTTAAGTGTGACTGATGGGAAGCCAAAGAAAAAGTCCAGGACTCGGCAGTCAAGTCGTGGAGTTATAGAGGAGAAAAGAGGTCAAGAGACAGTGCAGAAGACTGAGAAGAAGGAGGAAAGACTATGTTTCCGATGTGCTAGCAACACACATTTTGCATCATCTGTTGTATGCCCGGGTCGCAGGGCTACATGTGCTAGGTGTAAAAGGAAGGGGCATTATGCGAATTGCTGTAAAAACTTTCAATTTGGACAGACTAATCAAAGGAAAGTTTTATATGTGAATGAAGAAGAAGATGGGAGATCATCTGAGGAGGAAATGGCCATTCCATTGCAGAATGTTGTTATTAATACTGTCAATGTTGTGTTGGAGAGCGAAAACATGGATGATTGTGAGCGTCCGTATGCGTTAGTTAAAGTGAACGGGCATGAGATATCCATGATGGCAGATTCTGGGTCAAAAATTACATTAGTGCCTAAAAGTGTGTTTGAGAAGGACATGCAAGGAGAAGTGTCCAGTTTATCTAAACCTGATATAAATCCAGGTGGTTATAATCAAGATAAGATTGACTTATTGGGGTATGTCTGGAGCGAATTTGAGTTCAAGGGACGCACATGTAATGGCAAGGTTTATATAACAAAAAGGGGTCAGACCTTATTAGGATGGAGGGAGCAGAAAAATCTGGCCATCAGGCTAGATCCCAACAAAGTTGAGCAGGTTTTCCAGGTGTCAGAACCATGTGTAGAGTCATGCAAATATGCAGAAAAGCACAGTGGTGTGTTCAATGGGAATATGGGGAAAGTGAAGGGTTTTATACACCAAATTGTACTAAAGCGAAATAGTACACCCGTGGTTGCGAAACTCAGGCCAGTACCATTGTCCTTAAGGGAAGGGGTCAAAAAGGAGTTGATGAAGCTGTTACAGTTGGGTGTAATTGAGAAGGCAGGAGGTGTTGAATGGGTGTCCCCGGTAGTAGTTGTTAAAAAGAGCTCAGGGGATCTAAGATTGTGCATAGACATGCGTGAACTCAACAAATGTGTCATGGTGGACAGGCACCCTTTGCCAAACATGTGTGAAATGTTAACCATGGTTGGGCGGGGAAATTTTTTTTCAAAATTGGATATGGCCTCAGCTTATCACCAGATTGAGTTGGAGGAGGGATGCAGAAAATATACTGCTTTCATCACTCACGAGGGAGTTTTTCAGTTTAGAAGGATGCCTTTTGGATTAGCATCGGCCTCGTCGGTTTTTCAAAAAGTGATGGATCGGTTGCTCAGATGTGTGAAAGGGGTATTTTGTTTCCAAGATGATGTTTTAGTATGTGGGGAATCGCTGGAAGAACATGACAAAAGATTGCTCGAGGTGTTGAGAATCTTTGAGGAGAGAGGGGTCACGTTGAGGCAGGAAAAGTGTAAATTTGCGGTTTCAAAAGTTGATTACTTAGGCCATGAAGTTTCACATAAAGGGGTGAAACCCAAGGAGAACATTGTAAATTCGATAAAGGTGATCGAAAAGCCAACCAATAAAAGTGAACTGCGGTCATTTTTGGGCATGACGGAATTCTATCAAAAGTTCGTCATGAATTATGCATCCAAGGTGTTGGAAATGAGGAAGATTCTAAAAAAGGGTGCTGAGTTCATATGGAACAAAAAGTGTGATATGGAATTTGCAAGGATCAAACAAGAGATTGATATGGCCCGCCCGTTAGGGTGTTTTGATACAAAAAGGTGTTCCATCATCACAGTAGATGCCAGTGAGGGCGGTCTGGGTGCAGTACTTTCACAAAAACAGGATGATGGTTCAGAAGAAGTGATAGCGCATGCATCACGTGGCTTGAAAGGTGCGGAGTTAAGGTATTCTGTACTCGAGAAGGAAGCTCTAGCATGTTATTGGGCAGTTGAGAGGTTCAAGAATTTTGTGTGGGGTATGAAATTTATATTATGCACGGATCATAAGCCCCTAAAGATTATTTTCGAAAGTAAAGGTTTGGATAAGGTGTCACGCAGGGTAGCCGGGTGGGTTACCAGGATGCAGGAGCACACATTTTCTATGGAAGTGATTCCCGGGAAGGAGAACAGGTTAGCAGACAATCTCTCAAGGGTGAAAGTTGCAGACCAGGAAGGGTCAATTGAGGAGATGGAAATGGAAATGGTATTTGTAAACACTGAAGGAATTGTGTCCAAAGAAGAGTGGTTAGCAGAGATTGGAAGGGACGTAATGTTTAGCAGGGTAATTGCTTACGTATTGACGTCCGTATGGCCCAACAAATCTGAATTGGCAAAGGAGGAAAGACCTTATTGGGAGGTAAAGGATGAATTATCTGTTATCGATGGTGTTATGTTCAGGTGGGGGAGAGCAGTTGTGCCGGCAGGGTTACAGAAAAGGATTATCGACATAGCACATACTGGTCATATCGGGATTACCAAAACCAAGGGGGTTTTGAGATCGGATTATTGGTGGCCGGGATTTGACAGGGAAGTTGAGAATCGACTGGCAGAATGTCAGTTTTGCATCAAGAGTGGGAAGGGGGTGGAAGCTAGAAAACAACCTCTCATTGATGTAGGTGTTCCAACTAAGGTTTGGAGTGAAATAGCAATGGACATTTTAGGTCCTGTTGAGCTAGGATATGGACGAGGAAAGTATGTGGTGCTTGTGGTTGATTTATTTTCGAGGTGGGTAGAATTCAAGGTTGTTCGTGAAATATCAGGAGAAAACATGGTGAAGGTGGTGCAGGACATTTTTGCGAATGAAGGGTTACCTGAAAGCGTTCTCACGGATAATGGAACTCAATTTGTGGGAGGTGTGTTCCCTGCATATCTAAAGAAGTGTGGAGTAGACCATAAGAGGGCAGCATTATATCATCCTGAAACTAATGGAATGGTAGAAAGGTTGAATAGATGTGTGATGGAGAGTATACGAATGGGTGAACAATGTGGTTTCGACAAGTTAGTAACCATTCAAAATAGAATGTGGGCTTTGCGCATGGCGCCACACTCAGTCACTGGATTGTCTCCTTTTGAGTTAATGAGGGGTAGAAAACCGTCCTCTATGGCATGTCCTCCATGGTTAGGGAGGAGCAGAGATTCGGATGTGGTTATTGATCAAGTGAGACATGTTATGAAAAGGAAGAAGAGTGAATGGGTTGCGAGAGAAAACAAGAAGAGAGGAAGGAAGGAATTACATGTGGAACTAGGTGACTGGGTAAGAATAAAGAAGGGTGTGGTAAAGAGGAAGGGAGAGCCATTATATTCTGACCCAGTTAGAGTAATTGCAGTTATGAAAGGTGCAGTGCGAGTAGATGGTGGTCAGGTTTGGAACAAAAATAGAGTGGCTACTGTGAAGAGAGGTCCGAGGTGAGGTGAGTCAAAGGTGAGGAATGGAGTTATGCATGTGCATCTTTAAAAATAAAAAGGGGAGATGTGTTGTGAAGTTGATTATTCAGAGAGTAATGCATAATAGGCATGAATTAGAATGCTATGTAAATCTGGTTCAAGTAGCTCTGGTGATGTCATAGAACCAACCTGTGAGCCTTTATGTTGTTCAATGTTCTATGTTTGTCAGTTGGTATCTTTGCACTGGAGCAGAGAGGTCCTCAGCTGTGGGGGGTCTTTTCATCCTTTTACTTAAATAAATACTTATATGAAGACTTACCTGTGACTCATTCGTCTTCATAACACTTCAATCACAGGCCACAGGTGCAAGGGCGTCAGCAGCAAGGCTAAATCACAGGCCACAGGTGCAAGGGCGCCAGCAGCAAGCTTCCATCACAGGAAACAGGTTCAAGGGCGAGAGGAGCAAGCTTCAATCACAGGCCACAGGTGCAAGGGCGTCAGCAGCAAGCTTCAATCACAGGAAACAGGTGCAAGGGCGTCAGGAGCAAGCTTGAATCCCAGGCCACAGGTGCAAGGGCGTCAGCAGCAAGCTTCAATCACAGGAAATAGGTGCAAGGCCGTCAGCAGCAAGCTTCAATCACAGACCACAGGTGCAAGGGCGTCAGCAGCAAGCTTCAATCACAGGACACAGGTGCAAGGGCATCAGCAGCAAGCTTCAATAACAGGCAACTGGTGAAAGGGCATCAGCAGCAAGCTCCAATCACAGGTCACAGGTGCAAGGGCGTCAGCAGCAAGCTTCAATCACAGGCCACCGGTGCAAGGGCCTCAGCAGCAAGTTTCAATCACAGGCCACAGGTGCAAGGGCATCAGCAGCAGTGCAGCCTCGTGCAATGGAGCGGTGAAACAGTAGCAGTGCAAGCTTCAATCACAGGCAACAGGTGTAACGGTGTCAGCAGCAGTGCAGCCTTGGGCAAAAAAGAGGTAAAACAGTAGCAGAGCAAGCGTCAATCACAGGCAACAGGTGCAAGAGCGTCGGCAGCAGTGCAGCCTCGGGCAATTGAGCGGTGAAACAGTAGCAGTGCAAGCTTCAATCACAGGCAACAGGTGTAACGGTGTCAGCAGCTGTGCAGCCTTGGGCAAAAGAGAGGTGAAACAGTAGCAGAGCAAGCGTCAATCACAGGCAACAGGTGCAAGAGCGTCAGCAGCAGTGCAGCCCCGGGCAATGGAGCAGTGAAACAGTAGCAGTGCAAGCTTCAATCACAGACAACAGGTGTAACGGTGTCAGCAGCAGTGCAGCCTTGGGCAAAAGAGAGGTGAAACAGTAGCAGAGCAACCTTCAATCACAGGCCACAGGTGTAAGGGCGTCAGCAGCAAGCTTCAATCACAGGCCACAGGTGCAAGGGCATCAGCAGCAGTGCTCAATCACAGGCCACAGGTGCAAGGGCATCAGCAGCAAGCTTCAATCACAGGAAACAGGTTCAAGGGCGACAGGAGCAAATTTCAATCACAGGCCACAGGTGCAAGGGCGTCAGCAGCAAGCTTCAATCACAGGAAACAGATGCAAGGGCGTCAGGAGCATGCTGCAATCACAGGCCACAGGTGCAAGAGCGTCAGCAGCAAGCTTCAATCACAGGAAATAGGTGCAAGGCCGTCAGCAGCAAGCTTCACTCACAGACTATAGGTGCAAGGGCGTCAGCAGCAAGCTTCAATCACAGGCCACAAGTGTAAGGGATCAGCAGCAGTGCAGCCTCGGGCAATGGAGAGGTGAAACAGTAGCAGTGCAAGCTTCAATCACAGGCAACAGGTGTAAGGGCGTCAGCAGCAGTGCAGCCTTGGGCAAAAGAGAGGTGAAACAGTAGCACAGCGTCAATCACAGGCAGCAAGTGCAAGAGTGTCAGCAGCAGTGCAGCCTCGGGCAGTGGAGAGGTGAAACAGTAGCAGAGCCAGCTTAAATCACAGGCCACAGGTGCAAGGGCGTCAGCAGCAAGCTTCAATCACAGGAAACAGGTTCAAGGACAACAGGAGCAAATTTCAATCACAGGCCACAGGTGCAAGGGCGTCAGCAGCAAGCCTCAATCACAGGAAATAGGTGTAAGGCCGTCAGCAGCAAGCTTCAATCACAGACCACAGGTGCAAGGGTGTCAGCAGGAAGCTTCAATCACAGACCACAGGTGCAAGGGTGTCAGCAGGAAGCTTCCATCACAGGCCACAGGTGTAAGGGCATCAGCAGCAGTGCAGCCTTGGGCAATGGAGAGGTGAACCAGTAGCAGTGCAAGCTTCAATCACAGGCAACCGGTGTAAGGGCGTCAGCAGCAGTGCAGCCTTGGGCAAAAGAGAGGTGAAACAGTAGCATTGCAAGCTTCAATCACAGGCAACAGTTGCAAGAGCGTCAGCAGCAGTGCAGCCTCGGGCAATGGAGAGGTGAAACAGTAGCAGTGCGAGCTTCAATCACAGACAACAGGTGCAAGAGCATCAGCAGCAGTGCAGCCTATTCGGTATGGGAGCACCTGGAGCTTTATGAGCAGATGATGGCATCATTCCAGATCAGGAATGATGTGATTTGTATAGCATTTGCTAAATGGACGTTCTCACCTGAGTACTCCAGTTTCTTTGCAGGTCTGGAGGACCAGGATCATCATAAATGTTCCACTTATAAGGCAGCCATATTGACAAATATTTCCACCCATAGGAACCCAAAAGAGGCCCGTAAGTCTGCTTATGACTTGCAGTGTAGGGAAGATTAGGTGCCTAGGGAATTTCTGCAGGAGCTAAAGTGCGTATTTGCTCAGACTTCCCGGTGGGTGAACACCAATAGTAGGGAGTTCATAACAACATATTTCCATGCTCTCCCCAAATGAATAATGACCCAGTTGGTGCATGACTTTCACAAGCATAGGACCCTGGATTGGGTGATTGAACAGGCCACCAGAATGTATGAGGTCCAAAAGCCTGCTGAGAGTACAAATACTGTCATAACCCCCAAACCATCTAACACCCCTGCTGCTGCAAAGGTGGCAGAGGTAAAAACTACCCCTCGATTGGATCTGGAGACAGGGGACCTAACAGTAACCCTCCTGCCAACAAGCAAAACGGAAAGCAGAAGGGACCCCCCAACCCAGCCTAATCGAATGGTAGTCGAGCGGGGTCCAGAACATCGATCCCTCTGACCCTGCCACCTATATAAGTCTTAGGTACAAGGGTACTAAACCAATCCTGGGGTATGTATACACTCCCCCAGCCCAAGAGAGCGGACTAATCAGGTAAGTACTGCCCCAGGAAACTTCCCTCCAAACTTCACTCAGGAGAGAAGTATCACTCCACCTCCCAATCTGACCTTTTTTACCAGATATCCCCCAAACCAGAACTTCCAAAACAATTTTCTCTCTTTCCGGTTCCAGGACAATAGACCCATGAACCCGGGACAAGTGAGATTCAGGATGGAAAATTATGGGGGGAATTTCTAGTACCCGAGCTATTCCGGGAGAAGGGACAGTTACTCCTTTCAAGAGCAGCAGAGGTAAGATTTGAGACCTCCATACTACCCAGACAAGGTCTCATAACTGGAGCGATAGGTCCAGCAGCTGACCAGCGATCTGGGGCGCATGCTGAGGGCTCAGTCTAACCTACCCCTGATTCCCAGAATTCCCCAACACCCAGGTCTGATGACCCAGGGGGAAATGACAGGAGGAAACCTCCGACAAACCACAGGTTCCGGAGGAGGGGACCCGGGTGGAGAGGAGATGCCAAGTCCTTGAGGAAGCTTCCAAACAGAACACCTAAAAACCTAACAGCCTGAAAGAGTCTCTTCTACCCCCAACATGTTAGAACCCAAACAGCAAAGGGTAAGTAGGAAAGGCCAAAGAAGAACCCACTTTGTGGAGGAACTCCGGATTGGCCCCTTTGAAAGAGAAGAATCCCTGCAGGAATTCAGGTAAGCAGATCTTCTCTTTCAAAAACAGGGGGATCCCTCCCAAAGAAAAATGGGTCCCAAAAGACCCTGAGCGGTACACGGTAAGTATTCAGATCGAGCCAGAATCAGAGACTATTCAACCCCAAACATGTGAGCCATACAGAAGTGAAATGGAGAGGGTGTCCTTTCATCAAACAGATTCTGAGAACTGTTGCCAGGTAACGGGGGACAGCCAAGGAGCCGGGGAAAAGGAGGATCCCCCAACAACTCCCATTGCGAGCTGCAAAGTTTTTTTTTACAGATTTACGAACTCCGACACAGAAAATTGCCCAAGATCACACAGTGTCATTGTTCAATATTAAGAAAATGACCACCAGCTTGTCAAGTAACTCACACTTTCTTTGCACCTTGGAGGAGAAAGAAGGTCAAGTGTTTTGACTGGTTAAGGTGCAGGGACATTGTGAATTATCAGCTCTGGTGGATACTGGATACCAAGCCACCCCCTGTCAAAAACGGCCTTTGATCAACTAAACTCAGGAATGGGGGCGGACCACCAAATTCCACTCACAACACTTCCCGGACAACTTCAAAATGTCAAGGGAATGAGATTTCCATCAAAGGCACTGCAGATCTGGACATAAAAATTGGATGGAATCGGCTGAAACATCCAGTGCTCGTTGAACTCCAGAGGGCACACCTTTTTTCCTGGTGAACGATCTCCTGAGAAAGTTATCACTTCTGATCGACTGTGTAAACAAGGTCCTCTGGAGTCAGAGTAAACGCCCTATCAAATTAAAAATGAGTACCAATTATGTAAGCCTGAATGGTACCTGTCACGTAATTGATCAACGCTCTGAGAATGTAGAGTTCCATTTGAAAAATAAGTAAGTCCCAGACATCAAAGTCATCTCTGTAGGAGAACAAACTGGTGATGGGAACCCTTCTCCATTCTTGAAAATCAACCTTCCTCCCAGTTTTAAGTGGCAATCCATACTGAAAGGAAGCATCCTAAAATGTTACACCAGTCCAAGATCAGAAGAAACCTTGAGTCCCGTGAAACCAGACCAGGTAGAATCCAATCAAAGTGTGACAGACATTAAGAAAAAGGGCGAGCAGTTGTTTTCCCCCATTCAGGTAAATGAGGGGGTGGAACCGGTGCTTGCCAGAATATGCCTGAATAATGGAAGGAGCTTCATCATTGAAGAATTATTCAGGAAACTTCCAAACGATCAGACCATTCCCACATTTAAATTGATTGACAAATGGGAAGTAGGTCTGGAAACCCCAAATTCCAAACATCTCCTATGTAGCAGGTGTATGTTAAAAATGTCCATTTGCAACAAAAGTATAGACCATAATTGTTGGGTTGTGAGAGCTGTCCCTCTCGCCTTTTATCTGGGATGTGACATTCTTAACCAATTCGCAATCAATTTGGACCTAATTAATAATAAAGCCTGGTCCCGACTGGGTAGTAACCGAGAAGAGATTACCAACCAAGGACAGGTACGACAATTTACCAATTTACTTTTCCCCTCAAAATTAAGCGAGGACAGAACCTCAAACATTAGGACGCATATATAAATCTAAATTCCCATCTCCAACAACAAGGTTTATATTTAAATTCAACACCTCTAATAGACCTAGAATACAACACCATTCAAATATTGGTGGATAACAGCTACCCTCGATGTGTCACTTTGAGCGCAGTCACCTTTATTGGAATGGCGGTTGATGCCCAACATTATTCTATTGATTTAGGTAATGAAATTATGGGACAAATCCAAACTATTGTTTCGACATCAGTGACGGTATTCCTACAGAAAAGATTTTCACTAGGCATGGGGGGACTTTCCTGGTGTACTCTTCCTGCCTCTACGGTGTGGAAGAGGTGACCTGTGACATTAGGGAGGAGGTAGTGTTCAGAGTCAAGGACCACTACCTGGAATCCCCTGTCCAGGTCAACACCATCAAAAGAGATCTCTCCACCCAACTGCAGGACACTGTTGAAAATGTCAAGCCCAAGCCTTTTCAGGTTTCAAGCAGATGGTCGAGGAAAGGATCAACCTTGCCGATGCCTGTGAGACCGAGGAGCAAAGACAAAAGCTAAAACACGTTTTCCTGAAATTACAAGATATCTTTTCAGTGGACTCATATGACTGTGGATGCACATCCATTCATTCGACTTGAGATGGCCCCAGTATTTGTGAAACAATTCTGGTTACCTCTTGCTTCCATGGAGTCACTCATAGAGATAGTTAAGAATTTGGAATCCTGTGGGATAATTTGTCTGATCCACAATACCTTCAACAACCCGGTACTGAGGATTCTCAAACCAAACTGCCAATGGACTCTATGTGCAGACCTGAGGGAGTTGAACAAACAGGTCCACATGTCAAGATAACCCCTTCCCTACATCGATCAGGGACTGGCCCAGATCCAAGGGTCAAAGGTGTACACCGCCATTGACCTGAGCAACGGTTACTGGACAGTACCCGTGAGTAGTGAAGACCAGTACAAGCTTGCCTTTTCCTACGGGGGCGGCAGTACACGTGGACCCAAACCCCCTTTGGATACATAAACTCTGGCAATTAGTTCAATATCTTCCTACATAAGACCATGCCCAATTTGGCCAAAAGGGAAAACCTGGCCTATGTGGATGATGTTTTGATCAAGAGCTCAACTGTGGAGGAACATATAGCAGGAATCTGCTATGTACTAAACTAGTTGCAGAAGGCTGGAGCAAAACTGTCCTTTCAGTGATGTAAGACCCGACTAAACTAATTAGGGAACGAGATCACACCTGAGGGTCTTAATGCCCGGGCGAAGAAGGTGGAAGCCTTATTGAAATTGAAAGACCCTACCGCTCTGCGAGAATTAAGAAGCCTTATAGTTGGAAGTTCATTGAAGACAACACAGAGGTCACTTGACCCTGGTCCATTTATTATAGGCCTGAATCCAGTGGGAGTGGGGTCCAGAGCACTCACTGGCAGTTAAACAACTGAAAAGAAGCCTTTCCTATTCTCCTTGTTTGGCTTACCACATAAAGAACAAGGGAGGGCATGACAAGGTCAACAAAGTCATCACATACGTGAGCAAGACTTTGTCCTCAGTGGAGAAAAAATTAAACGACTGCGAGAAGGCACTCATGGCAGCAGTGTGGGCGCTGAAAAATTATTGCCCATTCATACAGGGGGCTGACATCATTGTAGAGACTCCTCACCAACCCTTGCAGTATCTACAAAGTGACAGAATCAGGGCAGGGAACGTTAGTAATTCCAGAATTACTTCCTGGATTCTGTCCATGCAAAGGTTTCCCGTGGAGGTCAGATATGGCCAAAACAAGAAGAGGCCCCTAGCGCATTGGGTTGGTAGACTTGCATAATTGTGCTCAAGAAAACGGTCTCGAGGACGAATGTCTAATGACCAGCAACAACATGGAGGCGTGCTCAACTTCCCTCCACAATGTCTATGAAGAAGACACGTGTCAGGGCACACGCACAGTTTATGTGGATGGGTGCTCCTACCATGTTGATGACAGCGGGGAAAAAGAACTGGTGGCAGGCATTGGGAATGCCTGAGTGATGATACCCTTGAACCTTCTACTGGTTATAAAATAGGACGCCGAAGTAGTCAAGTTGCAGAGTTGATGGCTGTTTATCACGGTGGGTGGTCATAATTTCGAAAAAAAAATGTCGACAGACAAAAATGTCGACAAAAAAATGTCCAAAAAAAAATGTCGACTTTCGTTTTTTTTAATTATATATTTATTTTAGGGGTTCGGGAGTTAAAAAAAAGGGAAAAATTAAAAAAAAAATTAAAAAAGGGGGGTTGGGGGGAACCCCCCCATTTAAAAAAAAAAATGCATTGAAAAAAAAAGTCGACTTTTTTTTTTCCACATTTTTATTTCGATATTTTGACTTTCGACATTTTTGTTGTCGAAATTATCACTATAAACCATTTATCACGTGATCCTCACTGCAGTGCACCCACAACTCAATGAACTTGCCTTAATCACTGACTCTGATTATGTCAGGAATGGGTTTGTGGGGCACTTGATTAACTGGAAGAATCGATGCATGCTTTGTGACAACAGCAAACACCTAAAGCATGACAAACTTATCCAGTCAATCGACGATCTGGCGACCACCAATGAGATGATCATCTATTGGAAGAAGATAAGAGGTCATTCCAAGATAGAGAGGCCAGATAAGACTGGGAATGACCTGGCTGACCAGCTGGCTGAAACTGGAGCTCTGCAGGGGGATTTCATAGGAACAGAATCCCTGCTGGGTGAAATCAAAATGGCAGCTGTTACCAGGTCACAAACTCGGGCTAACAGCGAACTCTCAACAGCTCAGTGGAGTAAAGATACCCCAGATGCAGATTTGATCACTGCACAGGAAGAGGCCCCGATCATTGGGAAAAGTTATTGTCACCTGAAGACCGTAAGCTTTCCTCTAACAGAGTTGGATTATGTCGTTAAAGAGGATCTTTGGGTGTTGATGAAGTTTTTAAAGATGTTCAGTATCCAAGATGGTTTGTTGGTAAGTAAGGCCCTATCTGGTAATGACCAGTGGGTGGTACCTATCTCATTCCTAAACCTGATATTGAACCACACCCATGACACGGCCATTGCCGGTCATAGTGGGTTCCATACGACATTGGAAATCTTGTGCGAGGTTGGCTACTGGCTCACATGGGCCAGGACCTCGACTTTTACCTAAAGGGGTATCTTGTGTGTGCTCAATTTAAGCCCTGTTCACCCACACACAGAGCTCCCCTACAAAAAAGGGGAATGACTCTAACTTGATCAGATTTAAAAGTTGATTTAATCGGACCAGTGATTCACTCCTCTAGAGGAAACAAGTACATGTTGACTGTGACATGCTTGTTCACGAAGTGGGCAGAATGTCTTCCAGCCCTGAATTGTAAATCGGAAATAGCTTCTGCACTAATGATCAACTACATCTTCTCTCGTTTTGGCCTCCCACAAAGGATTGAGTCGGACCAAGGAAGCCATTTTACCAGTGAGAGGATGGTGAAGATATGGGAGATTCTATGGGTAAAAAGAAAACTCCACATTGCCTACCACCTTGCCTCAACGAAACAATTGTGAGTATCATAAAGACGTTTGTGGCAGACTCTGGACTCACTTGGGACATCCGATTGCCGCTTGTCCTGATGGCTATTAGATCAACAATGTCTTCTGCAACAAAGATGTCTCCATTTGAGCTAATTACCAGACGGAAAATGGTGTGATCACAGCATCTGCTCTATAGGACTCAGGAGCAGACACTGATAAATGCGTCCACTACTCACAAGTACATTGAAAATGTAAGGAAGTACCCCCAGCATGCTTTTGCTTATGCTCAGCGCAATTTATAAAAGTCGGCTGAAGGAATGAATACCTACTATGATCTTAATACCACCAAGAAAGAGTATGAAGTAGGTGACAAGGTTTACCTGTACAATTTTCAAAGGAATCGGGCCAAAGAGCGTAACTTCCTCCCATCTTGGCATAGTGCCTTTGAAATTGTAGATATAATATCTTTTTTTTTAAAAACAGTTTTTATTGGTTTACTTCAAACAAACATACAATCCACTTACAGTACATGTCACATTGCTCGAGTGCCACATGAGTCAGTGAATGTCAAGTGCATCCCCTTTCCCTCCCCCTTTACGAGCTTACTCCACCTCACGTGCTGCATTTGTTTCATGCGCAGGGGATTCCCTATCTATACTTCCATCTGAGTCCTGATCTCTTGGCCAATACTGGGCAGGCCCATGCAGTGTAGCCACCAACTGTTTCCAGGCCATCAGGGTTCCCATTTCCTCCTCCCCTTCCGTAGTGCCAGCATTTTGCAACACCGCTGTTTCAGCTTCGGTCAATTACTGGAGGTCTCTCCACCAAACCTCTATCCTCGGTCTGTGGCATGTCTTCCACCCCATGGCAATTCTGCGCTTTGCTAGTATTTACGCCGGATCTTTTAACTTGCTTACATGTTACAATTTGCGTGGTCTGGAGAACCCTCCCAGGATGCATGCCCATGCCGTCTCAGTATTTAACTTAACCCCTTTATCATCTAATCTCTGGGCTACTTCTTCCCAGAATTTACCAATATCTGGGCACTCCCAAAACATGTGCGTCATCCCAGCATTTTCTTCACCACATTTGGGACACGTCTGCCTTCCCACGTTCTTGAATTTGGCTATCCTTTGGGGAGTCATATATGCCCTGTGGGTTATATATAACTGTATTTGCTGTAACCTTTCATTCCTCAACACTTTCTTGTGGTACCCTTGAGCCCGTTCCCATATCCCATCACTCATAGGAGCACCCACGTCTTCCTCCCAGTCCTGTCTTAGTTGTGTCACTTCCTTTCCCGCTCTGGACATCAGTCACTCATATATTCTGGAAATCTCGTGCCATCCTTCTGCTATGTCATATATTGTTTCTATGGCGGCGTCTGGCAGCTCTTCTACTATTATTTCTGACCATGTCTCTTGGATCCTCTTCCTCAGTCTGGTATATGTGATGTATTGCCCGTTATGCAGCCCCGTCTCCTCCACCTAAACCCCAAATTTGCTTGGTTCTCCTTTCCTGTATTACATCTCCCACCGACTCCCAGCGCCGCCTAACCGTTATCATTAGCTGCCCATCTTTTCCTGTTAGTGCTGCCAGTGGCGCTTGCGGGGAGCACAGAGTTGAGTTTTCCATGACCTGGCAGGCTCTACGCCACACCTTCCATCCCAATGTCAACATCTCTGGCCGGTCTCTAATCTCCTCTTTGGGAAGCCATATCATTTCCCTCAGGAAGAACGGGGTACATTCCTGCCTTAATAATCTGGATTCTGAGGTTGGCTCTTCTGATAGCCATTTAGCTACATATTGTAGTTGGCTAGCGAGGTAGTATAACTCATAGTTTGGCAATTTGATGCCCCCTCTCTCCTATGTGTTTTGTAGTTTCCAAAGGGCATCCCTGCAGATGCTATGTAGCTTGACAAAGAATCGCTTTGGTATCAAATGTGGTATATTCCCGAAATAGTGTAATAATCTCGGCAGGACCACCATTTTGAGCATTGCTTCCCTACCCATAATCGCCAGGGGGAGTTTCTCCCAGAACCTCATGCTGTTTTCTATGTTCCTAACCGCCTTCTCCGTATTGTGGTAATGTTCTTCCTCCACCGTATGGTAAATATCTATCCCCAAATATCTAAACGTGTTTATCTCCCATGTTATTTATAGGATTGGCAGCTGTTCTCGTGGGGTCCCTACATGCCTGCTCAGTGGAAATATACATGACTTCTTGGGGTCCACCGCTGTACCTGATAGCAACACAAATTGCTCCATCACCTCCAGCATATACTGAAGGTTCTTTTTGGGATATCGTACGTAGAGCAGCATGTCATCTGCGTACAATGAGACTAAGTGCGGCTCCCCCTTGATGTTGATCCCTATTATGTCATATTGCTGCCTCATGTATATAGCCAGGGGTTCCAGCGCAAGGATATATAACATTGGGAACCACGGACATCCCTGTCTAGTGCCCCTGCTGCGTTGCCACCTCTCTGATATTACCGCTCACATCTTAACTCTGGGCAGGGGTCACTATATAGCAATTTGACCCACCTAAGGTACCCCGGACCAATCCGGTAGCTGGCCAGAGCAGCCATCAGCCAAGGCCATTTAACTGAGTCAAATGCTTTTATTGACACTATCGCTATCTCTCCCGGATCCTCTTTAGTATGTTCTATGACTCGGTGCAGTCGCCTCAGGTTATCAGATATGTTCCTGTGAGGGACATAGCCAGTCTGATCTGGATGTATAAGTTTATTAATGATCCCTTTCATTCTATTGGCCATCACCGCCGTAAGTATTTTACTATCTTGGTTGAGCATCGACAGCGGCCTAAATGAACCACAGTCTTTGCCCAATTTGTTGGATTTGGGGAGAGGAACTATGATGGCCTCTCTTAGTGATTCTGGCAATCGACCTATGTCATATGACTCATTCAATATTTCCAAGAGTGGAGAGAGTACTTCCTCGCTATAAGCTTTATAAAATTCACTAGGGAGTCCGTCGGCCCCAGGGGCTTACTAGTGGGCAGCTGTCGTACCACCGCTTCCAGTTCTTCTAAGGTTATAGGGGCATCCAGTGTGTCTCGTTCTTCTGTGCTAATTCTCAGCATGCTTATGTCTTCTAAGACCTCCTGTATTTTCCTGCGGTCGCTTCGCTCTGTATCCCCATATAATTTCTGGTAATATTTCAGAAACTCCCGGTTCACGCTCTCCTGAGTTTCCTCTATTTGCCCATCTACTCCCGTGATCTCTCGAATTATAGTTCTGGGGGTTTCATTTTTGTAAAGCCATGCTAGTATCCTCCCCGGATTTTCCCCTCCCGCATGCTGTCTCTCCACATATTTTTTATAGTTCAGATTGCAAAGTCTCTCCCAGTGCCCCATGCATTTCTGTTGCAATTTGAGTACGGTATCCGCTTCTTCTTTGGAGCCCCCCTCTCTGCTTAGGGTCCTTTCTAACTCCCCCTCAGTTTCCTGAAGTTCCTGTAAGATCCCTCCTTTCAATCCTTTGGTCTTGGCTATGGCTATCCCTCTTCCCACTACCTTAAAGGCTTCCCAGAGCGTACCTGCTGACTCAACACTCCCAGTATTAATCTCAAAGTAATTTGTAATTTCTTCTCTCAGGTCCTCCTTATATGTTACATCCTTCAGCGCCTCGGCTCTGAGACGCCATGTTGGAATCCTAGCTCTTGGGGGTCGATATTGCCACCTCAGGATCAATGGCGAATGGTCTGACAAAACCATTGCTTTATATTCAATCTGTGCAATTTCCACCATCAGCTCCTGCGTGGCAAACATATAGTCAAGTCTAGTGTGCAGATTTTGCGGGGCAGAGTAGTGAGAGTATTGCCTATCCTGTGGGTGGTGCCCTCGCCATACGTCGACCAGCCCAAAATCCGTCAATATCGACTGTAGCGCCTTAGCAGTGGGGGTTGCTCTCTCTAGTTTGTTGTCTGACCTGTCTATTTACGGGTTCAGCGTGCAGTTGAAATCCCCTCCCCAAATCATTGCCCCCCCAGGTACATGCTCATTTTACCATATAGTGTCTTGAAATATGCCACTGTGTCTTGGTTCGGGGCATACGTGTTTATAATACATATTTCTTTATTTTCCACCAGCCCCTTCAGTGCCACCATCCTTCCATCTGCACCTGACGTGGACCGCAGCACCTGGAATGGCACGTGCGGTGCCACCAAGATAATCACCCCCCTAGCATAGACAGAGTACGTGGCTCCCACCACAGTCCCCTTCCATTTCTTCAGGACCATTTCTAGTTTTTCTTTCGAGAGGTGTGTCTCTTGAATCAAGGCTACATCTATCTTTTGTCTACGCAAATACATCATAACCTTATTTCTTTTTATATAACTATTAAGTCCCCTGACATTCCAGGTAATTACCCTAAGGTCCCCCATAGCCCTTTCGTATCCCGTCCCCATCTTTGTCTATATCCAAGCGCTGCTCGGAGACCATCTCTCGTGTATGTAAGCTCGCTCCCCAAATTGCCCAACTTTTCCCAATACCCCTCCCCCCTGCTTCCGTTGTTCCCCCCAGCCCTCCCCATTCCCCACACATCACTCAACACCCCACACCCCCCAACTGTTGCCCAGCTCCACCCCTGGATCTCAGGCTCCCCCACATCTGGCCCCTTTCTTGGCACTGCCTGTACTCGGGACTCAGCGGGAAGATGCTGCCCTATTGGCGCACCTACTACTTCTACTAATGGGGGTATTGCGCATGTTGCCTGTAACTCCGATATATCTATAAGTCGCTGCGCTCTGCATCACTTGTGTAAGCTACTTGTGACTATATTCCAGTCCACAATCTTCTTTGGTGAGTATATATGGCAAATGGTCCAGCCGCACTGCGGGCCCGTTTTCACAATCACTGCCCCTTTATTTAGTACCTCACCCTTTCCTTTAGCTCCCATGTCATCAGATCACTTAGCTCCTCCGTCTCGATCCTGATCCCCCTCCGGTTCTGGGCATCCCTGCGTGTCCAGCCAGCTTGCGCATCCTCCGGGGTCTCGAAAAAAAAGGGCTTTACCCTTCTGCAAAACTTTTATCTTCGCCGGATATAAAAGCATGTATTTCATCCCAGCAGTGGGTAATCTCCTCTTGACCGCCACATAACTGTATCGTTGCCTCTGCACTAGCATAGTATAGTCCGGGTAGGCCATGATCGCTGCCGACGCTTGAGTTATTGTGCCGCCTTTCCGGAAGTATTTCAGGATCTTTTCTCGATCCCTGTAGTTCAAGATTTTAGCGATGATAGTTCTGGGCGGTGCCCCTGGTTGAGGCCTTCTCATCTGGGCTCGGTGTGCTTGCTCCACCGCGAACCCCTGGGAGAGTTTGCCTGGCCCTATTTCCTGGAGTATCATGTTCTCAACATAGTCCGTGGGATCCGTGCCTTCTTCCCCCTCCGGTAGGCCACCACTCTTATGTTACTCCGTCCCGCGCGCCCTTCCGCTTCTTCTGCCCTTTTTTCCAGGTTCGCCACTTGTTGCTTCAGCACGTGTACCTCTCTTGCATTTGCGGCACTAGGTTCTTCATTCGACTTTACGGCGCTTTCCAACCCACAGGTGTGGTCGGCCAGCGTCCTCACATCTTGCCTCAGTAGATTGACATCAATGCCTACCGCGTCTATCTTCTTTTCAAGCGTCTCCTTGAGCTTGGCCATTGCCGTTCTCTACGAGGATTTCAATTCTGTGATGGCTGCAAGTATTCGTTGATCATCTCTCAACGTATTCTCAGCCTCTAGCACCGTAGTCCCAGGCGGGGTTACGGGCTGCTGTGCTTTAGTGAATATGTCCAAGGTGGGCTGCTTCGCCTTCCCTTGGCCTCCTTTTTGGGACATTCTGTTTGCGTCCTCTTATGTCTTGGTGGTTCACAACTTGTGACGATGCGCCGCTCCGCCGCTTTGTTCACCTTTCCATGGTCTCTCGGCAATGATGCTTCTCACCTCTCTTTTTGTCCGTGGCGTGGGTCCGCCCCTCCGGGAAGAAGTATTATACTTCCTGCGTTTGACACCTGTAGGGCACACTTCTCCCTTCTATGCTTAAGCCCTTCCAGCAGCCAGTCCTTAGTTGCCGTTCTTTGCCTTTGTGGCCTCAAGCCTCCGTGGGTTCTTTTCAACCACGCTGCAGGCCCCCTCGCCTGTCAGTCCTTTGCGTGCTTCTTCTCGCCGTGTTGCTCCTCCATTGCCCTTCCAACTTGGAGGGTCAGGTTCGGGTATGGTATCTCCTGGCAGTGCGTGGGGCCGCTTCTAAGTCACTGCTGTGCTGCCCACTGCAGACTCCAACATGCTTCTTCCGCTCTGTGCTTCCTGTGCTTGGGGGGGGTTAATTCCCGGGCTCTGCTATTGCTGTCACGGTGCTGCCAGCATCGTGTCACGTGCTATGGTGCCTATTTACGTTGCCCCGTGTTGTGCATGTTGCAGGTTATTGCTCTCCTCCACCTCCTCCGTGTTACACTGTTCTTGACGCCATCATGGTACTGCCCATGCAGTACCCCCTGTGGATGTTGCTGCCTGTGGTGGCTTTCCATCCCTCTGCAGCCCTGCGCACCGGGCTATCCTCTGCCTGCCCAGGTTACCCTTAGCAGCTGTGTTCAGGAATATCCTTGGGGCCCCCAGCCGCTCTGTGTCCCAGGCGCTGCTCGCTCTTCGTTATGACTGTGTGCACTGCAGCGTGCTGCTCATAGGCGGGTAGCAGCCCTTAATGTGTGCCTTATTGTCACGCCCGGACCACGGGGTTCAGACTCTCAGCTGATTTCAGGTTAGGCTGCGTAGCGAGCTCCTCCCCAGCAGCGCACTTTGCTGTACACGCGGGAGCTCCCGGCCGTCCCCTGGCGCCGGAGCTATTCACTTGATATTGTTAATAGGTTCGCAGCCTTCGCTGTGTGCATTACTTGCCGCCGGCGGCGGCGGTCCTCATTAGGGCAGCTCGGGCTCCTAGTTGTCCGGAGATTTCCGAGATGCATGCTCACCATCAAGTGTGGCGTTGCCGCCCGTGCCGCTGTTTGTGATTGGAGCGGCTGTGGACCTTTGTTGTGTTCCCGGGGGTTCCTGGGCTCCTCGTTTCTCCGGAGCTGCACGCTTCAAGCCAAATGTTACGACGCTGCTCCGTGCTACCCCGTTAGTTCACTCGTAGGCTGCTGACAGATTTTGCAACAGTAACAAGCCTCCGGCACGCCAGCCTCTTCTTCTTCGGGGCGCGCCCCTCTGATGTTCTTTGTTCTATACCGCCGTCATCTTGGTGCCAATTTCGCGGCCCGGGTCCTTGAGACACAAAGTAGCATTACAGTTGCTACAGTGCCTCGAGCTTTTCGCTGGCCCACTCATCTCCTTCCCGGCATATTCCCACACGTATTGTGTAATTTTGAGGCTGCAGTCAGGTGTCCATCTGCACGCGCTCCATCGGATCTGTGTGACGGATCACGGAGCTTCCAGGACTTGCAGCCTACTCCATGGCTGCCTAGCCACGCCCCAATTGTAGATACAATATCTTGACCTGTTTCTTACAAGATCTGCATCCCAAAAGGAGAGCAGACAGAAGCAAAATGGGTCCACATCAACCAGTTCAAGAGCTGTTGATGAGGCGAATGAAAGTCGAGTCGAGTAACCATCTGAAGAATGAAAAGGATGAAAAAACGAATATAAATATATATATATATATATATATATATATATATATATATATATATAACAGGGAGTACTTTACTTAGGGTTATTGTACAAAAGAAGAAAATAAATAAAATGTGTTTTGTGATATTATGAAAATGTCAGGTTGTAATTGTAGGTTACTGCTGTTGTTGTAAATATTCCCAGGGAAAAATGTGTGTAAAAGGTACTGAAATTCTTTTTCTATCTTTTATTCGAGAACTAACCTCCTTAACTTCTGGCCTGGAAGTGAGAGTGGATTCCGGGAGATCCCCAGGGATCTGGATGAAAGAAAGTGGGTGCCATGCCATGCCCTCCAACCAAAATATGGAAGGGGATACTGGAGTCCCCACTCCCAAAAGAAGGAAGGGGGTGCCATACCATACCCTCAACCCAGAGATGTAAAGCGAGACTGGAATGCCCACTCCCTGATTAAGGAAATTACGCCTAATGAAACCCCACTCTGCCCTGCTCTTTCTCAACAAAGAGTCATAGAAGAACAAGGGGGGCATGTGGGGTGCATTTAAAGGCCCCAAACAGAAGTCCCTTTCAGATGAATGGCAGGATTTTAAACACTAAAACAAAAACGGCCTGGCCTTTGATTTTGTTTTTCAAGGAAAATTAAAGAGCCATTTGGTAAGGGGCCTCCCTGTCATTATCAATGGATAAGCAGCATTTTTAAATTACAAAAGAAGGCGGAATCAAAGATCCCTGTCAAATGGAAAACAGGATTTTTGAACATTGAAAACAAAAAACGGCTTGCACAGTTGTGTGAATAAAAGCAGTTTTTAAAAAAGTGGAAAAATATATCACTGTTTTCAGATAAATGTCAGGAAAACAAAACATGATGTGCGGGTTGACAAAAAGCGATTTATATTATGTTTCAGCTATGAAACTCCAGTGACAATTGAAGAGCCACTTTGTCTTCATGAATACAATGTCAGCCCAAGGCTAACCCTTTTGCTGGCTGTGGGCAAATCTTCACAAGGAAATCTCCTACTCCCAGCCTGGATGTCACATCTCCCATCTAATTACTAATTGGAATAATGGAATAACATGTCCTGCTAAAGGTGTCACAATATAGTGTTCTCCAGACCTGCTGGCTCTGAAAGCATTGACTTCAAGAAAAGTTACTATTAGCTGGTGCATAATTAATATGTGTGAAAATGGGGGCACCCACTTCAAAGAGCACATTTCTAACACAAGGGAGAGTGATAAAAAAAAACTTTGAGCACAGGCTGACTTAGTGAAAACATATGGCCGGTAGGCAGGAGGAGGGCCATTTGACCCACATGAAGATTCACAATTAATTTAAAAGGACTATTATCAGTAAGGCCTTTTTCTCAGCCATCAAAAGGTGGGTTGATTTCATTTTTGTAACATGTTTTATGTTATTTCCAGGTGATTATGGGGATATGAAATTCATCTACCTGTGACTCTGGGAACTGTAGTGGCCAGTTAAACTATGGTTCTGGCTGATGTGAACATGTTCCAAATCTGAGAGTTGGTGAGTCGGTGGAAATTGAAATTATGTATATGCTTAATAACTTACATATTCATAACTGTTGTGCTTCTTATGGAAACAGCAGAAAGGTGCCACCTGGCCGTGCTACATGGTACCATTTGGTGGTTGGATTATCTAATTCTCCATGATTATATAAAATATGTTTAGTATGGCAGTTGCTAGTAACATTTGGAAGTTGTGATACATAAATAGTTTTTGCCAAAAAGTTGAAAGGAGAACCAACAGCGATGACAAATGTGAATTTCATATGTTGCTCCAGACTCCTAAACCAATACCGACTTGGAGGCTGGGTTTGGGAGGAGAGAGAAGGCTAATTGTCCAATCCTAGTGGCAGGAATTATTGCAGGGTAGTTCCCCAAGATTGTAAAATTGGTGGTGTCATTGCTGCTATAGAAGAAGGGACTGCACTAGGACAGAAAGACGTACAGGAGACAGAGAGGATTGCTGAAATGTACTATCTGACAGCTGAAAGGAAACACCAGAGGAGATTGCTAAGCGTGCATCTGGGTGGAGCTGTCTATCTCTAGGAAGGCATCAAAGATGACTGGGTCCTATGTTGGAGAGCGGGAGGCCATCTTTGAGAGTGGAGTGACCAGACCCCTGCCCTATCTTTCCAGAGTGTCCTGAGATGCAGCTGGCTTTCCTGAACCATAAACAGAGGCTTGCTATGTAAGTAGAACTGAGCCCTGGAAAACCAAAAGGTTGGGGAGTCTGCTTGCCTTCAATCCTTTCCTTTTATAGTCTCGGGAGGATTGCTCAGGGGCAACGTGCTCACCTTCGAAGCAAGACAACATGGAGCAACACAGGTTCGATCCACGGTCCGTGCTTAGAAACCTCTGGGCATTAAGCGTGTTATAAATAACCAATCATATCATAGTGGAGGTGAAGGGGGGCAAAACTGTGAGGATCCCTAGCCTGTTTAACCACAAATATTAATTTAATTATTTCCCCATTTGGCAAAACACTGCAAGGTGAATTTTGTTTAAATACTAAATTAACAAAGCTCACTTCCCAGTGTGTGCTGGAAACTATAGCCTATAAACTAATTGGGTAATCCTTGTTGTCCAGCTGCCCCCAACTTCTGTAAGGAAGAGGGGTGTCTTTGTTCTTAAATCAGTCCAACCTCTTTATCCGGCTTCCCCAACACAAGCCTTTCAGTAAAGGGGAGTCTGAAATGCAAAATTACCCAAAACATTCCAATTTTCTGTTTAACTTCCAAGCATAGACCAAAGCAAGCGAGGGTCTTAAAAACAAACCGATAAATCGCCTTGTGCTTATTTTAAACTAAAAGTGTGGGTGAAATCATAATTATCAATCTTGAAATCCTACTGTTGGCCTTTTAAGCCGGCAGAAAAATCAAAATCACACAACATTACATAATAAGTGCCTTCATTATTGATCAGTGTAATTATTTTGGGAAGTGAAATTTGCAGAAAGTGAAGAATTGTGATTGTGTTCTTTTCAACTCACTTTTGTGATTTATTTATGCTGAGATAAGTTCATTGTGTTGTGCCATGGCTAAAGTGATGTTTCATATTTTGTGCTAATTTCTATTTCTTTTAATTTAAATAAATACCAATATATTTCCCGTACACAGGCCTGGTTCTTGGCTCATTGTTAGCTCAGGGGCGAGGGATCCAAGGGGCATGATATGTGGCTGAGATAGGGCTAAAGACACGAATCTGGTAAAAAGTTTGTTGCCTAACCACTTGAGCGGGGAGGGAGGGAACTCCCTGCATTGAGGGTGGCTTCTCAATAAATTGTTTCATAGTAGCAGTGCAAGCTTCACTCACCGGCAACAGGTGCAAGTGTGTCAGCAGCAGTGCAGCTTCAGGCGACAGAGAGGTGAAACAATAGCAGTGCAAGCATCAATCACAGGCAACAGGTGCAAGTGTGTCAGCAGCAGTGCAGCTTCGGGCGACAGAGAGGTGAAACAATAGCAGAGCAAGCATCAATCACAGGCAACAGGTGTAAGGGTGTCAGCAGCAGTGCGGCCTAGGGCAACGGAGAGGTGAAACAGTAGCAGTGCAAGCTTCAATCACAGGCACTAGGTGCAAGGGCGTCAGCAGCAGTGCAGCCTCGGGCGACGGAGAGGTGAAACAGTAGCAAAGCAAGCTTCACTCACCGGCAACAGGTGCAAGTGTGTCAGCAGCAGTGCAGCTTCGGGCGACAGAGAGGTGAAACAATAGCAGTGCAAGCATCAATCACAGGCAACAGGTGCAAGTGTGTCAGCAGCAGTGCAGCTTCGGGCGACAGAGAGGTGAAACAATTGCAGTGCAAGCATCAATCAGAGGCAACAGGTGCAAGTGTGTCAGCAGCAGTGCCGCTTCGGGCGACAGAGAGGTGAAACAATAGCAGAGCAAGCATCAATCACAGGCAACAGGTGTAAGGGTGTCAGCAGCAGTGCAGCTACGGGCGACAGAGAGGTGAAACAATAGCAGAGCAAGCATCAATCACAGGCAACAGGTGCAAGTGTGTCAGCAGCAGTGCAGCTTCGGGCGACAGAGAGGTGAAACAATAGCAGTGCAAGCATCAATCACAGGCAACAGGTGCAAGTGTGTCAGCAGCAGTGCAGCTTCGGGCGACAGAGAGGTGAAACAATAGCAGTGCAAGCATCAATCACAGGCAACAGGTGCAAGTGTGTCAGCAGCAGTGCAGCTTCGGGCGACAGAGAGGTGAAACAATAGCAGTGAAAGCATCAATCACAGGCAAAAGGTGCAAGTGTGTCAGCAGCAGTGCAGCTTCGGGCGACAGAGAGGTGAAACAATAGCAGAGCAAGCATCAATCACAGGCAACAGGTGCAAGTGTGTCAGCAGCAGTGCAGCTTCGGGCGACAGAGAGGTGAAACAATAGCAGAGCAAGCATCAATCACAGGCAACAGGTGTAAGGGTGTCAGCAGCAGTGCGGCCTAGGGCAATGGAGAGGTGAAACAGTAGCAGTGCAAGCTTCAATCACAGGCACTAGGTGCAAGGGCGTCAGCAGCAGTGCAGCCTCGGGCAACGGAGAGGTGAAACAGTAGCAGTGCAAGCTTCAATCACAGGCAACAGGTGCAAGAGGTCAACAGCTTTGCAGCCTCGGGCAAGATGAAACAGTAGCAGTACAAGCTTCAATCACAGATCACCGGTTCAAGAGCTTTTGCAGCAGTGCAGCCTCGGGCAACAGAGAGGTGAAATAGTAGCAGTGTTAGCTTCAATCACAGGCAACAGGTGCACGAACCTCAGCAGCAGTGCAACCTCAGGCTACGGAGATGTGAAACAGTAGCAGGCAAGCTCCACTCACAGGCACCAGATGCAAGTGCATCAGCAGCAGTGTAGCCTTGAGCAACGGAGAGGTGAAACAGTAGCAGTGCCAGCTCCACTCACAGGCAACTGGTACAAACAGGAGAAACAACAATGGAAGCTTCAATCACAGGCAACAGGTGCGAGAGCGTCAGCAGCAGTGTAGCCTCCGGCATTGGAGAGGTGAAACGGTAGCATAGCAAGCTTCACTCACAGGCAACTGCTACAAACAGGATACATAACAATGCAAGCTTCACTCACAGGCAACAGGTGCAAGGGCGTCAGCAGCAATGCAGCCTCGGGCAATGGAGCGGTGAAACAGTAGCCGTGCAAGCTTCACTCACAGGAACAGGTAGTGTCAGCAGCAGTGCAGCTTCGGACAACAGAGTGGTGAAACAGTAGCAGTGCAAACGTTATTCACAGGCAACTGGTACAAACAGGAGAAACAAAAATGCAAGCTTCACTCACAGGCAACAGGTGCAAGTGTGTCAGCAGCAGTGCAGCCTCGGGCAACGGAGAGGTGAAACAATAGCAGAGCAAGCATCAATCACAGGCAACAGGTGCAAGTGTGTCAGCAGCAGTGCAGCCTCGGGCAACGGAGAGGTGAAACAGTAGCACTGCAAGCTTCAATCACAGGCAACCGGTGCTAGAATGACAGTGCAGCCTCTGGCAACAGAGAGGTGAAACAGTAGCCGTGCAAGCTACAATCACAGGCAACATGTGCAAACAGGAGAAACAGCAAAGCAAGCTTCACTCACAGGCAACAGGTGCAAGGGCGTCAGCAGCAGTGCAGCTTCGGGCAACGGAGATGTGAAACAGTAGCCGTGCAAGCTTCACTCACAGGCAACTGGTACAAACAGGAGAAACAGCAATGCAAGCTTCACTCACAGGCAACTGGTACAAACAGGAGAAACAGCAATGCAAGCTTCACTCACAGGCAACAGGTGCAAGGGCGTCAGCAGCAGTGCAGCCTCAGGCAACAGAGAGGTGAAACATTAGCAGTGCAAGCTTCAATCACAGGCAACAGGTGCAAGGGCATCAGCAGCAGTGCAGCCTCAGGCAACAGAGAGGTGAAACAGTAGCAGTGCAAGCATCAATCACAGGCAACAGGTGCAAGTGTGTCAGCAGCAGTGCAGCCTCAGGCAATGGAGAGGTGAAACATTAGCAGTGCAAGCTTCACTCACTTGCAACAGGTGCAAGGACATTAGCAGCAGTGGAAGGTCAGCCTTGAGCAACAGAGAAGTGAAACAGTAGCAGTGCAAGCTTCACTCACTTGCAACAGGTGCAAGGACATTAGCAGCAGTGGAAGGTCAGCCTTGAGCAACAGAGAGGTGAAACAGTAGCAGTGCAAGCTTCACTCACTTGCAACAGGTGCAAGGACATTAGCAGCAGTGGAAGGTCAGCCTTGAGCAACAGAGAAGTGAAACAGTAGCAGTGCAAGCTTCACTCGCGTGCAAGAAGCGCAATGATAAGCAACCGTAGTGCAAGCTTCACCCACAATCATAAAATACAATGAACGGCCCGGCAGCGAAAATTGTACTTTTCTAAAAAGTCCAGGTGAGATTAAGACTTGTGTACCAGTTTTCTGTGAGTGACAGTGGCATTGGGTGTGTTGGGGGGCTACCATGGATGTGTACCCTATGAATGCCGCTGCTTGGGCCTCTCAGCCTTTCCTTGGTGGCAGAGGCGTAGTCACGGTAGGTCTTGAGCAGGCAAAGCCGTGCCAAAACCTATAAATGCGCACTCAGCAGCGGTGTGTGGTATTCACAGATGTCAATGTCACATGTGAAGAGAAGGGGTCTTTCCCAGGCGCCTCCACACACGTCTGGTTCCTGTCTGCGTGGAGTGCAGGAGCCGGAGGCCCAGCGAGCAGCTGGGGAGGTGGTGTTGTGTTGCGTGGCGTCAAGAGGGAAACAGGTAAGGAATTTAAAGGATTGCTGTCTGTGTGTACGCGTGTTAGCGAGGATTGCATGTATGCATGCATGAATGTATGGATGCATTTGAGGTGTCTGTAAATGAGCGTATGTATGCATCCATGCGTAAGTGCGTGCATAAGAATGAATGCCCTGTGAATGGTGTGTATGGTGCCAGTGTGTGTGTGGGCATGAGAATGCATAACGTGTGTGTGTGTGTGTGTGTGTGCGCGCTCGCGAGAGAGACTGGGGTCAGAGGGAGGCAGCATGAGGAGTGTTATGACATGGAGGAGTGGGGTCTGATGAGGGGGACATGTGTCTTTACTGTGGCATGGGATTATTTTTTTACTGCCAACACTGTCAACGGCAGCGTGAAGAGTGCTCTTATTGGGCAGAGGGTCATTTGTGTAGCCCATACGGCAATTACGTTTTCTTAATGTCACATGCCAGTCCTTACTGGGGTTAGGGGGCAACAACAACAGGGTGAGTGTCCTTATATTGGGGAGGGGAAAGGGCAGCAAAGATATGTTTTCTGTCTTTGGCATTGAGACCAAGCCAACAGGAGAGATACTGGCATATATTGGCGGAGCCAGCATTGTTGCAGTGTCATTACTGGCATTCTGGGCAAAGGAAACATGATGGGAATACTGGCATATAGAGGTGTACCAGCATGGACATGTGTGTCAGACTGGCAGGGTACTGACGTGGGGGCACATACATTATGCTAATGCCCCTGGGCATTGTTGGTGGCTGGGCATCTAACTGATTTTTTCATGTCTCACCCCACAAAACTGACTGTAATCTGCGTGGCCTTTTTCCAGATTTGGCACAAAAAGTGTACTTTAAAATGTACCATTTTTAACCATTATTATAATTTGTAATTATTATTTGTGATTTGGTTTGACAAATGCAAATCTTTTCACAACATAAAAGGAATTCATAGAAAATGTTAAAGATACAATAATTTTAGGCGTGCAAAAAATATACATATCATAAAATCTTACACATTGGTATCGACATGTTCAAAGTCTAGTTAGCACATACATGAAATGTTAAAATATACAACATGTTCCATTGACTTATGTGGTTTGTAATAACACTAGTCCAATTCATTCATTTACAGAAACATCCATCACGTATAAATACCTAATGATTTAAATGTGTATCGTTAACAGACTCATTACACTCACCAGAAATGTGTAGAGGGCAAACAGTTGGGGTTACACTGTTCCCTGCCATCAGATTCGGCCACAATCATGAATTTGCATTTTCATAGCAATGCTCTGTAAATCTCAAATACTTATGCTCCATTTCTACAGTCTCTTCACAGAAAAGGACTCCTTTTTTGTATTGTGTTTTTATACAAATTGTACATTTACACAAACATTTTATCTAAACTTTATACATCCATTTTAACATTTCTCAAAGGTTCATACAAAATATAAAGTCTGCACTTTAGTCACACTGAAATATTGAGATAAACACAAATATTTGCAAATTTAACAAAGGATAGACAAGAAAAAAAAACAAAAGGAAAATGAAAAGAAAACAGCCGTGAAGACAAACCCAGAAGCGAACTGGAAACAGAATCAATGAATGATACTGGCAGCAGTTTGCGTTACTGCTTAGTAGATGCCCATACTCTGGCTAGGCCAAGAATTCCTTGCTCTGGCACCTTGTTCATTTCTGCAAAGATGTCAAATAACATCTTTACTAAAGTTATCAGCAGTGACAATTGGGAAGACGCCATAAGTCGATACCATAAATCATTGGTCAGCACTGCAGACGTTGACTGAATAAACCGTTCAAGGTAGCGTATCCTGTGGCTTGAGAATGCTGGACACAACATTACTAGATGGAATAAAGACTCGGCAGAGTTAGAGTCACACATTCTGCACATTCTGCAAAAGGACTAAAGCTTCAGTGTTTCAAAGCAACCTGGGTTTTTGCACAGTCGAATGGCCCTATATGCTTGCGATACGTCAGCTCGAGGCCAGCTGCTTGCGCTTAAACCTGACACAAATATCGCGGGTCCTATTGCATGGGAGTCCCTTTCTATATGTGGCCAGTACTGTTCCCTTTCTAATAAACTGCCGTGATTCCATATATAAAAGAAACAGACACATTATTGGGTTTCCAGAGATGGCCAAGGAAGTCAGTCCGCACTCGCGCCTAATTGCACAATTCGGGATCGGGCGCGAGAGCCATCCACACCATACACAAGTGACGGCACTATTTTTGAAAGATGCTCGGGGTGGAATAAGCGAGAACCTGCACAGCCTCGTGTGGATCCTTTTTAATGTATTTATTTATTTATTTGGTTGTTTTTTTTTATCGATGGGACATCTCTTACCAGGGTGGAATGGTGGAAGTGGAAGTTACTTGGTGAGCAGCCCAGGTCGGTCATTGCTGGGATGAAAATGCTGACGCTGTGCTATCACATGGGGGGACGGGACCATCTAGGATTGAGGGGGAGGCTTAATTGAAGTCTGGTTGGTCGTTTTAACTGTTTAGCTGTTTGTCCTGGTATATCAAGTGGGGAAGCAGGGGGTCGGACCGTGTTGTTGTTTGGATGAAGATGCACTCTGGAAATGTAATGTTAAAGGTTGATTTTAAGTTGATGATTGTTTTATACATGTTTGACTTCTAACCAATAAAACATTTAAATAAAAAATAAAAAACATTTACATTTATTTACCAATTTATATAGCGCTCCAAACCCCGGATGCATCTAGACGCTGTTCTTACAGAAACGGACGGTACAAAACGGAGATTGGTTACATAGTTGCACCCGTGCAAGGCGGGCAGGGATATAATACATACAGGCAGCGAGAAATTAGACGTGCTTTGCGTCTCACGCGTTCCATAATGGCCGGTTGGGGGTCGTTATAACAGATGTTAAAGCCCAGGTACTTTATATTGATATTTTTTGGAATACCAGTGGTGGCGAAGACCTCTCCCACTCCCCACCTCCTTCTACTCCCCTAGCCCTACTTGCTGTTTCGAGCTCTCTCGCTACACTTGGCCCATCCAGCACTTTAGATTGAAAAAAACACCCCTTCCCTCTACAGCAGTGATTTTCTAACCGGGGGCTGGCCCCTCTAAGAGATAGGAAAGACAGATACTTTAAAGGGGGATTAAAATGACTGATTTTAATATAAAAAGGATGGTGACTGCTTTTACTAGAAAATATAAGCAGTAGAAACCCTGTTTATATTTTAAAGAGTGTGGGCTCCCTCCTGAACATCCTTTGTGCCCCCTGGGAGGGGGGGGGGACAACCCCTAGCTGGAGGGCCCCCAGAAGCAAGATTTTTACGCAAGGGGTGTCGCTGTATGAAAAGGTTTGAATACCACCCTTAAGGTGGGCCCCACTGCAGTCGCTCCAGGCCCCGCGTGTGAGACCATCCTAGCTAGGCCTCTGCTTCACGATCCCTACCTTTCCCCTCAAACTTTGAAAAGTGCGACAGGGCCTGCCTCCCAACACAGAGCCCTTGCCCTGCCTTGCCAGGGCCGTCCGTGAACGGACAACGCCCCCACCTGGCAGGCCGGGGTAGGGCAGCTGCCCCTCTCCCTTCATCCATGTCCCCCCGCCCCCTAAAAAAAACTCCTCGCGCCCAGCCCGCCCCAGAGACAGATCCCAGTCTCCGGCTCCAAGCCCCGCTGCCAGCTCGCTATGAGCCGAGGTTCCCACAGCTGTGGGCGAACAGATGCCGCCTTCTATTCACTGGGCAAGGGGATGGGAATGAGAGGCGCACACACACAATGCCAGTCTGTGATGGGCATGGGCACTATTTCATCCCCCCCAGCCCCCTTCAGAAGAATTAATCCCCCCTTCTTCTCCTCCACAGCCCCTCGGAGCCGCTAAGCGGGCACACTGGCCCGCAGCCATGGGCAGGGCCAGGCGGTGCCAACCTGCCACTTCCCTCAGCCACCGGCAGCCCATGCCAGCGCAGCGAGGAGGCTGCACCTTTAAGAGTAGGGCAGTCCGGCAGGGCACCGTCTCGCCCAGTTTCACAGGTCTGTGAGCAGCCTTTCATGTAACCATGGCATCTTTTTGGCGCCCGGCAGCAGAGTGAGCCTGGGCCCAGGTTGCCATGGCACTGATTGGCACCAAGTGAATTGAGCCTTTGTTTGAAGGGAGATTTTCCCCCCGCTCTCTTTTTCATAGCCTTTGAACCGCCTGTGAAGAATTTGAATGTTGCTGCGGAGGCCCGGGACCCGCGATGCCTCGACGAACAGGTCGGGCATCTCGACGCCGTCGGCGGGTTCACCTTCTGTGGCGACAGTGGCATCAGAAAGTGCGCCCAGGGGCCTTTGTTGCCATCCCGGGCAGGACGGGGTGCCAGATAGCCCGCCCTTTCCCGTGCCACCCCGTCTGAGGGAGGGGAGCAGGGCGCATAGTAGCAAGAGTTCGCCCGGGCACCGCTCCCTCCGCGCGGGGGGAAGCGGCATAGCGCCTTATTCCAGGGCAGGCGAGAGCGGCATAGCGCCTTATTACAGGGCAGGCGAGAAGGGCAGGCGAGAACGGCAAAGCGCCTTATTCCAGGGCAGGCGAGAGCGGCATAGCGCCTTATTACAGGGCAGGCGAGAGCGGCATAGCGCCTTATTACAGGGCAGGCGAGAAGGGCAGGCGAGAGCGGCAAAGCGCCTTATTCCAGGGCAGGCGAGAGCGGCATAGTGCCTTATTACAGGGCAGGCGAGAGAGGCATAGCGCCTTATTCCAGGGCAGGCGAGAGCGGCATAGCGCCTTATTACAGGGCAGGCGAGAAGGGCAGGCGAGAGGGCATAGTGCCTTATTACAGGGCAGCCGAGAGAGGCATAGCGCCTTATTCCAGGGCAGGCGAGAGCGGCATAGCGCCTTATTCCAGGGCAGGCGAGAGCGGCATAGCGCCTTATTACAGGGCAGGCGAGAACGCAATAGGTGCCACATTAGCACGCTTGCAGTGTGCCCCAAAGAAGCTGGGCAGGCCTGCTGGGCATGACTCTAGACGGGCACGAAGGAGGGATCGGCGATTGGGTATCATGACTTCTAATGTGTGTTCGGGGCCTTCGCTGCGCCGAATCCTTAGAAAACCCCGGCCCTGTCCTGAAGTTTGTGGACAAAGCGCCTTCTGGCGAAAGGAGGCACTACAGCGTGGCTCATCAGTAGAACCATTACCATACTTGCCAACATTCTGTGACCAAAAATATTTGAAGTTTCAAAAATAATAATTCCCACAACAATGACATCACAGAAAAATACAAAACATACATTGTTGGCACCATTGAAGCATCTAGAATACTCAACGCATCAAACAGCACAACATGGAACGATATTCAGATGTTAAAAATGTATAATTCTGAATGGTAACTTCACACCAAATTCAATTACCTAACTTCACAGAAGGTAATCACACAGAGCTGGTGGGCAACGTTTGCCACTGCTCTATAGCTGGAGTCCAGGCAGTACATATGTATTGCAGGTTGAACACTGAACGACATGGAGACTGATACCCCCCTCAGTCAGCTAGGCAGATGCTGTGTGATGGTGGTACGCTCTGCCACTTGCCTTCACTGGTGGTTCACCTAAATCCTGCCCCAGCCAGAGTGCAGGGCAGAGTCACGCAGCTGTCAGGACAGTGGATTGGTCTGAGCCCAATCACAGTAATCACCCAGCAGCCCACCGTACAGACAGACTAGTGTGTTTCATGCTCTGTCCTGCAGCCTGCCTTAGAGTCACATACATTACCTGCCACTGTAAAAACCAGCAGGATCTGTCACCAAAATCTGAAGGCAGTAGGACTGCTTCAAAAGCAGTAGCCTAGTGCCTAAATCTGTAGGGTTGGCAAGTATGCATTACTTGCACCCCCCCTGACCCCTCTGCACTGTTTAGCGGTCTCCTCCACTCAGCCAGCAGTGGGCCCCACAGGGGCTCCGCCATTATACACAGCACTGGCTTCCTAGCCCCCAGGAAGCCCCACATTCAGTAGCAGGTTTGTCTGCAGGCAGTGCTTGAAGTGGGATACGAAATCGAGGGGGGGCTCTAATGCGTCGGGAGGCAATATTTGGGGGCTCGGCCTAAAAAGGGTATTGGGCAGCCTCACCTCCCAAGCAGCTAATGACGCTTTAAAAGAGGACTGTCCTGTGAGGAGTGAGCCAGCAGAGCCCACCGAGTTTACACATGTACAATGAAAGGGCAAACATTCTGCTTTGGAATTAAATATGGCACATTTTTGTAAAAAATGGGGCCAAAATAAATATATTCAAATATGAAAAGCCATCAAATCAAAAGGGTCAGTATACATGCAATCCCACCGTGCTTCTGTGAGAAACCCACTATTGGTACATGCTAAATGAAGGCATTCTAATGGTAATATTTTAATACAATTGGGCCTCATTACAAGTTTAAACTGTATGACTGTTACCGTCACTTGGTCCGGCGGTATTACTGCTGGATTACCAGTGGTGGTAGGTGGTGTTAGTCCCCATTAATTGGAATCTATAGGACTCCATGGTGGATTTTGGCGGCTTTACCGCCAGCTGTAATTCTGCAAGTGGGAATACCGCAGAATTGGCCGATTTTGGGTGGTATGGTGGAAATACCTCCAGCTTCTTGCTGGAGGTTTTTCCTCCACCTAGCCCCCAACTCGTTGGGCAGTGCGGTAATGCAGCGGTACATGGTAATGCTGCCACATTTTACCAGAACTGCCCAACTTATAATGAGACTTTATATGTGTTGCAAAAATCAAACAATGTATTCTCTTATTTCCCTTTCATGATTGAAAAGTACCTAATTTCAAATGTATTTAACTGATGTTGTAATTCTAAACATTAATAAAGGCCACATCTACTGGCAAAGAGCTGTATTGCTAATCACTTTTTTAGAGAAATTTGGTGACAGAGGTCAGTTCGGAGAGCCCTGGCTGAGTCCTGGCTCAAGAGTATTATTTGGAGACTTCCAGGGTTGAGTGCTGGCTATGCCAGCCCCACTTAAAGCCCTGCCTACAGGGTTGTCTAGCAATGTCTCAGTCGCCTTCTGTACCATGGGCCTCTGTACGAGAACAGTGCATGTATTTTACTACAGCACACTGTCAATGATGATGTGAACAAAACAAACAGAACTCTGCATACTCAACAGGGTTGAGACACCTAGAATTCTGCTTGCTTCTTGCCACACTGATAACCCCCCAATGGACTTGGGTGAGATGCAATCCATGCGCATCTGCAGGAGGACATGATAGGCGGCTGAGAGCAGGAACCCTATTAGTATTAGGAACTCCCCATATGGGCAACCACGCAATGAACAGAGCTCTCCTAAAACAGATCCTGCTTGAACACTATACAGCTGCCCAATGAGTGAAGGAGACTTCAGAGGCAAGCAGATAAAGTGCCTTGGTGGAGGTTTCCGTGAGCCCGAGGAGGCAGAGAGTGAGATTGCATGATTGCTCTCATCTGGAGGATGTGGGAACTGCAATACGATCATGGGGTATGATCATATACCCCAATGCAGGCACTGGTGGTAGACAATGTAAGTGTGAGTACCCATGCAGGCCCCAACCCCTGGGGAACACATGACTCATTGCTTAGGCAGCCCATTGCTATTATCACAGGAATAAGGCCCCATCGAGACCCAATCACAGATATCAACGTATATTAACATAGTTTAACCCAGCCCCCGTCACACCTCAGGTATGCCATAGATTGTATGCATTGCACACTGATTAACAACATGCAGGCGATTTGTATTTCCTGTGTGAGTGAGACTGAATTACTTTGTAATATATTATATACTTTCTAATCCATGCATATGTGCTGCAGCACTTTGAAGCGTCTTCTATGTGCTAGATGGAATTACCAATAAACATCTTAGACCAAATTACTCAACCGACCCAAAGAAGATGGTAAAATACTGTTTTAATCTCAATGAAAGAAAGCAGGGAGTTGTACAGCTATCAAAATAGATGCATGCATAATCACACCTCCTCTTGTGTATACAGAGTTTATATACTTTTTCATATGTCATCTATGATGTCATCCTATGTGGCATTCTGCAAAACCTACTACCGGGAGGGATTGGATTAGGGGACCAGGTCTGCTTATAGATCATACAAGAGTGCTGCAAGTGTGGTGGTCGAGTTGGAGGAGTTGGCTGACACAACTCTGAGCATAGCGGCTAACATTATGAGACACTAAAAACCGCGTGAATTGTAAGTGGAAGCACATCATTCTATCCTATTTTCAGAAGTGGAAGGTTTTTTTTATTGTTTGAATGAGCGACAAGAAAACAGGTTGGGTACCTGAAACGAGGAGTGCAATATGCGACGGAATTAAGTCTATACACTCATTTTGTGTTGCAGTGCAAAGCCTCGCTGATAATAACATTGTTTGTGGGCGAAGTGAGGAGTGCAATCTATGGCAAAACTAAGTTTAAATACTTGGCAAAGGTAATTGATACCCGATGTAGATCTAAGAACTCGAACTGTTCGTGGGTAATACAAAATCCCCCTTTATCCAGCAAAGTTAATTAGTGGCTATCACGCACCTTCTTAAAAGAGAAAGGAAAGACTCGCTGAGTGTGAATTTGAACTCTGAATATACGCAGGAAAAAGAGATATAATTTGAGAAGTGGTGAAACAATGGAAAATAAAGGAAGATCGAATAACTGTGCTTTGGAAACTACGATCTCACAAGAAAAAAATCACTCATTTTTTTCCTTAAGCGCAAAATACGTCTTATAGTCAAGCAATACAAACAACAAAAGCTAACATTCAAGTGCCTTTTTCAAACATCGGAAATGACACTAATGAATGTTTTGAGATCTCCGGTCCAGTGTTACTAGATACAGAAAGGCGTGCTAGTATTTCTATCATGCATGTGTGCACAAGTTCAGAACAAGAAATACGAAAATCAGAAATTCCAGCTACAAGATTAAGTATTTCACCCTGTATGTTTGACACCCAATCTGAAGTCACTGAAGAGTTAGATCACTCAATAACTAGCTCAGTCAGTGATGTAACATCAATATTAGATGACACCTCACCAGCTGCATGTTTGCAACTAGGAGATAGAACAAGTCTACTCTCCCACTCTGTTAACTCCAAAAAAATAAAGCAGTGACATTGATGGCCCGCTTGATGCACTCAACATAGCGCTGCAGTGTTTTATTAGGCTGTACGACACCGTGGTACTGGAAGTGCAAAACAACACTACCATCTTAAACGAATTAAGATAGCTTCTGTTATCAAAGTCCAGTGAAACAAATACTAAAAAGCAGCCGACCAAACTTAATAATAAAGATGAGGTCATGTGCTCATTTGCAGAGAATAACAGAGGTTCAGATATTGCTTTAGAGATTATTAGCAATAATAGCATCCCCCTTCAAAAGCATAACTTCCAACTAAGTCTGACCATGACAGTAACGAGTTGACCTTATTATCATGGAATACATATGGACAGAACAGTTTTCTGGGTGGAGAAATGTTTGAAGAACTTGTAGAGGAGGTGCTAGACCCCTCACCCGCCAAGCCGCCAAGCTGGGTGCAAATGGCATGGTGGGCTGATGAATGGTTCCAGTATCAGAAAAATCAGAATTATAGTGCTTCTTGAAGATAAAGGGTGCATATAGGGCCATATATATATTTTTGGGGTCAGAAGGACCTTGGAGATGGAGGGTGTCTCAGGCATTACATGTGCATCATGAATATCTGAAAATGTAGTCCGGAAGCTGGATGAAAAATGAGTTATGCTCAAAAGTAAATTGGTTTACCATTTGGTAGCCGAACATCTAGGCTTAACAGTCTTAGATAGATTCTAAGATGGATGCCAGAGACAAAATAGCATCTTGGGTGCAGGTGTCAAAAGCCCTTACTCATGCAGAATAATGAATAATTCTTTGGCAGCAGTTCACTGTAGATAAGCATGCCTGGGATTGGTATATGTAGAAACCTTGGCAAGGAAAGCAGGCAGTGATTACTAGTAGATCAGATAAAGGCCTGGGAAAGCTAACTTGGCAGCAAATAAGATTAGCTCATGGGGGTTTTCACAGCATTTAGCTGCCAAGTAGATTTGGCAGGCCTCAAAATTCAGATAAGGGCTGCTTATTGACAGGCATTTAAAGATGTATTATGAGGCTCTGCTGGATCTCACGCAAGCTTATCAGATTATATGTCAGTCAGACGGAGCGTGCCTGGATGAGCTAATGTGGGCTTTGTGAGTGACATTTAAGCCGACCAATCAAAGACAAGTAGGTGTTTATCTTTGGCTGAAGGGAACAATCAGACATGTATTATGCAACAATATGAAATGTTGCATCATTTTCAAAAGTGTGTAAAAGGCAAGATGATTGTAGGAGCTCAGTGTGCTTCCAGTTTATCTTTTTGAACCTGTATTAAAGATAACTGTGAACCATCCAGGCGTCCGCTTTCCTTGGGTCTTGTTCCAGTGCCATTGTCTGCAGATGTCAAAGTTGGTGAAGGGCAGAGGGCTCTTCTGTTCGCGTGGTGACCAGCGAAGGGACCCTAAAGATCTTTCAGGGAGGAGAACCCAAGTTTCTGATGATAACAGAGTTGGGGAGATGCCCGCGGAGAGTGGCAGGGTAAGTAAATGAATCTGCAGTAGGCCCCCATTTTGCCAGAGGAGGTCTCCCCATTGCTGTCAGCATGAATGAGGGTGGGCACTTTGACATCTATGGATTATGGTATGTATTGAGAGGGGACAGGGGTAAAAGAAAAAGAACATGTTATGCATATATTAAAAGTAATCAGTTTTCTTTTAAAAAAAGTAATCAGAAAGTAATCAGTGGTTTGAAAAAGTAACATGGTAGTTTAGAAGAGCAACGGAGCACTTGAGATAAGTAATCAGGTGTATGAAGGTAACGGGGGAGTTGATTAATGTATGACGAGGAGCGGCTGTAGAGCCCAGTTTCCTAAGTCAATGAGCTTTAGAAGAAGTCATTGTACACTCCGATTGGAGTAAAGTAGGCTGTGCAGTGGACAGGTCCCTGTTAGAGGATGACTTAAACTCCTATCAGGGTATTTTAGAGGCAATAGATAAGCGAGGAGCGCTGAAGATTTAAAAGTTGACTAGTCTGTTTGTTATGTGTTTGTTTTGAAATTAAAAATGTCAAGGAGTGAATATGAATTGTATAAAATAAGAGGAAGTCAAGAAATTACATTATTTATTTAAAAGAGATGATTTGCACCAACCCAGAAATAGGCAGGGATCAGTAAAAATGATAGGTGTGAGCAAACCATTGATGAGCATGCTCATGCGCATTATCTGAAATGCTATGGAGGAAGAACCAGGCAAAATAATGAATTGCAGCCAAAATTATGACTGACTTTGCAACATTAAGGCAAGTGAGTTGAGGTAGCTATATGGTTATTTTTTATATACATGCACAGAGAAGGGTCTTAGTTGGCCAAATTGCATTGTATGGTAAAAATCAGCAAAACGCTTCATGGTAACAAAGACAAAAGAAAGTTACACATAAAACAATTTTTGTTGATTACAAACTACGTAGTTAAAACAAGAAAAACATCATTAAAAAAGTCTTTGCAGCAAAAACCAACATCATATTCTTTCTCCCCAGCAAGAAGCAAAGAGAATAAGATATATTGCCCATTTTGAAAGTGAAATTTCACAGATATATAACCATTTTTGTATTCGCCTAGCGTTGTTGGCGGCAAGCCAGCGCCGACACACACATATGTTCAAATCCACACTGTTGGAAAGAACCAGAGCATCTCACCAAAGTTAAAGATAAGAAGTTGACAGAGTGTAGAAGTAATTAAAAATAGTTGCAGGAATTTAAAGCTACAGAGTCTGGAAAAAAGATAGCTAAGCTTCATACACAGAAAAGAGCAGCCTTTTCCTTGTATTGGCAAGGAATCGAAAAGCTATATATGTATTTGTATTTATATTTATATTAAAACAAGAGAATATATGAAGAATCATGGATATATGATTGAAACAAGTAACTATTAGTAGGGATTAAGTTAATATGTGTAAGAAGTATGCAAGGAAAATCTTTTGAGATTTATCTGTGTAGTTTTGAAAAATTAATTTTTCTAGTGCCAGTCTAAAACTGATTTGTCATTTTTTTTAGGTTTTTATGATACATACATGTAACATATGTGTTCTGTAATAGCGATGCTTGATTATGGGTTAATATGGTTGATGCCCACTGAGTAATTAACACATGAGTATGTTTAAAAAAATAGAATTTATTCATAGCATTAAGTGCACAATTGTTCTATATATGGTTGAACCTTGTTTTGAATATATTGCTTTTGTATTTTGAAGGCGGTTCCCAATTGTATATGTGTGAGCTGGGGAGACCCCATTTGAGTCATTGTTTAGTGTTAGTGTCACACAAGTCACTTCTCATTGTAAAGGGGGTTGATGGTTATTTGGTGGGGTGGTGGTGGATGTTTTCCTGTTGGGCACACAGTGGATCGCGCCTGATTTTTTGGTTTCATGTTGGGCAAATAGCTGTCTCTTGTTGAGGAGGGATGGGACATTTGGAAAGGACATGGGTCCTGGGGCATGTATGGGCCAATTGCACAGATGAGGGAAAATGTTTGCTAAAAAGATTTCCAGTGCACTTTGAAAAGAAAGGCGGATTGCAAGATGAAAGCACAGAGGAATGCTGTAGATAACCAGAATGGTGATAATATTGGTAGTTGGGGGACAAAGAAAAGGCATGGGATATGCACTACAGTACCATGGAGAATCATAAGGGTATTATACATACAGGTTTAGGCATGTGCACCAAGGCTAGAGCACATTGGATAGGTGTCAAGAGGGGGGCAGTATTTTCCTCATATAGTATAACTATGCGATATAGGGGCATTTGGAGACGAAAAGGAAAAACTATTCCCAGAATCACACAAATTGTGAAAAGGTGTCGCTGAGAGTAGAAATGTAAATTATGAGTGCAAATTACAGTAAAAAGTAGGTTAATGTATTAGTGAATGACATCGAACTAAGTACAGTGAATGAGTGAATATTTATAGGGAATAGCAAGAATAAATAAGATAAAAACACCTTTTTTGCGGAAAATATTGAAAGTGCAACTATTGATGCAAAATTTGTATTTAGAATGAGGAAGCAGTGGGTAATGAGGGGAAGTGTTCACAAAGCGCACTGGGGCTAAGGTCACACACAATATAGACAAAGGTGCATGATATATTTAAACAGTTGTATTGAGAAAACATTAGGTAATACAAGTATTTATTGTGTAGAAGCACACACCCCGATGGTGTGACTTCTAAGAATATCGAATCCACTACTTAGGTTTTCTTTTTGCTGGGACTTGTTCAAGTAAAATGTATTTATAAGAAAAGTACAAGCAGGCTGAGGTGCAAAGAAGAATGAGGAAGATTTGGCACAATTATTGAGCACAGCATGGAGTATTATTATTATGTGATGAGTTGTTTTATCGGGGAAAGAAATAGAGAAGATTAAGGTTAGAATCTGTCATGATATGTTTATGAGGAGAGCGGAAGTGACACACAACCACACACACACATGCATGCATGCACACACACATGCACACACACACACGCCCACATGCACACAAACACACACATACATACATGCACACACACATGCATGCACACGCGCACACACACACACACATGAATGTGCACATACAGACACATGCATGCCCACACACATGCACACATTGTACACACAAATACATGCACATACACATACATGCACATACACGCATGCACACACATGTGCATGCACACACACATGCATGCACACACACACACACATGCACACACATGCATGCACACTCACATGCACACATACATACACATGTACACACAATCTTATGGAGGTACAGGCAATCATTAGATTACAGGCAATTCACACAAAAACGCACGTAGGTAGTCAGAAGAAGGAAGTCAATATTGTAATGAAAACACACACACACACTGGATGCATTTGTTTTACATTAAGAACACCAGTTAGGGATATTATGTTTTGCTAACACATGATATGAAAGAAATTAGATTTTTTTGAAGACTACAAATAAAAGAAGATGAATATCCGATTGCTGATATTCAGGAGCACTAAATTCTTGAAGCATGCAAGCGCGGGTGAAAACAGTGCAAGTATTTGATCACATTTAATGTCAGGGATTGCTTGAGCAGGTATAGAGGCACTTGGGACGCAAGTGGGAATGAAAGCGAAAGCGTAACCTGAGGTACAGTTGACTATGGTGTGTCACTGTCAGCCGTTGCAGGAGAAAACAGGAAGAAAGAAAGGCAATATTAGAAAACTTGAGGAAGCCAAGTTAGTTTAAAGTACATTTTCAAAGTATGCCATAGAAGGGGAATATTGACAAGTTGAGAAGGATTGGGGATACAGAAAGCAGTGGGTACATCACAGGGGAATAACCAGCACCAGATGGGCAAAGGGGGAATGGGTTTGTGCCACAAGGCAAAGGAATGGGAAATAGAGAAAGCGGTAGTTTACTAAATAACAAATGCAGTCTTCAGAATATGAATAATAATAATCATAATGTGCAAGGACCATTTAACCAACGGGGACTAGTCAGTAGGGCTCCTCCTGAATATTAGATATATGAGATGATAGAGCACATTGTGCGCACATGTGGGAGCCAAGAGTATGCACAAGATGGCCAATTCTCAAGAGGGGTGACAGTTTATTATCCTCCAGTACATAGCTCACAAACTAGGGAAGGGTTTGCCTAGGATCAGGCATTGTATCAGACGGAAGCGCCGAGAGCACAACAGGTACAGCAGCTAGAGTAAATGAAAATAAATTCACTAAAAGGGCAATTGCAGCAAGCACCCATGCACAATTCAGCAATATGTAAACACAGGACAGGTATTGACAACCAGGATGGGAGGTGTCACTGTGGTATGAGTAAATCCTTTCACAGGAACAGGGGTATGCATGCACCCACAATAAGGGCAGCTCACAGGATGACTTGATGTGTTCAGGATTATTAGTGACACTAGGCCCCAAGAGGAGCCATGGGTTAATGTGACGGTAGGAGGCAACATCCTTGTTCTAGTGGTAGACACTGGAACTGCATGTCCATGAATGAAGGAGGAAAGGTGTGAAATGATGGGAATTGCCATGGGTGATCAGGGGTTTTTGGAGGTATGGGTTGAGTTCCTTATTATTGATTAATTATCAGTCTCTATGGGAGAGTGTGATATGAAAGAGTCTTTGTTATATTTGTGACGGTCACCTGTCAATATTTTGGGAAGGGATTGGATGAAAATCTTTAATATGATTATTTTATTTATTGACCAAGAGACAGTGTGTTCTGCTTTTGGAATCCACTAGTTAAATGCAGCAAAGGTATACTGGCACTCACAGGGCAGGTGACTGTGCGAGATGTTCAAGTTGAGTTGGAGGGTTTTCTATTTATGAGATGAGCAGTCTATTAACATGGCTATCTGGCCTAGTGGAGAAAATGGTGAGAATACCTGATTATTGTTTGTTTGTACTACGGATATCTAAGGGCAAAGAGGGGGGACAGACTATCTAAAAGCAGACATAGCATGAGGGGAAATGGCAATGCTCAAAGGAATGGACAATGAGAGTATACTATGGAAGACAGTGATAGCTCTTGAGGAAAGGTCTAGGTTGATTGACGTCACTGATGACCACATATGTAGAGGAGACGAAACAAATGATGAAGTGGATAAAAATAGAGAGAAGGGGAAATCCTACAACAAATGATAAAAATACAGCAACGCTCGGCATACTTTCAGAAGACTTGGAGAGAGTGCCAAGTGTCTTGTGGACCACAGGCCCTTTTAACATGGATCTACTAAAATAAATAGGGGAACAAAATTAAAGTCTATACGTAAAAGGGATTATATGAAACATATGAGGGTTTGAGTTGTAATAAGAATAATTAATGTAAGCTAATCATAAATAGATAGGGATCAAAGCACAGGAGTAAGAAGCTCAAAACTAAAGAGATTAAATGACAAATTCAGGAGGTGAAATAAATAACTAAATCAAAAAAATGAATGAATGAAAAAAATGAATGAATGAATGAATGAATGGATGAAAAAATGAATGAATGGATGAAAAAATGAATGAATGAATAGATATTATGGTAGTGAAAAACATAAGTGGATACGGTATTTAGATTTGTAAACAATGAGCACAATGGATGGTGCTGGCTATAACTGAATAGTGTAGTGTATTTTAATAAAAGAGACAATGTGATTAATGAGGGGCCAAAGGGGTATGGATGGCCAAGATTTATCTGATAATATAAGAGAATTTTCTTTATAGAACTAGACCAAGGAAAATATGAGAGTAAGTAACAAAAACATTATTTGTATGTATATGATGGTGTTTATTTATGTTTTACAGATTAAAATTATTACCATTTTTGAGCATGTGAGGAATGTCTACCTGGCCTTAGCACACACAGTACAGCAAAATAATGAGATGAAACATTATATTGTGACAGAGGTAGGTATTAATGAACAATTAGAAAATGAAAAGGTAAGTACCAAGTTCATACAGCAAGTGTGTGGAACGAATATTGATCATTATTAGGAGTAAGGCCAAATCTAATGACACAGACAATGAAGGTGGAGTAACCTTTTGGTAATTCTGGTAATGGCAAAATTGCCAACTGGGTACATTTGGCAAAATGTATGAAATATTTAGGAAAGGCGAAACAAAGTATTTCTTATATGTCACACTCACATACATTTATTAGGAACAGTGCTGGGTTTCAAATAACAGTGGTAGGCATGATTAGTGTAGGTAGAGCGGCGAGTGGCGAGCAGCGAAATACGTAAATTATATCTCAACAGAATAAAGCACAGCATAGACAGAAGAAGACCGCGGTCTCACGCTAGAAGGAGGAGGACTTTAAAAGTAGAGAGAACATTTTCAGCATGGTAGAAAGAGATTAAAGAAAGACAGGCCTGATTGCTACATGATGACAGGTTGATAAAAAATGTGCACCAACGTGTCTTTGGGGACAGAAAAGTAAGCCTACATTTCGGTGAGCTGAAAGTGTCAAGAAATGACCGCAGTAAACATTTTTTGATTGACCGGAAGGAAAAAAGGTCTACGCTAGGGAAAAACCTGACCACTTTGCCAATCCCAATATGACTTTGTCTCTATTTCGGTTTCTGTAGGGAGCAAGAATTCAAAGAAGCATCTTGGTCTTCTTCAGCTACGGATGCACCAGGAAGAAAGAAGGGGCGATTGAAGAAGAGCACGTCCTTTTTTGAAAAAAAAATGTTTGAATTTATTATTTTCATTATAAAGAGGGAGACTACATGACTCTTTTGGTTTGAGAATGTCGACCACAGAGGAAACGTTTCCTTTCATATATTATGCAGTTTATTTTAATAAAAAAGCCCATGAGAAAATAGGGCAATGCCAGACAAAGGCAGATGTATATATTGTATAACCTCAGATCATATCCAAGTCCCGGTATCAGTTTTACTTTATACTAAATACTTACTGGCTAAGATGTGTGAAAAGAAAGAAAGGAGCAGCCATTCTATTATATTAGAAATTGAGAAAATGCCGTAGAACTTCTTTAGGAGGCAGGAGTGTTTAAAAGAAACACATAGCTTTTTAAAGGATTGGGTTTGAGGAGACAGTATTGATGATAAAGACACACTTATTTAAAAAAAACTCATTAAATTTTATATTACAGATGGACGGGAGATACCTACACACCAGGTGATTGACGGCAACCGATCCTGAGAGCAGAGAGAAAAGATCGAGGGACTCAGTCAGATGCCCAGCTACAGTTGATTTGTGTTTTTCAAAAATGATCCTTACAAAACTCCCCCATCCTTGTGTTCCCCAGAAACAATCGAATGCCCTCACTGACTTTTCTATTTGAATCAAAAAAGACCAAGGGCCTCATTCTGAGTTTGGAGGTAGCCATGGCGCTATTTGTGCCATGGCTGCCTCCAAACCCGGGTCCGTGTCCGGTCTGGGTGAATGGGGATTTACCGGGACATTCCGACCTGTGTGGACCCGTTCAACCAACCATTCCCATTGAGCCCCGATAGGGCTCAAAGGGAATGGGGAAGGCACTAATTATGGGCCTGCTAATAGCAGTCTCGTTATTAGCGCCCTGGTCCCTTAGCGGGACCCATAAAGAAAGTGTAGTCAGACCACATGTCCTTTGCGGCTCCCGCTAAGGGACCTCGGAATTGGGCGGTAAGGGTTTAACGGCACTGGTCTCCTTACCAGTGACCATTATCCCTTACTGCGCAGGTCGGAATGAGGCCCTAAGAGTCTGAGTACTCTGTGAACTAATGGCCTATGCATTTAAAGGGCCTATGAGACTTGCTGCAAAGCAACCCAATGGACAAATAAAAATGGACTCACCATCAAGACGGTCCATGGATGAAGAATAAACTAAAAGAAGATGAATCGGGTGGAAGATGTGTCAATGGAAGAAACATGAAATGAAAACAAACATTGAAATGTGTATGAAGAGAGGGCAGGAAACAAGGAAATGTTGTGGGATGGGAGGAAGAAAAAATTGTGAAGTAAAAATCACATGTGGACAAATTAAGAAATGGGCTGGTGGGTTCCCTCAGGGAATGAGTTCTCCCGATTTTCGTGGTGGCCGAAATCACCTGTTGTGTATGATTAGTTTATATTTAATTAGGTAATAGAGGTGGGATCCAGATAGAAGCAAACAAAGGTATTCTTTAAGGATACATTCATAAGATTCAGAAAGGGGAATATATACTTGTTTTAGACTAGGAGAATGCAATATGATTGAAGTTATTGTTGATTCTGTAGTATTGTTTTTATGATACTTCCCATGTTGAGACAAATCACCACACTGAGGGGGTGACTGGGACAGGGATGCATAGGCACACTGTATATGGGAGTGGGTGGACATTGGCTGTGGTGGTAATGTATTGAATAGGTGTCTAAATACAGACCAGAAGGGGCAGTGTAGAGGAGGTGCTAGACCCCCCCCAAGCTGGGTGTGGATGGCGTGGTGGGCTGATCAATGGATGAAGCATCGCAGAAATCAGAATTATACTGCTTTTTGAAGATAAAGGATGCATATAGGGCGATATATATTTTTGGGGTCAGAAGGACCCAGGGGATGGAGGGCGTCTTAGGCATGACACATACATCATGAATATCTAAATATGTAGCCCGGAAGCTGAATAGAAAATGAGTTATGCTCAAAAATAAATTGGTTTACCGTTTGGTAGCCGAACATCTAGGCTGAACAGGCTGAGATAGATTCTAAGATGGATGCCAGAGACAAAATGGTGTCTTGGATGCAGATGTCAAAAGCCCTTACTCATGCAGAATAATGAATAATTTTTTGGCAGCAGTTCACTGTAGATACGTATGGTTGGGACTGGTATATTTAAAAACCTTGGCAAGAAAAGCAGATAGTGATTGATAGTAGATCAGATAAAGGCCTGGGAAAGCTATTAATTAGACAGAGCGGCTGCTTACTTGGCAACAAATAAAATTAGCTCATGGGGGCTTTCACAGCATTTAGCTGCCAAGTAGATTTGGCAGGCCTTTAGAATCAGATAAGGGCTGCTTCTTGAAAGGCACTTAAGGATTTATAATGAGGCTCAGCTGGATCTCACGCAAGCTTATCAGATTATCTGTCAGTCAGGTAGAGCGTGCCAAAATGAGCTAATGTGGACCTGGTGAGTGACAGTTAAGCCAACCAATCACAGACAAGTAGGGGTTTACCATTGGCTGAAGGGACAAATCAGACATGTATTATGAAATTATATAATATGTTGCATCATTCTCAAAAGTGCATAAAAGGCAAGATGATTGTAGGAGCTCAGTGTGCTTCCAGTGTATCTTTCTGAACCTGTATTAAAGATAACTGTGAACCATCCGGGCGTCCTTTTGCCCTTGTCATGCCTTGAAACACTTGTGTATAGGCGCGTTATAAATGCCATATCATATCATATCATGTCAAAGTTTTGTTTTTAAACACTCTATTGGTATTTTATTATAACAATCCCACAACTTCCCCCTTACCCACCCAGACCCCCCAGATATCAGTGCCTCTGCATACATTAGCGTAATTTGATCAAACAATCCAACCGATTCCCACTTCCACCGATTACCGGGCCCTGGGGCGATTTCCACGCAATCGCCATTCGGCGCTTAGCCAATATGAGCAAAAACCGGCCCATTCTGTTCCGTACCTTGTTTCGTTTCCCCCCGGCAACTTCCCCCACAGACAGGTCTCCGGACACCATTCCAGGTTGGTTCCCAGTACCTCATTCACTCCTTTAAGCACCTCGTCCCAGTATTCTACTATAACGTGACATTCCCACACCATGTGCCAGAATCCTGCCTGCTCCGAACCACATCTAGGACATTCGCCTGACCGATCTCCATTCATCGCCCTGAGCGCCAGTGGGGTGACATATGCCCTATGCTAAATATTGAATTGGACCAGCTGAAAGCAGGCATTCCTCAATGACTTCCAGACCAAGTCCCAGACCTGCTCCCATTCTTTGCCTGATATAGAACGCCCCATATCCACTTCCCACTTCTCCTTGACCTTCAGCTCCCCCTCTACCGTCCCCTCCCCAGAGCCCTATATATTCACGAGATACACGCCCTACCCCCCATCTGATCAAGTAATACTTGAAGCACTGGACATGGCTCAGGAATTCCTTCCCATAACTCTGCCATCCTATGAACCACCGCCCCATATACCAGAAAAACTCCCTGTGGTAGGTCAAACTTATCACACCACTCCTTGCAGGTAAGGAGCTTCCCCCCTCAAAAAGGTCCCCTACCTTTTCACATCCCTTCTCCCTTAACTTCCGTATCCCCACACTCCCAATCGCCCTGCAGAGCTTCTGGTCGGCCCCCCATGGGAGACCACTCTCATAGCAGCCCCTCACCCCCTTACTGCCCACATATTTCCTCCATGTCTCCCTTACTGCCTCAAAGACCACCAATGTCCCTGTAGCACCCAGCGGGTGCCCCAGGAGCTCTACCGCCCTACGATCCAGCTGCAAGGGCCCTACCAATGCCTTAAGGAGCTCTGCCTCTGGTTGATCCCACACCAGCACCGACCGTAGCTGTGCTGCCACAAAGTACTATCAAAATTTCGGGAGGCCCAGTCCCCCTCCCTCTCTAGTTCTTCGCAGAGTTTGTAAGGACACCCTACTCCTCCCCACATCCCACAGCAGTTCCCTAATCTTAACATCCAGCATTTTAAACAACATTTTCTTTGCCACATATGGTATATTTGTGAAAAAGTTAAGCAACCGCGGGAGGATCACCATTTTACATAACGCCACCCTGCCCATCAATGAAAGGGGTAAAACCTTGCAGAACTGGATGGAGTCGCCTATTTTGGATAATGCCCTCCCCGTATTATGCACAAACGGGTCCACTACCTCATGAAACACCCGCACCCCCAAGTACCGAAATGATTCCTTCTCCCACTTTATCCCCAGCTCTGGCAGTTCCTCCAACGAGCATCCCCGTAGCCTCCCCAGTGGAAACAAAACTGACTTCTCCGGATTTAGTATCATGTCAAAGTTGATGAAGGCCAGAGGGTCCTCCTGTTCAAACTACTAAATGCAGACATATTAATGTTACAGGAGACTTGGCTGTGCTCCACGCCTGTTTTAGATGTGTTTATGGTAGCTGATGAAAAAGCTAAGAAAATCCCTCAAGGGCATCCTTATGGTGCCATTTTAACTGCTGTAAAAAATGATGTGGGTTGCACTATTAAGTATGTCCAAACAAAACCAGATACGCTACTTGCTATCATGGTCGAGGATAGTAGAACATGTGCGACTTCCGCCATCCTTCTAATAAACATCTACTATAATCCCATAAAAGCCAATCTAGGAGAGGTAATAGGGAAAATCGACTCTATATTGATAGAAAGCTCTTTCAGAGAGGAAAATGTCTGACTATTGTAGAAGGCGACTTTAACTGTATATGTTCACTGATTGATGTTGAGGGGTTTGAAAAAGACGAAACCTCAAGTCTCTCAATTGATATACATAGTCCTGTCAAAATGAAAAAATAAAGGGAGGGAATGATATGGGCCAATTTATTAGCAAGATGGGGCTTCTGCCAAGTCAATGCCATGTTTCAACAGGGTAGCAAAAATTGTACCTTGTGGTTTGGTGTCTCGGCAGAATGCACCCTTGATTATGTGTATGTGGCGAATATCAACACAATTAGCATTAGCTCTTTTGAGATCACAAAAATAAAAAGAAGTGACCATGCAATGTTAACGGTGTCTAAGACTAAACCTTACCCATGTAAAAATCTAGAACTCACAAAGTGTGTTGATTTAATAATCAATGAGGCGGGTAATAGTGTGTCCACTTTGGAGGCAACTGTATAAAGGTAAATGAAATAGTAGAAAAGTGGTGGACCTCAATTGATTAAGACACAAAAAATCATGTGTGCTCCCCTGAAGAATTTGCAAAAATATTTTCAATGCTAAAAACCAAAATGCTAAAACCCTAACAAAAGAAACAGATGGTCATAGACGATAAAAAAAACCTATATGACAGAGAAATTAGTATTAAAAAGCGCAAACTAAGATCTAAAATAAAGCAAGTAAAAAATCAATAATAAGTAGAGGCTGTAAAAGGCCGAAATTCAATCGATTAAGCAGGTTTCTAGTCTTGGCTTAAAAAAGGCTCCAACAGTACATCAAAAACAACCAGATGACACTAAGTGATATCTTACAGGCTAATGCAAGATCATTGAAGGGTAAATTGAATGGTAAAGATGCTACTCAACTGAAGAAACAATCAATATGCTTATCAGAACAAGTTTGGGTAGAATACCTCCAAGAGAAATATTGGGATGATAGTTGTGAGTGTGAGAATGAGCGTCAAGGTATAATTCAACAAACTATCCCTAAATGGGAGTATACCTTTGACAGAGAAGACATAGAACTTTTAATTCAAAGGTCAACATCTTCCAGAGCGTCAGGCCTCGATAGGGTTAGGAATGAGGTATTAAAAGCTAACTTCTCACTACGGGCTGATCTTTTCTTTCGGGTATTTACCATAGTAGTAAATGAAAGAAGGTTACCACAGTATTGGAAACAGCCATCATAATACCAATTTTTAAAAAAGCTGTAAGAGAATAACCTTTACATTATAGATCTATATCGTTGATTGACATCCCGTCCAAGATCTTAGCTAATTTAGTCTTAAAAAGTCTGACCAAATGGGCAGAAGAGGCACAGATAATTTCCCCCTTCCAGATGGGGTACAGAAGGGGTATGAGTACGATTGTTAGTGGTTTTACGCTAATGTCTTGTCTTGAACAAGCAGGGAAGGGATCTGGACGAGAACTTATGTAGCATCTTTAGATCTCTCCTCTGCATTCGACAATGTAGATCATGCCACTCTGTGGATAAAGTTAACAAAGTGGGCATCCAGCAAGGTCTGCTCAGTATGTTGCAATTATTCCATTCATTATTGAGCGGGTGAGCTGTCCAGTAGCATTCCCATGAATAGAGGTGTTTGTCAGTGCTGCGTCTTGACTGGCACTCTATTCAACCTCTATTTGCCTGATTTATGGGAGTAGTGGCCACATTGGAAATGCTGTCCTCCGAAACGTGGAAAATTAAAGGTAAGATGTATAGCATACACTGACGACCTGCTGCTGTTAGACTTTACACCAGCGGGCCTATAGTGTTCGCTTAATAGTGTGGCAGACTATTTAGCAAAAAATAGTTTGATCTTGAATCCGCAAAAATCTCAGATAATGAGAATATCTAACAAGAAGAAATCATACAACTGGTCTATTGTAAACGTCTGAGTCACTGAGGTAGATGTGTTTATTTATTTAGGCTTTCTATTTACATCTAAATCTGCTCAGAGGATGCAAAGATATAGATTAGTTGTGAAACTAAGAACATGCACCTCAATGATGAAGCTAGTTAAGAGACACGTAGGTGCTTACTCCCTGACTCTTCTCTTTGAATTCTTTAAGCTCAAGGTTTCACCAATTTTATTGTATGGAATCGAACTTAATGTTGTAATGAATAGAACATTTCTAGATAGATTAGAAGGGCAGATTTTGAGGGAACTCCTGTCCCTGCCAAAGTTTGTCCAATTAGTATCATCAGATTAGAGCTGGGTATACAGTCATGGTGGTCACAGTATGTTTCCAAAACTTTAATTCTCTACCTGAAAATGTGTGGGGTTTGAAGAGAGTCTAGTATATTTGCAAATTTGCCATATATGAAAAACAACATTAAGAATAATTTCTTTAAATATTTTGAACAAAGATGTGTTACTTTTATAAAGTATATGGGCCTCATTTTGAGTCTGGCCCTAAGTCTGCCAGTGATACCGGCGGCTTGCCGCCAGACTCTAAAACAATTACTGGTGCCTGACATCCCGGTAACACAGGGTATTACAACCCCGGTGGCAGGGAAGTCAGGCGCCAGTAATTTTGTAAGTTCCAATTCCCATGTTAAGGAGTCCATGGGAAAGGGGACCACGGAAGCGCCAGCACCGGTTGCAACGCTGCCCGTGCTTATGTGAAACACTGCGGGCGGGACGGCACCCACCCGCAGAGTTGTAGTTTGCCGGTCCAAAAAGAACTGTGCTGGTAGGCTTACTGGCACTGTTTTTTCCAGACCGGCAATATTGTAATGAGGCCCTATGTATCTAGATACATCAATCTCAGAATGGGCTCTGAAAAAAGCTATAAATCGATGGGACAGAATATGGTATGTGAATGACTTACAGAGGCTATCAAGGTACAGTAGAGTAGGTTTATTTCATCTTCCTAGTCCACAATCTAGACTATATCTGTGAAAATATCCATTCTCAAATTTTAGAGATTATTATCTGAAATTAAGACTAAACTTTCACCCTACATTAGAGGTCCTTGTTCCGATACTACAAATGATATGATATGATATGGCATTTGTAACGCGCCTATACACAAGTGTTTCAAGGCGCGACGAGGCAGGGGGGGGGGGACAAGGGGAAGACAGACAACGATCCTACTAGGCCAGGTGTCATTCAGACCGCGCAAGTGCAGGGGGAGGGGGAAGGGAAAAGTGCAAGGGGAAGGGGAGGGGGGAAGTGCAGTACAAGTAAGTAGAATAAAGTAAATAAATAGGGCCAGCTGGTGGCAAGTGCAAGGTAAGTGCAGACAAGTGCTGGGAAAGGGGGGGGCTGTAGGGATACAGAAACAGTCCCTCAGTGTAGGGGTTGCCAGGGAGGCAGTGCAAGAGGAGAGTGGCTGGGGCCAGGACCGAGGTTGGTGAGAGTGGCCCAGTTGCAGATTAGGTGCAGATTCAGTCGAGAATTTAGCAGGGGAGAGGGAGAGAGAAAGCAGAAGCAAAGAGGAAGGTTTTGAGGTGCTTCCTGAACCGGAGATGGTTCTCCTCAAGTTTCAGGGAGGCAGGAAGGCTGTTCCAGAGGGAGGCCCCTGCCACGGCGAGAGATCTACCCCCAGCTCGTTGCTTCGAGAAGCGGCTGACCCTGAGGGAGTTGGAGATGGATGAGCGAAGGGCTCGGGTGGGAAGATATTTAGGAAGAGAGAGTTGAAGGTATTTAGGCCCCAGGCCCCAGAAGGCCTTGTGGACAATGCAGAGGGTTTTGAACTTAATCCTCGCAGCCACTGGGAGCCAGTGTAGAGATTTCAGTCCTGGAGAGATACGGTCCCTGGGCTTGAGGCCAAGGACACGTCTTGCAGTTCTGTTCTGGATGAGTTGCAGGGGGCGGAGAGTGGAGGCAGGCAGATTAAGATAGAGGCTGTTACAGTAGTCCAGCTTCGAGAGAACCAGGGCTCGGGAGACAGTGAGCTTCTGGGGGAAGGAGAGGAAGGGAAGAATACCTCTGAGGAGGTGCAGCTGGTAGTGTGACTTCTTAGAGACATCAGAAATATGAGGAGAGAAGGAGAGTGTGGAGTCGAAGATGAACCCGAGGTTTTTTGCCTTGCAGGTAGGAGCAGGAGGAGGGCCAAGCGAGGCTGGCCAGAGAGCTACAGGGAAGGAGGGACTGGTTGTGCCGATGAGTAGAATCTCAGTCTTACTAGCATTAAGGCAGAGGTCATTGGCGGCACACCATTCCTGGATGGCAGACAGACAGTCAGAGATGAGGCAAGGAGAGGAGGAGGCCGAGGGTAGCCTGAAAATGAGTTGGGTGCCGTCCGCATAGCACTGAAAGTAGGGGCAGAGAGCGCCGATGCGGTGGGCAAGGAGTGCCAAATACTGGTTGAACAGCCAGGGACAGAGATTAGATCCCTGGGGAACACCACAGGTGGAGAAAAAGATGTCAGAGAGGAGGGACCCAAGTTGGACCTGGGAGGGTCGATTGGAAAGGAAAGAGGTCAGCCACGCCAGAGCCTGACCAGTGAATTAATTACCAAAAGAATTAAGAAATTGTAGATTGTGTAGTCAACAACATCTCAAGTCACTGTACAATCTAGTAATGGACTATACAGAACTCTTGAAAGAAAGAATTACATTTTTTGCTCCATATGTAAATTCTATCTCTGAGGTCATCACAACTAGGCTCTGGCATAGATTAATGTCAGGTACTCAAGTATCGTTGATCTTAGTTTTGGTAAAACCTCTGTTGTTAATTTTTGGTAAATTATTCGATGTGATAAAGCAAGGTGAAAACGTTTTTAAATGACATTTTAGATCAGTTTTAAGAGATTTATGAATGATTGTAAGAAGTTAATATTAGTAAATGTGTATTGCATTGATGGATTTGATAATGAATTAGATAAAACAAGGTGGAATTCTCCTAAAGGTAATTTTAGATATGTTTTAAGTAATTTAGGAATGAGTTGTGGAAGTTAATGTTGTCTAAATTGATATGTCTGTATTATTGATATATTTGATAATGAACTAATGTATTTTTAAAGAATGTCTTTTTTGTCAATTGCTTTCTGAAATTAATGTTTCTCAACTGTTGTATAAGGTAACTTGTTTACTAATAATGCAACAATAAAAAATAATAAAAACTGTTAATATCTCATTGGCTGACCCTTGTCTTTAGGACACACCCTGAGCTACTTCTACATACATATTATACTGATTATATCAGAGAATATGGCAGTGGTTTGGCAATTGTAACATTGTATGTGAAAGTGCATGGCAGGCTTTATGATTGGTTGGTAACCCCATCCAGCTTGTTTAGCAGCACGTGTGTAGAAATGAAACCTAGATGCTTGAGATGCGTCAATTCATTTCTAGTTTTCCCAATTAGTCCATCATATGTCATCGACCTGATCTTTAGCCAAGGACTTCTGTTTGTAGTCGTAGTCTGCTCACATTTCTGGAACATTGAGGGGGTATGACTAGACCACTATCTCCATCTGGGTTTTAATTAATAGCCCTTGTTTTCGACTTCTGAATCACGTGTTAGGAGACCATGATTTCGTCCATTTTGGCCTCTTATTTAGGACTCTTTGATTTTTTTGAACAGGGAGCCATTACCCTCTCTGGCCTTTAGAGACTTGCTCACTCCTCCTCACATAGACTTTTGCCCTTGTGATTGTTCAGTACTTTGCAATTGCAAATGTTCTCGTCTCTCCTAATATTAGCAGAAATATATGTTATACACATGGTCCATTCCTTTGACTCCCTTTGTGCCTTGCACCCATCTTTCGAAATAGTGTCACGCCACTTACCTGTTGTAGGGGTCGGGGTCCTCTGGTCCGGCGGTCTCCCTCCTGGAGATTCTACCATGCGCTGGCATCTTCGCCGGTGTCCCTCGGCCCAGGCTCCCGGCTACTGGGCGCAGCCATTGTGGGTGTCCTGCGCATGCGCGATCGTCAGCGTTTGATGTTCTGCACATGCGCAGTGACAGGGGCTTGCGATTCAACGCGTCTCAACGCAGTTGGTTTCCTGGGCGTGTTTTCGCTCCTGGGGGCCCTGCCTGGCCTGTGCCCCTGTTCTCCAGCTACCTGCAATTGCCTGAACCCTGTCTGGGTTTTGTCTGCCTTGCTACCTGCACCTACCTAGCCTTACCTGGGTTACCCAGTCTTGGTACCAGCACCTGCCTAGCCCTTCCTGGGTCTTCCCTACCTGGTTGCTTACCCCTTCCTGGGTCTCCCTGTTGTGTCCTGCCAGAATTCTCCTGGGTTTCCTGTCCCTCTTTGGGGTTTCTTGGGGCCTGGTCCTGGGGTGGCTTGGGTTCTGCTCCACTCCTTGGCCCTTCATTACCGTGGGGGGTCCGCCTTCCCTACACCTTCCTGACTTACTACCCGTCTTGTGCCCTGCCGGAATCTGTGCCTTCGACATCATCTTCTTCAAGATACTTCCGAAGATCCGATCATCCTATTCTGCAGCGGACTGCACCGGCCTCCTCTGTCAGTGTTTACACTGTCCTGATGTCACGAAAATCAGAGAAGCGCTGTCCCGTGGCGTTGGGAGCTAGTTCAGCCCTGTCCTGTCGTATATTGTCAGGAGGGTGTTGGATCGGTACCCCGCGTCACTCATTCAGCTTGTGAAGATTCACTGACAGACTGGCAGCCTCACCTCCTTGCTACCCGGGAAGAAAGGTAACCAGCGGTCTCGTGACGCTCTGTATAACAGATTGAGACGCCTCCCTTCCGGCCCTGACATGGATGAAATGCAGGAACGTCGGAAAGAAGCTTGGGCCCTACGCCTTGAGATGACCACTCTTCGCCAGGAAAACGTCTCCCTTTGGCAAACCATGGGTCAAGGGTTGAGTGTTGCTTGACAGCCTGAGAGTGCTATGGCCCATACAACACCTATGAAGTTCGATGGTGATCCGCGTCGAGTGGCAGAGTTTTGTAACCATTGCAGAATCGATTTTCAGTTTCGATCGGGCCATTTAAATCAAGACAAAGCCAAAATTGGTTACATACTTGGGAATCTAAAAGGTAACGCTCTAGCTTGGGCTACTCCTCTGGTTTCCTCCAACAGTCCCTTGTTAAGTGATTTTGCTGCATTTGAGAAGGCTTTTTCATCTTCAAACCACCAAACCTGGCATCCGTTGCTCAAAACCAGTTGATGGATATTAAACAAGGATCCAGTGACATAATCATCTACATCAGTCGGTTTTGTCAGCTAGCAATGGACTCACAATGGCCCGAGATCACGCAAAAGACTTTGTTTTGTTGTGGCCTACGAGACGAATATAAGGACGAATTGTTACATATCCCGGAGCCTGATACTCTCCCAGGATTGCTGGATCAGGTCTTGCGTATCGACCACAGACTTACAGAGAGGAGAAGTGAACGTCGTTGGGCGGAAAGATACCATCCGGGACTATCAGTACCCCCTTCAGGGTCGGTGACTCCGGCTGACGTAGGCCCAGAGCCTATGCAGATGGGGGCTATCCGGGGTCCATTATCGGAGGCGGAGAAGAAGCGAAGATGCCTGCAACACCTATGTTTATACTGTGGAGGAGCCGGACATTATCTGGGAACTTGCCCACTGCGTCCTTCAAGGAAGTCGGAAAACTAATGGGCCCGCTGTGTGGTGAGAAGGCAGCGGTGGGCCATTTTTCTGAATCAGACCTTCCACCCATGCAATCTGTGTCCTTGTTGGTTTTGGAAGTTGGTATTGCGTAGCAAGGAAAAAGCATAAGGACATTGGCTCTTCTAGATTGTGGGGCATCGGGCAATGACATTGATGCCACGTTTGCGGTTGCCAATGGTATACCCCTGCACCGCAAGGAACACTCCGCAGTAGTAGAGGTTATCAATGGCACGCCGTTATCTTCAGGTCCTGTTTGCCAACATTCTGGACAGTTATGGCTATCGGTAGAGGGACATTAGGAAAATATTTCCTTGGACGTAATCAAATCTCCCTCCTTTGCGGTGGTACTTGGTTTACCTTGGCTACTTTATCACAATCTGCAGATTAATTGGACTTCCTGGACCTTGGTCTTTACTTCTGTGCGCTGTTCTCAAGAGTGTTGCCTTCTCGATACTTCTCCTGCGGAACTTGGCAAAGGGCCGTCTATTCCTGGGAATACCTCTGTCCGCGCATGCGTTAGCCAGTCTATCCCTCAGGAATATGCTGGTTTTCTTAAGGTGTTTGCCAAGCCAGAGGACATACCGCTACCACCTCACAGACAGTATGACTGCTCCATCGATATACTACCTGATGCCATCATCCCTCATGGCAAGGTCTATTCCTTGACCCAATCTGAAAAACACATCTTACAGGAGTACATCGAGGAGTGCCTTAAGAAGTGTCACATTATACCTTCAAAGTCCCTTGCGGGATTTCCACTTTTTTTTGTTAAGAAGAAAGAGGGTACGTTACGCCCGTGCATCGACTACCACCAGCTAAATGAAATCACGTGCAAGGACAGATATCCACTGCCGCTCATCCGGGACATAATAGAGTCATTAAAATCAGCTCGGATATTCACCAAGTTGGATCTAAGAGGGGCCTACCACCTGGTGCGGATCAAAGAAGGTGACGAGTGGAAGACAGCCTTTAAGACTCCCTTCGGGCACTACGAGTATAGGGTAATGCCATTCGGTCTCTGCAATGCCCCGGCCTATCTTCCAACGGTTCATGGATGTAGTCTTTTCTGATTTTGTCGGTGTGTCTGTATGGGTATATCTGGATGACATCCTTGTTTTCTCTCCTAATCGCATGGCTCATGTCGCACATGTTCAGGAGGTCCTTTGTAGATTATCCTCCAACCATTTGTATGCCAAGGCCGAGAAATGCCAGTTTCACCAGGAGAGTGTGGAATTCTTGGGTTATATGATCAGCAGCACAGGAGTTTGGATGGAAACTGCAAAGCTACGAGCTATTCAGGAATGGAAACAGCCAAACGACCTAAAGGCACTGCAGTGGTTCCTGGGCTTTGCTAATTTCTATTGGCGGTTCATTCCCCATTATTCCCACTTGACTGCCATGCTGTCTCGTCTGACCAGTGACAAGATACCTTCCTTCTGGGATTCCCAGGCTGAAGTTGCTTTTCAAGAACTGAAGAAAGCCTTTATGTCTGCACCCATACTGAAACATCCTGATGACGAGAGACCTTTTTTAGTTTAAAATGATGCGTCTGACTATGCTATTGGTGCAGTCCTGTTACAGCAAGATTCAGTTACGGAGATGGAACATACTGTGGTGTATTATTCTCGGAAGCTATCACCCAGCAAAAGAAACTACGCAGTAATCGAGAAGGAACTCCTGCCCATAAAAGCAGCCTTCGAGGAGTGGCGGCATCACTTGCTGGGTGGTAGATATCCGGTAGAAGTACGCACCGATCACCGTAACCTCCAGTTCTTACGTTCCCTGCAATGTAGAACATCTCGGTATGCACAATGGGCCTTTTTCTTCTCTCAGTTCGATTTCCTGGGGACTTACATAACTTGTTCACAGAACTTAAAGGCCGATGCTCTGTCCCGTTCTTTGGAGAAAGACATCGACAGAGCCAACATCAATGATTCATTAATTGCTCCAAAGCATTTCCTGTCTATGTTGACTCCTCATCTTCAGCAACTCTTGGATGCTACACGGACAGATCCAGCCAAGTTTCGGCTACCACAACAATCACAGACCTGTGAACGCAATGGGTTGTTATTCTTCAAGGATCGCTTGTATGTACTCACTTCAGGTCTACGGAGGAATGTTCTACAGAACTTCCATGATTCCATTGTCAGTGGTCATCGCAAGGTCAAAGCCACTCAGGAATTGATTGCCCGACAGTTCTGGTGGCCGGGATGGGCCAGCCAGGTTAGACAGTATGTGGACTCCTGCCCCGTTTGTGCCCAGGTGAAGATTCCACACAAGAAACCCCTAGGCCTACTGCAACCCACTGCATACCATTGCCACAGACTTCATCGTTTAACTACCTCCCTTGGGTGGGAACATGTGTAGCATGGTAGTGGTAGACTGTTTCACCAAGATGGCTCATTTTATACCTTTCCCGAAGCTACCTACGGCCTCCCAGATGGCACGACGTTTCTTGCATGAGGTATATGAGCTTCATGGCCTTCCTGAGAAGATCCTGTCGGACCGTGGTTCTCAGTTTATTTCTTCTTTTTGGGACCAATTGTGTTGTTTGGACATTCAGCGGGCTCTGAGTTCTGGATACCATGCCCAGACCAATGGGCAAACAGAGCGTACCAATCAAACCCTCGAACAATACCTGCAATGTTATGCCAATGCCACACAAGACAACTGGTTGGAATGGTTAGACAAGGCAGAGGTGGCATATAACGCAGTTCACTCTGCTACTGGACTCAGTCCCCTTGTTTGTTCTGTTGTACTGCACCCCAAATTGTTGCCTGCTTGTCCGGTAGCGCCTAGCACCGTTCCGACCGCTGATGCAATGGTGACCCTCATCCGGGAGCAACATTGTCTGGCAGCCAGTACCTTAGCAGAGGCACAAGCATGTATGAAGGCTCAGGCTGACAAATGGCAGACCCCCGAGCCCGACCTTCGGGTTGATGATATGTTGTGGCTATCCTCAAAGAATCTGCCAGTGCGCAATTTACCCGAGAAATTGGCTCCCCGTTACATTGGCCCCTTTCATGTCACTAGACGCGTATCACTGGTGGCGTTTTGATTGCTATTGCCCCGCTCCTGGCGGATACATCCTGTCTTTCACATCTCTCTCTTGAAGCCCTCTGTGCCCGATGTTCTTGGTCACACCTGTTCTCGTCCTGCCCCGGTCATGGTCCGAGGGGTCCCGGAGTTTGAGGTGCAGGAGATTTGTGATCCACGGATTAGGCGTGGGGTGCTTCAGTTTCTGGTCAGATGGAAGGGCTATCCGGCTTGTGACCGCACCTGGAAGCATTTGCTCCTTTGTGCATGCCCCACGCTTAGTTTGGGACTTTTTTCTCCGCTATCCCTGGAAGACTGGTGCCCCGGGGTTGCCCGGGAGGGGGTATGGTGTCACTCCACTTACCTGTTCTAGGGGTCAGGGTCCTCTGGTCCGGCGTTCTCCCTCCTCGAGATTCTACCCGCGGTGGCGTCTTCGCCGGGCTCCCGGCTCTCTGGGTGCCACCGTTGTGGGTGTCCTGCGCATGCGCAATCGTCAGCGTTCGACGTTCCGCACATGCGCAGTGACAGGGGCTTGCGATTCAAGCCTCGTTTTGGCCCCAGCTATATTTAGGCTCCACAAAGTAGGAATCACAGCTGGCATTTCCGGAAGTTGCAGTGGGTCAAGATTGGAAGTTCGCGGATGTAACCCATAGATTGTATAGAAGGGACTTTGACCTGTACTGGAGTGCAGGGAGTTGTTATAGGCATACTCAGTGATCCATAAAACATGCTTCCAGCTGCCTTCAGTTTGATGTAACATGCACCTGAGATATTGCTCTAAGGTCTGATTTGTTCTCTCTGTCTGACCATCAGTTTGGGGATGGTGACTGGTGGAAAGCCTTAGGTCGATTTGAGCTAACTCGCAACATTTCTTCCAGAAGCGTGAGATAAATTGGCTGCCACGGTCTGAGATTAGGATGGAAGGAAATCTGTGAATTCGGACTATATGCTCCAGAAATTCTTTAGCAATTTTTGAAAATAAATCCACCACTACTAGAATTGTGTTGAACCCGTCACAAGGAGGAAAGTCTGTAATAAAATCAAGAGATAGGGTGTGCCAAGGTGTAGGTGGGATGTCTAATGGCTGAAGCGGGCCCGGTGATTTCTTTTTCTGGACTTTGTTTTGAGCGCAAACTCCACAGGATATTACAAACTGCTTGATGTCTTTACGCCATGTCGGCCACCAAAAATGCTGCTTGACCTTGGCCTCAGTTTTTGCAATTCCGGGATGACCTTCTACTAATGAGTCATGGTAATGTGAGATGACCTTTTCCTGAAGTTCTTTGCTGGGTAGGTAGAGACGTCCTCGAAAATAGGGTAATTGGTTAGTGACTGAATGGTGAGGACTTTTGGTCGGCCAATTCTTTAGGGCGTTGGAATCCATGAGATGAGGGATTTCTTCTTGAATGTCTTCTAGCGTTAGAGACGTAGTAATTCCAAGAATCTTTTCACCAGGAATGATGGGCAGAGGGTCGGTATTGGCGTATTCCTCGTTTACTCCTATACGGGACAGTGCATCTGCCTTGCCATTTCGACAGCCAGTTCGGTAAGTAATTACAAAGTCAAACTCCGTGAAAAATAATGCCCATCGGAGTTGACGTGATGATTGAGATTTTGTCACCTTCAGGTACTGTAAATTGCAATGGTCTGTAATTACTGTGATGGTATGCCTAGCTCCTAAGAGGTAATGCTGCCAGGCTTTGAAGGCCGCCTTGATGGCTAACAGTTCCTTATCCATGATAGCATAATTCAACTCAGGAGCCGTAAACTTCCGTGACCAAAAGGCTACTGGGTGTAGTTGACCAGTTTCTGGGTCCCTTCGGGAAAGGACCGCCTCCATTGCCAGACTGGAAGCATCTGTTTCAACCACGTATGGAAGATCTGGACGAGGGTGTTTCAGGATCGGGGCTCAGATGAATCTTTGTTTTAGCTCCTGGAAGGCTTTCTCAGCCTCTTTGGACCATTGAAATCGCTTGTTTTTGCGCAGCAGAGTGGTGATGGGGTGCACTAGTTGCGAAAGTCCTGGAATGAAACGACAATAGAAGTTTGCAAATCCGAGCATGCTCTGAACTCCTTTAATCGAAGTTGGAGATGGCCAGTTGAGAATGGCTTCAACCTTCCATGGATCCATGTACACACCATGAGGGGTTAATACAAATCCAAGGAACTCGACCTCAGTGACATGGAAAAAGCATTTTTCCAGCTTTGCAAACAGTTTGTGTTGTCGAAGTTTGTCCCAAACAGCCCGGACATGTTTCACGTGTTCTTGCTCTGAACGAGAGTATACCAGAATGTCGTTGATGTATACTACTTCCTGGAGGAGGCCGAGTCAGGTGCGTCGCTACCCGAGAGGGTACCTTCTGTTCTGATCCTCAACAGATGCGGCGGCCCTTGGATAAGCGTAAAGGCGAGGCCCGGATGTTCTGCAGGTAAGGCCTTCAATGCATGAATAACTCTTGTTTTTCTATTTTCACAGGTGCCGATGGATAGAAGACTCTGGACGGGCGTGGCAGAAAGCAAGCAAGAACTGACACGGTGAGCGTTACGCTGCAGGAGTGCAGATTAACGCGAAGCGTGTTCAGTTTGCAAGGTGTAGTTTAAATAGCCTTGCAAGTAGTTCCAGGAAAATAGTCCCCTTCATCGTATCCTGTCTCTCTGGTAAAGTAGTCCCAAGCCACACCCTGTACTGAATGGGCTCAGCATCTCAGAGCCAAATAAATGGACCATATATTTAACACTTACCATGAGCCTGGCGCTAGCGGCGCCAGGACTGAGCCCAGGTGAGCCTAGCTGGGGCCTGGGAAGTCCCAAAGGAAGCCAGAATCTGGGATGGGCTCGCAGGTTTTAGCGTTTTGGGGGCATGCACCATGACAAGTGGATCCTCCACATAGCACTGAAAGTTGGGGCAGAGAGCGGCAATACGGTGGGCAAGAGGTGCCAGGTAATGGTTGAACAACCAGGGAGAGAGGTTAGACCCCTGGGGAACACCACAGGTAGAGCGTGAGATAGAGGAGAGGAAGGTCCCAAGTTGGATCTTGGAGGGTCGATTGGAGAGGAAAGAGGTCAGCCTGGCCAGGGCCTGGTCAGTGATATCCAGGTTATCACAGAGCCGGGTGAGCAGGATGGCATGGTTGACCATGTCAAAGGCAGAAGAGAGATTGAGTAAAATGAGGACAGAGGGGAGATTAGAATCGAGGTTGGAGAGCCAGGTCTTCACAGATGTTCAGGAGAGCAGTTTCTGTGCTTGTGGCTTCTCTGAAGCCAGACTGATGGTCATGGAGACAACTAACAGATTCTGTATGATGATTAAGCTGGGAGATGGCCAGCCTTTCCAGCAGTTTGCCCAGGAGTGATGGAGGTCAGGTGATTGTTAGCCGGGCAAGTGGGGTCGGCTGAGGGTTTCTTGAGAAGAGGGTGAAAACTAGAGTGCTTCAGGGTTGAAGGGAAGGCTCCAGTGGCGAAGGAGTGGTTGCAGAACTCAGCCAGAGCAGGAGCAAGGGTGTCGATGAGGTCCTTGATGGTTTTGGATAGTCCTTTTGCGTCGCTCGGCTGGGGTGACCACCGTCTGAAATAGTTTACCTGACCCGAGTCAAGCCCTGAGAGGGGTTCTACATCAAGTTTTTCTGCATTCTTCGACTGAGAGTCCTTGCAACAATAAACAACACTAACCAGAGATCAGCTCAAACCTGCAATCCCTGGAAATCGAGGACTATTCTAACCTTTCCTTTGCAGGAGTTTCTGATGTATATTATGGCCTATAATAAAGTGAATGTATATATGCATTTAGTTTGATAGTGTTGTGTGAGAGGTCTACCTGCTTGTAGTCATTTTTCTATAGTGTGTTTTTGCCATAAATAAATAACAGTATTTTCATACATCCTGTCTAAGTGTAATCTGTGATTGCCATTGTGTGACCTCATTGTGGATCCTTTACAAGCTAACGCCCTCTGAAGAAGTTATCCTAGACCGCCTGTCACTGCTACCTAAAAGGGTTTGGCTACAGCTTCCCAGAGTTGACCCTGTCACAATATAGGTTGGCCTTCTATACATCTGTCCACCAGGCCAGAGTATAGAAAATCAGTCCTAACACCCACTATACACCACACTGGGCCTTGTAGCCTGCAGAGGATCCCCCATTGTGTACTGTAAGGGGCCTGATAGATGGCAAAGGATCTCAGATTATAGACCAGGATTCTGTCGCCTAAAGCAGATCCCCACTGGCCCGTAGCCTGCAGTGGGGACCACATTATGCACTCTAAGGGGCCCTGTGGCCTGCTGAGTATGTCAGATTATAGACCAGGAGCCTGTCGCCTTAAGTAGCTCCCCAGTATACACCACACTGGACCCTGTAGCCTGCAGTGGGGGCCATTTTATGCACTGTAAGGGGTCCGTTCGCCTTCTGAGGACCTCAGATTATAGACTTGGGCCATGTTGCTGGATAACATTTGCCGAATGTATACAATGCCGGGCCCTGCAGTCTTCCCTGGATCCCCCAACATGCAATGTAAGGGGCCCTATAGCCTTCTGAGGATCTCAGAATATAGACCTGGACCCTGTCGCCTGAAGCAGGTCCCCACTATACACACCACTGGGCCATATAGCCTTCTGAGGATCCCCCCATTATGTACTGTAAGGAGCCATTAGCCTGCCGAAAACGTTAGATTATAGATCTGGGCCATGTTGCCTGAAGCAGATCCCCACTATACACCACACCGGGCCCTGTAGCCTGCAGTTGATCCCCCATTTTGCACTGTAAGGAGCCCTATAGCCTGCCGAGGACCTCACATTATAGACCTGGGGCCTGTGACCTGAAGCAGATCCCCACTACACACCACGCAGAGCCCTATATCCTCCGTGGATCACCCCATTATGCACTGTACTGGGCCTTGTAGCCTGCCGAGGATGTCAGATTATAGACCTGGGCCCTCTCCCCTTGAAGCAGATACCCACCATACACCAAGCTGGGCCTTGTAGCGTGCAGTGGATCCCCCCATTAGGCACTGTAAGGTACCCTATTGCCTGCCGAGGACCTCAGATTATAGACCTGGGAATTGTCCCCTGAAAGAGATCCCAATTTAACACCATGCTGGTCCCTGTAGCATGTGGTAGGGGCCACACTATGCACTGTAAGGGACCCCATTGCCTGGAGAGGACCTCAGATTATAGACCTGGGTCCTGTCGCCTGAAACAGATCCCCACTATACACCAAGATGGGCCCTGAAGCCTGCAGTGCACCCCCCATTATCCAATGTAAAGGGCCTGTTAGCCTGCCGTGGATGTCAGTTTATAAACCTGGGCCTTGTCGTCTGAAGCAGATTCCCACTATACACCACACTGGTCCCTGTAGCCTTCAGTGGAACCTCCCATTAAGCACTGTAAAGTGCCCTATTGCCTGCCGAGGACCTCAGATTATAGACCTGTGTCTTGTCCCCTGAAAGAGATCCCCACTTTACACCATGCTGGGCCATGTATCCTTCAGTGGATACTCTCATTATGCACTGTACTGGGATTTATAGCCTGCTGAGGACTTCAGATTATAGACCCGGATCCTGTTGCCTGAAGCAGATCCCCACTATACACCATTCCGGACACTGTTGCCTGCAGTGGGGGCCACATTATGCATTGTAATGGGCCTGTTAGCCTGCCGAGGACAACAGATTATAGACCTGGGCCCTGTCGTGTGAAACAGATCACCACTATAAACCATACTGGGCCCTGTAGCCTGCGGTGGGGGCCAGATTATGCACTGTAAATTTGATAGTGTTGTGTGAGAGTTCTACCTGCTTGTAGTCATTTTTTCTATAGTGTGTTTTGGCCATAAATAAATAACAGTATTTTCATACATCCTGTCTAAGTGTAATCTGTGATTGCCATTGTGTGACCTCATTGTGGATCCTTTACAAGCTCACGCCCTCTGAAGAAGTTAGCCTGGACCGCCTCTCACTGCTACCTAAAAGGGTTTGGCTACAGCTTCCCAGAGTTGACCCTGTCACAATATAGGTTGGCCTTCTATACATCTGTCCACCAGGCCGAGCATAGAAAATCAGTCCTAACACCCACTATTCACCACACTGGGCCTTGCAGCCTGCAGAGGATCCCCCATAATGTACTGTAAGGGGCCTGATAGATGGCAGGGGATCTCAGATTATAGACCAGGATCCTGTCGCCTAAAGCAGATCCCCACTGGCCCATAGCCTGCAGTGGGGACCACATTATGCACTCTAAGGGGCCCTATGGCCTGCTGAGTATGTCAGATTATAGACCAGGACCCTGTCGCCTTAAGTAGCTCCACAATATACACCACACTGGACCCTCCTAATGTTGTCCGAGGTTTGCCTCCCCAGAACGAACCCAGATTGATCTGGATGGTTGAAGTCCGGGAGAAAGGCCACTAGTCTGTTCGCCAAGATGTTAGTATAGATCTTGGCATCTATATTTATAAGTGCACTGAGCCTGTACAAAGTGCACTCCACTGGGTCTTTCTTGGGCTTTGGGATGAGGGCCACTTTTGCCTCTAGCTGTGATTGAGCCAGTGGCCTTAAACGTGTTAATCAGGTGCACCAGGTGGGGGCACAGCATGTTCGTGTAAGTTTTATAGAAGAGGGCTGGGAAGCCGTCCAGGCCCAGGGCCTTGTTCAGAGGAAGTGCCGCTATCGTGGACCTCACCTCCTCCACTGTAATCTCCCGATTGAGGAGCTCTTGCTTTTCTCTAGAAACCTGGGGGGGTTGAACCTTTCCTAGGAATTCCCTTTGCTTCTGTGCTTGTGGATTCATTCTGAGAGGTGTACAATGCACTGAAGAATCTTGCTAGTTTTTCCTAAATTTCCTCTGTCTTTGTGAGTCTATGGCCCTTTTCATCATTCACTGCCACTATTGTGTTCTGACCCTGTGATTCTCAACAATCTTGCAAGAAGGTTGTCAGCTTTGTTGGCCTTAGCGTAGTATTTCTGTCTACTGATGAGGAGTGGCTTTCAACATCTGAAGTTGTCCCAATGCGCTTCTATAAGCCCTCATCCTCTTCTTAGTTGGGGAGGTCACCGCCTGCTGGCGGGTTTCCTCCTCTTCCCCTATTAGCTGTGCTTCCAAAGCCTTCATCTGCTGAACTCTCTGTGATTTTTGAGCTATAAGCTCACCCCTTATAGTGCCTTTAAATGCATCCCACCTTGTGCTTTCACTCATATCCGAATTGTTGTTCTCCTCAAATAACCATTTGATCTTTTCCCTGATTGCTTCCCTCAACACTGGGTCCCTAAGTATCTCTCCCAGGAGCCTCCATCTCCTGACCCCCCGGCTGTGAGACGGTGTGCTCAGCGTCATTATGACAACTCTGTGGTCCGCTTTTCCCAGTGGCCCCACCTCCACCTCATTTATTCTACCCACCAATCTGACTGAGGTCCAAATATAATCAATCCTAGATTTTGTACTGTGGACGCATGAAACAAATGTATACCCTTCATGTTGCCCTTCTAGTACCCTCCAGGTGTCCGCGAAACCCAGGGCCTCAAACTTCCCTTTAAGTTATGGGGAGGCTACTGCTCCCCTACACTACCCTCTCTTGTCGTCCTGTCTGCCTTCTTATCCCAGGCTAAATTGAAGTCCCCCATCAGAATAATATGGCCCCTTGCTTTGTTCTCCAGCACCCTCAGTAGGTCCCTCAAGAAGCTTTTCTGGCCCATGTTGGGTGCATAGATCGAACCTATGGTATCTTCAGACTGTCCCTGTTCCCCAGTGACCATTATGTACCTTCACCCTTTTTCCCTCAGGGTGTCCCTAGCTTTGAAGTCCAGCCCATTCCTGAATGCCAGTGGCACCCCTCCCGCTTTAGTCGGCCCTGATGCATTGAACACCTGGGAGTAGCCTCTAAGCTTGAGGCAACCCTGGTCTTTTTTCAGTAAGTGGGTCTCCTGCAAGGCCAATATGTCTGGACCCCATATCCTGGTAAAATTGTCCCATTTTCTTCTCTTAAGCGGGGAGTTGAGTCCCCTCGCGTTATGTGTCATGCATTTGAATGTAACATGGGACTCTCGCCTATTCCCCCTCCCATCTGCTGCCCTCTCCTCCTATGGAGAGCCATAAATTCCTTGCGCAACCTTGGGTGTGATCCCCGTCCATCCCCTGGCCCTCCGACCTTGGAGCCGCCTCCTCTATCCCTTCCAAGGATCTGAGTACTAAGTAGCCAGACTGCCTGGTCCCCTCATCTCCCCTCCTTCTTCCCCCAACTTGTGTAAACCCCCCAATCCTTTCCTCCCCTTGTTCCTCCCCCCGTTCCTCAGGTATCTTCACCCTTGCTGGTTCCAACATGTTCTATGTTCCCCACTCCCTTGCCCCTTCTCTTGCTTATTGTGGCCACCACCCCCTTTTCTAGTTGCAAGCTAGCTATGAAGGGCTCCCCTTCCTGTTGTTTCTCCTTGGATGTTCTTCCCCCTGCCCCCCACCTTTCGGGGGTGGACCCCGCAGTGCTGCTCTTCTTCTTTGCCTCTCTCCTACTTCATCTCTAGGAAGGTCTTCCGGGATATCAAACTGGATAATGTCTGCCGCCTCTTGTAGGGAGTGCGCCCTATTCAGAGCCCCCTTCCATTCAAAAACCAGTCTGAACGTGTAGGCCCATCTGTACCCGATAATCTTTTGGGTTAGTTCCTTCAGGATTGGGTCCATTAGACGCCTTTTAGCCAGGGTGCTAACTGCCAAGTCTTGGAATAGAGCATTTTTATTGGCCATTGAAGAGAATTGGCTCCTGCCTTCTGGCAGCTCGAAAACTGCTTCTTTCTGTCCATATCGCATGAATGCTGCCAGCACGTCTCTGGGTCTGGCATTGGGGTCCTTGTTCCGCCTCCCTATCCTATGGAGTCAGTCTAGTTGCACTGTTTCGGGACCCCCCCTCTCCTAGAATTCCTGCAAATATCTTCTGCATCTCTTCTTTGAGATCGCTGTCTGCCATCGTTTCCGGCAGGCGCTTTATCCTAATATTGATTCTTCCTGACCTATTCTCTAGGTCCTCCAAGTGAATCTCCATGTTTTGAGTTGCCATTTTGAGGCGCTCGATTGCCACGCTATTTTCCGTTGTGTCTTTGCCGACCTCCTGCAGGCCTCTTTCTACTATTTCCGTGCGCTCTCCCAGATTACCTATTTCCCGCTTCATTTCTCCTATTGTTGTGTTGAGGTCTGACCTCATCAGCAGGAATTGGTCTTGTATCATCTTAGTCATCGATTCCTTGAGGGACAACATTTCTCCCCTGAAATCAATCTTAGTCATTTGGGCTTGGCCTTCCTCTCCTCCTAATTCGCTGCGACTCACGTACGTGTCCTTGTTTGCTGTTCCCCTCGCCTGTTCTCTGGTATCCGCTGCCGGCCACATGTTTGTGAGAGTGCCCGGGGTGGCCGCTATGGGCTGTCCTGCTTTTGTCAGGCAATTTTCCCCCTTGGTTGTCACTGGGGGGGCAAGTGTTCTTTGATGTACTTGTACTTGAGGGTGCTGGACCTCTATTCCAGTTCCCTGAAATCCCTGCACCTCTATCCTCCTTGTCCTCTGCGCCTTACGTCAGGGCTGCCCGTGCTTCTACTAGCTGGCCTCAGGCTCTTACTTTTTGTCTGGATTGCTTATGTGGGCAACCCCTCTGAGCGGTCCCGCTCCTGCAGCCCCCATAGCTTCTTATTCCCTGGGCAGAGTGGGCTCTCCTTATTGATCCACTCCCCTTCTTGGAGGGGCACTTCCTCCCCCACTCCCCTGGTGTGTAATCCTGCGCCCCGGGTTTGCGGAGGGAGCCCCTCCCTCTTCCTCCTCCATTCTGGATGGATTGCTCCTCTCCTGTGTGGTATATCTGGCCCCTCTTGCTAGCCGGGAATTATTGGGTCACAGGGATTATTGCTCCCCTCCCCTCCATGACCCTCGGGGCCACCTAAGTTTCTTTCTTTCCGGCAGCCTCTTCCCTGTATCCTGGGGGCAGGTTGTGGGTGGACCGAACTGCTCGCTGGGGGCCCCTGCCTCTCCCCCACACTTTCCTACATCGTTTATTGAGTACTTCCCTCCGGCGCTCCCCTTTCTTACTTGTGTGGTGAGGGGCAATCTGCTGATAATCCTCCTTGGATCTCTGCTTCCCGGTTGGGTGTTCCCACTGGTTTCAGCACGCGGGCCCTATGCTGGGGCTGCCTCCTCTCAACGTGGGCTGCTTTCCCCTTTGGGCTACCTTGTTGTGGACGAGAACACTCTGTGCCCTCACTGTGCGGGCCGCCTGAGCTGCCGAGCGACCCGGTGTGGTGCGCTGTGGCTGCTCGTCCTTTCCTTCCCTGTATCCCCAGCTGGGGGGGCCGCCGTTAGGGTCCTTCCTCACCTCTAGTGCCTATTTTCCGTGGTTTAGGGATTCACTGCAGTGATATCTCCCCCAGACTTTGCTCCTCCTGGCTCTGAGGACTCCGTACCACTGATTTGTGTGCCTGGTAGGGGGTGGGGGAGCAACCTGTGCCTCCCGCTTGGGAAGGGCATCCGGCCTGGTCCTCTGTCACCTCTCCGTCCTGGCAGTGGGGGCTCGCCCCCATCAGCCCAGGTCTGGCCGTTCCCTTTGTGGGGCGGTTGGCACCTACTCCGGAGGTTTAGCTCCTCCCCGCTGCTGCCCCACACCTCTTCTCCTGCTGCCCCTCCACTGGGATCTCGGGCCTCTGTCAGGGCCTTCTCCAATCTCACCCCCACCCCTGTCCGGGCGAGAGGCCTGGGGCCTCCTCCTTCCCGCCGTGATCCTCAACGGGTCCCCCCTTCCCCGACATGGATACCGCTGGGCAGGCTGCTGCTGCTTTCTCAGAGAGTCTTTCCGCTTTTCCCAATCTTGGAGTCTCCCTTTTTTATTTCTGTGGATAACGCCTCCTTCTTCGTAGTTCGCCTCTGCAACTGGCGGGTCGCTGGGTTCGCTTGGGCCTCCCACTGCACCTCCCATGGGGCCCAAGTCTGGGTTTTGTCTGTATCTCTGGGGGCCTGCCGGTGCCTTTTTGGGGCCGTTGGATGCCTCTCCGCTGTGGCCCGCGCCTCTCTTCAGGGGATTTGATTTGGCACCCCTCCGGCTGGTCCTTCTCCAGACCGGCCCGCACCCGTGCTGGGCGGGCGGGCCGTAGCTGCTTCCTTTCAGTAGCAGGCCTCCACTGAGTCACCCTTTCTACAGGCTGCCTACAGTCTGGCCAGCTCCTGCAGTCAATCGTGAGCGAGCTGCCTCTTGCCGCTGCCTCGCCGTCTCCCTCTCTGTCTCCCTTGTGTGGCGGTCCCCTCGGCCATGCTTGCCAGAGCCTCAGGCAGGCCCTCGTGTCCGTTCGGGCCACTGGCTGCGTGTCCTATAAATAATTGCAATATCCTTCGCTGACTCCGGAACTTCTCCTTCGCAGATGGTGTTGAGGCGTTTCTGGGTGGTATGCGCTGCTCCAAACCCACGATTTTGTCTGACGGCCGGGGGGGATGTGAAACCACCAATGTTGCGTGCCTCTTCTGTGCCCCATGCCAGACCCTTCTTGGTATTATCTCTGACATAAAAATCTCGGTTTTCCACCAGCTGCGGGCTATGTTATGCAGTGACTCACAGATGTCCCTTTGTAATTTACCCCTGTTTGTGCTCACCAGGTCGTTCCCCCCTAGATGTATGACCAGGTACTCGGGGGGGTTCCCTGAAACCTATTAGGTCCGATAGCCTGTCGTGGATGTCCTCCCAGTGCATCCCCGGAAGGCCCCACCATGACGTAATTGTGTTCCTGAAATGTAGTCCTTGCTTCACCTCCTCCAGCCACCTGCCTGCCCGGGTCACGAAAGAGTGCCCCACTATCCATGCCGATTTGTATGGTCCGGCCTCTGTAGAAACGGGGGAGATAAGTGTCATATCAGTTCCTCCCTTATGTATTTCTTAAAACATTGCGACTTCCATCCCCCAATTCGTCTCACCCCCTTTGCTCCCAGGCCCCCCGCCCTCGCAGAGGTTGCTGCCCCTATCCTAAAGGACTGTGTCCCAAATTCGGCTAGATACAATCCCGCTTTCGCCACCGCCTGTTTTAATACTGCCTGAAACTGGTACCTGCTGAGCGCTCTGCCGTCCCTATGGATCAATAACTGTCCGTCGACCTCTGGTCGCAGCGCCAGGAATTCCTGGGTGATGCATCTGGGACAGTGGTCCTTTTCTCTGATGCAATTGAGATCTATCGCTCTCCCCTTCCCCATTTGGTCTGTCTTAGATCTCCTTAGCATTATAGACATCCCCTTGATACCCATATTAACATCTTTTCTTTCCAGGCCGTCTCCTGCCACCGTATTCCTGGCCACCAGTTCCCCTACTCTGAAAGCTCCATAGTATGCTAGCGCAAATGCTGTCCTGAACAGCGCGGTTTTGTACGTGCTGCTGCACGTGTCTTGCAGCACTTTTAGAAAAATTATCAATTTCCCAAAATTTACCGGCCTTCTGCTATCTGGTTTCTTCCCCTCTAATTTTGCCCATCCCCTCATAGCGTATTTTATCTTAGCGCTGTCAGTCGGGTCCGGTATGCCCGCCACTTTTGCGGCATATGCCACCGCCGCCAGGTGCACGGCTGCCCAGCTTTTCTTTTTCCCTTTGGCAAATGCCCCTTCAAGAAATTCACAAATTTTTTCTGTTGAAATTTTTTCCACCTCTTTTACACCTGTTTCCATCAACACATCTTTTACATGCTTTTCGTACTGCTTACCCGTCTTGTATGTCAGGGCATTTCTGGTCAGCTTGTCGATGACCCTTTCTTTTCTCCGTTCTTCTCCCACCTCTTTTGAGTCGACCTTGAGGCCAACCGTGCTTTCCTTTCCAGTGCCTCCAACGGGACCCATGCCTTCCGCGGCGTGGGCGTTCTTTCCTTGTCGGCGTCCGGTCTCTGCTCCCTGAATTTCTCCCACTGAAAGCGAGAGATTGCATCAGCCACCACATTTTCTTCCCCAGCGATATGCCTCGCCTTTATGCATGTATTCATTTTTAGTCTTTCCAGGGTGATTGCCCTCATTAATTCCAATACTATTCTGCATGACGCACTTCCTTTGTTTAACACGTGCACCACCGCCATGTTATCTGACCATACCGCCAGCTCCTTGTTCCCTAGCTGTTCCCTCCATGTGCATAACGCGACCCATATCGGGAAGAGCTCCAGCAGCATTATGTTCTTTGTCCATTCTGCTACTTGCCATGATTTTGGCCACTTGCCTACACACCATTTTTTCCCCAGTATTGCGCCAAAACCAAAACCACCGGCTGCATCGGTGAACAACACCCTTTTACCTTCATCGTTCACCGGTGAGTGCCATATTACCGTCCCCTTGAAGTTTTTCAGAAATTCTGCCCATACTTCCAGATCTCTCTTGATTCCTCCCCCTAGCCTGACCCTGTGGTGCCCTTTGAAAGCACCTCTCGTTTTCAGCTCGATCCTTCTCTGGAACACCTTCCCCTGAGGTAGGATTCTTCCTGCGAAGTTCAGTTTCCCTGCCAGTGCTTGCAATTCTCTCACTGTTGCTTTGTTTCTACCTTGTAGTTCCTTTATTGTCTTCAGCAGCTCCGTCACCTTGTCCTCCGGGATCCGACACCTCCCCTTGTTTGAGTCGATTTCTATACCTAGGAATTGGATAACCTGCGTTGGCCCCATCGTTTTCTCCTCTGCTAGAGGAAAACCCCACTCGCTCGTTATTTCTACGAATTTGTCCAGTGTTGCCCTGCATATATCCACACCTTTGGGGCCGACGAATAAAAAATCGTCCAGGTAATGCACTCATTTCCTGTGCTACTGCCCATTGCAAGAATGAACTTGCTCTCTCTAAATATGCGCATGAGATGGCGCACCCCATCTTTGTGATCTGCTGTTGACTGGCAATGGGCGAAAAGCCGATTTAATGTCTGCTTTCGCCATCCATGCCCCTTCCCCTGCCTTTCTGACCAGTTCCACCGCCTCCTCGAAGTCTGAATATGATACTGTCGCCTCGCTCTGAGCGATGCCGTTGTTCACCGAGGCACCCGGGGGTAGGACAGGTGGTGTATCAACCTGTATTCCCCCTCTTCTTTTTTCGGCACCAGTGCTAGTGGTGAACATAAAAATTCTTCAAATGGTAGGTCCGTGAAAGGGCCCTCGACCCTCCCTAGTTCAACTTCCTTCCTGATCTTACTGGTCACTATCTCCCTGTTTTCGCTTGCTGATTTTAGATTCCTAGGAATCTCATGTGCTCCCTGCCCGGTAAACGGGATGTTGAAACCTTCTCTAAAGCCTTGCCTGATCTGTTCTGCCGCTTCCTGGTCGGGTTATTTCCGGAGCCACCTTTCCATCTTCCCGATTTTTACCGGCGTGGCCCCTTTCCTGTCCCAGGTTTCATTGCCGCATCTCATCTCTTCCGCTTGGTGCCGCGGCCCTTGTGCACTTGGAGCTGCTGTGGTCACCTTTGCATCTCTTGCACTTGTGGCTGAACTTGCACTTCCATCCCCAGCTACATGGTACCCCCTTTTCAAAGCTCCTGCATTGACCTGGTTCCGCTCGTGTTGTCCCCGTGCTCCCACTGCCCCCTCCCTGTGTCGTCGGGGGCAGGCTGCTCTGCCATCCTCTCTGTGATCCGTAATTTCTGCTCCGAAAACTCTGGTCTCTATTCCTGTCATAGCTGGATTCATACCTTCTGACACTCTATAATCCGTTTTGTAATCATTCTGCCAGTACTGCCTTCTCTGCTGTCCCCCTGTGCTCCGCTCCTTGGAATCCCATTTCTCTTTTAGCACGTTAAAAATGTAGAGGTTAAAGTTTTCTTTGTCCCAGCCCATATCCGGAAAGCAGTCCATCTCCTTTCTGAACTCATGGTCATACTCCAGCCATGCATCCCCTCCAAATGCTGCGTGGACCTTCAGCACCCTCTGTTGATATGCCACTAACGCTACCCCGTCTTCCGGGAATTTTTGTAATATGATTGTAGACATTATGGTGAAGGCCGACATCCAATTGTCAAAGTTCCTTACTACTGGCCCCTTTTTTCAGTGAGCTTTTTTCATCCTCTTTCATGTCCTCCAGGGCCACATTCATCCCCCTCTTTTGACAATCTAATAATGTAAATATATCGATCAATTCTTTTCTCCAGGTTTTTTCCTTTACTTTATCGTTTATGTACCAAGCCATCGTTTCATTGACCTGCCCTGTGCGTCTTTACCCATGGTTGACCTGCCATATTTCGTCATGAGTGGTGCCTCATTTTCCGCCGATGTCACCGGCGGTGCTGCCCCCGGTGGTTTGGCCCCTTCCCCTATGTTTGGCCCTACCGGTACACCTTGTGGTGTTGATAAAATTGGTGCTCTTTGCGGCACCGGGACTACTGGTGCCCCCTGTGGCGCAGGGACTGGGTCCTCTCTGGGTTCTACCCCTGCCCCCCCACCCCACTCCGCCTTTCTTTGCTCACCACTCCTCTCCATTTAACCCAAGCCTTTAGGTGATCCCTTTTTTCGTCATCACTGCTTGATTCGTCTGATGAACACCCCTGCCACTCTTCCCTGCTTTTCTTCCCCCGTCTGCTCTTCTTGTCATTGGTTCGGGGCGACTTACCCGAAACCGTGACGCCATTTTTTTACATTTTTACTATTTTATTCCCCACATTATTATTCACAGTACCTTTCTTTTTATCTTTTTTCTTTCTCTTGGTCGGTGCCTCTGTCCGTTCCTCTGCTTTTTTCGACTCCGCTCTCCCCCTTTTCTGTCCTTGCGGTACCTCGTCTTCTCCTTTGCTGCTGCTGGGCTCTATGAGCAGCAGAGGTGACGTTGCCTTCGCTCTTTCTTCTTTCTGCATTACTTCTAGCACCCATTGTGCTCCATACTCCTTCTCCGCCTTTCTTGCCCATTCTGAGAATTCTCGGGCCCTCTTCGCTCTTCCTTCCGCCATCCTTCTCGTCTGAATTCTGTCGGTCGCGCTTCTGTTTGGCCACTGCAAAAGTATCCTTCTCTCCTCCTCCGGCACTGTTATGGCCGCCGTGATAGTATAAACTTCTAGAGAGGTAGAAAATGTGTGAGCCCGCAAGAGCAAACGTTTTTCCTTCCCCTTCTCCAGGTACCAAGAGCCTTCCCGAGAGAGGTGAGCTCTTACCTGGTTTGTGCCGCCTCTCCTTTTCCAGGCTTACTTATACCCCCCGGCCTTTTGTTCCTTCCTGGGGGCGGACGGGTTATCCCCTGACCCCTTGCTGTTACAATTCGCACCTTACCAGGTGCTGTTTCCTGCCCCTCCTGGGCTTTTGTTTCTTGTGGTGCCATTCGGACGCCCCTCCCTACGCTTTCGCGCCGTTTTCCCCCACCCGCGCCTAAACTCCCAGACCCTCTATCGTCCCGCATTTCATGCGGCCCAGGGCCTGGGTCATTTCCCTCAGGGTTGGGGAGCAGCCGTCGGCATGTCTAGTCGGTGCCGGCGGCCACAATGGAATCCCACACTGCCATTTTACTCATCTGCCAACGTGCACATGTTTGCTTTGTTCCTCATGAGGTACAATGTATTTATTTCAGAGAGAGAGAGGGATGGCATTGGGAGCTAGAGAAGTGGTACCTGTATAGAAAATGGCTGGGGTAGAAGTGCTGAGTGAAGGTTGTTTTTGCCTTCTAAGACCTGCTACTCCCATACACTGACTAAGCAACTACCCTCTGTGAACTCTTACCACCTTGCACTACACACACAACCCCCCAAATATGACGACCAAATGGCCGGGGGTAGAAGTGCTGGGTGAAGGTTGTTTTGCCTTCTAAGACCTACTAATCCCATACCCTGACTAAGCAACTACCCTCTATGAACTCTTACCACCTTGCACTACACACACAAGCCCCCAAATATGACGACCAAAAGGCCTATCAATTAGCACATCAACACTAACCGGCTTACGACCAAGCTCTCCTCTTTGGCCCTAGTTAATAAAAGGGTAGGGTTCACCCCTTCTTACAATGGTAGCTGGGGTAAGATACTTGTACAACAAAAAAGAATTCCCCCATTGGGCATGCATAGTTTACTTCTTTATATGTAATCTAATTCCATAAGGTCGGGTATCTGACCTGATATCCTGCTCAACATAACTGGTATGACCAACTAAAAAACTAACAAAACACGAACATTGACTAGTTCAGACAATCCATGACAGGTTTAAAATAGAAACTGTATTTTTTTACATGATCTGTAAAGGACAAATGCATCAACATACAACATAAATTAACACATCCAATGACGTCTTTCCCAGGAACAATACCTTGGATCTTTATTCTATTTATTAATTTATTTATTGGTCATTTAAATAGCACCTATACACTTAAACAAGCGTTTCAAAGTGCTCCAACGCATGGAGGGTGATTAACATTCTTAATAGGCATTGGACATTCAGAATGGGCAAGCGCTATGCATTTGGAGGTACAATATAATACAAACTGAATACAAAAGGTTTACAACATAAGACAAAATTATTGTACGTGCCTGACAGTGGTTTCAATAATGCAAGAGCTGTACATAAAAGAGGAGAGGGGAAGGGGCAAGGGTAGGGTAAAGATGGACAGAACAATAGGACTGAGAGCGTTTCTGATAGTGAAGTGCGTGAGGCGTGTAGTAAGAAAGAAGGGAGAAAGGGGTAGCAGGGCAAGGGAGAAGCAGGCTGCAAAATTAGAGATGGGATGATGAAGGCACTGAGAGCCCGTGGAGAGAGGCATCAACAGGCGAATACAGCTGAGCAGGCGAGATGCAGATGGAAATTGTTTTTGAACGGGGCACAGTAAGCTTGCTTACCAGGGAGGGAGGAACTCCAAGGGGAGCCGTTGTTACAGAAGTCCGGGAGAGGAAGTACATGGTGGAGCTCCATCATGCTCCTATAGGCTCAGATAGGGCCTTTCGGAGAGAGCCTGAGGTGGATGGGCCAGCTACTCTGCCTGCCCGCTCGCTGATTGGCCAGATATTCTGGTGGTGGGCCAATCAGCACCGTTGCAGGCAAGTAGACACAAAGGCACTCCGGTGCCTGGAGGAACAAAGGTGCCCGCGGCCATGATGGAGTGGAAGGGGAACGAGGTAGTGGATTGGGCAGTGATGCGGGATGAAAACATGGCACCAGAAGCATCATGCATGTGCCAGGGATCAGTGGCGCCAACGTCACATTGTGAACCAAGAGAGGTCAGAGGTGTGGGAAACCCAGCAGAGCCCCACTGGGCCCACCTCGATGCTGAAGGTAGGTCCGGACTATCATCGCAGTGTCATGGGTGAAGGGAGAGAGGAGAGCCAGAGGTCTGTTCCTTGGTGCAGAGGGAGGGGAAGTGCAAATCCCAGAGGGCTCACGAGTTAGCGGATCCTGCAGTGATGCGCGATGAACTTAGATAAAACTTAGATAAAATGACATCGCGATAGATAGAAAGCCCACAGGACGTGACTGGCCTTAGTCTTGGCAAGTATCCCTTGATGCCAAGATTAGTGCAGAAATGAATAAGAAGAGATAAGGAATGAAAGAACAAGAAGAGAATAGAACACTTAATCTGTGACATAGATTTAGAGGGACTTCTTTCCTTCTTTCTCAATAATTCCATCCAAGGGGATTTATCCAAATTAATTCACTAATTTGGTTTATCTTTGTGTTCACATCCAATTTTAAGTATACGTCCTTGTGGCAATCAGAACGTGAGAAAAACAACAGGAAAATACAATATACAACCCAATTTTTCAATTAATTGTGTATTTCTTTTCAATTGTTTTTTATTCGCATCTGTATGGATGTCTTGCATATTCTACTTTCCAATTTCTAGAGTTCATTTTTTCTAGAATATGGTCTGCCGGTGTGCTACGTTTTGCCGGTCGAGAGTGGAAATCAAATCGCCTTCATCAGGGCATATCCATGGACCCATAGAGAAGAGGGAAGAGAGGGTGCTCCAGGCATCTACTCCCCTCTCGGTCAGAATGTGATGAAAGAGGAGCTGACACTGCAATTGGTCTGTAGGTCCCCCATATTTGCCCAAAAATGGGGGGTTCCTATAGCCTGGATGCGTTTGGGCATATCACAGAATCGCTAGACAGACATTCTGCAACACACTGCCAGATTGCTACAGCTTGGACGAGAGTGAAGCACGCCTATCCTACTCATTGGCTTGGTCCTTTGAAAGGAAATGCCCTAACGCATCCAGACTATAGGAAGCCCCCAAAAACTCAATCAAGGTAGCTATGGACAGCAGTCAAGGCTTAGTCCCAGGAGACTGTGAGCGGGGCCAGTGGCCCTCAATGAGTCCACACAGAATGGCACACTATAATACATTTTGGACAGTCAGTTATAAATATACAGTTATTTATTTAGGCCTTTAGAACAGGTTGAAAATGAAACTAGCAGGTAGCACTATAACACAATGCTCTATAAAACAAATACATACAATCACTGTTAGGTTCACTTAATAGACATCATCAAATAAATCAAGCAATGCAGGAAAGTAATGTAGATGCAATATAATGAAGGGAGGCAGTCGCACGTACAATATCCTAACTTTATAAGTCCAGCCCCTAAGTTGAATGGGGCCTTGTTCCCAAATGTCACCGGGACCAAGACAATGTTTCTCACAGGTATGAGTTATTTAAAAAAAGGATGCAATGGGCTTGTGGTGGTAGTAAGTTTCAAACTAATTAAACGTTCAATAACAATTTATCCAAGGATAGGTCAGTTCTATCCTTTCTTCCAGGCCCAATGCTAACCCAGGGACAGGATAACCAACCCAGGTTCGACTACCAAAGGTGCGTGGAGGGGAGACATGAGACAGGAAACAAAGGGTCATGTTCCCAATGTTATCCTTTGCAGGACGGAGGGGGGGGACAGGCACGTGTATGCTTACTTACCCCCTGACTCCCATTTTCCCAGATATCATGATGTATCATCTGGAGTTCACTGGGGGCTCGACCTTCTGTCCTTTGTTCCTGTGAGAGGGGCCCAGTGGTTGTCGGTTCGAGCATTCTTCCGGTCCGGGGCAACTGCAAGATGCAATCCCTGTCGGCAAAGAAATACAGAATCCAACAATGCAGACATCTTCAGAACACTTTACAGGATGGAGGAAAGCAAGTTCCAGCGATGGTCACTGTTTTCGGGTGACGACAGCCGTACTTCCAGTCACACCCACAGAAGCTCCTCCAGAACAGGTTCCCTTGAAGATCGGATGCTGGAATTCGGGGAGAATGTGACTTGTGTCTCAAGCTGGCAACCACCAACATTCCAGGCTTGAATGTGGAACAGTGACGATTCTGGAGTGGTAGCCCGTGAGAGAATTGGCCAGTCCAGGGACACTTACAAAGGTTCTGAAGGGCTGGATCCTTGAGAAGGCATTGAGAATTGAGACTAGTTGTCCCACTAGTCCAAGGACTGAAGCACCGCTAAGTGTCTTCAGAGATCAGGCAGAGCAACAGGCCTTTGCCGGGCCGGACACTGGAGAGGATCCTGGGCCACTTAAGGAGTCGTCTTTGGGTAATCAACAATCCACTCTTTTTCGAGGGATTCCTGGCTCCAACGTAGATCTGAAGGATAGCTCCAGACGTCCTCCTCTTATCCAAAATGGAAGCAAGTCCAAGCTAACCAACGGTAAGGATCTGCACCATTCAAATAGCCAGTAGTTGTCCAATCAGTGGCAACTACTGGGTTTACATCCTAACCAGTAGCAGGCTTTCTGGCACCAGTGATATGGACTAGGACTAGATAATCCCAACTCCCAACATAGGCCACACACTCATACAAAGGCTCACTAGCCCATGAAACCTGCACGGTTCCTGGGCAAGTGCATGACCAAATAAGGACTTTTCTGACCTCAGAGGACAGGAAGAAGGTCTAAATACAATATGGCCAAATAACAAGCGAAAATCAGTGGCCTGGCCGTGTTATGGCACTAGTGCGCTCCAAAAGGAATGCAAAAATGGTGTAACTGTAACTGCTGCCACCAGCCAGTCTTTAGGCGCATATGATAGTAACCAGAAATCCCATGTGTAAAAAGCTAGGGGAACACAACAGTACCTCATTACAGTACAGAGTAAGGTGCTGTGTGCAATGTAAAAATACAAGAATTCAAATGGGAATCAAACGTCTCCAGGGCTGATAGTCTGAAGGACTGATCAGTTTCCCCATAATAAATTAGCAAAAGATAAGTGAAGTGAAGCTGAAGGCTTTACTTCCCTTTAAACCGTCAAGATGGGATCAAAAACAGAGAAAAAGAATGCGGTTCCATAGGAAACTATGGGAGAAATGTTGCAAAAAGAAAATCTTTCCTAACAACGAGCATCTTCAAAATACCATCAGTGAACAGTGCAAACAAAGTCAGCATCCAAAGTGCAGAAGGCTTAGGCAGTTGCACCTCAGATAATTTCTATCCAACCCACTGTAATGGAGGGCCGGAAAACCCCAGTCCTAGCAGAACAGACAGGCCAGGAAGTCCCAAGCCCAATGACGGAAATACTCAAGGTTAATGGCAAAGGCCTGTTTTATTAATAATTCATATACAATAGGGACAGAATTCAAGCAATATGGATGCAGCTCTCAAAGTTTTCACGTGAGACAACAGCTTATAAATCCAAAATACGTCACGATTTACGTCACATCATAATCTTTGTTACAAAAACCTACAGGGATTTGGGATTGGCTAGGGGAATTGTCTACATATGGCATGTATAGGTATTAGTTTCTTCAGTGGTCATAGTTATCTGATGGCTCAACCTCGGACCACCCCAAATTGATAAAAGTAAAAATGACATCATCATGACTACTCACAATTGGCATGCTGCAACAGTTACAAACTGCATCATTTGGAGAGTTGTGATTGGCTGGCATTGGTCTCACCAACCTTGGAAAATTAGTAGGTCATCAGCGTATGAGCAAAATAGTGTGAAGGGGGGAGACAACAAGGAGCTGCTTCTTCCAATTAAATAAGTAACCATCCTTGATTTCCTAGGCCAGACACCAGGGTTCAGTGTTACTTTTTCTGGGAGCCTGTAGGGAGTTGAGGCAAGTGTCTGTCTTTCTGGGGCATAATAAATGGACACTGTTCTCCAATCATAGCTCACATGTGAGGAGACCACGTTTGAATTATGCTGCTTGGCTTTTATTAGGATTTTAGCTCATTTTAATACAGGTGTCTTTCCCCTCTTTGGCCACTGGAGACTTGTTCGAGCTACTCTCCCTTCAATATTATCCTCTAACAGGCACTTGGCACTGGGAGGCTGTTTGTTCTTTTACCTAATCTAAGAAGACTATATTTGGCGCTTGGTAATTATTATCTTCTGTTCTCATCGGATCTATCCAAACCTCCCTTTTCATAGTAACCTTGGAGGGGGCTATGCAGCTACTGTTTGGTTTGCCTGGGTCTGTGTTTTCAGCTAATTCAACAAACTGCAGCTTCGAGGCTCCTTCGATGCTTCTCATTCACTCTAAGGTGACTACGCCATCCATTTTCTCCAAAATGGCTACTCATTACTGTTGCATTTCTGCATTTAGCAAGCTTTATGTGTATTCTCGTGCGTCTTGCTTTTCAGCGGATACATTGAGTATGATATCTTTCTAGTGTCAATTGGTGCAGGTAACATTCTCCTTTTCACCACTTAGCAAGCCCCGCCCATTGGTGCCTTCCTGCTTGCCGCTCTTTTCCCTCCAGCCTCTTTTCCTTTGCAGCTGGGGAGCAGGTGTAAGTGGATCTAGGTCACCTGGCCTAAGCCCCGCCCACCTAGTGCCTTCCTGGTTGCCACTCTTTTTCACCACTTAGCAAGCCCCGCCCACCTGGTGCCTTCCTGCTTGCCGCTCTTTTCCCTACTTAAGGAGCCCTCCAGCCTCTTTTCCTTTGCAGATGGGAGGCAGGTGTAAGTGGATCTAAGTCACCTGGCCTAAGCACCACCACCTTCGTAGCCCTGCCTCTTCCTTCCTGCTCTTACCTCTTAGATCAAGGGCGTCTCTCGCCCGGGCGTCCAAAGTGAAGGGCAGTCAAAGAAAAGGGCAATTCCTGTTTGGACCCGTTCGGACCCGGAGGATCCAGGGTCCGACCCCCTGCTAAGACAGCAGGTAAGCATGCACCAACACGTGTTTACACCCTCTGTCCCCACAGGCCATCCCCACTCTCTCGGGTCCCCCTGTGGTGCTCCCTTGTTTGTGCCCCCCCCTTACCGCACACCAGAGTTTATCCTGATATATTCTGGTTTCACCATCACTGTCTTGTGGCCAATGCTGGATTTTACTTTTATGGACTTCATTGATTCACGGTGCATCACCCTTTCTCACCTCTCATGCTGGACTTCCTTTGCATCTTCTACTCATGGTGGCCCTGAATCATGCTGTTCCCATCTTCATCTTGTGTCCTGCCTTGCAACATTATGTGTTAATACTGACTTCTGCAATTGTATTCGCTCTTCCCTCTTGCTTCTCCACTCTTTTTGACTGCTTACTCTCTGTTCCCTCCTCCTCTCCCCTCTCCCTTTTCCTATCTCCTCCCCTCCTCCCCTTACTTTCTTCTATGCACTATCTCTATCAGAATTGTCCCTGGACTTAGTATCATAGCAACCTCGTCTGTCGCACCCCTATCCTCTTACTGTCACCCTTCCTCCCTCCAGCATTATCTGAAACGTTGTCAGGCCTAGTACAATAGTCGCTTGTTTTGTTCCTCCCCTCCCTTTCTGCACCCCTCTCCCTCACCTTTTGTTTTTCTCCGGCTCTACCAGAAATGTCGTCGGGCCTAGTACGGTAGTTGCCTGTCTGTTTCCATTTCCTTCCCACTCTCCCCTCCCTTCCTTATCTATGTCTTAGCTCTTGCATCTGATATGTCGTCAGGCCGAGTATGATAGTTAATTTCACATCCTTACTGTTCATGGCCTGTAAGAATGTCGTCGTATTTTCCCTTGTTCCCTCCCTTGCCTTGAAGTGCTTTGAAACACATTGTGTATAGGCGCTATATAAATGAACTATCATATCATCATATCATATCTCTGACTTCTCTAAGAAGCCAAACTACCAGCTACACCTCCTCAGAGGTATTCTTCCTTTTCTCACTTTCCCCCAGAAGCTCACTGTCTCCAGAGCACTGGTCCTCTTTAGGCTGGACTATTGCTACAGCCTCTTTCTAAATCTTCCTGCCTCTACTCTTTGACCTTTACAACTTGTCCAGAACAGGACTGCGAGACTTGTCCTTGGCCTAAAGCCCAGGGATCGTATCTTGCCAGCACTGAAATCTCTTCACTGGCTCCCCGTGGCTGCAAGGATCAAGTTCAAGTCCCTCTGCATTGTCCGCAAGGCGTTCTGGGGCCTGGGACCACTCCACCTCCAACTTTCACTTCCAAAAATCTTCCTTCTCGAGCTCTACATTCATCAACCTCCAACTCTGAGGGTCAGACGCTTCTCCAAGCAGAGAGTTGGGTGCAGGTCTTTTTCCTCGGCAGGGGCCTCCCTCTGGAATAGCCTGCCTTGAGCCGAACCACCTCTAGTTCCTGAAGCAACTCAGGACCTTCCTTTTCCTTCCACTTTCTCTCTTCCCCTCCCCTGCTGATGCACCTGACTGCTCCACGCTTTGCTCACCCGGTCACCCTCTGGACTCAGACCCATGCTCCTGCATATCCAGTTGCCCTTGCACTGCCTCCGGGCTGCCCTGCACTTAAGGGTCTGTATCTGCAACCCTACAGTCCCTTCTCTCTGCACGTATGAGTTAATTGCACTTCACCCTTCCCCTCCCCTCTGGCATTTCCCCCCTTCCCTCTTCCCTGCACTTGCGCGATCTGATTGGCGCAAGGCCAAGTAAGATCGTTATTTTGTCCTCGCTTGTTTCCCCCTCCTTGTCTTGTTGCACCTAGAAACACTTGTGTACAGGTGCGCTATAAATGCCACATCATATCATATGTCGAAATGCAAGTTTATAAACAAAAGGGCGCCTGGTTGATGCCTTTCTCTACCCAAGAAGGAACAGTTATATCAGACGAAATTGAGCAAGGACCCCACATAGAAAACAGGCACTAGATCCTGCCAGTCAGTGCACACAATGAAGTGAAAAAATCTGACAGCTACTTTAATTCAGATTTAAGACATTCATAAGTAGCCAGGATTGACTACAATTAATCAAAGTCGGCATGGGACACCCAAAAATACAAAGAACATGTAAACATAGTATACAGATAGAACAAACCAAACCTCGATCATTCAGTTTACAATTAGGCAATTACATTTCATAATTATCATTGCCAAGAGTGACATAGTAGCATGATAAAGTAATCGCAGTGTGGATAGTACAAACTATGTGGGGCTAATATGTCCTGTTCAATTTCGTCTTATATAAATGCAAGTCGGACCTAATGTCTGTGTATCTTCATGGTGAGTGCATATCTGCTTCTGTGTCTAGTGCATCCAAATGTGTCACTTTGGCAGTGAGTCACTTTTTCTCGCCATCTTCGGTGATATCGTGTTCATATCTTCTTGAGCTTGTAGATTAATTTCTTCTTCGATTGATGCAGGGTAAGGTTGGCAGGAGTGCCCTAGTGAATAGTGTCTCTCACACCTGCGGTACAGCAGCAGGGAAGAGGCATACACCATAACTGACGTGTACCTCTCGTTTCTATGATACAGAGATGGGGAGGGGCTGACGCCATGAATGACGCATTCATTTGCCTCTCAACAGTACAATGAGTCACAGCAAGAACAGCTCACAAAGGATGGTTTGCTGCACTGGCATGAATGGTCCAACTGCCTCTGGCATAGTTGCAACTTAAATGCAGGACAAATGGTACATGAGGCATAAGGCAAAGCACTGAATTACTCAGAAGATAAAATGTCAGGGTCACTAATGGTCGGGCATGTGGTGGTCGACATGCCCAGCTGCCTGCTGGAAAGTGTTCAGGCAAAGAAAGGTTTTTGTGCCACAGGGGGCATTAGTGAGCAGAAAGCGCCCCTGCCTCTTCACTAAAAGAGCGCAGAAGCTCACTTTCCTGAAGTTGGACTGCCACCCAATCCCTAAGCACCCAGAGCGAGTTGTCCCAGAGATCAAACACGCAATGGACGACGACGATATTGATGTTTGGTGGGCCTAAGTGCTAGTACTGTGTCACATTAACCTTTGATTCGTCTTATATAAAAGATTGCATTATCGTGAAGAATGTATAGTGTGGACATTCGCTGATTTGGTGCCGAGGGGCAGAGAGTGTGGCTGATACACCGAGAGTTAGTGAGCATCCTTCTCTTTCTGGTCAAAGTGGTGTCCGCTCATGTCCTTCTCCTCCTTCTGTGTGGGTTGGTTGTCCTGCTCCTTCCTTCGCCCATCCCCTTCTTGACTCCAGCTCAACACCTGTCCTGTAAGACTAAATACAAGGGGAAAAGTGTGGCCAGCGACTGCATACTCACTCTCAGAGAAGAGCAGTGGGGTTAGGGGGCAGAGTGTGGGGCTGTGGGCATACTTATCCTTTCTCATAGGTGTGGCCTAATCTAAATTGTGTTGGTTGGTTATACCGCTCTTGCCTCTGTTCACCTCTGTCTAGTTGTCCGTCGTCTACTGACACCCGCGGCCTCTGGGTTTTCTGTGCTGCATGGCTGTGCCTTGAAGCTCCACTTCTCTGCCCGTACAGATCCTCCATATGGTGGTTCCTGAGGTGGTTGCGGGTCTCCCTCATGATGGCTGAGAACAACATTTCACTGCAGCTCAACAGAAGCCCACAGTATTGGCATGAGTTCATCAAGCGACCGAGAGCCATCTCGCTCGCTGCAGTGTCTGGTACTGAGACGTCACAAACCAGTAGGGCAGGGTCATGATGAGCAAGCTGGTCACAGTGGTGTACTGGTCACCATCCATGATTATGGGCCCCCTGTTGAGCCACTGTCAGCGCTACTCTAAGTGGCTGTTGTCGCCATCATCGCTGTTATTGCTGCTGCTGTCGTTGCTGCTACTGCTGCCGCCACGGTTGTTGCTTGCATGCTGGAGGTCCCTGGTCGGCCGCTTGATACCATGGAAATTCCTTTCCGGATGGACCTCCCACACAGGTTGCAGGTGATGACAGCAGTCTCCCTTGGTGGAACACTCTCCGGTACAGAGTAGTATCCTCAGGCTGTGGTAGTCCCGGTGCTAGCGCTCCCACAGGTCTGGGCTGGGTTAATGGTGGTGCTGGCGCTGGACTCGCTCTGGTCCGGAGCGGGCTGGTGGTAGTGCGGGCACAGGTGCTGTGCTTCTGCTGCTGCTAATGAAGCTGGTTGTACCTGCTTCCCTCCTTTTCTTCTGCGCTTTGATGGTGGGTGTACTACATCATCACCATCACAGTTGGTGTTGTTATCTGCTGTTGTGACAAGGTGGTGGCTCTACCCCATCCTTCTGACCTGCGATGATAGGTCAGGTGCAGCAAAGAGTGACATCGATGCTGTGGCAACGGACACATCCTCTTCTCAATGATGGTTTCCTCCTCCAAGTCAGAGAGTGGTGGCGGGAGTGGTGTCGCTGAAGCCGTGTCGTGGAGAAGTCCAGGCGTCTGCAGCTTCAGAGGCTCTCATTGCGTCATGGCATTTGAGGTGGGTGCTGACTCTGTTTCACCTGGCACTCCTCGGTATGGGGCGGTGTAACGAATCAACTTCCGGTGTACCAGTAGTGCAGGGGTGAATATCAGTTTCTAAACCACCAATCAGCCCCACACCTCTAATACACCAGAAGGGATCTGAACAAATTGGAATAACAAGCAAATTATACCTCCTTGTTCAATTGTGGTAACGCGGACAGAACGGCAGGCTTATCTCCTCTAAAGGTTGTGGATCGTTAGTTATTTGCACCACAGAGAAAATACAATTATTACCCAATGATAAGAGGAGTGTTCATTCAAGGTTTTATACAAATAACTACTTTATTATTAAAACAACTCTACTAAATACCTCCCACCCTGTAAAGGAATGCAGAGAACAGACAATTTCTATGAAGGAAAAGGGATGCACTCTGGATACTGACAGGAGGATGGTTGGTTTGATTTGATTTAATTTATAAACACGCATCGGGACGAACCAAATCATATAGAGTTGCAGATGATATTGGTCGAAAGTGATCACACAATACTTGGAGAATTAGAAACAAGGAGGACTGAAGGGGGCCAGGGCAGAAATGTGGTCATTTTAAGATCACATTATCTAAAAAGAAAGGTTTTCAGAGCTCTACGAAACTTACAGATCATTTCCAGGGTCTTGATTTCTCGGGGGATACTATTCCAGAACCGAGGCCGCAAATCTCAAATCATTGGTATGCTTAATAACCACAATAGTTTGTTATGGTTTCTTGGCTTCACCAAGAGGACAAAAGGGGTCTTAAAATGTCTATTGGGGCCAGTGCTCGAAGTGTACGAAAAGAAGTAGTGGAACAATGTTCCCTGCTGGCCTGCACCCACAACCCACAAACACCATCGCCACGCCCCGTCCCACACACAAAGCAAACCCACAAACACATGCACCTGCTGTTTAAGGGAACATTAAGTGTAGTGCACTGAAAGGTCAAGTTTCAACTTCTTCCTACACTTTTATTTTAAAACGAAACCATTCCGGAACGGTTTCTTTTTAAAATAAAAGTGTAGGAACAGTGTAACTGAATTTCAAAAAGTAGAGGAGCACCGCTCCCAACCGCTCCCGCTCACTTCGACCACTGCTTGGGGTCTTCTGGGAAGGACCAGGGGGACATAACCACAATGTACCTTTTGCTGTCGGTGTTCTTGATGCTCGACAGGGTCGAGTCGGCTTCAGGGCGCTTTCCAGGCCCCTGCAACAGAGTATGAGATGGGAGTCAGCTGCGGGTATCAGGCGGCAAGGCGGTTTGGCGAGCATTCCTCACGGGCGGGATGCTGCTGCCACTGCTTTTTGTTGATGGCAATCAAGCCGGCCCCATCCTGTGGCTGCAGGCTCATCCTTTAGGAGGCAAAGAAACAAGATGAAGTGAATTAAAACAGTAGAGATAAAGTGGGGTACAAAGCGGGGAGCAACCCCAACCTAAAAGGAAAGTGCCAGGGGGGTGAGCACCAGTGAGCAGACAGTATGATAAAGAAAAAGAAAGGTGAGAGAAAGTGAAAAGGCTGGCTGGCTGATGGGATGGCAATCAAACCTTTTGGTAATAGATTACTGAGCAAGTGTGGGTCTAGGGCTTTTTTGCACCTATTTACATATAGAGGGGCTTCCAATCAGAAATTCAGAGACATCACAGCTCCTGTGTGGGGATTTGGCAAATGCATTGTGGGAGAAGAGGGAGGCGTGTCGAACGCTACTCCTTTGCTCATGGCATCGTGCTTTTAGCTCATGTACTCACAGATTCGACACACGTAGGGTTGGATTGGCCCCTCAGCCTTGGCTGGGCCGAAATCGCCCCTTGAGAGTGGGGGCCGGTTTCTGGCCATGCCTGGGCCGGTTTTGGAAAAACGAATTTGAAAAAAATCACATTTTTTTTTCTTCTTTTTTTCAAAAAGCCTTTCATCCTTCGTAGGTTGATAAATGAGGGCCAACACAGGTTGGGTGATATTTTATGCATATTTGTTCAATAAAAAAAAGAGCTGAAGCGTAAGTGCTATACAAAAACATTATCATTTGGCCTCAGACGTCTGATTGGACTCACAGTAATTAAGTGTACTTAGGCCCAATGCTATTTGATGACACTTCCTGTTTTGTAAACGGGTGAAAGGTCGTGTTTCATGCTTCAGAGATGTCATTTTAGGGTGGGGTCAAATGACATGTCATCAGAGGTCAAGAGTCGTGAGGCGAGGGGTGGGCCACTTTTTTGAGGCGAGGGGTGGGCCACTTTTTTTTTGGGTGACCAGGCCTATTTCTTGTCCCAGTCCGCATTGTGGGAGATGAGGAAGGCTGGGATGAAAGCAAGCATGCTGGTCACGTCATCACACTTGCAGCTCCTGCAGCTCCTGCAGCTCAATGCCTTCATCCTCTATTGGATGAATCCCTGGAGACTAGGGACGTGGGTCCAAAAGCATCCGCCCTGCTCGCCTTCTTGCAGCGCCCATGCAGAGATTGGACGGATCCATTGCGGGAGACTCACGGGGGAAAAGTACACAATTCCTACAGAAACTAAAAAAGATTGTGCCAGCGGGGGAATACACATAGAAGCCGGAAGAACATGCCTCAATGCAGAAATGTCTTGCTGAAGTGTAGCTCTACACAGGAGTGCGGCGAAGGATGGTGGCAGAGCCATGGAGAAGTATGTGTGCTTGTAATCTCTGCCAAGGCTCAGCCCAGAATGTGCTGGGCATGAGGGTGACGAAAAGAACGAGGAGGTAAATTGAACCTCTGAACAACTGCTCAATTGGTGCTCTTGATTTCTCCAAATATAAACTGACATTAATGCATCTATTTAGGTTGTTTATTCATTTAGGAATGTGCTTCATTTTAATTGTCAGAGAGACATTTGCATACACAAAGGCGCTGCCATGTTCGTGAAGAAAATCAAAGAATGCGAGGGTTTGTTTTAATATAGCAGAAAGTATTCATAAACACAAATAATTCAGCTGCATTCCGATGACCTTCATTTATAATATGTTGTAACGTGTTTGTTTATATTTCAAGGAGTACATGCCCGTAAACAAATAAGAAAATACATGTTCCATGTCATTATCACTACCAGGGTGTCTGGTTTGGGTTCTGGTGTCCGGGCCACGAAGGAGTCTTGGTACAGATCTGTAGGGGTTAGATGGGTTTAGCATGGCAAACATGGCATCTCACATTCCCCAGTACCAAGGGGACAATGGGCTCCCATGGAGATCCAATGGTTTACCAATCCCTTTAAGATGGCCGCCCTGCGGGTCACTGTCTAAGTACCCATTGAGAACTAGTCGTTGGGCATAGAGGACTATAAAAGCCCTGCCCCCGCAGCAACAGGTGCTTTGCGTTAGTTCTGCTGACAGCGGTGTAACGCTACCGGCACTCAGCTCACAGACCTGTAAGATAATAGAAAAAATTAATGTTATGAACTTAGACTTCAACGTACCTGACCAGAGTTTTCCGCAGCAGCAGTCCTCTGACAGGTGATTTCATTCTCGGTAGTTCCGCAGTCCAGTCAGCAGTCTTCGTCCACGGCCGTGGCTTCATCTTGAAATCTTCCGGCCTTCGAAAACCTACAAAGACAAAGGTACCATAGTTAATGAAAGAACATTAAAGACTTATTAGTGAATGAGAATAACCATACGCGCATATGTACCTGAAACTCCGACGAGCATTTCCAAACAGTCCCACTCATTTCCTCACAGAAAAAGAACTATAGCTTTATAACTAAGACACGCTGTGCCGCGCACCTTTTCCCTAACTACATGCGCATACTTACCTCAACAGAAAACCCATAGCTGGGTAATGAAGGCACGCTGCGCCAGGCGTCTATTCCGAACTACGCGTGCATACTTACCACATGAGAAGACTGCACGTTCTTTCTTCGACGACGCCTGAGCTCTTCAAGTGAAAACTTATTTTTCTTCAGAGAACCTGCCAAAGAAAGTGAGAGTTGTTAAAGCATCAAGAGAGATCTCTCCAACCTCAGAACCTTTTTTCTCTCAGAGACTTCAGCTCTCTCCTGAGTAAAGACTAAAGACCCCTCCAAGATTTTAGGCACTTACCTTCAGAGGCTCTTCCAGTTTTACAGCTTGGGTATCTTCTGATCCTCACCACCAACGCACCCCTGCTTGAAAGCAGGATGCAGAGCTCCCTAACATCAAAACCCAGGTGAGGAGAGTGCGGGCCTTAGGAACTATAGGGGAGCCAGTCAGGGTGGGAAGAGGGGAGAGCCATAGTAGATTTACCACATTATATTGATCCCAGTTTCCCCCTCCTATTTTCTCTTTCCTTTATGACAGGGGAAAATCCTATTTAACCCGTATTGCCAGATCACCAGGGTCCTGGACCATTTACGCTCCTGTGGGGACAAGGTAAGCCTTAGATTTACATGTCAGTTAGATTCTCCATTCTAAAGATGCATCTGAAGGGAAATCTGGATGTAAGACATTTTTTAAATGCCACTTTCACATAGAAGAAAAACATTATTTTCACAGTGTCAATCCTATGAAGCCAGCAGACTGTAGTCTATGACTGTTGTGGGAGTTGTCATGGGTTGAAACCTTGATTATAGGTCCTGACATCATCCTGATTGACACGTTCACTGCCTTTTCTTGAAAATCAATTGGGGCTATTGGAAAAGCCAGCCGTTTGAGTTTTGATTGTGGGCTGGTTCATTTTTGGGAGCAGACCTAGATTAAAGGTTTGGCAGGGTATCTAGTTTACATACCATCATTGACATTCCCACAGTCTTTACTCAAAAAACACTGTTCAACTATGGAAAGTGTCCAACTATTTGGTAATACAGAGTCTGACATCACTCTATAAAGCAAAGCCCCAAAAAGGTGTAGCCACACAGAGATTGGTAGAGTTTATTTAGCCCCTTCCAAGTAATGGTTAGGATGACACCGCCCGTCTACTGACTCGCCAATCCTGGGAATATTATTGTGATTATGCCTTTAGTTTTACTGTGTCATAGATGGCTATACACATTGTAGGATGCTAGGACTATATTGAAAATCATGATTGCTAATATCAGGGACTGCTTATTGACTATACAATTTTTATTGTTCACATATCTCTACAAGATTATTAATAACATAAATGTTTAATAAAAGTATGATGACATTCTTGGTGTATTTTTATTAATGAGTATATAGAGGCACTATAGTGGAAGTGTACATTCTTGGTGTATTTTTATTAATGAGTATATAGAGGCACTATAGTGGAAGTGTACATTCTTGGTGTATTTTTATTAGTGAGTATATGGAGGCACTATACTGGAAGTGTACATTCTTGGTGTATTTTTATTAGTGAGTATATGGAGGCACTATAGTGGAAGTGTACATTCTTGGTGTTATAATGATACAGCAGTTCTGAATAATCTGCACAGAGAAAGTGCATTGTTTCAAGGAAGTCAGGCATTGATGAAGAATGGGGCAGTCACTGGGCTGGCACCTCAGGAACGACTCATGGGTTTTACACAATTCTGTTTTTGGTATTGCAGATTTAGGAGAATTTAGATCATCGCTGGTTTTCTGAGGTATTGAACAAGTTAGTACAATATTCTGAATAAAGCCAGTTCACTCAGCCTAGGCCTTGTGTTCAAAAGGGAAGTTTATGGTTGTGAGGAATTCAACAACCCACACAGTGGGTGGGAGCTCACCGGGGCTTCTTTGAAATTTGCTATGAAATTGAATGATGGTAGATTATCCTCTGGAAAATGTGTGGGGCTCATCCACACACATTTTTGTATGCTCACTGCATGATATGCACATAGAACCGTGAACTCTGGGTAGACATAGCCTACAGGCGCAGTCTTCCCTGTCATATTTAGCTGGGATCTGACAGGTGGAGTACACAATGCATCTCAGAAGGGGAAGGGCCAAAACCTTCCTCCTACCATGGGCAGCCTAATTAACTATCAAAAGCTCAATGGATCCGCCCTGCCTGTTGGTTTACCCTCTGCAGATGATGGCAGCAATTAACATAACGAACACAATAATAGAGTATACTTCAAACAGGCCCACATGGGGCCTGGCTGCAGAGGCTAAAACAAAGGAGACAGGTAGCCCTAGTACCCCTTTCATATGCACTGTGTCAACCTGAAGCCAGCTCCCACCCTAAAGTATCAATGACAGTGAGCTGTCATGTCTGGTACATGTGTTTACAGTAGGCAACCCCCACAGGAAGACCCCTTTCAGAAGGTACGAGTATGTGGTTTGGCAGAGACGAAAAGTCTGGTCCCGCCACAGCTTCAAGGGAGATCTGCTGCTTTAATCAGGAACCTCAGAGAGCTCAATTAACTAGAGAGACCCTTTGATCCACAACAGACAGGAAGATGGGTGGGACTCAATATTACATGTTTCCCCCTTTACCTTTTCTGTTGCAAAGCACCCTGGTTATGACCTCATGCATACAGGATATTGTTGGTGGGGACCCACGATGTGTTCATTACGGAAGGTAGGTTTAGCCCACACCAATAACTGTGGCCCATGTGGGTTTAAAAGAGGGCTTATCCCCTCTTTTGGGCAGATCATCTGAAGACTTTGCACGGAGTAACAAGAAGAACTCATTTGGACCGTGGCTGAAGGTACAATCTGCCCTACAGCTTCCACCAGTGAAGGAAGTCCAGGGTTTCTAAAGCGGGAAGCAAAACCCCTCCTCTATACATCTTCCAGGGAACAGAGGGAGATACTGAATCCAGAGGCCCTCCAGCAGCTCCAAAACCAGTACCCAGCCAGCATAGAGCATTCCATGCTAGGTTCTGCAGCAAGCTTCCTAAGTGGGAAGTGCCAGAGAGTCTCTGAACCAAACCAAGGACACAGCCGTTGCCTGTAACACTCTCCTCAGCTTTGGGCCGTCTACCCTAAAGGACAGTATGAGCCCAGAGAAGAAACTAGGAAGAGTGCATCAACAAGCATCAACCAGTATCTGCCTGAAAGAACATTTTTGAGCCAGTCGAGCCCCTTGAGCTGCAACCGACTGCACTGCTGACTGTTGATATGCCACAGTCGCCCACAGCATCTGAGATGCCTCGACTAGTGCTTCTGTATCACCAACCAGCACTGACACAATGATTCATGACCCTGAGCTGTCGTGGGGGCCAGCTTGCTGGACGGCCAACTTGCTGGACGGACAGCTTGCAGCTGTCCATCCAGCCTTGCTCTCCAAACTGCCTGCTGCCTGATACTCGCAGCTGTCTCCTGTCTTGAACTCTGTCGCAGGAGCTGCAAAGTGCCCTGAAGCCGATTCACCCCTGTCAAGCACCAAGAACTTCTACAAGTACAAGGTACATTGTGGTTCTTTCCCTCTGGTCCTTCTCAGAAGGCCCCTGGTCACCTTTTACGACCCATTGCTCCCTTTGTGCTGAAACCAAGTATCCTTGAACTATTGCAATTAATTACTTTACCGACCACCCAAGTCAGTATCCAGAGTTCTTCCCTTTTCCTCCTTGAAACTGTCTGCCCTCTGCATTCCTTAACAGAGTGGGTTGTATTTTGTAGTGTACCAGAACTGCTTGTTGAATAATAATGAAGTAGATATTTTTATACAACGTTGACTGGATTGTCCCTTTTATCAATGGGTAAGAATTGTATTTTCGCTGTGTTGCAACTAACCAAAGATACATGACCTTGCAGAGATAAGCCAGCCGTTCCATTCATGTTACCAAAATTAGACAAGGAGGTTTATAATTTTCTTGTGTTTCCAACCTGTTCAGATCCCTACTGCTGTGCTAGAGGTGTGGGGCTGATTGATGGTTTAGAAACTGATATTCATCCATGGATCACTGGTGCTCCGGAAGTTGATTTGTCATGTTGATAGCCAGCGCTTGCATCTAGTTGGAGCCTTACGAACAGCTTAGTCACCCAATGATAAAAGTACTGTTGCAGGCAACATTTAGAAACGGCTCGGTATTTGTAATAATCATGGATCTTGACATAGAGAATGTAAAAGTCATGGCTTAGGATGTCCTACGTGTCTTATGTCAAGAGAGGGGACTTCCCCACAGCACTAAGGTTAATAAAATTGAGTTGCTGAACAGCCTCCAAGCTTGGGTAGAAGAGAGGGCAGTTGGGGAGAAGACCCCAGGGGACGGGCTGTGCCCTGTGTACCCGAACGGAAAAGACCTTCTGAAAAGGGAAGTGGAAGATGACGAGGAAGAAAGCATAAGAAGCAGTGTTTCTCGTCAACCCTCCCACTGGGGGGAAAGCATGGTTTCTCAACACTAATCTAGAGTGTCAGAGAGGTCAGGGGTTAGTGTGGCATCCAGCAGGTTCCAGGCCTCAGCACAGTCTCTAAGTGGCCCAGTAATTATTCCGGCTGTTAATGATGTAGCGGCTAGAAAGCTCCTGCTCGAGGAGAGGAAACTAGCGCTAGAGTAACAGAAACAGAGGGACAAGGTCATCATAGGAAGATCATGTCCCCTTCCCAATATTTCCCGTTTTTGTGAATTCTATATTAACAAACTCCCCCATATGCCCAACCTTACTTGTCCTCCGGTAGCATTCCTCTTCCAATCTTTCAGCATCCAAATAAGGTAGTGACCCCTCCTTTGGAACTCATATTCTGCATACATGACGTAAACTCTGGTCAGACTGGACATATTCTGCAGGGGTGCAAGTCATGTATATACAACCCCAATTCTGTGCTAGATCAACCTAATGCTCTGTATAATGTTCAGGGTCAGGTGGTGGCATATTAATAGTACCAGGAGGATGCAAACACTGCTCTACCATGTTTGGTTTGTTTGGTACATATGTATGGACAGCACTGTCATTTGTACCGCAAGGTGCATTTAATCCCCCAATTGAAACCATCATCATGGCACTGCTAGGTATTGCTTTGCCACAACATTGAAGTCCAAATTGGCAAGTGCAAAAAAGGACCAATATAAATATTATAATGGGCACCAGCCTGGGGGCGTGGCTACGGAGTAATGCTGTAGGAAGCACCTCTGATAGGCTCCTGCTGATCCGACACGATCTTACACAAAGGTGGAGTTAATAAGATGCATCCATGCATAAAAACAGATACCAGCACCACTGATACAGCAGAGCAGATGGGGGACAATGCTGAAAGTCTGCAAACGGGGCGACTGACTGAGATATGTCAGTGGAAAGGATAAGATCTGGTGACTAAAAAGGAATCAAAATGGCGGACGCCACACAGCAAAGGGCTAAGTAGACCATGACACCCGCAACACAGCGGACATCAACGAGCCGCTGGTGAGCACGACACAATTTACCAGAGATTGCAGATAAGAGGGTTCGCTCCTGATCCAACAGGACCATCCACCGATGCAGGACAGGAGACTGGGAAGCCTGTAGATTGCACCGCTGGTGGGTGCCCCGGGAGCATGCCGGAGGAGGAGGCAGCATGGACACTTATCTGCACGAAAGAGGATGACCGAGTCGTGCAGAAGATGTGTAGAGGGACAATGCGACATTATATGCTGCCAGCAAGCGAGACTCCAATGCGGAAGAGCGGCTGGGACATCCGCCTAGTTGGAACGAACAGAGAGACCCTGGGGGACGGCTGCTTAGCTGAGGCCGGGTGGACCTGCTGCGACCATAATGGCAGGTGAAGATGGAAGCTTGGACAAACTGGGGGCTAGAGAGAAGGCCCCAAGTAATAAGGAGTGAAGAAAACAACTCCCAACATGGTCCGACCCAAAGGGCGGATTGCTTATGAATCATACGCAGCTCCCACTGTGGTCCGCCATAGGAGAAGAGCACAGGCCACAAAACAGCATCACATATTTCTCATATGCACCTCCCACTGTGGTCTGCCATAGGAGAATATCACAGCTCACAATGCAGCAGGGCTGATATAGTGGCCCCCATTGCGGTCCTCCCCAGTGAAGTAAGAACTTTCTTACATGCAGGCAAATTATTGCACTGAAGGTGCCTGGGGCTGCTCGGCCTGACAAACAAACTAAATTGTGCATGGACACATGAGCATTAAAACGCTTGTGCAACATCCTCCTGTGCAGGTCGGTCAAGAACAGCAGAGAGGATATGAAGATGTTCATCATGGCTATACAACACCTCTTGCCTAATGAAGCCTGCAACTGGAGGCAGTTTCCAGGTGAGCCAATCCCAGTGGAAGTGGCGTGTGTGAGACGGCAGTGCACACCAGAGGGGTTCACGAATGCCAGTGGCCCAGCCGCCGCTTACATGTGCAGCAGTGTAGCAGCAGACAGGGGGCAGAAGCAAAACGGTTGTAATAACAAAAGATGGATTAAGTCACACGTTAGAGGACATGTGCGTCTTGAGGATAAAGCTGATTCCAGCCCCTCTGCAGCAGCTATACGGTGTGAGCCAGCTGAGAGAGATTGTGACTGATGAAGAGGGAGAGGACCTGGAAGCACACTGAACAAGGCCTGCAGAAGGCAATAATAACACACAGAGCTCAGACAATCCAAGCACCCAATATGACGCCCTAAACATTACTTGGCAGTTTGGACCACACTGGACAAGGCCACTAGACACATAAGTCCTGGCAGATCAGTACATATGATGCAGCAAATCGAATGAAGGGGTGCAATACAGGAATGTGACCATGAAGAGCCTGCGGAAGCAGACCGGTGGTATAGAGGGAAGGCTGCATAAAGTACGCTCGTAGATAATACCAAACTGCAGCAGCTACGAGCTGTAACGGCGCAACCACTGGTGTGGGTGCAATCTCAACATCTTGGAGTGAGAAGCCACATGGATTCTGGTGGCCATAGCATCCCTAAAAGAATCTCTGGAAGCCAAAATAGACACCATTAGTATAGATGGGAACTTGCTCAGGCAGGACGTGAGGGTGCTTGCTGAATGCACAGGCACACTGGAAAAGTCAGTGGCAGAGAACAGCAGTGGCCTCAAAGATACCTCAGCAGAAGTAAATATACTGCAACAGCAGGTATGCAACCTGAAAGACAGGGCTGACGATGTGGAAGGCAGGGCCCGGAGTAACAATATAAGAATTATTAGACTGCCGGAAGGGGAGAAGGGTTCAAATCCGATGGAATATGTAGAGGCCCTGTTGCAGTAAGGAATTGGCCCAGGCACCTTCACCCAAAGCTTCATGGTTGAAAGGATGCACAGGGCTCTGATGAGGAAACCACCGCCTGGTGCCTCACCGAGGCCATTAATAGCCTGTATTTTGAAATACAAAGACAGAGAAAAGGTCCTGGAATACTTCAGGAAGGAGGGCATGAACCAACAAGCGTCGGCGAACATAACAGCGTACCCAGACTATACTTTACAAGTACAAAAGCAACGTATGAACTTCATTTCAATCAAGAAGAGATTACGAGCGGCTAATGTAAAGTATATGTTGTTATTTCCAGCGAGTTTGAAATACCTACAATGGATGCACCATTTTCTCCAACAACCCAGAGGAAACATGCAATTGGATGGACACACAAAATCTGCCAACAAGAGCGGAATCTAACCCGAGAGGCGAGAAGTAACTACATGCGGCCAGACAGGATGACCACAGGCAGCAAAAATCTGTAATTAAGTACTTTCTGCCACAAGAGCTGTTAATATAAACAGAGCACAGGAAGCAGAAAGGCGAACCAGCGGGATGCGAACATTAGTACAGGCTGCTGTACCCAGTCAGAGTGGAAGTCCTATACAAAGGTTAGGTATCCTTTTCGAGACTCCAGAAGGGGCGAGTAAATGGATAGATGAAGCGAACCGGTCGGACGAGGCGGATGATCAGCTGAGAGGCAAAAAGGACAAATGGGAGGGTAACGCCTAATCAATGTGTAACTGTGGGAGGTACGTCCATAAAATATTATTAAGTACGTGTGTAAAAACAGAAAAGCTACACACGCTTTTGCAGGAATGTGTAGCAAGCAGGAGCCACAAGTGTTGGACCCCACGAGGAGGTAGCAGACTACTACCATTTACTAGATTAGATTAGTTAGGATACTAGTAGTTACGTATCCTCCTGCTGCATCCCGAACCCAGGCACTAGCATCTGGAATAGGGGTGAGATGTGGGCATGCCTGAGCACCGCATATGGAGCTGGGCAATTGTTGGGAAGGGGGCCGGGTGGGAGTTGCGATAGTTAGAGGGGAGTTGGCCTATGGACACGCACGAAGGTGGATTAGCCAATGCTACGGGGGAGAAAGAGGGCGGGAACCACTAGATGGGATGGGGGAATTTAAAATAGTAATCTGGAATGTCAAGGGCCTGAACCGCTACATTAAGAGATACAGGGTAATGGCATATTTGAGGTGCCTGAAAATAGATAGAGCTCTCCTGCAAGAAACACTTATAACTAAAGGAAGACAAGATACCTTGGCACGGAAATGGGAGGGAGTGATCTTGGGCTCAACATATTAGGTTTATGACAGAGGGCTCTTTATATGGGTGACACCGACAGTCCCATTAAAGGTCCTTCAGACCATTCTGGACATGGAGGGTACGATGATAGTGCTATGGGGAATGGTGGAAAATAAGGAAATATGTGTTATTAATACATATGCTCTGAATCATGACACAGCAGCCTATTTTAGATCCCTATATCCCAAGATAGGTTTGCACAGGGACAGTGCGTTGATACGGGGGGGGAGGGTGACTTTAACTGCACGCTGGACCTGGCAATGGATAGATTGTAAATTCACTCATCCGGCCCATTCAGCTAAAGCTCTATGGAGGAAGATGTGCCCGCAGGGCAGGGTACACTCTCATTATACTGCTCCCAAGAACCTCTACACAAGGTTGGATTATGTGTTTGTGGGGGAAGAAGCTCTGGGGGAGTTCACAAAGGATGAATATAAAGCAAGAGTTCTCTCCGACCATGCCTCTCTGTTGGTTACTTGGCAGTTCCTTTACCCCCGAGCTAGGATCCCGGATAGATTAGCAAGGAATATCGAGGCTTAGTACCACCAAAAATTGAATCCGCCAGTTACAAAGTCAAAGTTATGAATATAACATTATTCTGTACAGATTCAAATATCAAAGCAGATAGCTATCTGGCTCCCGATCGCCTCGCAGTGTGTACCAGCAGACACATTGAGGGGAGTGAGTACTGGTCATCACAAAGCATGCAGTATTTATACACAGTCCTGGTCATAGCCCAGCCTTTCTCCATACTAATAAGTTACAAATTTGGGTTCGTGCCCAGTTTACATAACAAATAAAACAATATTAGTATACACTTTTGACATGTTATCCTATCCTTGAAGATTCAATGGTGATGTTGGTTCTCTAGTTTAGGTTGATCCTAGTTTCAAGAAATGAATTCAATAGTTTATTGCTAAGGCACATATTTTTAGTTTGTCTAGCATTCAGTTCTGATGTTTGTATATGGCTGATGCTATTGATGCAGACAACACTTTGAATTGAGGTTCACTGTGGCTCCAAAGTTCCTTAAGGATACTGACAAACTTTGTTGTATTCAGCTGTGTGGATCCTTCCTTGTTTCTTGAGCTTTAGGATAAGCCCTGTTCCAAGAAATGCACAAAGGATTTCTTCCAAAACTCACAGCATTAGTTACTTTGCATTTTATGTCACTGTTTGAGGGAGGATGAGTCTGTAGACATAGATAACACTTTGAATGAGAGTTCATTCTGACTACAAGGTCTTGTTGCACAGAACTAATAGTCTGCTCTTGGCAGCTCTTGTGTTGACCTAGGCTCAAAGGTCAGACTGCTCTGGCAGCTGAAAACATGGGTAATCATTTCTGAACAGAGAGCAAGAGTCAGCTTGTGCACAACATCCTCCTATCATGGAACACATGCCAGGGAGGCACTGTACACAACAACAACAGAACAGGAGAATACCAAGAATCACCATTAAGACTGCAAAGATTCCCAACCCCATAATCGTAACAAGTCCCAGAACCAAGTACGGTTTCCCTCTGGAACATGTAGTTCAGTACTCAAGGTATGTAGATTTTGAATTACCTTGAATATGGTAAGGGAGGAGTCAGGTACAAAAATACAGCATGCAGATCCTACCATTTTGCATACCCCACCACGCTCAGCTAGAATTACGTCTAACACCATTCTATTTTGAAGGGCTACTAACCTAATCGCCTTTTGCTCTAGCGTCATGTTGTACAAAATATTGGTGGTCCTATTGATGGTCTTTTCCAGTACTCTTGCTAGTCTTCTGATATCCTCTGAATTAATTATTTGACCCTATATTGGCATGATGGATTTTGCTATGTCACCCAAGACTTGTGAAGGTGTATCACCATTTTCATCCTGGCTTGGACGAGCTGTAGAGACTTCAGAGGTGCTAGCCACATATACCCCTGGTAACAAGATACCCAAATAACAAGTACCCTGCCAATCTCTAGGTAACCAAGGATAAGCTTCATCGCCACAGACAAATTAAATGGGGACTCCTATGTACAAAGGTCTGTCCTCACTGGTTAGATTTGTGATGTTGGTACAACCCTTGAATGTACCAATTGGCTGAGAACCATCCCTTTGTATGCAGAAGGAACCATTTTCTGGACTGTGATTGATAGTATAAGAGAGAGACGTGGCATCCCGGTTGCCTACGGGGACCATTTTGAAAGAAATCATTGATTGAAAAGGTCTAGCGAGTCTATCAGAAGGCCTAATAGAAGCAACTTTGAATTTGCTCCTATCTGCAAAGAGGGGAATTCACAAAGGTGTTAGGACTCGTTCCTCGAACTCATTCTTATTAGTCCCATCAAAGTTCCCAGAAATACTGTCATTCCTACGACCAAAGAATAGTGCCTTTAGTGAGGCGTAGCAAGAAGTAGTTAAAGGAAGAGGATGAATATACCAGCCCAACCCTTTTTCCCTGTGTTGTGGCAAATGTGAACACACCCAGCAATTCGTTCTGTTTAGAATCGCATGGGTCGCATTCATAATCAATAAAACAGTATTATTATGATAACCCTGTCTATGTTGGGAGTATCTAGGAGGAAGACTGAACAAAAGCACGAAAGGTGGAGACACAGCGGAGATAATTGCAGTAGGTAACAAAGTCTCAAGTGGACGCACCCCTTCAATGTACCATAACCCAAGCGCAATTATAATTACAAAAAGGACTAGTACTGTGATGAAAAAACAATGGGTCCTTAGGGACCATGATCTCTGATTAACAGATTCTCTGTCAGCCACAAGACCAGTAGCTTGTTCCGCAAAAGTAGATTTAGGAAAGGACATTGTTTCTCAGAGTCCGTTTAGAAGCCTCTCCGTCAGGCTCTTTTAGTTTATCCATCAGTGCCCCCTGACCACGTGGCCTATCTTGCTTGAATGTAGCTTTGCCGGTCCCTGCCTCTTATTTATGTTTCAGCGGAAGAGTGACAAGGGACTGGCTCAATGATGATTCCTTGTGGGCACAGCCGATGCTGTGCTGTATGTCTGGTGCCTCGGACGCAAATCGTACCTCAAGACTCCAGGTACGGCGTAATCTGCGAACAGAGTGTTGTTGCTTCCTGAAGGAAGTGATGAAGCAGAAGCAAGAGTGCTCACCGGTGCAGAAAGATCCAAAGAAGAACTTGAAGGCAAAGTGGCAGTCTCCCCAGGCCCCACTGGCTCAGGAAGGATTTTCAGGACACCCTTGGTGTCGGTTAGAACAGATTTGTGATACGGAACAGAGTGAACAATTTCCTTCTCTTCTCCTTTGTTGCGAGGCAGAGGAAAAGGTATCTTCTTGATGTGGGTTGCGTGAATCCAGTGTTGTTTTCCGTCTATTCATACAGCGGTCTGTGTGACCAATAGGACTTGGAACGGTCCTTTCCAGCGAGGTGCGAGAAAGCATGCTCTTTTAAATGACTTAGTGACCACCCAGTTGCCGGGTCGAAGTTGATGACCTGGCCCCTCGTATTTTACTGGGAGGGCTTCTCGCACCTGTTGATAAATCAAATACAAGTTTTGAGTTAAGTGGTCACAGTACCCAGAAAGAAGTACATTCTCAATATCTTTTAGTAACTTGGGCTCTGGTATCCTAAAAAGGCATAGAAGGGAGGCCTTAACTACCCCTTGGTGTCAGTGTTCTTTTCCCAATATTATGCTGTAGGCATATCATGAAATTTTGGACAAAACGCTCAGCAGTTTTTGGAATATTTGTATTTACCCAGACAGGTTTTAACAATTTACAAATCTTTTTGGCACATATATGAGTTGGACCATGAGCCATCGTCACCATAGCGGTAACATAAGCATTGGGCAACATCCATTTATATTGTTCAGTGTCCCTTGAACAGTGACCCTCAGCCCACTGTTCAATTTCATCTGGAGCAGCGTTAGCCTGAATTTCCTTTATGTAACCAATCTCTTCATCTATCACACACGTGTTAGTGACCCCTTTTGTAGGGTCCAGAACATAAATCTTAGAATGTAAATCAATGGCAGTTTGTTTGGCTATCCTGTCAGCACATCATCTGTCACTTTCTGGTGTGCTGCGCACTTCATTATTGCTAGTTGAGTAGGAAGCGCAAGTGCTGAGAGTAGTCAAACTATCAAAGTGCCATGTCGTATCTTAGTTCCATGTGAGGTCAAGAAACCTCTTTCTGCCCATAATCTACCAAAGTGGGTGTACCATCTGGAAGTTTGAAGCAGGAGCCATCACAAAACAGCTCCCCTTGTGGATCTTTTAATGGTGTATCATTTAAATCAATTCTGCCTTTAGTCACTTGTCCTGTGGTATAGAGGCAGTCATGTAACATCTCATCACTGCAAGCAATTTCTTGGGTAAGAGGCAATAGTTCAGCCGGATTTAATGCGCAATATCTCTTAATTTGGATATGCGGTGCAAATAGAATCAGTTTATAGCTTGTTAATCGTGCTGATGTGAGATGTTGCATTTGCGTTCCGTTTAATAGAACGTCTACAGAGTGAGGTACCATCACGGTTAGGGGGTGACCCAGAACTATACCTTTACTGTGTTTTACAGATGCAGCGGCAGCAGCAACAGCTCTCAAACATCTCGGCAAAGCGCATGCAACATGGTCAAGCATGGAGGAAAAATAACCGCACGGTCTATTCTTCCCTCCAGGTTCCTGCATCAACACAGCCAAAGCGCATCCACCACATTCATGCACATACAACACAAGGGCCTTTTCATTATTTGGTGTGCCCAAAACCGGTGCTGAACACAATGCAGCTTTGAGCAGATCAAAAGCTTTCTGGCAATCCAAGTTCCACAGTAAAGGCAAAGAAATGCCCTTCTTTGTCAATGCCAACATTGTTTTTATCATTAATGAGAAATTAGGGATCCACTGTCTACAGTAGAAAGCCATACCTATCAAGGCTCTGACCTCTTTCTGTGTATTTGGGACAGACATGCTAGAGATACTTTGTATCCGTTCAGGTCTCAGTCTTTTTCCCTCCTTCGACAGGAGGTAGCCTAAAAATGCGACCTCCTGTTGACAATATTGAAACTTTTGTAGTGAAGCCTTATGCCCATGTTCTGCTAGCTGAGTAAGCAGCAACACAGAGCCCTCCTTGCAAGCAACTTCAGAATCCGCAGCTAAAAGTAGATCATCCACATACTGTAACAACGTGCAAGTAGAAGGTAACTCTCGTGTATGAAGCTGTTCCTTCAATGCTCTACTATACATGCTTGGACTCTCAGTGTACCCTTATGGCACACGAGTAAATGTAAACGAGCGTCCTCCTAAGGTGAACGCAAACAAATATCTAGTGTCAACATGTACAGGAATACTGAAAAAAGCATTCTTTAAATCCACAACACTAAAATGAGTAGCTGAAGCTGAAATCATTGTCAATATTGTAGTCACATCAGGTACAATCGGAAACTGTGGGGCAACAACCTTGTTGATGGCGCTCAAGTCAAAAATAAAATAAAAAGGAATCACATTAACCCCTTTCTTATACACAGGCAAAATCAGACTATTACGCACAATCCCTGCAATTTCCTCAATCACACCAATGTGTACAAGATCAGAGACAATACTCTTCAAAGCCTGCTCACCTTCAACCAAAATCTTATATTGCGTAATACGTGTTAGTTTAACACCTGGTTTCAACACAATTTTTACTGGTTCAATTTGCAAAATGCCAACGTCATTGTCATTTACTGCCCATAGACATGTCAGAACCTTATCTCATTCAGATGGTAAAGGTCTGGACAAAAACTGTGAGACAGAAGTTGGTTGAGGCGTAATCGTTAAATGCACTCCATCCAGAGAACAGTAAATTATGGCATTCAATTCTTTCAACAAATTTAACCACAACAAAATTTCACCACAATCTGTCGTCAAAAGAAATGGACACAAATTAGTAAATGGCCCCAGTGCAATAGCTACCGGCTGAGAGACCGGATTAACAACAGGTGTACCAGAAAACCTGACAGAAATGTTGTTCTGCCCTGACAGAGGAATATCCGGAACCATTGAATGACCTATGGAACCCTTCTATGCTCCTGTATCTATCAAAAATAGATGCTTCATATTCCCCACCTCATCTCAACGTGGGGCCCTTTCTGATCAATGGGAATAGGTACTGGTTCCAGACTCTGCTTCGGGCTGTCCTAACGGAACAGTATGTCATCAAATGCAAGCTTCCCAGAGAAATAAACAGTTAAAGGATTATCAAAAATGTTCCCACTATTGACACCATGTTGCTGAATATCCTGTGAAGATGACGTTGGTTCTGATTGAACTGACTTCTACCAGGACCTCCTATCCCAGGATGGCCCCATTTGCTATTTGACCTCTGCTGAAGGATCGGGCATGCTGCTTGCCAATGACCTTCCTGTCTACAATATGCATATTGGTTCATGTGTACAGGACCCAGTTGCGCATTACTCTGTGGTGTAAATTGACCCCTAAACTGTGTATTCCCACCTCTGGCCCCTCTAACAATCTGTTGCAGTAGTACTTTAGTTTTCAAGTCTCCCTTCTTTCTATCCTCTCTTTTTCAGTATTGACTCTATTTTCATAATACTGAGCCATGTGCAATACTTTGGACTGGGATTTAGCTTGCCAGGCGCTTTCAGAAGTCATCATTTGTGATTGGATATCAGGCAACAATCCACGCACAAATGTGTCTACAAACAGCCTTTTTCCTGACTCAGTACTTAAGTCCTGACCGCTAAAATCTGAAAACAATTGTTTGAATCTATTAATAAATTCGGTAGCGCCCTCAGATTTCCCCTGGGCTTCTTTCAACAGGCTTCTCAGCCCTGAGTACTCTTTGTAACAAATTAGCTCTGCCAAAACTGAAGGCCAAGAAGGCCTCTCAACCTTGGTTTTCCGCTGATCTGCAATATTTACGTAAATCAGTCAGCAAGACCAATCGGACTTGGCATAAGAGTCCAATTTCAGAGAAGAAAATCTTGGCCAAGAATGCCCTGTCGGAATACAAGCTGGCTATTTTTTTGGCCAAGAAAGATTTCTTGGGGAAAAAACTACAATCTGCTAGCAATCAACCGAGAGAACTATTCTCAATTATATCCAAGTTCTGTAATCCAACCTGCAAAAATGCAGTGCCTGATTTTTCTGAAGCTTGAGCTAACCTTTTCAATTCTTTCTTCATAAACAAGATTGAACGATTAAGGGCATAAATTGAACAAACAGCTTCTGTAAACCCATTGGCACATGCAACCCCACAAGTGACTGAAGTAAATAACTCACAAGATCAGATTTTACCATCTGTTTTTGATTTTCATCCAGTCACTTAAGAAGATATCCTTCCACTTATTAGTGTTCTCAAACCCACGATTGATTCTCTCTCTCCTCTGCCTGCCTATGCAGCAAAGAAACTGGCACATGATCTCACTCCTTTTATTACCATCTTTGTTAATAAGTCGCTATGGGATGGGATTGTTCGGAGAGTTTGAACGTTTCAATTGTGTCACCTCTATTGAAAAAACCATCATTAGATGTTGAGGTACCACAAAACTATTGTCCTATTGCAGGACCGCCATGGCCAGCAAAGGTCCTCGAAAAGGTTGTAACTCACCAACTCCAGTATTTCGTCGAATGTGAATTATTATTCGACAAATTTCAATCTGGGTTCCGACCAAAATATGGAACCGAGACTGCCCTGTTAATAGTACAAGATGAACTGTTTAAGGCCACAGACCAAGGGGAGCTTACACTCCTGGTTATGTTAGACCTGTCCGCGGCCTTTGGCACAGTAAACCATCAAATTCTCTTGGAACGACTACAGGAAGTAGGAAGAGTATCTGATTCAGCATTAAATTGGTTCAGGTCTTTTTTGACCAACCGTCAACAGCGTGTGAGATTGGGAGAGTTGCTGTCGGACATCATCTTTTTGAACTGTGGGGTTCTGCAGGGAACCTCCCTGTCCCCACTGCTGTTCAATCTGTTTATTCGGCCACTTCTTGAAATCCTGAAACGCTATGGGCTGGATTTCCACTCATATGTTGATGACACCCAGATCTTTGTACGAATTACTAATTTCCAGGAAGTATTTAGCAAATTAGGGCTATGCCTGGAAGAAAAAGGCTGCTGGATGTCTAAGAACTATTTACAACTTAATGCTGCTAAAACGGAACTCATCTTATTCGGACTTAAAAACTTGCTGTTAGCAGCCAAGAAGCTGCCTACTCCATCACTTCTGGGCAAAAGTCTTAAATTTGTATCTAAAGTCAAAAATCTGGGTTGTATGTGGCAAGAAGACTTGGGCAGTGACACCCAGGTGGGAGCCAAGATCAAAGCAATATATTTTGTCTTACAAATGCTACGCCAAGCACTCCCCTACATACCAACTAAGGATCATGCATCTGTGGTAGGTGCACTAACTAGTGCCCACTGAGACTATTGTAACAGTCAACTGTTGGGTATTCCTGCCAAACAGCTTCAGCGGCTCCAGAAAGCACAAAACGCAGCTGTTAGATTTATATTTAAGTTAAGAAAAGCTGACCATGTGTCCTCATTTTGCCGGGAGCTGCATTGGCTATCAGTCGAAGATCGCATTAAATTCAAAACAGCCTGTATTGTCTTTAAATGCATTAATGGCATTGCTCTCTGTATTTACAAGAACTTATACAGCCATATCACCCGACGAGACAATTGCGATCCACTGACAGACATCTTCTGATTATCCCTCACTCGGTTTTTACATCTAGAGGTGACAGAAGATTTTGAGTTTTTGGTCCCAGGCTGTGGAATTCCCTGCCATTACCTTTGAGAACAATGAGCTCACTTCTCCAATTTCATCAGGCACTGAAGACCTTCCTTTTTAGGTAGACGGCCCCTTGTTTTTTGGGAGCCTATTTCGATCCTCCTCGTCTACCTCCCGCTGTGTCATCTGCGCCAATATACGGTTCATTTCATTTCGTGCGTGCTACAAATGCAAAAAATCAAATCAAATCAAGATGTAAGCTTGTCCCAAACTATTCTTTTCTCTGGAACCAAAGTTTTAAATTTAGTTACTATTTTGTCTGGCAGTGTCAATATCACCTGTGGCGGTTTCTCACCAGCCTTCCTTTCTCCATCTATCCGTACCAAGTTAACCCATGTATCACCCATCCCTGCCTGATCCTCTACAGTTCTAATCTGTTTCCATAAATCAGCAGGTAGGATCACTGGGAACATCAAATCTATATCACCCAGTGTGAAAACTGATGAATGCAAGACAGATTCATTTTCTTTATAAAATCCTATTGGATTTATCCTGATATCGGGAATTGTTTGTCTAATGGTTTTCACTTCATGTCTAGAAAATGGTACATGCACAAACTGTGAGACATAGTGTGCTTCAGTAATAGTGGCTGGCGTGACTGCCACGGCATCAGCTGTAACTTGGAGAACTAATGTCAGAGGAACCTCCCTCATCGGCAATTGTAAAGTGGGCAATTCTCCACGTTTATTAAGCAATAAAGATAAATCTAGTGACAAAGTAGTCAAAGCAGTATTGGGCAAAAATGCTCTCTTATAAATTGCCATCAAATCTGCAGGACAACAAACCTTTCTCTTCATAAACTCATCTTGCATATACTCTACCATCACCTGTAACACTTTCCTTTGCATAGCCGAAGCATACTGACTAAATGTGTCATGCACTTCAATGGGAGAAATTGAAACATCCGAAATCCATCTAAGAGCGTCTCTTGTGCAAATGCGCATTTCTTCACTCACTGGTTTTAATGAAGGAAGAAACTGCTTCCGCACATATGAGCCTTCCAATCTATTACTATCCAATTCATCTTTCTGTAACCGATCTAGTTCCCTTTTAAACTCGAATACCTTCTCAACATGTTCATGTACTTTCTCCGCAGTGTCTCTTGAGTGGGCAAGGACATTCAAGTCCTGCAACCCCTCTGGGACATTCATGTCTGTCAAATCACTCCAAATATCAGCTAAATGCATGTTAGGCACACAATTAAGACTACAAGTGGTAATACAATGTCACCTTTGGTACAAGCCTGTACTACACAGAAAGAGTGGTAGCAATGGCTGAGCAGCTAGACTTATCTCAAGAGCAAATGAGCAGTAGATTACATAAATGACTACAATTACTGTGACTGAAGCAAACACTGACTCAAGGTTTCTGGTTAAAAAAATATAAGTACATTTATTTTTAAACCATCTGTTCATAAAACACTTCCCTTCTACTAAATAAACCCACACTTCAAACACACTACACACAACCAATTCCCCTTGTGCAGATCAATTCAAGGTAAGTCCATTTGTATTTGACAGACCGGTGTTGTGAAACAAAGACGTTACCGGGAGTACATACACAATCACTTTTTGACAGTAATGAAAGTTCAGTCTTACGAAAGATAAGCGTACCCGCGGGAAGAAATGTGACCGAAGTCAAAACACACTTAGCACATGAATTAACACAAGAGAATTTGGGATAAAAATCATAGGCAATACTTTTGTCAAGGCAGATAGAATCAGAGGGCACCTTCTAACCATTAGATAAAAGTCAATAGGCCTGCGCCAGTGTCAAATGTAACGGGGTCCTGTTGCCGAGGATCACACGGTTAGAACAGTTCACAATTCGAGATTGCCAGGAGTACTTAGATACTGTCACAAAGGGAAGCAAAAGTTATAAGAGGGAAGGAAGAAAAGGACAAGCCTTTGGTGAGGAAGAAGGGTACACCCCAATTCCTTGAAGTCGGACACAGTACCTTATTCGTTGAAGAAAGCTGGTGCCGCGGCAGTTGTTCCTGGTAGTTCCTGCAGACTCAAAGTTCCTGGAGCTTCCGTCGTGGGGACAAGAAGGAGGACGTCTGTGGCGATCTGCACTACCCAGGGATGAGGCCAGCAGCAGCGAAGCAATGGTGAATAAAAGGTGTGCTCCTTTAAGACAGGAAAGGCTTTTCAGATGGCTTTCCGGACCACTACAGCTGTGTGCAGCGATTTCGACCAAGAAGAGGATCCTCTAGCTGTGGAAGGTGAGCTGGTTGATCCCACCATGCTCAAGGGAAGAAGACTCCGGACTGGATCTTCTCTGTCATTGAAGGATAGATAGCTCAGGACTGTAGCAGGGCTTCACCAGGACTCGGGAGTTGCAGCAGCCATCTTCTTCTCCGCTTCTCTTAGGTTCTTGCAGTTCCAGTGGTGACTCTGACTTCCAGCCCAAGAGTCCTTTTATGCCAAAATCCTCCTTTCACACAGCCTGTCTGTCAATCACTCAGCAGGGGGGTTGTCCGGCCAGGACAACCACCTCAGCCAATCGACACAATGTGCGACTTGGGTCTCCAAGGAGACCCTGTGCAGGGGGTGACTAAACCCCTCCCTCACATTCAGCCCACCTAGGCACCCAGACGTCAAAGGAGGGCTTCTGGACAGAAGCCCGCCAAAGGTCGGCGAACAAAGAAGGTTAACCTGGTTTGGCGCGAAAAGTAAAATACAAGAAGGACTTTAACAAAAAGAAATGGCGACTAAACCCGACCTGAGCCAAAATAAAGAGTATTTGGTCAAGCAGGTTTATGTTTGAGGCTAATATGATAGCCAAAAACAGTACCACATTTATATAGTATAATCGCGGTAGAAAAGTTAGGGTAGATACCACTGCCACCAGCCAAGTCTAAATGTTAAGAGAGCAAAACAAAGCTTCAAGAGGCACAGACAAAAAGGGGTAGGAATTAACCCTTTCCAATACTCCATGTAAGATGGGGAGTATGGGGTCTGTAGTTTAAAGTGACTATATAAAGTTAATGGCAACTTTACATGTTTCTGGGAGACAGTAGTTAGTCCCAGAAAAATGGAGTCAGTGGAAAGTCTCAAAGACAACCCTGTGTCACTGAACTGAAGGTGCTGTGTAACACCCACAAAAAGAGGGGCTCATGGAGTGGTGTGGCTCCAGAGCTCAAGATCACACAAAAAGTAGAAATGCACATGGCAAAACACATGTTAGAGTGGGAAAAGGCTCACACTCTTAACAGGTGGAAAAAAAGAAACCCCAGAAATCTAGCAAAGCTGCTGAGGGACTCACTAGGTGAGGGAAATTTGCCATAAATGAGAATTCTCCCTAACACTCACCCCCCTAATCCCCCCACCAGACTAAGGGACAGGAGGACTTAATCCACCCTTGGATGGACCTCATACCTCTAGTCAGTTATTAACATCCTAGAGAGACCATCAGCATTTTGGTGGTGACTTCCTGCTCTGTGCTCAAAGGTTTTCCTTTGTAAGGTATATGACCTACACACCCTTTGAGAAACATCTTTCTTTTAAATTCTATAGGGGATCTGGTTGACCAGTCCCTCAGAAGTTGGTACAACTCCTGAACCTGTGATAGGCTTTTTCAATGGGTCCTTATACAGGATTCCCTTAGATCTAGAGGGGCATCCAGGGTTCCCCACCACCTCTCTTTTGGGAGCAGGTTGGGTCTGAGGTATCTTGCTTGGAGGGGCGGGAGATAAGCAAGGTACAGGCGTCGCCTTCCTCTTAGATCTTACCTTACCTACTTTAGGAGTTCTTCGCCTAACATTAGGATTTGTGTTGGAGTCTTCTGTAGAAGGTCCAACAGTCTGAGGGTTTTTGGCCTTAGACTTTTCTTTTCTGGTTTTCCACCAGCACTGAGAATTACCAGTTCTCTTAGGCCCAGAGAGGGGTCCAGTTGGTCTATCCACCTCTTCTTCAGAGTCAGAGGGAGTCAAAGACTTTAAAACTGGGGGAACAATGATGGGGCTTGGTTTGGGCTCCCATTTCCCTAACATACTAGCCTGAAATTTGCCTGAGTTAGAGGTCAACTTACTAACACCAGAGTTTGTAGTGGGGTTCTATGTAGAGGTTCCCACAGGCTCAGAGTGGTCCCTTAAGGTGGCCTCTCTAGCCATTTTGGTTTGGTTCTGCTTCTCCATACTGGGAGGCTAGGGGGGAACTGGATACTACTCCTAGACTTTTTAGATCATTCCCCTGCAGGACTCTTCCAGGCACCTCACTCTGAATACTGACAGGGATCCTCACTGTCATTTTGTTATATTGAATGAGAGCTGGTAGAATAGGAACCATTTGGCAGGGCCTCCAGCAAGGTTGGTGGGGCCTTTGGGTGCCTTAGCAACATCCTCAGGCCTGAAAAATCTTTCATCCACAACTGTTCTGCTGGCCCCAGTGCCTCTCATGGCAGGGGTGTCCTGGCCATTGACAAGAACACTGTCCACATAATACTCCTCAGAGTTTTCAGGAATGGAGTCATACACATCACTATGTTGTTTCTTACCCAGACCCTTGGACTTTAAGGATACAGTTGCTTGAAGAGCCAAAGGTTCTTCAGCAAGCAAGTGAAAGTGAGCACTAGCCATCTGTACATCTTCGTCTGGGGAGAAGGCTAAGGAGGTAGTGCTGACCCCTGTAGGGTTACCCTTGCATCTGGGATCTCCTCTCACATGGTCAGTTGACCCACAATTAAAGCATTTACCAAATGATCTATGCAATGGGGGTCTGTCCTGACCTACCTCTGGTTTGGCACCAGGATTCACTAGCCCTATTTGGTTTCCCATGGGGCCTACCCTGGTTATGTTTGGGGACCTCTTCTGGATGGGAGGTATTGGAATTCTTCTTGTTATCTTTCTTTGGCTGCTTTCCCTCATCCTTCTTCTGAGTTGCTCCAGAATCCTTGTGAGTAGCCCTCTTGCTTGGCAACCCACAAGTCAGCAGCCTTAGCTAACTTCTTAGGATCTATCTCCTTTGAATCAGCCAAGTGCTGTCTAAGCTCAGGAGAGCAGGCATCATAAATTGACTCCAACATAACAAGATTCCTCAAACATTCATAAGTGTTCACTTTGTAACCCTTAACCCAACCATCTACGTTTTTCAAACATTCACACACCCAGGTAGCCCAAGGGGTGCCATCATGCTTTTTGAGGGTCCTAAACCTCTTAAGGTCCTGGGAAGGAGTCTTCCCAAATCTAGCTATCAGAACTACCTTCACACACTCATTATCCTCACTAGCTTATCCTCCTCCCCCAACTCCATTACAGCATCACTTGCAACAGGGGGGAGCCTAGAGAAAAGCCAAGGAATCAACTGATTCCCTGTGATACCCTGAATCCCATGATTATACTCAAACATTGCTAACCGATCCAAAACAGTTTAGTCTCATACATACCAATCATTTCCTTTGGCATACAGGATCTCTTAGGGCTGGAAGACCTAGAAGATTCTGGGAGAGAAGCATTCTCCAAAGACAATGGCCACATTACGAGGTGGGCATTAAGGGATTACTGGCACTGGTAAGGGCACCAGTGCCGGTATTCCCTTACCGCCCTACTATGAGTTCCCTTTGCGGGTCCTTCCTTAACGCCTGTTTTTTTCAGTACGGGACCCGCAAAGGAACTCTAGAACTAATAACGGTACCCTATGGGGGCTCAAATGGGAATGGGAAATTGCCCTGGTGAATGGGGAAGTATCGGTCCTGCCAACCTTGGAATGGACCGGTAATTGCTCCATTTACCAGGGCGGAGTCGGAACGAGTTTGGAGGCAGCCATGGCGCTAAAAGCGCCATGGCTGCCTCCAACCTTGTAATGAGGCCCGATATCTTCATCTCTAACGCATGAGCCATCTCCATTTCCCTGAGCCTTAACTCTTGATGTTTCATGGCAGTTTGTGCCTCAATACGTTTCACTTCCAATTCAAGTCTAACTTTCTCAAGGGCAATAAATTCAGGAGTGAGTGTAGGACCTCATGGGGTCCCTGTGGACAGAGGTTGTGGCTTCTGGGCAGGTAGAGGAGTGGTAGGCCCTTCTGACCCACTCTCCAGACTTTGTTTTCCCAATAACTTAGCAACCAGTTCAGATTTCTTTCCTTTACCAGAGAGGCTCTGTTCTCTACACATGGTTCTCAAAACCTCAGCAGTGTATGATATGATATTTTATTTCTATTGCGCTCGTACACAAGTGTTTCAGAGCGCGACAAGGCAGGGGAGGGAACAGGGGAGAACAAAACAGTGATATTACTAGGCCCAGTGACATTGAGAACGCGCAAGTGCATGGGAGAGGGGGAGGGGAAAAGTGCATGGAAGGGGGAGAGGTGGAAAGTGCGAAGCAGAAGAGAAACAGATAAATAACAATAAATAAATAATAAAGGCAACAAACAGTGGTAATGCAGCCAGCAATTTGCAAGTGCTAGGTTTAAGGCAGCAGACAGGGTAGGTCTGATAAGTGCAGGAAGAAAAAGGGGGGGGCTGTATGGGTACAGCTACAGACCCCAGTGCAAGGGGTGGCCCGGAGGCAGTGCGGGAGGGTGGCAGGATGAGCAGGTACCTGGGCCCAAAAGACAGAGGGTGGCCAGGTGCACGGTGCCAAGAGAGAACAGATCAGCAGGGGAGAGGGGGAGCGAAGGCAGGAGAAAAGAGGAAGGTCTTGAAGTGCTTCCGGAACCGGAGATGGTTCTCCTCAGGTTTTAGAGTGGCAGGGAGGCTGTTCCAGAGGGAGGTCCCAGCCGAAGACAGAGATCTACCCCCAGCTCGTTTCTTAGAAAAGCAACTGACCCTGAGTGAGTTGGAGGTAGAGGAATGAAGAGCTCGAGAGGGGAGGTATTTGCGGAGGGATAGCTGAAGGTATTTTGGACCCAGGCCCCAGAAAGCCTTGTGGACAATGCAGAGGGTTTTGAATTTAATCCTTGCATCCACTGGGAGCCAGTGGAGAGATTTCAGAGCTGGAGAGATACGATCCCAGGGCTTTGAGTCTTGCAGTCCTATTCTGGATTAGTTGCAGAGGGCGGAGAGTAGAGGCAGGTAGATTTAGATAGAGGTTGTTACAATAGTCCAAGCTAGAGAGAACCAGAGCTTGAGATACCATGAGCTTCTGGGGGAAGGAGAGGAAAGACAGATGACCCCGAGGTTCTTAGCCTCGCAGGTGGGGGTAGGAGGAGGGCTAAGGGAGGCCTGCCAGAGAGTGAGGGGAAAGGATGGTGAAGGTGTGCCGATGAGGAGGATGTCCGTCTTGCTGGCATTCAGACAAAGATCATTGGTGGCACACCAATCTTGAATGGCAGTTAGGCAATCAGAGATGAGAGAGGGAGAGGAGGTGGCAGAGGGCAGCCGGAAAATGAGTTGAGTGTCATCAGCGTAGCACTGGAAATTTGAGCAGAAAATGGCAATGCAGTGGGCGAGAGTTGCCAGGTATTGGTTGAAAAGCCAGGGCGAGAGGTTAGACCCCTGGGGAATACCACAGGTAGAGAGGAAGATTCGATGAAAGGAAGGACCCAAGCTGGACCTGGCAGGGTCGATCTGAGAGGAAAGAGGTCAGCCAGGACAGAGCCTGATCAGTGATACCCAGGTTTTCAGGGAGACGGTTGAGCAGGATGGTATGGTTGACCGTGTCGAAGGCAGAAGAGAGATCGAGGAGGATGAGGACAGAGGGAATGTTAGAGTCAAGGTTGGTGAACAGATCTTCACGGATGTTTAGGAGAGCAGTGTCCATGCTTCTGGCAGCTCTGAAGCCAGACTGGTGGTCATGGAGTCAGCCAACCGAATTGGAATGAAGGTTAAGCCGAGAGATGGCCAACGTTTCCAGGAGTTTGCCAAGAAAGGGAGTAATGGAAATGGGCGATAGTTAGCAGGACAAGAAGGATCAGCTGTGTGTTTCTTGAGAAGAGGATGCACAAAGGAGCGCTTCAGAGGAGAGGGGAAGAATTCAGAGGCAAAGGAGTGGTTGCAAAAATCAGCAAAGGCCGGAGCGAGGGTGTCAATGTGGTCCTTGATGGTTTTAGAGGAACAGGGATGAACCTGTTTTGAAGAGGCTTTCATAGATCGGACTTGTCTAGCAACCTCGTCAGGGGTGAAAAGAGGAAAGGACAAGAAAGATGGTGGGAAGGTGGCTAAAGGAGGGTCAGCAAGCACAGATGGAGAGGGAAGAGGAGGAGTGTGGGTGGAGATGTCCTGGGTTGAGAGGCAAGGGCATTGCAAAGAGCCTGGGAGGCAACAGGAGGGGTAGAGACTGCAGCAGGGTTGGCCAGCTCCTTGCCGATTTTAAAGAGTTTGGCTGAGTTGTTAGATGTTAGATGCCGCAGAGACACGAGCTTGAATATGGACTCTCTTCTTGGTGAGGACAGAGAGTCGGTATTGCCTTTGTAGCAGGCGACAGGCCAGTTTGTCAGAGGATGAACAGGAAGACCTCCATTTCCTCTAAGATGCCCTACACTTAAGTTTAAGTGCAGCTAGGTCAGAGTCATACCAGGAATTGCACTTGGCTTTGGACTTCAAACGGATCCTCATGACAGGGGCAAGAGCATCAAGCGTATCAGAAATTGAAGAGTAGAGCAGAGACAGGGCTGTATCAGGATGAGAGACAGCCAAAGGTGGAGAGGGGGGAGAAAGTGGCTGCAAAAGGCTCAACTGACACACGCTTCATGGGCCGGATGTCCGAGAAGGTTGGTGGCAGTGTAGTTTAAGAGATTCTCTTCACTATAGTTTTCCATACTTGACATGATTTTTCAGTTAATAGATTATTGTGGTGTTTAGCCTTGTGGTTAGTTGACCCAAGGTAATAGCAGCACTCTAAGTGTAATCTCTATACTTGAACATCCCACCGCTGTACAACAGTGTTAGGCTGAATCCTGTGCAGTGCCCTTAGGGACCACTACACACAATTAAGACTGCAAGTGGTAGTACAATTTCACCTTTGGTACAAGCCTGTACTAGACAGAAAGAGTGGTGGCAATGGCTGAGCAGCCAGACTTATCTCAAGAGAAAATGAGCAGTAGTAGAGATTACACAAAGGACTACAATTACTGTGACTCAAACACACGCTGACTCAAGTTTTCTGGTTAAAAAAATATAAGTACATTATTTTTAAACCATCTGTTCATAAAACACTTCACTTCTACTAAAATAAACCCACACTTCAAATACACTACACACAACCAATTCCCCTTGTGCAGATCAATTCAAGGTAAGTACATTTGGATTTGACAGACCGGTGTTGTGAAACAAAGACGTTACCGGGAGTACATACGCAATCACTTTTTGACAGTAATGACAGTTCGGTCTTACGAAAGATAAGCGTACCCGCGGGAAGAAATGTAACTGAAGTCAAAACACACTTAGCACGTGAATTAACACAAGAGAATTGGGGGTAAAAATTATAGGCAATACTTTTGTCAAGTATGTATAACTGGGGGGATGGTAGCCGCCGAAAGAATTGAACCCTTCTTGAATTGTAGAATGTTATACTGATTACAGGGAACTGCGATGGTGTTAAAGATAATCACCCTATTCCCAGCATGCAAGTGTTTCAAAAATGTGCTTACATTTAAAGAGATAACAGATTTGTTTCTGAATAAATCATAACAACTGTTATTAACCCCTTAATTCAGGGGACATGTGTTTATTTACATGTATTGTAAGTGAAAATCAAGTGGACAACATATACACATAAAGAAAAATCATTGTAATTATATGCAATCAAGGAATGGAGACAATGTTCAAATCCAAGTTTACCCACATCTAAACTGAGTAAAGGTCCTAGGAAAGGAGTGTAAAACCATATTGGATTTAGCAAGAAATTGCTTTCTTCATGAAAAACATTCTTAAAAACAATTGGTTCCTAATATTTAGACCGGAAAAGTTGATCATAGGCAGTTTACTGATTCTGCAGTCTTCTAACAAGCATAGATAGATTGTGATACGTCCAGTGTTTGCACAACTAATTGTGATGCACTGACAACAAACAAATTGACAAACAAGATTTAGTACATTTTGCTGTGTGGATGGCGTTTGTTAACTATTAACATGACATTTTGGTTAGGCAAAGGAAGTGTTCCAAGTACTTTGTTCTTGGGGAGATCAGGGCCTAAAATTTTGGTAGTTAATCAAGCAGAATTTTGTTGTTTATGGTGAATTAATACACATTAGTTGGGTGGTGACCAATCCGGGAGTACATACACAATCACTTTTTGACAGTAATGACAGTTCGGTCTTACGAAAGATAAGTGTACCCGCAGGAAGAAATGTAACCAAAGTAGAAAACACACTTAGCACATGAATTAACACAAGAGAATTGGGGATAAAAATCATAGGCAATACTTTTGTCAAGGCAGATAGAATCAGAGGGCACCTTCTAACCAGTAGATAAAAGTCAATAGGCCTGCGCCAGTGTCAAATATAACAGGGGGTCATGTTGCCGAGGATCACACAGTTAGAACAGTACACCATTCGAGATTGCCAGGAGTACTTAGATATTGTCACAAAGGGAAGCAAAAATTATAAGAGGGAAGGAAGAAAAGGACAAGCCTTTGGTGAAGAAGAAGGGTTCACCCCAATTCCTCTAAATCAAACACAGTACCTTATTCGTTGAAGAAAGCTGGTGCCACGGCAGTTGTTGGTGGTAGTTCCTGCAGACTCACGGTTCCTGGAGCTTCAGTTGTGTGGACAAGAAGGAGGACCTCTGGACCGATCTGTACTACCCAGGGATGAGGCCAGCAGCAGCGAAGCAACGGTGAATAAAAGGTGCGCTCCTTTAAAACAGGAGAGGCTCTTCATATTGCTATCCGGACCAGTACAGCTGTGTGCATCGATTTCGACCAAGAAGAGGATCCTCTGGCTGTGGAAGGTGAGCTGGTTGATCCCACTAGGCTCAAGGGAAGAAGACTCTGGACTGGATCGTCTCTGTCGCTGAAGGGTAGATAGCTCAGGACTGTAGCAGGGTGTAGTATTGCGGTAAGCGGGATCGCGGACACAGTGAATTTGAGGATGTAAGTATTTATTGTGCTGGGCAATTACAGGTATCTACATCAGGCCCCACCGGCTGGTGCATGCAGGTCGTTGGTCTTTGAAACCCGCATCTCCCCCGTCACCGGCGCCGTCACGTTCCATAAGACGCTCTCTTGTCTCGTGCGTCACCAGCTTGCCGCAAGGTTATTATAGCCAGTGAAATGTACGATACTACACATCTCCCCTTATTAACTTATCTAATACTACAAATTTAATGTTCAAAATATAGACAGTCTTCTATTGACTCAATGATCCCACACAAAGTCTGTCAATCCACGAGGATCAGGAATGATTCTTCCTCTGCTTGATTTGCGTGAGATATCTGTTTTGGGCTTTGGCAAGGAAACACTTTGCAAGTTCTTCTTATTCTCTACATTCCTACAATATTCTTTCACATCACTAGAACTATCATTACCATTGACTCTCTCCTCATTACCATGTTTTGGCACATTCACTTTAGGCATATCCCAGACACATACCCTCTCCATATTCCAGACTCTACCATCTTGAACCCTCACTGCATGCTTAAACACTTCAACCACACTGACAGGTTTTGACCACTTGCACGGACCATTTCTCAAAACAGGTGGAAGCTTGATTCTCACCAAGCCTCCGACTACCAATGGTGACTTCTTCACATTTCTGCCCATGGATCTATCATAAGTTTCCTTGTTCTTCAATTGCATAGTTCTAATGTTCTCACACACATCTCCAAAATCCTTTTTTATTACAGTCATCCTTTTTATCCAGGATGGCGTCAACTTAGTGTTGGCCTTCCGACCTCTACTCATTTCAAATGGTGACAAACCTGTGGTACAGTGTGTTGTGAAACGATGAGCATTAACCTTTTGTCTGACAGCTTCCTCCCATCTCACACCATTTGCCCAGGCCCATCTCACCGCATCTTTTAGCACTCTGTTAAAACGCTCTACTACTCCATTTGTCTGCGGGTGGTATATTGCACTTCTTTTGTGCACAATGGAATTTTCGGCACAAAACTTTTGCATTTCTTTCGAACGGAACTGGACACCATTGTCCGTTAATATACTCTTTGGTAAACCTTCCCTTCCACAGACCTCTGCTAGAAATTCAACTACCATTTTGGCAGTCATGCATGGTTTGATCATAACTTCAACCCATCTAGTCAATAGATCGATGATTACTAGGCAATATTGTTACTTTCCATCGCTGCAAATTGGGCCTAATATATCCATACCCAGGTCGTCCCATACATTACTCGGGAGATCTGTAACTACCATGGGGTATTTTTCATTCACACACCCTCTATCACTCTCTTTGCAAAGGATACAATCACGTATAATTCTTTCGATTTGCAGATCATATCCTGGCCACTAGAATTCATCACGTATTCTTCTCTTTGTCTTCACAACACCCTGGTGACCTTCGTGGCCCAGCGTAATGATCCTTTGGCGCAGACTTGCAGGTGGAATGATTCTGTCACCTCTCATAATTCTATTATTCTCCACCTTGAGTTCATTTGCTACTTTCCAAAATTCTAACAGCCCACTTTCTTCATACTTGGCTTTGACTAACGGACTGCCACTTAATATGATCTGTCTCAATTTCCCAAGTGATATGTCTGATTCCTCTGCATCTTCCCATTCCTTCTCCGATATGGATAGATCTTCAATATTAAGTACGACTTCTGAATTCATATCTTCGTCATCATTTATCTCAGAAACATTGGTGAATCTTGAAAGACAGTCGGCAGCACGATTTTCCGTTCCTGGTACATACTTCACCACACAGTTGTATTCCTGTAGGAGTATGACCCACCTTTTTATGCGATTCGAAACATTTTCCAAACCTTTATTCATTATGACGTGGACCAATGGCTTGTGGTCCGTGTGAAATTCCACTTTTGCACCCCAAATAAAATTTCGAAATTTTTCTGCAGCCCATTTGATAGCCAATGTTTCTTTTTCAATGGCTGCATATGTTTTTTCTGCGCCTTTCAACAGTCTAGATGCAAAAGCTATTACTCTCTCCTTGACATTGATCTCCTGTGTGACCACTGCACCAAGGCCTACATTGCTGGCATCTGTTGTGATGATTGTTTTCTCTCCACTCCTGAAATTTTTCAGTGATGGTGCCTTATTCAACTTATGTTTTATCCATTCAAATTCTTCTTCGCATTCTGTATCCCATGCAAATGACTTCCTTTTCAAAAGTTCCCGGAGTGGGATGGTGTGTATGGCAAAATCGCGCATGAATTTTGAATAGTACTCGGCCATGCCAATGAAAGTACGCACTTCCTCCTTAGATTTGGGTCTTGGCATATTTTCTATAGCATCTAATAGTTGTTTCTTCGGCCGTACTCCTTCAGCTGATATAGTATGTCCTAAATATTCAATTTCGCAACAATCAATTTTGCATTTCTCTTTACTTAATGTCATTCCAGCTTCATAAAGTTTCTTGCACACATATTGCAATCTCTCATCGTGTGTCTTTTGATTAATAGCATGTACTAGTATGTCATCCTGGAAACATATGACACCCTGGTCTTCTGCAAACAGGTTATGCATGATCTTCTGGAAGACAGATGCAGCTGATATAAGTCCAAACGGTAACCTCTTATATTGATATAAGCCATCTGGTGTGATAAATGCTGTCATGCACCTAGATTCTCTATGTAATTTTACTTGATGGTATGCTGAGGTCAAATCAAGAGTGGAGAAATGTTTCGATGGACCAATGGTGGAAACTATTTCTTGGATGTTGGGGAGTGGGTGTCTGTCAGGAATTACACATTTATTTAGCTCCCGCATGTCTACACATATCCTCAATTTCCCAGATTTCTTCCTCAGGATAACTAATGGAGATACCCATTCACTGGCATCAATACTTTCTATGATACCTTGTTCTTCTAGGCTTTTTATCTCCTTTTTTACTTCCTCTCTCATGGATAAAGGAATGTTGCGAAGTCTCTGTGCTACTGCAACACAATCAGGCTTCATCTTGATTTTGTGCGAGTAACCCCTCAAACATCCAATCTCATTCTTGAAGACACTTTTCAACATCTCTTCGTTATTTTTTGTCTCACTCATTCTCATGTGTTTTCCTGACTTTCCATTGTCAATGTTCATTACTGATTCATCAGCACCGGCATCCAATTTAACTTTGAGTATGCTTTGATGATTCCAGCTTAATAAAGGAATTCTGCCTGTTCTTGTAATATAGATTTTCCCATTAGCCTTCCTATCTTTAAACTTGAGTGCACCCCAAAACCATCCAATAACATCAATTTTTATTCCACCATAGGCTCTAGGCCTTATGTCAGCTTCATGTAAGTATTCATGTCTTCTTTTATCCCACATATCTTGCGGTATCAAAGTGTATTTTGCACCAGAGTCAATCATCATGTGCATATTCACTCCATCAACACACACCATAGCTTTAGGACTTTCCAATTCCTCTTCATGCTCTTCGTCCATTATGACAAATACGCACTCTTCATCACCATCATTGCTGTCATTATCATCACCGATCCAATTCATGGAGGTATTTTGTGCTCTGCAACATCTAGCATAATGGCCCTTGCCTTTGCATTTTCCACATATGATCTTCAGTGCTGGGCACTCAGGATTGTCTGCCCAATGATCTGTACCATCACATCTAAAACATTTTCCAGTATTCTTCCTTCTTGGACTGCTCCTTTGTCTTCGTGAAGGGGAACTCCTCCTTCTCGTGTGTATCTTGGGTACTCCTTTGCTCCTTCTGTCTTCATTCCACGAAGGTTTACGAGTTTTGTCCCACTTGTTCTTCCCACTGGTTACATCCATCACTTGGGCTATTGATTCATTATTCTTGTTAATGTTCATATTACCATTACTCTTTGGCGCATCATGTTTGACTTCGATAGACTGTACACTGTTCTCTAGTTGTTGAACACATTTCTCGGTATGTTCAACTTCTTTGGCTATTCTTAAAACTGTATCGAGGGGTGGATCGTCTTCAGCCCACAACTTTTCTCTTACCTTGCTGCTTCTGCATTCCAGCATAAACTGATCACGTAATCTCTCGTCCAATTGAGCATTAAATTTGCAGGTCCTGGCCAATTTTCTTAAGGTGGTTATGTATTGTTCAACACTTTCACCTTCTTCTTGGACTCTTTTCCCAAACTTGTAACGTTCGAGGATGGTGCTCAATTTTTTTTCATAATGTCTGCTCATCTTTTTTACCGCACATTCATATTCATTCAAATCTGCGCTATCTTCCGGCGACAGTTCAGGTAAGTCTTCAAATTTTTCTTGCCCAGCCGGCCCTAGACAGTGCAATAAAAGTGACTTTCTTTTTTCTATGCTGCAATTTTGTCCACACACCACCCCTGAGTAGTGTTCGAAAGCTTTAATCCACCTCTTCCATGGAATTGATGGTTCTCCCACTTCTGACAGGAAAAACATGGGGGGTGGAACACCACTGAATGCCATGGTAGACTATGCGCGTAGATTTTATGTTTATTGGGCAATGCAGTTCAACTGAGGTTTTCTACTGTGGCAGTACAATACTATGTGATAATAATTCTCCTTATTATTACTCTGTGTGTCTTGAAAAGTCGAATAGGCACTTTATGATGTGTGCTCTCCTTGAATTTAGTTGTAAAAATATGTGTTCAAATTGTTTTGTTGACTCTAAGCACGTATTTCTCTCAGTGCCCTCTATACTGAGTTTTCCATAATATGCATATATATGGAACTTCCCTTAGTACTCTTCTATACCATGTAATACGGTAGTTTTCCTATCAGTATTATCAGTAGTGATAGGTTGGCCTTTGTAAGGCGGAGCTACAGTCCAGAAAGGGCGGAGACTTACTTGTATAGGCTGCTGCAACGCTAGGGGAGCAGAGCGGCCTCTGTAGATCAATCCGTTCTTCCGGTTGAGGATTAATTAATGTGGCCGCTGCAACGCTCGGAGAGGAGAAGCGGAGCGGCCACTGGGGATGCAGCACTTGTCACGGACTCGCGGTTCTTCAGGGAGCGGTGGAGCTTGGATCCTCGTCGCCACTTGTAGTATTGCGGTAACCGGGATCGCGGACACAGTGAATTTGAGGATGTAAGTATTTATTGTGCTGGGCAATTACAGGTATCTACATCAGGCCCCACCGGCTGGTGCATGCAGGCCGTTGGTCTTTGAAACCCGCATCTCCCTCGTCACCGGCGCCGTTACGTTCCATAAGACGCTCTCTTGTCTCGTGCGTCTCCAGCTTGCCGCAAGGTTATTATAGCCAGTGAAATGTACGATACTACACAGGGCTTCACCGGGACTCGAGTGTTGCAGCAGCCGTCTTCTTTTCCGCTTCTCTTCGGTTCTTGCAGTTCCAGTGGCGACTTTGACTTCCAGCCCAAGAGTCCTGCGTTTTATGCCAAAATCCTCCATTCACATAGCCTGGCTGCCAATCACTCAGCAGAGGGGTTGTCCGGCCCGGACAACCACCTCAGCCAATCGACACAAAGTGTGACTTGGGTCTCCAAGGAAACCCTGTGCATGGGGTGACTAAACCCCTCCCTCACTTCAACCCACCTAGACACCCAGACGCCAAAGGAGGGCTTCTGGACAGAAGCCTGACAAAGGTTGGTGAACAAAGAAGGCAAACCTGGTTTGGCGCGAAAAGTAAAACACAAGAAGGACTTTAACAAAAAGAAATGGCTGCTAAACCCGACCGGAGCCAAAATAAAGAGCATTTGGTCAAGCGGGTTTATGTTTGAGGCTAATATAATAGCAAAAACAGTACCACGTTTATATATAATAATCGCGGTAGAAAATTTAGGGTAGATACCACTGCCACCAGCCAAGTCTAAATGTTATGAGAGCAAAACAAAGCTCCAAGAGGCACAGACAAAAAGGGGTAGGAATTAACCCTTTCCAATACTCCATGTAAGATAGGGTGTACTGGGTCTGTAGTTTAAAGCGACTATATAAAGTTAATGGCAACTTTACATGTTTCTGGGGGACAGTAGTCAGCCCCAGAAAAATGGAGTCAGTAGGAAGTCTCAAAGACAACCCTGTGTCACTGCACTGAAGGTGCTGTGTAACACCCACAAAAAGTGGGGCTCATGGAGTGGTGTGGCTCCAGAGCTCAAGATCACACAAAAAGTAGAAATACACATGGCAAAACACATGTAAGAGTGGGAAAAGGCTCATATTTTTAAAAAAGCTGGCGAGGGACTTAATAGGTGAGGGAAATTAGCCATAAATGAGAATTCTCCCTAAAAATGCATTCCCATCCTCTCTATCATAATAGCCTGTTCGGGAATACTTTCTTGAACAGAAATCGCAACTAAAACAGCTGATTCTTCACCTTCTTCTATATATTTCTTAGCCCATGCGTACAATTCTCTTTTTCTAGCTTTGGATACTGCGTTACGAGTCACTATTCTTGAATCAGCACCCACTCCTTCAATCAATGCAAGTGGAGCAGTACAACTTGGAAAAGGAAATTCAGGCAAATCCTATTCAATAGGTAGTGGAGACACTACCGCTGGTGATAAAGATGGAATTATGGGAACAGCAACTGGCGGTAAGGGTAGAGATGCAGAAGGGGGAATGACAACAGGAAGAGGAACAGCAACTGAAGGAGGAGGAACAACGGGAGGAACAGGAATTACAACGGGAGGAGGTGCAACAACGGGAAGAGGTAAAACAACAGGGAGAGTCACATAGGGAGGTGGTGCAATAGCAACAGTCCTACACACATTTGAAAGATTATCGATTAGTTCGTCTGAAGCATGAAAGTCCTGAGACAGATATATTTTCTGTACCCCAAGGTGAACAGCCCTATACATACTTAAAATAGATTCTGACTGTTTCTGTTGATTATACACTAATGCTTTCTCTGAGTTAGCCATATGTTGACGTGCATGTTTCTCTTTACTCTTAAATTGCTGCATATCTTTCTTTCTCCGATTCTTAATTAGATCAAATTCTGCAGACCTAGCCATTTTCTTTAACAATATAGACTCTAAATACTCTATACGGGCAATTTCAAGACTACCATGAACTTGCCACTGAAGTTCGGGAGTATGCCTAGTTTGTCTGTGGCAAATATCATTGAATACTATACTACCAAGGCTGTACTTACAGTACATGGTACACGACGGCGAACCCTCTGGTGGCGCCGGTCGGCCATATTCCAAAGATTGTCTGTCTCTGCGGAATAAATCCCTGAAACAGGCAGACAATTTCCCAGGCATGTCAGATCATTGGTGTTACCTGGCGTTGTTTGTACTTGCAAGAACAAATCTGCAACCAATATCTGGATTCTTAGGAATCGGGGCACAACTCACCTGATTTCAAGACAAAGGAGTTCCGATCAGATTACAAAGGATCGACGTGGCTGGTGATTCCGGCAAAAATACCTGCCTCGATGTGGGGACCTTCATCAAGATGTCCTCTCGAACCACTTGCTCACCGTTCAGGGATCGGATTGTGCAGTACTCTCGAGGTGTCGCGTCTCATACAAAAAGGGGCCCCTTTCTCAAGCTCAGATCCCGTGGGGATTAGCGGGGTGACATCAATCTTGAGGGTGCCTATTCGGGCACCATCTGATAGATCAGTAAGGAATATCGAGGCTTAGTACCACCAAAAATTGAATCCGCCCGTCACGAAGTCAAAGTTATGAATATAACTTTATTCTGTACAGATTTAAATACCAAAGCAGATAGCTATCTGGCTCCCATGTGCCTCGCAGTGTGTACCAGGTGACACTGTGAGGGGAGTGAGTACTGTTCATCACAAAGCATGCAGTATTTATACACAGTCCTGGTCATAGCCCAGCCTTTCTCCATACTAATAAATTACAAATTTGGGTTCGTGCCCAATTCACATAACAAATATAACAATAGTAGTATACACTTTTGACATGTCCTATCCTTGAAGATTCAATGGTGAAGTTGGTTCTCTAGCTTAGGTTGATTCTAGTTTCAAGAAACAAATTCAATAGTTTATTGCTAAGGCACATATTTTTAGTTTGTCTACCATTCAGTTCTGATGTTTGTATGTGGCTGATGCTATTGATGCAGACAACACTTTGAATTGAGGTTCCCTGTGGCTCCAGGGTTCCTTAAGCATACTGGCAAACTTTGTTGTATTCAGCTGTGTAGATCTTTCCTTGTTTCTTGAACTTTAGGATAAGTCCTGTTTCAAGAAACGCACAAAGGATTTCTTCCAAAACTCACAGCTTTAGTTACTTTGCATTTTATGTCACTGTTTGAGGGAGGATGAGTCTGTAGACATAGATAATACTTTGAATGAGAGTTCATTCTGACTACAAGGTCTCTTTACACAGAACAAATAGTCTGCTCTTGGCAGCTCTAGTGTTGACATAGGCTCAAAGGTCAGTCTGATCTGGCAGCTGAAAACATGGGTAATCATTTATGAACAGAGAGCAAGAGTCAGAATCAAAATGGCAGATGTTTTCCAAAATGGCGGCTAAGTCATTTCTGTCTAGATCTAGTTAAGCATAGGTTTTTGATACAAATGAGAAATGGCTCAGGCAGTATTTGTGGGAATATGGTTTAACATCCCGACATGGAGACTTAGGGTTGAGGCACTTAAAGATGCAGGGTTTTGGGAACACCTGAGTACAGAGGTGAAAGAATATTTTGAGCACAATACAGGCAGTATGGAATCTGCAGGTACAAAGTGGGAGGCTTTTAAAGTAGTGGGGAGAGGAGCAGCTATTGCAAAATCAAAAGGGATACAAGATGTCATTACACAGGATCTACAAAAAGCAGAAGACAGACTGGAAGCAATAGAATAGGCGGGAGTTAGGTCCCTAGAGGAGGCTAAGGAGGTGTCCTTCCTACAGGAAAAATGTCGAGATCACTGAGCTACAGGAGATTTGTAGAAAGACAACATGCTGAAGGGGACAAGCCTGGGCGGCTGCTAGCCTGGCTTCATAGGAATGAGAATAAACGGGAGACAATTAGAGCGATTGTGGGAAAGGACGGTGAATTGTGCGAGATGCAGGAGGGGATGAACACATGTTTTTATGATTATTACAAACAGCTGTATGGGGAAACCTAACAGTGTGACATGTCTGAGATAGAAGAAGCATTGTTAGAAATGAGTCTCCCCAATCTCAACATGGAGGAGAGAGATAGGCTAGAAGGCCCCATCACCATAGAAGAATTAGAGTATGTGATAAAAGAATTACCGACGGGCAAAGTCCCAGGAGTGGATGAGCTTCCCAGTGAATTCTATAAAGAATATAGGTCCCACTGCTAGCAATGCTAAACGAAGCGCTGATTAGGGGTCTCTGAGAGATTCGATAATTGTTCCCCTCCTTAGACCAAACAAGCCGGTTACGGAATGTGGCTCGTATAGACCCCTTTCATTAATGAGTCTTACTGCTGGAATGGCAAAAAGGCTTAAATCGGCCTTCGCCAAGCTTATACATTCGGACCAAACAAGATGTGTCTGACCCAGAAATATTACAAATAACCTAAGAAGGCTACACCACATAATAGATTGTACCCAAGGAGATACGCAACAGGTGGCAGTGACATCGCTTGATGCAGTTAAGGTGTTTGATTCAGTCAGATGGCCTTGGCTAGTAGTGGTGCTAGAGAGGTTCGGTATCAGACTCTCGTATATCAAGTGGGTGTGCCTGCTGTATAATCAAACGATAGCGAGGATCAAAAGCGGCACAATCATCTCGGAACAATGGAAATTAAGCAAGGGCACGAGGCAAGGATGCCCGTGGTCCCCAATGTTGTTCATTTTAGCGTTGGAGCCATTAGCCATAAATTTGCGGGAAGAATATGGGGAGGCTGGCATAATCACACCAGGAGGGCGATATTTTATTTCGTTGTACGCGGATGATACGCTCCTGTACCTGCAGCACCCCGAGACAAGTATGCAATACATCCCGGACATGATGGAGTGCTCTGCGGCCTTGTCAGGCATAACAATCAACCTGCAGAAGTCAAGTCTGTTCCCTTTGGGGGGATATGCCAGGAGGCCAATGCACACCCTGCCGGTGCTACCCATTAAATGATTAAATGGGAGGTAGACACATTTAGGTACTTGAGTGTGGACATTTATCATGATCCTAAGACAGAATACACACAGAGCACGGTGAGAGCAGTAGACAAAATTGAGAGCTCCATATCTTTCGGGGCCAAATTGCTGCTGTCCATGGGGGGGAGAGTGGCATTACTGAAGATGGTGGTGCTGCCGAGGTTCCTTCATTATTTTGAAAATGTCTTATTCGCGATACCGAAAAGGTTTTTTAGAAGGCTGAATGATAGATATGGGAGCTTCCTATGGCATAATTCGAAGTGCAGGGTGGTCCTGGGGAAGCTTCAGAACTCATATGAAAAAGGGGGAATAAAGGTGCCTCATTTTGAAGTATATTTTGTTGCCAGCCAGTTGCAATTTGTATCCAAATGGCTGTCTGATGAGCGAACACCAGAAACACTGTTACTGCAGGCCGAGAGTGCTCCGTTCTTCCTGAAAGGAGTGATATGGCTAATTGACCCTTGTGCAAAACCAACCAACATACTTTGCTGTTGAGGCTGGGGTGTATAATCTGGCTCAGGGCCGGCCAATTGCTGGGGAACACCACACTGTATTCCCCACAGATCCTGTTAGTGGGGCTGGAAGGAGTGGATAAGCAATTGAGGTTAAATGTGAGGAAGTACTGGGAACCGAACAGAGTGGCGACGGTGGGAGATGTGCTAAAGGAAGGGTTACCCAGGGAGTTTGAGTAACTGGCAGAAGACACTGGGGTGAACCGAGGGCAACACCTTACGTATTCCTGCCTTCTAAGGAGTGGTAGACGCAGATGGCCAAAGACCACAGCGCCCTTGCAGTTAGACGAGACGATAGAGACATTTTATGACGTATCAGAAGGAGGTCATGAAGTCTTGAGGATATATGAGCTACTGATGTCCAAGCTGGGAGATGCGTTATTGCAGATGAGACGTAGCTGGGAAACAGAATTACAGGAACCAATGTCAGAGGCAATGTGGGTTAAAGCGATGGGGTACCACAAAAAGGTGTCCAGAAATGCATGTTTACAACAGATTCAATTACATGTGACCCATAGAACATATCTGACCCCGAATAGACTAGCTAAGTTCGGTCAGGCAGCAGCACAGTCATCCCTGAAGTGTGGAGAGATTAACGCAGATCTAGTTCATATGTTCTGGGCTTGCACAGAAATTAGAAGATTTTGGGAGGAGGTAGCCCAAGTGTTAGCACGGGTGGATATCACCTTGGATATTGGATCCCCACTGGCATGTCTGCTCGGGGGCTTCACAAAGCCTAAGAGAGCGAGGCATGTGAGTAAGCTTAAGGATTTGGCAAATATACTTTGATGGGATGGAAGGCACATGCGATGCCAGTAGTGCAGGTGTGGTAGATGGACCTTCTGAAATGGGCAAACGCAGAGACCGTGATGTGGCAAGAAGTAGGGGGTCAGGACATGGACAAAGCGACGGAGGAGTGAAAGCTTGGAGGCAGTTGATAGCGGAGTTAGCCATTCTGAACAGGACGCTATAGAATTGGAGAATACTCCCGTACAGGAGAGACAGAAGCCAAAGTGGTTGCTAATGGATAGAGTAGTGAAGCAATGGAACTATTGAGTGTGACATAGGCCGGGGATAGGGTGGGGTCTTTGGGAGGAGTGTGGGGAGCAGACGACCAAGACTGGTTGCGAAATGTGACGTACATGTTTATACAAGTCGGTAAGTTTCTGTGTTTATAAATTAATAAAAATTATTTTTAAAAAAAAGATAATAGTCACCAGCCTTTTTTACGATCACCCCCATATAGGACAGTGCCCAAGGGAAAAGTCCATCAAACCAATCACCTTCTTGTATGCCATACTTCAGTTTGCATGTGCGATCCGAGGGTGGGTAGAGCTCCTATTATCTGCATCAGGGAGATGTTCTCTGCGTTGTTTGGAGGCACGAACATGCAGCAAGAATCGCCACTTTTTCAGTAAACCCCTGCTTCCATCACCGTGAGCAGATTAAGCACATACCGGTTCTGAAGAGTCATCAACCTTATGGCACGCATCTCAAACTTGATTGCATTGAGGCCTTGTTCTGTGTCTTCAGCCAGCTGTATGACTTCTCACCTCATGATTTGGAGCCACTTGGCATTCGTGGCTGTCTGGAACCCAGGTAGAAGTGGAGATGCAAAGAACTTTTCTTCTTTACTAAACCGTCTATATTCATTGGGTATTTCTTTGAGCAATTCAGAGGAGTCTTAAAACAGATAGTACAATCTTCTTTTCCTGCACAACTTGCTGTTCTTTTCTTTCTCAGGCAAGAAATGGAAGATGGGGCATGGTAACAGGTTTCTGATGGGCCCCATTGTGGCTGGATCTGACGTTGGTGCAGGCAACGTCTTCAATCCCATTGTAGGGTGTTCTTCAGGGATCACAAGGATTGCTGAGTGCAGCGTGGCCAGTGAGCAATAGCCTGATGTTCACACACCCAGTAGTAGTCCATTACTGCAGTGGTACCTTTTTTGAGGTCTGTGATAAACAGTGTCTTATTGAATTTGAGATTAGTCCCCACGAAAACAATTCCTTCGTTATAAAAGCACAGTTCATAAGTTTCTTGCTGCTGCACTTGTACTGGCTTTTCCATTGCTGCAACCCACGTTAGTTTTGCGACATGATAGTTCCAGAATTGTGCACATACTTTATTCACCTGAGTCAATACCTTATCTCCGAATCCCAGTAACCCTCCTGCTGCGCAACTCATTGTTGTTTCTTTCCACCTGCTGTCTATGTATTTTAGTCCTCGTAAGTTCAGGTATGGCCCCCGCAGAGACTGGGTTCTTTTGGGGTTTTGTTTGCATTGCAGCTGATCAGGATCCATAGTTTCCGATTGAAAATGTTCTTTTCTTCTCTATGTTACATATTTATTTATTTTTTTACTTTTAATATACTTATAGCCAATAGTAGGCTTTGTATATACAACAGAAAAACACAAAACAAACACATGGAGAAGTGGACAGATAAGTGGCAGTCTGCTGAGTCTGCCTGTCTTTCCTTGCTGGCTACTGTTACCTTGCTCCACCCACAGGACTCTCTATAATTGCTATATTTCCTGCAAAGCGGGCCATGAAGTGGCTGTATAAGTGGCAGTCTGCAGTTCACTGGCTGCTGATTGAAGGCTGAAGGACTTGTGTGGCTGCCAACATTCTGTTTTGGTGGATTTCTTGCTTTGGCCTTGGCCCTTCAAGGGTGAGGGTGAGTGCAGTCGACTACTTCGCCCTACTGTGAATCTTGCTGTGGGTTTCGCCTATGAGAATTGCCTCGGAAAAACGACCTAGAGACTGCAGGGAGTCTCTCCCTTTGATCTAGGCCTTAGCTACTATTTTCCATCTAATCAGCCCTTTCCCTCTAATTGGACTGCTGGAAATACCAGTATGAGAGCAGGGCTTAGAAGTCAACTAACCTGTGAAGACCCCATGGAACGAACAGCCTCAAAATGCATTGTGAGTGGTAGCAACTTGGCGCTTTTGGAACCCACCCAGTTACCAATTCTTATTAACTCTTCTATAACACCATGCGAAAATCGTCAACCTCACCTGATAGATCTTGATGTCAGATGTGCTGCGTGCCACGTACTGAACCCCTGCGACCAGCAGATTCTAGCTGATGATGGTCTGGGAACTGAGGCAAATAATAGGAGGAGGGGGAAACACCCAGGAGTTTTTCAAACTGGTAAGAAAATTAGTGTTGGTCATAAAACTCCTGGCCACAAGCTTCCATTTTCCCCAAATGCCGGTCAGCGCTTTATGGACTGTTATTGTGTAAAATCTATTGGATCAAGTACAGAACTTAAATCAGTGGTTCCAGTAAAAGGAATCGCTATGTTGGACCACTCTGTTATAAGAGAACAAAATGCTGTGGTCAGATCAAAAGACCTTACCGACCTCAGCATTATTGAATTTGCAGACTCGGCCATGGATAATAATCTTTTCCCGGGCATTATTTCTAATGGATCTGCTGGAGTTACTGGTAGTGTTATCCGGCAAATTTTCGATGCGCCCAGTCTGGGGTCGCCCACTGACTTAACTAACTTTATTGACATATACTCTATTACCAAGGAACAGGGATGTTGCTAGGTCTGGAAAAGATCCGGGGCTACCCTATTGTCAGGACTGTCGGGACTCAGAGCTAGCTATAGCCTTTTAGTTGTTGCCCCTTAGCTTCTATCCGGGGATACAACCAAAAGATCCGGGGCTATAGTCCCCTCAGCTGTCCCCTAGCAACGCCTCTGCCAACAAACCAGAAGGACATGCCCTGGTCAGGGCCGACTCATCAGCCGACATAGATGATTTCTCAGGAAATGCTCCAATGCACCATACCCTTCAGGAAGTAGATTAAAGAATCAAGCTGACTCACCCGACTGTCTCTGCTTTGAACATGGTCTTGAGCTTTTTTGTCGCTCTATATGACAAAATGTGGAGCGAGATGAAGACAACCTCGTTATTGCTGTCTGAGGTGAATGACAATCTTGATTCTTTAGGCCCTGGGTTGCGGTCGCAACTGGAGCTTCCGTCTTTGGTTAATTCTGGAGAAGGTTCTGTGTCACTGCTGCACAATTGCGCCTCTACTGATAAGGCAATTGAGATTGGGAACCATTCTGGGGAATCTATTATGGCTTTTATTCCTCCTGGTTAACCCTTTCAAAGTAACCAACTGATGGATGGTATGTAACTAGCTTCCACAGCAATACCGTAATTGGAGATTATTGATTTAGCAAGAGACTCACCAGTAAGTGGCAACTCTGATGTGGCAGTGGACGTCTCGCCGAGCCCTTCTGCCGCGTTGCCACCTAATAAATCGAATAAGACAAAAGTGGCCGAAAATGTAAAGAAAAAATGTCTACTGGCACAGAAAAATATAATTAATGTGCAAAGACCTATCTTTAAACTATTCCTGCCGAGAAACATGTCCCCATTGATGGACGATAGGACACGTCAGCTCATCAGATGGTAAAAGCATTAACTGTAGATTCTACTTCATAGACTGGCCGGGCGTGTGTGATAATAGTGAGAATTTGACTACACTTTTACCCACTCAGCATTTTGTAGATCTCCCTGCTTTGAATCCGGCACACCAAGTAACGCAAAGCGCCGTGCCGCCCTCTAACAGCGCTGAGCGCTCTACTATTGCTTTGGAGCTGGTTGGGCCAATTAAGGAGGGGGCCGAGACTGATACATTGGGTCGGTCTATTTATGAAGCGATGGGCCTAAACAGACGCTCTGTTAATCCAGAGAAATCAGTTCTGACTGCTATACCCCAGGCTTTAGATTTCAGAGTACCAGCTCTCTCAACCAAGCAGGATTATTTAATACAGAACTTGTACTGCCCCGACTCTTTGTATCCTAACCCTACCAACATTAGCCGCCCCCCACTGGCTCCCGATGAGAGGCGACCATTTCTGCAGAATAACAATGTGAAATAGCCATACAATTAAAATTGTTTAGATTTCATGGACCCGGGTGTACAGGCTATGGGGACCTTACCACCAAATATGTATCAGTGGCTGCAGGTGTTGGAACCTTTTCAGTAGATTACATATGCCCACTTTACTTCAAGGAAATAGGGGAAATTTGAACATGACTGAGATTATTAGTACCAAACTGTATAGTAATTCTCAATTTCCAGGGGTCAAGTATTGGGGTCGTAATATTACATGTCAGACTGAGTTGAAAAAAGACCTGAACCCAATCAAAACTGAGTACTCCCTAAAACTAACCCGCCAATTGGGATCCGATATTTTGGAATGTTTAAATAGACGGAATATAGTGATGAATTTTAGAGAGATCCCAGATTTGGCACTACTTCCTTCATCTGATATTGACCGAGTGGCTTTCCCAGATAGTAACCATCCTGGGACCACCATTATTCACTTTAATTCAAACTTAGTGAAAGAGCTCTCGCGAGGATAGCTCAGGGGCAGCGTGCTCACCTTGGAAGCAAGACTACGCGGAGCAACACAGGTTTTATCTACGGGTCCGCACTTAGAAACCTGTGTATTTAGCGTGTTATAAATAACCAATCATAATCAAGCTTGTTTTTACCAGAAGGCTAAGCCTACAAGTCCTTGTTTTTGATGTGTGTAATGTGAGTTCTCAGAACGAGGGATTTATTGGTCCCTTGAGGGAACGTAATATCCTGGCACACCCCATTTATCAGGGGATGAGAACAGTTGCTAATTCAGATGAGCGTGCCGGTGGTAACAACGCTGGCTTGCCATCACTCATGTCAACTCCATTGAGAAAATGTGACCCATAGCAAACCAGAGAGAGCACCTATGGTAAAGAGAGGTATGTTGCTATGTATAAAATAGTGGAAACAAGGGGAAACCACTATCTATTTACTAATCCGGTATTCATTAGTCTCCTAAAGGTGTCTACATTTTTCTTTTTACAGGATACGTGGTTGATTGAGGGTCCCGTTATGGATGGCTATCAGGTCTTCTCTCAACCGGCTAGGGAAACTAATGGCAGGAGGTCCTCGGGGGGCTCTTAATTGCTGTGGATTCTGCCCTAGGAATGAAAGCGGTCGCACTTGCAGATCTTACATTTGGTGTTATGGTAGTCTCTTTAACATCTGATGATCAGTTGCTCAAATTTGTCCTTGTTAATATATATTGGCATGAACGTATTGCTGATCTTAACTCTTTTCTAGAAATGATATTGGAAACCATTTTTATCATGGTGAATCTCTGATAATGATGGAAGGGTGATTGTTGTTGAGGACTTGAATGCTACCTGTGAATTTCAGGATATGGGAATTGAAATGTCAGAAATGTCGTTGGACATGTTCTGCCAGAACTTTAAATCCTAAATGGGTAGGAGTTGGTGTTTGGCTTTTGAGACGCTGAGACCACATCCGCTGAGCGGATAGATTTTGGCGAAACACATAATATGCAAACTTGCTTTAGAGGACTCAGTTCATCGGTTCTGGATTATTTTTTCATTGATGACCATCTGATAAATAGCTGCACCTCCTTTTCAGGATCTATGAATGAATGGAGTGAGCATGGTATTTTAGAGGCCAAATTTAACATTGTTCTAAATGTCAGGGAGCGCTTTAATATGCCTCAATTGAGAACTGGGGAAGCAAAAGGTGGCGTCCTGCCACATACATTTAACTCTTTACATACACATTCTCTGTAAAGGCTTTCTATTTTTCATGCTTTGTATGGAAAAATCTGTTTTTTAGCTAGCTTTCATTCGAAGTAGAAGAGCAAAAACAATTATTGAGTATGCTTAGCTTTTTATTATTTAGCCAGTGTTTTAAGTTGCAGACAAATCGCCACACTTTGCTTTTTTATATGAAGAATGTTTTTTAGGGGAGACAACAAGTTCTGCATTTTTGTTGTGTTCATATTATGAAGATTATAGAAAGAAACACATATTCAGTACATAACCTAGTGATTAAACAGCTACAAAAATATACATATACATGCAAATCAATTGCTGAACAGTGAAAACCATTAAAGTGGGCCTTTTTTTACAAACAAGGTTTTTTTGCAATTGATATATCGAAAGTCAGACCAGTGTTAAATACAAGAACAATCATATTCAAAGGTTGTCATTAAAGTGTCCATCTTTATGTTTTTGAAGAGCTCTGGGTGGTCAGGATTGACAAACGAAGGGGTCACCTAGTCATCGGTCTACGTCTGGATGTAGATCAAAAATAAGGCGGGACATTTTTTTTTCGACGCTCAGGGTGTTCTGTCCCATGACGTTTTGGCAGGATGGTCAAATAGCCTTCTTCATGGGCCTAGACCGGGTCTCCCTATGTGGGGGAACAAAAGATAAAGGGGAACTCAATTAGTGCCGAGCTCTTCTTTGCTGGGGCCTAAAGGCTCAAATACACGCATGAACAAATATAAATTAAAAACCGTTTTCTGGAGAGTGTGGAAACAGGGCATTTCCCATTCTGCAGGAGCTTGAAAACCAGCTACTGACCTGGACTGGGTTTGATGTGGCGCGTCTTCCTAGGAGAGGGAATCGGGGAAGCCTGTATCCGTATTATTAGGGGGGGCTCCTACTATCACACATATCATGTAGTGTTCTGGAACAGACAAGGAAAGAGCAAAGGATAGAACCAGATGCCTGGGTTGTAGAACAAACATAATCTAAATGGAATGCACCAAGGAAAGTAAGTACCTCTGCAGCCTCTAGGGAACAGGTAATGAGAGCCATGTGGCATGTACAGGTGAGATCTGCGGGAGCTGGAGCCTCGTAGCTGGATCCTATGTAAGGAGAAGGGTAAGGAAAGTATATAAGAACTAAGTAGCCCACGTATGTTGAGGCACATCAGGAAATGTTACTGCATGTGCAACGTTTCCGAAGTAATAAGGTGGGTACCTTAGTTAGGTGGACATAATGTCATGCACAGTGGTTGGCGAGGTGTAGATCTTGCAGACGGTCCTGGGTGAACATAGTGATTAAGTTCTCCAGGCGCGTCAAGCCCCGTGCAAAGTTGGAAAAAGAACAAAAATGGAGAGTGGGGTAAGCTACAATGGCTGCAAATCAGCATGGGTAACTACCCGGAACCCCAGGTCTGGGCTCGCGAGTTTGGGACTCGCCCCGTGGTCAGTGCTGGTGAGAGGGATTGGAAACTTACCAGGTGACTGGACCCTGTATCGTATTGTCCGCACTGCGTTAAAGAGGTTCCTCTGCAAGGGGAAGGCGAAGCTCACTCGGCACCGTACAGCTTATGAGCTGTGTTAGACCAATGATGAGCGCATGCAAGTGGGAGAAGTGTACCTACGCGAGGCACATGCGTACGGGAAGCTGTTTACCGTAGTCAGGGCGACAAGGGGAGAAAGGAAGAAGAGATCCCTGGTTGCCGAACATCCTCCTGTCATAGGAGCAATAGCCGGAATAGGGGTCTCGATCTGCCTGAGGTAGGCGCGCACAGTGATGCGGGCCCACCATGTTTACATGCACACATTCAAAATTTTGTGAGGCCACGTGCTCGCTCTGAATAGCCAAATGATGGGCTCTATGGTGTAGAAATCGTAACTACACAAGTGATGTGTCTGGTATAACAATAGAGAGCAAAAACAAAGAGGTGATAGCTGGAAGATTTAGAATGAATCTTAACCACTGGCAATGCTCTGGGCAACCCTCCAGACCACCGTTCTTCACCTGCCAAGCCATTACAGAAGGGGAAAGACCATATGCAAATCAGGCTTGGCCCCACCCCAAAAGGGGCAGTCCAGCCCGAACTGCTAGGCCACATCCCTTCTGCACGAGACCACAAGCATCCCCAAACATGTTTCGCCCTTGTTGGGGCTCATCAGTGAGGCGTAGCTTGGGTCTCTAGGCCCAGCAGGCACGGGACCCACGTCTGGGCATACCCGTCCCACTCGGGGTGACAAAGCAAAAACAAAGAGGTGATGGCTGGAAGGTTTAGAATGAATCTTAACCACTGGCAATGCTCTGGGCAACCCTCCAGACCACCGTTCTTCGCCTGCCAAGCCATTACAGAGGGGGAAAGACCATATGCAAATCAGGCTTGGCCCCACCCCAAAAGGGGCAGTCCAGCCCGAACTGCTAGGCCACATCCCTTCTGCACGAGACCACAAGCATCCCCAAACATGTTTTGCCCTTGTTGGGGCTCATCAGTGAGGAGTAGTTTTGGTCTCTAGGCCCAGCAGGCATGTGAGAGAGGCCAGACTGGCTTGATGTGGGCAAGTTGGTACATCGACTGGTCAATGTGTTTTGTGGAGCATACTGGACCAGGGGTGGGTAATAGCGTAATGCTGCTATATTTTTGTTCGGTAGAAAGAGCACATCTCAGATGTTAGATGACATTTAAATACAACGTACAAAGAGAAACCAAGATGCATCTCTGGAGACCTATATCGACTGTGTCTTGGGGCTCATGCTCATAAACCTCTGATTGTAGAGCTCACCTGACTGGACTAGTAAAAAGTCGAACAGTCTGAGGTGAGATTGTAGAAGCAATGGGAATGCGTTTAGATGGTGACGAAAGAGGTTAGCATGCTCTAAAGCTGGTATCCCACAAATCAACTCATGAATAAAGGGTTGGAATAGCTTCATTGAGGCCTCTGGTGGTCGATTTTAATTTAAAAATCCACCAGGATTCTTTATGGTTTAAGGCATTGGTGGCGTTCGTGGTATTCAGAACTGGTTCTGCAACCCACCAATGCATATCGTCTGCACTATGTTGATATGCAAGATAGTGTGAGACCAGGGGTGCTGAGTGTACTGTGCATCGGATCTGTGATCTATGCTCTCCGATACGCTTGTTCACCTGTCTTTTCGGTTGGCCTACATATCTAAGCCCACATGGGCATTCAATTATGTAGACTACGTTCATAGTTTTGCAATTTGAAAAATGTTTAATTTTCCATTCTTTATCTTCAATCATGAATGAGGTTGTTGTCCTGGTCAATCTGCATACATTACAGGTCCCACAGGGGTGGTGGCCCACTAGCTCTCTCATGCTCCACAATTCGGTCCTTTGTGATTTTTTATTTAGCCTGGCGTGAGTTAACATATCTTTTAGGTTTTTGCCCCGTTTCAATGCCACTCTTGGAATAGGTTCATCCTGTAGACTGAGCTGTACAAGGGGCCAGAATTTCTTGATTAGTGACTTCAGTTTTGTAGTGGTAGGTTCGAAAGTAGTGACACACGTCATCAGTTGTTCCCTTTCCATATTCTGTGCTCTAGGTGGACTCTCGTGGGATGTACTGGTCTCTCTTTTTGGTATTTCCGACCAATTTCCTTGGGCAGCCTCTGGTTTATAGTTTGATTTGGAGTTTATTGGCATGCAGTTCTTTCTAAGCCGCAAGAACTGACCGTAGGGTAAGTTATCCCTTAGGCTTTTTGGATGGTTGCTCCTATAATGTAGGAACGTGTTCCTGTCCGTTTCTTCATTGTACAGAGAGCATGCTAGTTTGTTGTCCCTCACGGCAATTTCAAGGTCTAGGAAATACATTTTTTGGTTGCTTTTACTCAGAGTAAATTTGATTTCAAGAGTTTGCTCATTCACCCAGTTTAGAATGTTGGCCAAGGTGGCGTCATTGTCTTGCCAGATGAAAATTATATCATCCATATATCGAAACCAACAGGAGATCTTGTCTCTGAAAGGATTGTTGGTATTGAGGATGTGTTGCTGCTCGTACTCAGACATCAAGATGACAGTCATGCTGGGGGCGAAAGCTGCCCCCATTGCGGTCCTGCTAATTTGCAGGTAGAACACTTCATCAAAGGAAAAGAAGTTATTTTTCAAGGCCAATTCAAGGACCTCCACTATGAAGTTAATAGGGACTCTTTTTTGTGTCATATGTTGAGTGAGATGGTGGCAGATGCATTCAATTGCTGAACTTTGAGGAATGCTTGTCTACAGGCTTGTAATATCCATTGTGACCAGTAGTTCTACGGATGGAGAGAATGGTTGGTTTTCGAATGTGGCAATGGTAGACATAGTATCCCTTAGGTAGGTTGGTGTCTGTTGGCTTAAAGGTTTTAGGAAGTGGTCCACAAATTTGCAGATGGGCTCCAATATTGATCCACAGCCGGATACTATGGGTGTCCCAGGTGGGTGGAGTTTGTTCTTATGTACTTTGGGAAGGGCATAGAATGCTGGTGTTCTGCCTTCCGAGGTGGTTAGAAAGATCTCTTCCTTTTCACTGATCCAGTCATGATCAAAGGCAAACTTGGTTAGCTTCTGGATTTCGGTTTTTATCTCAGAAGTAGGGTCCTTTTTCAACTTCCTGTAATTGGTTGTCTCATCTAGAAAGCACCTCACCATTCCTTTATATTGGTTCAGATTTTGTACTACAATCCCCCCCCCCTTTGTCGGCCATCTTAATGACTATCTGTTTGTTTGTTGAAAGATTCTTAAGGGCTTTATGTTCCTCTGAGGACAAATTGAGTCTTGGTTTTTGGGGTATTTCTTGAAGCTTTGTCATTTCTTTCCTAATGAATTGTTCAAGGGATACTATGGATGCTGGTACCTCATTTTCTCTTGTGTTGAAGTTGGATGGTACCCGTAGGCCTGAATCTTCCTCTTGTTATGGTGGTTCACTATCTTTAAGGTACGCTTTGCGGCGTATTGTTCTAAAGAAGTTAGATAGTTCTTGGTCCAATTGAAACCAGTTTGTGGTGTTTGAGGGTACATAGGAGAGACCTTTCGCCAAGACCATTGTTTCAGCTTTGGTTAGTTCAATTCCTGATAAGTTGAAGATGGGGATGTCTTCTAATACCTCCATTGTTTGCGTCGTCTCCTGGATGGTTGTCTCCAATTGAGAACTAGTGCTAGTCTGATATAAATATTGCATCTCTAAACCAAGAATTACACTCCATCTTGCAAGTGATCTCATTGGAGTGGAAAATTGAGGTGTTTAATGCAAAGAACTTTGACGGTTTTATGAGTGAAATGGTCAATTGAGTGAGAGGAAACTCCTTAAGTCTAGAGGTAGGAACTTTACCAACCCGACACATATTCACAATGAAGAGCTGGCAGGGACAAAGGCCCTTATGGGAAAAGAGATTAGGCAATTTAAGACCTCATCTTCAGACCTTCTGCTAAAACTGAACCATATAAAAAAAACTAAGCAAAAATATAAAAACGTTTGCAAATCTGTTAAAGTGTACATTATGCAACGGGATGCCAAGGCTATGCTTCAAATCCTGATTGCTTCTAAAGTAGGCGCATTCTGGACCTTGATTAATCATCAAGACTCCATAAATAATGCAGTTTTGGAACACATTTTTTGGGGATATTTATGGAATTCCTTTTAGGAAAGACGATAATGATCACATAATTAATATCACAGCTTCTGAACAGAAATGTCCATTTGCGCTTGATAGAAAAGTTATTTATAACTTACTAAGAAAGTGCAAGAAGTCTAAGCACCAGGGCCAAATGGTCTCACAAATAACACCTTTAAGGCTGACCCTTTTGATTGGAGCAATGTGCTATTCCTGGAGTTTGGGAGTATCCTCAATACCTGATTGCTGCCAGACTCTTGGCGTACGGCAAATTTCTTCCCGATTTTTAAAAGGGACAGCAGCTCTGAGCCTCAAAATTACCGACCCATATCAATAATTGGTGCCGATTGTAAAACAATGTCTTCCCTCCTATTGATACATCTGGAGAAATGGGCCACTAGTATGCATGTGCTGAATAAATAACAGACCGGCTTTCATAGAGGACACTTGACTAACATTAATGGGCAGGATGTACATACCTGGCCTCAATTGACCTCTCCGCAGCATTCGATCGAGTAGATCGGAATAGATTGTGGGCCAAATTGGCTAGCTGGGGGCTGCCTAATGGACTTCTGCGCCTGGTGAGGGGCTTGTATGAGAATTGAAGTTTCCAGATATGAATAAATAAAGAAGGTGATCTGACCGGCAAAATAAGCACTCAGGTGGGTTTGCAACAGGTATGTATTTTAGCCCCATGTCTGTATAATCAGTATATGTCAGATGTGGCTGAATTTCTTGAGAAAGCCGTCTTATTTACTCCAAAAGTTGGTGTTCTGTTCTTGATGGTCGTGTAGATTAATGATACCTCCGTCCCCAAGTACCACACAGGCAGAAATACCAATCACTATCTGTGCAATCTTTGAGGCCACCAGTGTTGTGAGCCGTCAATCTGGAACCAGGAACGCCGGGAGGACCCCTTGACCACTGTAAGGCAATGAGTGATTATTTAAATGATGCAATAGGACAATAATGCAGTATAAAGACAAGTCGTGGCAAGGCTTACCTAAGTGTAATGATGACAAGGGCCTTAATGGGTGTGGTTAATATCGGGGTCAAAGCAGAGTCAGTGAGGCAGGATTCCAGCGAGGCTTTGGGTGGTGGAAAAACACCTGGGCCAAGATGGGCAGTACACGAGGTAATCCTTTAGCAGTCCAGTTAACAAAAACGAGGTCAAAAGCCAGTAGAATCCAAGAGCCAAAAATCTGATACAGAGGATAATCCAAGTGCATTCCAGATAGCAGGTATAAGGTCAAAAGCCAGTAGAAAGTAACAAAGTTCCACACGATGTTCCAGCAGGTGACAGGTGCAAGGAGACAAGAAAAAAACAATCCACGTAACGTTCCGTGGTCGAAATACCTAGTAATCCAAAAGAAACCAAGACGCCAAACAGTCCTTACGAGAAGCAGCTGTGGAGCACTGTTTCCGTGTTTTCTGATGCTTTTGACAGCGTGATGCAGTCACATGATACGGGTCACGGAGAAGCATGCAGAAGCGTGTCACGTTATGTTGAACGAGGCTATTGTGGATGCCTCGACACGTGACACGGGACTCTCTGTGCACCCAGACGTCAGCGCCAACCATGCGGGAGTTTACATGGTAGCTGCCAGCGGAGGGAGGGGCGGAAAACTCCCGGAATACCAACAATGTGTCTTCTGTATCTGGCAGAATGTCTTCGCTGCCTGTGTGCATGAATTCGTGAATTAGTGCCCTGGTGGGTAGCGGTTGTTGCATCAGGTAAGTGTGGACTAATTGGTGTACGCGTGGTATGGACATCAGAGCGTGTGCTGGGAGACGTGACAGTTGGCCCATGGAAAATTGAATGGATGGCATACGCTGATGATTTCCTCCTTTTAAAAAAAATAAATCTAAGGTCAGCTTCCAAAGACTTCTGAATTCTTTTTCTTCATATGCAAAAGAGAATGGGATAGTAATTAACCTAGATAAAACGAGGATACTGGCCTTTTTAAGGGGGAGAAAAAAAAAGCTTTCCCCTTCTTGGATTCTGGAAGATACAGTGATTAAGATCAGTTCCAGTTTAACTTACTTGGGCTTCCACTTTAGGGCACACCTGGGTTCAAAGAATGTTCATGAGATTATATTTCAAAAGCAACTGTGCTGCAAAATAAAAGAACTTAGAGGTGATGCAAAATATGGGCGATTCTCCCTAAAGCCTGCATTATCATTCTTTGAGGGTAAAATCGTTCCAAAGCTAATCTATGGTCTGGAACTTTATGTTACTTCAATTGGCAAAGTGCTGGATCAGATCAAGGTGAGGCTGTGGCAAAAAATATTGAGGGTCCCTGATGTGATTCCCGTAGCGACCATAAGATATGATTTTGGAATTTCCTCTCTTAGAGCTAGAGTTGAATGGCGTATGCTCGTTGTGTATGCAAAATTGAATGCCCCAATTTCAGGTTAGATATATGAGGTTATGGGGCTCAACCTTAGGAGTGCCATTAATACCCAATCATCAAACTTTATTGCCAGTTTTGGTAAAAGCTGTAAAGCAATCCTTTCCAGGATCTCGAGTGATATTGAAAGTTTACTATGGAATCCGAATAAAGTCCACTCAGCTCGACTTGGACTGCATTGCTACAGTTGATTTATTCCACTCTTATCCCTCAATGAGCCATTTAACTCACTGGCATAAAAAACAGGGGATACTTTCATCCATGTCTACTATGTTCCCAAATCGCCATTATCGGGATATGCTGATGAGGTTTCGATGGAATTTATTACCAACAAAGCAAATACGATTTAGGAGAAAGGTTATTTCCGAGCATAATAGCAGCTGTAGATTCTGTAACTCTACTGTGGAAATTATCAAACACTTGAAGTTACATTGCAAGGCCTTAACCCACTAGGGAGTATTGGATGGTGCTTTTTTAAATTTTTTACAGAAGGGTGCTTGGGCTGTTATTGAGGGCAGAGTTTTTATGTTATGAGGTAAAGGGCAGTTCAATCCGTTAGTGCAAGTTGGGGCAGAGGTGTCTTTCGGACATTAGAGAGGTGCACCCAGTAACGTAGCTCTTTCACCTTGATGGCGAGGGGATTGGCATAGACGACCCGAAATGGACCATTATACCTGGGCTGGTTCCATCAGTGAATACAATTCCTAGCATAGATTAGATCAACAGGCAAGAGCTGCAGGGTTACTTCGTCTGTCCGGGGAGGTGCAATCTGTTGAGAGACAAATTATATTGCCTTTGTTAGGGAGGACATGTAGCTACTACATTCCTCCCCTAAAATGGACGCTGTTCTATGAGCATCTGACGTTCGCCTGACAGGAGAGAGCGCTGCGTGCATGCAGTGCCCTGTGACCACTTTGTGGGGTGATAAATGGTGGTCTTTACAGCGCTGTGTGTGCAAACTGAATAATGCAAGTGGAAAACAGTGTGCCCAGTTCTTTTTCAATGTGGTGCACAGATTCGACAGCTTGCTTTTTAGCAAGCCGTTCATCCACTCCACTACTCCATTGGCCTGGAGGCAGTAAATTGTGTACATCCGATGCGTGATGCCCAGTAATGTTGACATTTCTTTGAAAAGGTAATTAAAGAAATGTTTGCTGTTATCTGACATTAACACATCGCACACACCCCATCGAAGGAAAACCTCTTGCACTAACAATTGGCAGCACATTTAGCATCTGGATGTGCACAAGGTCCTGCCTCCACCCATCGCGAGAAAGGACAAACAACCAAAATGAGGTAACAGGATCCATTACACCTTTTGCCCATGTCAGCATAATCAATGTGGAGTTTGCAAAACCGCCCAGTAGGGCGGGGTAGGGTGCCTCTGATAGACCTTAATGTGAGGCCTGTGTTGTAACTTTGGCACATAGTGCAATGTATGGCCGTGTTCGTCAAATGTTCTTGTAGGTTGGAGACAAACCAGTCTTCCTAAATGTCTGCTGTGATGTGTTGTTTGAAAACATGTGATGAATGATGTAACTAGTCGAACGCTACTAGTAATAACTTATGAGGCATTACCACTTTCCCTGATATCTGCTGTCTCCACAAGAGATCTGTTGCTGTTGGAGACTATTTACACCCCCTCGTCACCTAAATCTCTTTCTCCTCTTGCGGTGCCCGTCCCTGTAACTTGCAATTGGTAAGGCATTTATGGAGTAGGCAACTGCTCTGTGTTAGATGTCAACACGGGATACTCCACCACTTGAGGCACCAGGAGTTATGCTGCGGTTTTTGCGGCGGGTTTACTGAGTGTCTGTGTTATTGGTGTGGGCGGAGCATTTTACAGCCGCCACTACAGATTGCTGGGTGAGTACATGGATGAGCTTGTCTAATAGTGCAGCATGTTGCATGGGAGATATGTCTGCCCTCCTGAATTCCCCTCTCTTCCATCGTACAAGATCTGCATGTACTGTGGTTGTAACCTCTTCTACACTACAGTTTCATATTCCCCATCCATTAGGTGGACCACTGTTGATCCAGTGTGTCGCAAGCCTGTGTCCTGGTCAATTGTGGCTGAACCATCAACTAAGAGGACCTCCCCCCTCAAGTGGTCTGTCATGTGCTTTAGGGATATCATCTACCTCACCTTCAAATGTTACACAGTCATGGTTGGCAAAGTCTTCGTCAGAACACATTTCGGTCGGAAAAGTGGCAGCGTTAACAGTTTTACATCGTACAATGTGAATGTTTGGACTGGATAGAATGATCTCGTATGCAGATGCTTGCTGGGTAGTCAGTATGGATTTAGAGCGTTCTAAAATGGCAATCACTGCGTGCTCAACTTACAATGTTACGGAGCACACAAGACAGATAGTCAAGCTTTTTTCAATAGTGAATGCTGCTGCAGTAAGTACTTGCTCACAGGCAAATTGCACCGGCATCACTGAATCTAGGATGCCACTGTAATATAGGCTGATGGCTTTTGGCCCATTCAGATTTTCTGCGTCAGTACGGTAGTCATAAGCTGCCCATTAGAATGGGAGAATAGGTAGAACTCTTGCGCGTAGTCTGGGGTTGCTAACACTGGTACAGAGGAAATGATCTCCTTGAGGTTATTGAAATTGGTACACATTTCTTCTGTTCATATTATTTTGCTGTAGCCCTTCTGAGCTTCTTTAAGGCCCTGCAATAGTGCTCACGTGTATTCTACGTAATCAGGTATTCATGCCCTACAATAATAGGACAGTCCAAAGAAATTTTGAATTTCCATCAGTGTTTTGGGCTGTGAGGTGGCACGTACAGAGGCCGTGCAATCTGGAATTATTCTTTTGCCATTGACAGAAATTAATTGGCCTATGTAGAGAACCTCCTGAAGGCAGTACTGTAGTTTCACCTTGTCAACCTTGTATCCCTTGTGGGCCAGGAGTGATAGGATTGTTCTGCAGTCCTGCCTGCACTGATGCTCGCAAACACTGCACAATGGTAAGTCATCCACATATTAAATAATAGTACTTGGCACATGGATATTACCTAGATCAGCATGGAGTATTCTGTTGAAATGTCTGGGGTACTCGCAGTACCCTTGAGGTAATCTTGTGTGTTCAAAACACATTCTCCCATGTGTAAACGCGGTGAGGTACTGTGAATCAGAGTGCAGGAGAAGAACAAGTTACTTACCAACTGTAACATTCTCTCGATTGGATGTTCCTCCCACGTATTCCTCATCTTGTGATAAATCGTTATCTCCAGCTTGGCTGCTTCGGAAAAAAAAAATTCTCAGCAGAGGGCGCTGTGCTCGAGGTCGTGGCGTCGATTGTCCCTCGACGTACTCTGTACTCTTTCGACGTCACCGATGGTATAAATAGCTCGAGCCGCGCCCGTTGCTTCAGTTCCGTTTTTTCTGATCGCTTTGCGATCGAGAACAGCGCGCTTCTATTTTCTGTGAAGAAAATGTCGTCATCTTCGACACCATCGACACCCAGAACTGGGTTTAAAAAGTGTGCAGATTGTGGATCTAAGAGTAGGAGTAGATCGAGACACTCTTCGTCGTCATCGAAAAAATCCTGTTCTCCCTTTTCACAGGGCCCTTCAAAGGACTGTGGAGAAAAACTGGGAGAAACCAGAAACTATTGCTGCTGCAGATAACACTTTTCCAAGAAAATATAGACCAGCTGGAACGGATCCTGAATATTTGAATAAACATCCGACTCCAGAGAGTTTAGTCACTCAGGCAGCATCTACTTCAAAACAAACTGCTTATCCAACTATCCCTCCAGATAGAGAGGATAAAAAAATTGATGCCTGGGCACGTAAAGTTTTCACGTCAGGCAGTATGGCACTAAAGTCGGCAAATGACACCTGTACCCTAGCCAGGTTTACCCATACCCTGTGGGACTGTATTTCGGCGGCGCCGGATCATATTCCGGAAGGCGAGGAATGGGAAGGCTTCCTGAATATAGTCAAAGACGGGAAGGAGGCAATGGGGGAATGTCTCCAGTCTGGACTGGATACTGCTCATAGTATCAGCAGATCCATGGCTGCAAGCGTTGTGCTACGCAGGTTTGCGTGGTTGAGGAAGTCGGGATTTGCACCGGACGTGCAAGCTAGACTCCTCAACATGCCCTTTGCTGGCTCGAGGCTCTTTGGCAGAAAGGCTGATGAAAGCCTAGAAAAACTTTAGACCTCGAAAGCGGCAGCTAAATCACTTAGCGCCTCTTTTCGCCAGCCTCTAAAACCCTATTCCGGCTCATCTTCCTGGAGGGGTCGTTCTTTTCAAAACTACTCCTCTTTTGGTAGAGGAAGAGGGCAGGCTTCTCAAAGGGGCAAAAGAAACTTCCCTCGTGGAGCACGAGGAAGAGGTGCCTCCAAATCCCTCTGAGACCTTGTTACACAAAACACGAGTGGGAGGCAGGATCTCTCAACATCTGAAGGAATGACGGGGCATTACCTCAGATGCTTGGGCACTGGAAACAGTAGCCTAAGGTTACTGTCTCCCCTTTCTAAAAAGGCCTCAGAATCATCCACCGGGAGTCAACTCCACCAAAATTCCGGATCCGCTCCTGTTGCAGGAAATTTTAACCCTGCTAGAGACAGGTACCATAGAACTGGTACCTGTAGCGGAGAGGAACAGGGGTTGGTACTCCCCATATTTTCTCATCCCAAAAAAGGACGGAGGACTGAGGCCCATCTTGGACTTGAGAAACTTGAACAAGTTCCTCAGGAAGGACAAGTTCAAGATGGTGACTCTTTCTCAGATCCTTCAGGCTCTCCAACTCCAAGATTGGTTGGTATCATTGGACCTTCAGGATGCTTACTTTCATGTGCCAATCCATCCAAAGCACAGAAAGTACCTGAGGTTCGCGATTGGCAATTCTCATTATCAGTTTCGAGTTCTGCCATTCGGTTGACCTCCGCCCCGAGGGTTTTCACCAAACTGTTGGCGGTTGTGGCAGCAAGTCTCAGGAGAGGAGGTATTCACATATATCCCTACCTGGACGACTGGTTGATCAGAGCAAGTTCTCCAGAACAAGCTCAGGAACATCTTTCGATCACCTCCCACTTACTGAATCATTCTCCAACCCCCTCTTTTGTCTCATTTATCTGGTAGATCGCAGTGTTGCATGGGTAAGTACTACAATTATCCCCTGATTTAGTATGGCAACAATAGTGTCCCTTATCCCTTCCTCTGCCTCCCTCAATTAGGGATACTGTCTTACCCGAGGAAGCACCGCTCATGGCTTGAAGGTAATACAAACTGGGGTCACCCCCTGCAACATTGTCTGTATTTGTCATCCACAGTCTCTGAAGGGCCTGTTCTAAGTCTGTGTCAGTGAAGGGGGGCGGTGCTACAAGGGCCATTAATGGACATTGCACTTTCCGATACTGCACCATAATATCACAAGGGATAGAAATTGCCAGCACAATCTTGCCATTGTCTGGTCGATCTTCAAACAAATCTGCATCTGTCACTTCTTTGATGGGCATTGTAAGGTCAATACACAACACTGTGTGCCACTCACATCCATCTGAATTGGTTCCAATTACAACAATCCATTTAGCTGACACCACCACACCCTGCTAATCTAAGGACAATATTGACAATGTAATAGTTTCCACCGAAACCGCATATACTCATTACGAAACTGGGGGCGGGAAATTTAACTAGGTATAGTCCCCCTACTTCTGTGGACATACTGTAAGTTTGATAAACTCGTGTATTGAAGTAAAGTTTCCATATTTGCACACCAGTCTTTATCAAAGTTTTTTTTAACCCGTTCTGGATTGCAAGTTAGATCTTCCCCAGTTCCAGTTCATGCAGGACGGTTTCACAGCGAGCAGCAAATTCCGTCAACATCTGAAATTTTCCAGTAGTTATGATTTCAGCTAAGGTTTGGTATAATGTGATTTTGTGTGGACAAAGAAATTTGGAGTACAATGCTAGGAGTTGCCAGTGGGCTTTTGCCTTTAAAGAATGAATTCCTAATTCGATTGTGATAGCACTCCCAGGCACAGAGTTGGGAACCCCCAAGGTCTTGCACCAGAGAACTCCCTCAATGCAAGCCAAAGAATCCACAACCCATTCCTCCATTAGCTCTATTCCATATAATATTCTTGGGGTTATTTTGCCTTCAAAAAAGCTCATCAGGGGAAGCAATGAAAATTTGCAATACCGAGATTTCATTCTCTTCAATTGACATGAGTATTGTTTCGCTTTCAATCTAAAGTGGGCCATGAGAAATGTTCTATTTGGAAAGCTTGTGAAAAGGAAACCAAGATATATCATTGTCTTGTCTAGAATGACCCCGTTTACCGTACAGCTTAACCGAGTCCTGTGTCCTCTTTTAACTAAAGACATTACTTGAGCTTTTTTTGGCATTGATCTTGGGATTGCTCTCTCTCGCAAATCCCTCAAAAGCAGCCAACAGACGACGTAGCCCAGTTTTTGTGCAACCTAATAACACAAAGTCATTGGCATACGCCAGACCGCCTATTTTCGGTGGTGCAAAGGAGGCCTTCTCCAAAATGGGACCCACCTCTGCGACATAAAAGCTGAAAAGGCAGGAGGCGACAATACACCCCTGTCTCAGAACATTAGCAGTGGCAATTTTTTCCGACATGTTTCCCTCCATATTTAGTCTGACTTGACCAGTGGTGTCTCCATGCAATTTTATTACTAGTTTTAACAACCCTTCGTAAATGCCCCATTTTCTTGACTTTACCCACAGTTTTGTTCTGGAAACTGTGTCGAAGGCATTAGAGAGATCTAAGGTTGTTAAGTGCACAACCTTATATTTTCCCCTTTTGGCGAGATCCTGTAGACAACTCAACACCAGCCCGTTCAAGTTAGTGCCATGGTGTTTTCAAAAACAGGTCTCAAAGCGGGATAACACATTTTTGCTTCTAACCCAATCTTCTAGGTGTTTCAAGATGAGACTAGCGACAATTTCACTGTCAGCATCTAAGGTAGGGCGATAGTTTTTGGTATCAGAACTACTTCCCTTTTTATAAATTGGGATGACGTATGCCATCCTCCATGTTGGTGGGAGAGTTGCTGATTGTAAGATGCTGTCAAAAATAATTTTTAAGATCCCGGCCTATCTGACACTGCTCCCTTGAACAGTCTGATGTTTTATTTGGGCCCGGAGCTCTTGAATTGCTGGCTCTCTTTATCACCTCCATAACATCACTTGTGTCATATATGATTGCACCCTTGGTTCCTTCCTTGGCCCCAGTGTGTGTGTCACAAGTGTCCTTCTCTAGTTCTAACTGACCATCTGAGCCATAAACGGTTACAAAGTGCTTGACCCAGTCTGCTTCCAAAACAGCATTAATGGTGTTTTCACCTGCAACTCTATTTTCGTTGTTCATTAAAGCCCAGAAAGATTGTGAATCTTTCTTTTGGAGATGGATCAACATCTCATCTGCGTCTGCCTGAATCATGATGTCATGATGATTTTTGACTCAGTTTTTATATTTGGACTCAATCTTTTTAATTCGTTTATGTGCCCATATTGTTTATGAAATTGTCGAATCAGTGAACTAATTCTCTTCTTTTTTCCTGCCAACTCCTTATCATACCTGTGAGTCTTTTTTATCAATCAGTGGTTTAATTTCGTTGAGATTCTGTTTTTCAAGTGTCAAATTAATGGTGCCCTGCAAAGAATTGTCAAAAAACACAATCAATTTCCAATCATGGTCGGTATTCCCAATGACACCCTTAATTTCACGCCTCATCTTATTGATCTTGTCTTGGTTCCATTTAACTCTATTCAAAGCTGAGTTACCCGCAATTTCCGCCTCATACTTTTCTCGGCCAGTTCAATGAACAGACTATGATCACTCCTACGATTTTGTGTTATTCTCCATTCGGTACATCTGGCCGTCAGGAAGCTGTCCAGAAAGATGTAATCCAAGGCAGATTTCTTATTACCGCTCTCCAAGGCGATATATTCACCTGTATCAACATTAATATTACCCTGTGAGAAAAAGAGCCCCATATTGTTTAAACAGTATTTCCATTTGGAGCAATTCGAACCCATCCATTTTTGGTACACACAGTCACAATAGTTCAATGCAGATATTTCAGATATTGGGGCTTCGTGTGCCTCTGAATCAATGCAATTTGAATTGAAGTCACCAAGGACGATAACATGCCGTCACTGTGATACTCCATCCAATCCACAGAGCAAATGGACTGGGCTCCAAGGAATGAGTCTATTTGTTCTATGCCCTCATGCCAATAGATGTTACAGACCAAAAGTTGTAGTACCATTGATTTAGTAGAGATTTCACATTCAGTAGCCATGAGGTCGGGTCTTAGATCGTTTGTATTAGTGAATTTTAGAGCACTGCCGTTTCTACACATGGTAGCAAAACCTCCCTTAGGCCTCCCTCTCATGCCCTTGGTTGCCCGTTCTGAGGTCATAGTGTACCCATCCATTACTGGAGGTTCCATCAACCAGGTTTCGTGGAGACAAATAAAATCTAGTATTCTTAAGAAGGAGCCCAAGGAGGGGTTAGTAAAAATATGCTTATGACCTCTTGTGTTCCAAGTGGCAAGTTTGAAGGGAGTAGGTGCTAGAGTCTACATGTAAACATTTGGGGTTCATGACTAGAGTTTAACGTTGTAGCCAGCCAGGACCAATCTACTTCAGACTAATTTGCCTCCCCAATCAATTTATCGGGAGCCATGATATTGTCCTGTCTATCCAAGTCCATTGTCTGCATAAGCGCCTGTGGAGGGAAATTGTGTCTATGCAGATCAAAATGGCTGCTTACTTGCCTCCAGAACAACTGTGCAGTCCAAGGGGAGTCTCGGGTGGATAGCTCTGGGGCAACATGCTCGCCTTGGAAACAAGACGACACAGAGCCACGCAGGTTCGATCCCAGGTTCCGCGCTTAGAAACGTATGGGTATTAAGCGCGTTATAAATAACCAATCATATCATATCATTGTTTAAATGGCAAACCCAAGCTGCACTAAAGTATCAACTTCCTTAATTATAAGCTTGTATACCACACGAGACTCGAGACCTAACACGATTCTATCCATGTGAGTTTGATATGCAAATTCTACGCTCTCAATGTCTCTAGTGGAAATTACTGAGAGATTGACTATTTCAGAAATCAAAGACAAAACAGTGTACCGATTCAGAACCAAAGCCCTATCCCGGAAGAGTTGACCCTCCAAGAGGGGTTGGTATGCGGCCTGTGGTTTTGCTGGGCACGATTTGCACCCAGTGTCCCTAAAAGAGACCAGCTGTTTCTAAGGTTTTTCAATCCTCCGATGTGTGCTGCAGGTCTTTCATATCTATTCTACCTTTCGTGCCCTTTGAATTGAGAATATACTGGCGCTGGGAAACTTTAATGATTGTTTGGGCTGTGGACATTTGATAGATGTGTTGTACACCCTTAATGTCCAAATCTTTATCTAGAAGCCCACCGTTCTTCCCCCCTTTATGGATATCGAAGGCCAAGTTGTCCTTCAATTCGTCCCTGTCATTTTGCATCCTCTGTAGATACTGAGTTAGGGGCTGTGTCATGGTTCTGTGGCCATTTTCTGGTTCAGATGCTGGTGTCACAGGCTCAAGAAAATCACGGCATTCAGTGTGAAAACTGTGTCGAGTGTTGATTTGACGGCCTGAATTGTTGCCATTCCCAAGTCTCATGTAATCGCTGACTGTACTGTGATGTTAGGTTTTTCATTTGAGTAGATCCTTCACGTTGGACATTCCCAAAACGAAGGTATTCAGTCAAGCTGCTAGGCATCTCGCCCCATTGATTTGCAATCGATTTCATTACTGGGACAAGGCCTGAGTCCGATTCCATCAGATCTTTGAAAGTGACTTTGCTCCTGTTGTTGGCCCCCATTCACGGTCAGGCTCTTCGACCAACTCATGTACAGTTACAGTGTTATGGTTGAAGTCTCTAAACAACCTCTCAGCTGCGTACGAAGATTGTTTACTCCTAGTCCCAGGCAGAGCTTCTGGTATGGTGAGATTGCACATTTTTTTAGGTGGCGGTAAAGAGATGGGGTTTTTGATCGCGTTATCTTTTGCTGTCTTCTTAACTTGTTTTCCCTTTTTCCCTGGTCCTTTCCTGATAACCACCTTGGAGCTCAGGTCCAGACCAGATAGTGGATCCAACCTGCATTTTCCCCCTTTATCAGTTGACAACTCATGTGCGGTGGACGATGCCATATTACCACCAATAGTGAGCATCCGGGACTTTGGTGAAGGAGTATCTCTGGCCATTTGGTTGGCGACTTCCCGGACTGTGTCATCTGATATGAGGATTGCTTGTATAGAATCCAGTCCACCATGGGCGGGCCTTTGCAAAGACGTTTCCGTAAAAGATGGTCTATAATTCCCTGTTTCAATCAAGGAAACTCATTGTGTCAAGTCTGTGCCTTCTGATGGTTCGTCCTGTTTCTGTAAGTCTTCACAAGCAGGCTTCTGGGGTGACCAGTGTAATTTATTCTGTATGTCCAGTAGTATTGCTGTGTGCTGTGCAACATCAGTATTGATGTCTTCATACAGGCCGGCTACTGTGGTAATGATCTGATTAATGGAGGACAGGGTGGTCTGAGCGTAAGATTAGTTGGAAATTGACTGCCACATAGAGGGGCAGAAAGAACTGCACCTGTAGGGTAGCCGTGGAGTGGACACATAGGAGGTGCTCGATTCAACAGAGCTGTCCTCTTCTGGTGAGTCCTTGTAGATGGGGGGGGGGGCACCATCCTCCTAAGGTCAAGCCCCTGAACAGATCTTGGTGCTGAGACTCTTCCTCCATACTAGATACAACAACGTCCCCTTCCCCTCTTAGGTTGCAAGCTTGAGCTGACATCATCTCTTCCTCTCCATCTTCTGTTGACAGCACTGTCTCGTGTGTGGCCATGGACAATGAGTCAGGGCCACTTGCTGGTTGTGCGCGTTGCACTGACGACCCGACAATTGTGTCCTCAATGTTTGTAATAGGAGGCAATGTCAGTAAGGGCATCTCTTGCAAGGTCTTATGGGAATGTTTAGCAAGGCTTCTATGCCCAAGCATTGTGACCTTACGTGGAAAAATAGCTAGTTTAACCCGAGAATCTCCATGCAAATTTATGTGGGAGTACGGAGGCGGCGGGGATGCACGCTTTCTACACAAAAAAGCACAATCACAGAGGGTTTGGTATCTTGTTTCCTGGAGTCCTGGTGTCCCGTGTTGAACCACAGTAAACCACTTCTGCACAGGACCCGTGCCGTGCTTTGTGCCTCTCGTTCTTCTTGTAGCAGGGTTCGCCTCTCAGGAAGTGGTGGAAAGTGTAGACAGACTTGTTAGAGTTTGTATTACAAACAGAGTAGGAGCTCAGTAAACCACTTGTGCACCAATCCTGTGCCGCGCTCCGTGCCTCTGGTGCTTCTTGTAGCAGGGTTCGCCTCTCATGAAGTGGTGGAAAGTGTAGACAGACTCGTTAGAGTATGTGTTGTAAACAGAGTGGAACCACTGTTAACCACTCGTGCACCGCTCCTGCCTAGGTGTCTCGCATACAACCCATTCCTTTGCTCCTCATGCTCGCGGCCTAGACCTGGGGTGCTGGCTGCCGCAGTACGTTTAAACTTTGTGTCACAATATGGTTGCTAGTATCTAAGATGGCTGGTATTCCCGCATGTACCACACATACAAAATGTGCAATAATGTAGTTGTATAGAAGCCAGTAAGAGCGCCCCCTCTCCGCTGGTCTGCGCCTGGGGGTGTGGAAAGATTGTGTCCCCTTCCCAATGTTACTCATCTGGTCACTTTATTATTATGGTATTTATTGAGCACTGACTTAGCTCTGAGAAGCAACAGAGCGCTTTACAGAGGTATACAACAATACAGATAAACAACAGAGAGCTTTACAGAGGTATACAACAGTACAACATAACATAACACGTGTAACATAACATATACAACAGTACAGATGTATAATGGAGCGCTTTTCAGAGGTAATAACAGAATAGATACACAGTGGGGGTTAGGATACAGAACGGCACAGAGGAGGGGCACAGCTGTACCGAGTGGTTCGAAGGAGAGGGGCGGACGATGTCTAGCGAGTCAGGTGGCGTGCAGGGCTACGTGATGGCCTAGGTGGTGAGGAAGAGCGACTCTTTGAAGAGGTGGGTCTTTAGTTCTTTAATTTCACAGAAGTAAAAATGAAGAATCCCATCTTCGATCATTCCTTTGGGGTACAAGATATGTAGTATATCAATCTCCTTGATGTGGGTGTTTTGATATGGATTCTACATTTTGAAATTTCACTAAGAATACTGATGGTGTGATTCTATAAAATGACTCTTGATAGTTTTATTCTGAATGCTTCTTTCATGCTATCCAGTAGGATCTTTTGTTGGTATAGCCATCTAGCCAATGAACATTGTCCCACAAAGGCATTTAATGCTGTACACTGTGTAGTTTGTGACACAGGTCATATATTTTAAAGGTACCTGAGATGGGTTGGGGCATGAAAGGATCCACTAGTGCAATGTATACAGCATAAACACGCCCACCGCTCCAACAGTGACCAACTCTTCAGAAGGGCCTCACCAGATTGCAGTGCCCCTGTAACCTGCAGCGGTCCACAAGGCTCCATCTTGTCCCCTGTCATCGTCAACCTCTACGTGGAACTTCTGGGGTACGCCTCGCCAGCACCAACAGCGAGACACACCCATATTCAGATGCCACGCAGCTTTACCTCAAGATCCATTGCGACAATATTAACCATCAACGCAGGCAGTGTCTGTCCTAGATCCAACCTGGGTGTCCAGTGTTCAACCATACAAAGGCAGAACTAATTCTCCAAGGAAACCCTACCAAGCATGCCCCAGTGCAGAATAGCTGGCTGACAGGAACCTTGATGGATTCACACCTCAACGTACCTAGTGCAAGATCTCCGGAAGTGTCCAAAACTGTCAGTGCCATCTTAGGTGTCATCTTTGCTGTCTACACAGATGGACCTTCCTATGACATAAGTAACACTAGTCTCTGGTAAGTTGGAATGTTACTAGCACTTTCTAACTTCTTTCTTGCAGCACCATTGCCATCATTTCTTCATAAACGAACCAAGAATTTTTTTCTTCAAGCAGTTCTGAATTACAATATGCACTGATCTCAAGTGGCTCGCCCCAACAATGAAGACGGTTCAACATGGCTGGCCTCACAAGACGTTGCTTTCTTTAGGTGTAATCATTATTTGGTATGTAAGCATTTAGCACAGTCAAAATGCGTGTTTAAATGTAACACATTGATTTATATGATCACTTGTGGGGCCCGAAGGCGTCTAGGCGCTTTATCTTGACTGACAACAGGTTGTGTGAGTTGCCATGGTTACACAGTTACATGAATGTTTAGATCGTTAATGCAGTATAACAGTTCTCGGTGATCGTAATAAGTCAGGTTATTCAAAACGATGATATCATACAATAAAGTACTTAGTGATAATCCTCTGTACAATTCCAAGATGCATATTATTACGGCGAGGCAGGAAGATTCTGGTCATTGACATAATACAATACAAAACAATATAGATTCTAAAAATCACATTTAGAAATTTCAGAATAAATTAGACAAATTCAGAAAATTGATATACCATGTCCTGCATGTGCAATTCTGATCAATTCACTTGCACTTTACTTGAGAACTACGAACCACAAACAAATAACAAAAAAAGAACTATTTGAAGAAATGTTGCGGGATCTGAAAGTCTTTGGCTTCTGTTGTCACCTGCCCAGTATGGGGAAAGACCAAGTGCCCACATCCACACTAACTTCCTGCCTGACCCTTTCCTTTCCTCACTTAAGGGGTTAAAGAATGACATTCTGATTCCATTCATTAACTCACCCAGCAATCAGTGTTTAGCATTTCGCCCAGAGATAGTAAAAAAGGAGAAAGGAAATACAGATGAGGGTGCGCTCTAGTCTCAAAGATAATTGTGCAGCCCTTCGATCAAAGATGCTGCTGGGAGGGATTCCTTCGTCATCTTCTTTCAGAAGTGAGCAGGCCTCTCCTCTCTGCACTTAGAGCCAGTAAGAGCTTTGCAGAGTATTGTGCTATCGTCTTCTTTTTAAAGGTGCGTTCAACAAGGACTTCTGAAAATAGTATGGAGGAAGTTTGTCTCTGTGTCATCTTCTACCAAGACAAGGGATACGTGAGACCCCCTTCTTAGCCCATATCTTTTGTTTTTTGTGTGTTGCTAGTGAGCTTGACCTCACTGGTTGAGCAGAGGTCATTTCAGGCGGAGAGGAGCAGGTGGTGAAGTGCAGGAGTATTATGGGGGGGAGGGCGAAAGCACAGTAATCAATGGCCACTAGTGTTGTGGGTACCAGAGCGTGGTGGTAATGTTCGGTTCTAGAGCCTTAGGAACTTGCATAATTACAGAAAAAGAGGGTCTGGCAAGGTTGTGAATGCTGCAGTTATGCCTCGCCTTAATATCCAACATGCACCAGTTTAGGACACTACTTTGTTTCTAGCAGATTTGAATACCCTACTATTGCAAAACTTTGAACCTTATTCTCAAGTATTACCATTGCTTAAACGGTTCTATGGAACAGTTCTGCCCACCCTTTATTGACTACTCCTGAATGTGTATACATGGATGGCCACAGTATTTCATTATTTTCTTTATAAGAAAAGATACGTGAGAATGTGTAGGATGGTTTGTTCTGCATAAACCTTTAATAGCTAATTACTGAAAAACCACACGCTGAAATGTTGCACTTTTCGCCCCATAGTTCGACATGTTTCAGTTGCAAGCCAAGCTCTGTATTTCACCAGGACAAAATTCTGATGCAACAATCATTGTAAGTGATTAGAAATATAACAACAATACTTCATTGCATGTCAGATTTCGTGGGAAGACAATAACATGTATTGTCTGAGAATACAAATCCCATCTGGTAATCAACAAATTCAATAAAAATCAGAAAATGCATTTGTACTAATACCAGTTATTAAATTAACTACCAAAACATGTATTATTGCTTTAAGGATGTTGTTCTTACTCACATGGATCCCTGTTAGTGGGCACAGTATCAGAAGAGGTCTCGAAAGAGGTGAAATTGAATAGGGAGGAACATATTTTTTGTCCAACAGGTGTCCCATCTTGCTATTGTGAACATTATGACTTCAATTAATCATATCGCTCCAGCTCTGTATGTCACCCTGTCCATAGCAATCCATCCTACTCTGTACAAAAGGAAAAAAAATTGTGTGTAGGAGGAAGTGTAGATTCTTGTCCTGCACGTCAAATACAAGAGAATGCATGGCACCTGTTCAAACAAGCCTCGTTGGCAAGGTGGATAGCTATCTGGTACACACGTGTGACCCTGGTCTTTCTAGATGGAATACTTTCAGCAGATTTAAGAGTAATCTGTAAAATAGTTTAAAGACCAATATGACTAAGCTTCTCCGTTTTTAAATAGTTGTGTATAATTGCTGCATTCATTTGTATTGGAAAATAGGTAGCCCCTTAAGTCCATAGTGTGCTGAGCTTAAGGCACTGCCTCCTACCCAGGTGTTCAAAATCCTGTCCATAAGTCTCAAACAGGGATGTTCTTTGAGTCGCCAACAGAGGGTATTCAGGTTTACTTGGTCATAGTGGGCCCCACCAAGCAGAGGGTCACCCAGAGATCACCAAGGACGTTGGAGTTGCCACTGCCTATCGCTTGCTGTATGTGGCCGATCTGGTTCTGATTGTCTCAGACCCGTAATTCTGCGGCTCTGATGGATTAGTGGGCGTTGTTCTCCTTTTAGTGCTTTATGTCTTTGGTTGGTACATAGACACACACGAGCTGCAACAGTTTGTGGTCTTTCCCCAGCCTCTTTCCCCTGGGAAGGAAATGGGATGTGGTATACACTTGCAAAACCTCAGAGGATGGACTCAAGGTTATTACCTAGTAAGATACCCAGGTAGATCACTTGTGTCAGGGAAGACATTAGAAAACCTGCCTCAAGGCCCAAATACTGAATTTGTACATGCAAACCACCCTCAAATGGACAGCGTCTCCCACAATGCCCTTCCATCTCAACCGGAAAACCCTGAATGGATCAGAGAAATGATATTATACCTTCAAGGGCAGGAATACCCAGGGGGAAAGCTTAAACACTCATAGAGCCCCCCTACCACACTTGCCTTCCCATCAGCAGTGCACCAGGATATCCTCCACACAAGCCGCATAACTTGTTCTCCATCTCATGTACATAAGGTTTCAAATGGCCACCAGGATTCTCAAAATCTCAGTCAGCCCCTTCAGCTTTATTCTGACTATTAAGAAATAAGCGAGCCTAACCAATCACACCCTTTATGCTCACAGCTGCAGACCATCAGCCCTAGCTCCAATTAGATTAGGAGAGGGAATGTTACTATATAAGTCAGGCAGGCCAATCCAGTGAAGATGCTGACAGGACCTGGTGGCTCCTGTTTAGGAGAGGTTGGAGAGGGAAGGGTGCTGGAAAGGAGAGTTGCTACAGAGACTAAGGGGAAGATTGTCAGCAGGAGAGTGTTACAGGGCATTGCTGGAGAGGTGGCAGTAGGAGATGGGAGGAGGGGATCTCCACAGGAGACAAGAAAGTTGTGAGAATTACATGGGTTGGAAAAGATGGAAGGAGGAAGGAAGCAAAAGCAGGAGTGGAGTGGAAGGCAGTAGTAGGAACAGGGAAACAGAGGGAGTAAAACCAGGAGTGCATGTTCATGCCAGCGCAAATGCTGGAGATCCCCATGGAGCCCACTGGCTTTATCTGCCAACATAAAACAGGCAGACTCAATAGGGTTCCAATCTAAACGCTGCCTGCCATGCTTGCGTGGCAGGTGTTAAGATGGATTTCTAAACTCTGACCTGGTGGGCAGAAGTTTAGGAGGCCACCCTAGTTCAGTGGAACAGGGAACCCTTCTGGACAAAACAGACCAATCTACAGTAGCTTGGGGGTCAAGGAAAAGACTCAGGAGGATTGAGAGTGATCGGAGGCCCACAATGAGCACACACAGCAAAACTCCACAGATTACTCTTAGACAGATGTATTAAAAATACATTTATTATAGGCATTTATAATCAAAACACAATTAAATCTGGTTATGAAGAAATAATAAAGTAACAACAAATCGGAGTCGAAAGGTAGTCACCTCCCATCTATACCTTAAACATCGTAACACATTAATGACAGAAGGATAATTTGTTAAAAAGTTATTCCTAATGCTGGTTCCCTTGTGATAATTAATTAGCCCTATTTGTGAGGAAACTCATGCCCATTCGGTACCGGCCCTATTTGGTGCTGGTGTGCCGCCTACAATGGGATGTAGAGATCCTGACCCTACCCTCTCTCACTACTTACCTAGTGTCTAAAAGTAAATGCACACGTGGTGGGGGTCGGCATGCGTCTTTAATATTGCCGCCTCCAGAGAGTGTGTCTTATCACAAAAAGAATTCTATGATCAAAGGTCAGTAGAATGTTATTAAAAGCTAATTTCCTCTTCACTAGACAGTGGTATAGAGAAAATTAGTAATGATAAATTCTTTAATTTCTTTATGCGAGCCCTTTCATCTGTGTATGAGGGTATCGGAGTCTTGGTTATCAAGCCAATACTACTTAGGAAAAAAGTCAACCTGTTTCAGCGGGATTCTTGAGTGGCCGCTTTCTTCAGGACCAATACTTGTGGGTATGGTATTCTATATATGATCTTCAATTCTGTGAAGGTTATGAGGATATCTTCAGGTGTCCAATGGGCCTATTAGGTCAATCCCTAAATCCTAAAGGATAAAAAGACAAGAAAGACAAGTGGAACTGTCATCAGTCTTAAGGTGCTTCTAAAGTCATATTTCAGGTCCAGATATGTGGATGGGTTTACCCACATACTCCAGGGGTAAGTGTCTTCTTACCTCTATGTAGCAGTTTTCTTGTTCATGCCTGCTATATGCTGAGCGGATCTTAGGCTCAACTGAATATGTTCCTTGCTGGAATCTGTAAGAGATGGGTGATCAATGCTGATATCCCATTCTCTTTATCGGTTCCCCGAAGGGGAGGTCTATTCAAACTAGACACAGACTATTCATTCACCTGTCTTCACTGTTTGATCCCGTTAAGAGGAAGGTACACGGTCAGTTCTTCTGTTCTCGGGTATTTTTCTCCTGTAATCGAAACAAGAACCCTTAGACATTTGCTTGTGTTATAGGTCTGGTGTGCATTGTTATTGCTACTGTCCCATATTCTTCTACTCCTAGTAATGGAAAAAACGCTCAGACACAAGAGAAAAAGACACACAGTCCATGTATTCACTTGTCTTCACTACTTGGTCTTGTTAGGAGGAAGGTACAGTATCAGTCCTTCTGTCCTTGGTATATTCCTGCAATAAAACGACAAGGTCCCTTCGGCAGTTACCTTTATTCTAAATATGGTGTACATCATTGTTTCCTGTCCATATATACAGTCCCCCTCTCCCCTCTGGATGGCCAGGTAAACCGTCTACAACTGCTCGTTAAGCTCATACGTGTGATATTTACTATGCCTCTGCCGCTATGATATAAATGTTCAACCGTAGGTTGAGTTTATAAGTTTCTATTCATGCGTTAATTCGGCCTGCACCGTAATATTTACTATGAAAGCCCATACTTAGCAACCCAGAATGGCTACTGTGCAATATTTTAAGGCATAGTTGACTTTAGTTGCTTTAAAAACCGCTACCTTTGACCGGTTGCAGGAAGAAGGAGAAAAAATCTAAGGGACTCCCTGGTACATACCTATAAGGAAACAATTCCTCCAACTGATACAACAACACTTTGGAATATACCTAAGCCCCAAATTCACCCAACGTACTACATCTATAGATATAGGTTGGAAATACCGCTGGGAACAGAGGAATTTTACAAACTGTAACCCCACTAATGTAGTGTATTTGATTCAGTGTCCATGTAACAACAAATACATTGGAATGACGACGAGAGCCATAAAAATAAGTATTGGGGAACACAGGTCCAACATCAGGACCAAAAAAAAAGTGCTCCACTGGTTGAACACTACATTGAAATGGAACACACTGAGAATGACCTCACATGGACCATACTAGAAAAGGGCCAAATCCCCAAGAGAGGTGGGAATATATTAGCTCTCTTATTGAGAAGAGAGCAACAATGGATTTTTAGGCTGCGCAGTCATCTGCTTGGCCTAAATGAAGAAATCTGTTGGCAAGCCTTGGCGGTTCAATAAATGGATACCACGAAACCACCAAACCACCTACTATTACAATATTCCCCTCTGAGGATTTCCCTTTGGCTTCCCAACTGACTATAGATTACCCAGGGGCTCTATCGGCTTATGACATTGATCAACACTGTGGAGACCAGGACATGACTAAACATAGGTATACATCCCTACGCCGCAAGAGATCTCTTTCTCTATATCATAATCCATCGGGGGGTCAAGAAAGAGTTTTCACTTCTTACCTCGCTTTTGGAGTAAAACACTGTTCCAAGACTGCTAGCACCCTTCTTGGCCAATTGGTAGTCACCGTAGCTATATATGGACATTATCAGTAAAAAGGCCGATATGTGCAGACTATACTAATAATATATAGGAACTGCTATATAAAACAGCGAGTACACTTGCTAGCACGAGCATGGACCACAGTTCTCAGTACGCCTCGGGACTGACCTGTAGTCATCACGCGCACCGTGCACATATCCATAGAGGCTGAAAGCAGATAGTAACCCGTGAATACAAGCATGGACTACAGTGCCCAGTACCCCTCGGGACAGATCTGTAGTCAGCACGCGCACTGCGATATTCATGGAGGCTAAAAACAGCCAGTTACTCGTGAATACGAGCCTGCACTACAGTTCCCAGCATTGCGCGGGACAGACCTGTAGTCATCACGCGACAGCAACATGGTCACGTGAGTGCGACGCGATTATAAAAATAAAAACCTATCCAAGATGGCGTTTACACCGACCGAGACACGAGAGGCGGCAGCTAAAAGCAACTAAGGTAAGCATCTAGAGTTGTGGTTGTTTATCATGCCAAGAGCCTTGCATAACAGCCATAATGGGCTGACTAGCAGTGGCTTTTATAGTATATATCACCTTACGGGTGAAATGAACGTATGAATATAATTTAGCGGTTAAAAGCCACATACAAACTACGGGAGGCAGCATTTTCAAAGCAACTAAAGTCAACTATGCCTTAAAATACTGCACGGTAGCCGTTCTGGGTTGCTAAGTATGGGCCTTCATAGTAAATATTACGGTGCAGGCCGAATGAACGCATGAATAAAAACGTATAAACTCAAACTATGGTTCAACATTTATATCGTAGCGGCAGCGGCGTAGTAAACATCACACGTATGAGCTTAACGAGCAGTTGTAGACGGTTTACCTGGCCATCCAGAGAGGAGAGGGGTACTGTATATATGTACAGGGAACAATGATGTACATCATATTTAGAATAAAGGTAACTGCCTAAGGGACCTTGTTGTTTTATTGCAGGAATATACCAAGGACATAGGGACTGATCCTGTACCTTCCTCCTTTCAAGACCAAGTAGTGAAGACAAGTGAATACATGGTCTGTGTGTCTTTTTCCCTTGTGTCTGAGTGTTTTTTCGATTACTAGGGGTAGAAGAATATGGGACAGTAGCAATAACAATGCACACCAGACCTATAAGACAAGCAAATGTTTAAGGGTTCCTGTTTCTATTACAGGAGAAAAATACCCCGAGAACAGAAGAACTGACCGTGCACCTTCCTCTTAACAGGATCAAACAGTGAAGACAGGTGAATGAATAGTCTGTGTCTTGTTTGAATAGACTTCCCCTTCGGGGAAACGATAAAGAGAATGGGATACCAGCATTGATCACCCATCTCTTACAGATTCCAGCAAGGAACATATTCAATTGAGCCTAAGATCTGCTCAGCATATAGCAGGCATGAACAAGAAAACTGCTACATAGAGGTAAGAAGACACTTACCCCTGGAGTATGTGGGTAAACCCATCCACATATCTAGACCTGAAATTTGACTTTAGAAGCACCTTAAGACTGATGACAGTTCCACTTGTCTTTCTTGTCTTTTTATCCTTTAGGATTTAGGGATTGACCTAATAGGCCCATTGGACACCTGAAGATATCCTCATAACCTTCACAGAATTGAAGATCATATATAATACCATATCCACAAGTATTTGTCCTGAAGAAAGCGGCCACTCAAGAATCCCGCTGAAACCGCTTGACTTTTTTCCTAAATAGTACTGGCTTGAATACCCAGACTCCGATACCCTCATACACAGATGAAAGGGCTCGCATAAAGAAATTAAAGAATTTATCATTACTAATTTTCTCTATACCACTGTCTAGTGAAGAGACAATTAGCTTTTAATAACATTCTACTGACCTTTGGTCATAGAATCCTTTTTGTGATAAGACACACGCTCTGGAGGCGGCAATATTAAAGACGCATGCCGACCCCCACCACGTGTGCATTTACTTTTAGACACTAGGAAAGTAGTGAGAGAGGATAGGGTCAGGATCTCTACATCCCATTGTAGGAGGCACACCAGCACCAAATAGGGCCGGTACCGAATGGGCATGAGTTTCCTCACATATAGGGCTAATTAATTATCACAAGGGAACCAGCGTTAGGAATAACTTTTTAACAAATGATCCTTCTATGAAGAAATAATACCACACACGATCATACACTAACATATATACAATAATGTGATTGGCCAAGGCTGATGATGGGGGGAGAAAATAACCATGACCTGTAACAGAAAGGGGTTAAATCATTTCAGGCAGTCCTTCATCAACAATCCCTAACCTATGTAGTCCAGCCCTACACAGAGAGGAGTCCAGTGGTCAAAGTACAGTTGTGCTTTAACAACACATGGTCGTTAGTAAACAAAAAAGCGGGTTCTGTTCAGGGGGGTGTAGCTGCTCAGGAATGGGCTTGAGGCGATGAAGAATAAGGTCCTATTCCTAGAAGAGGGTCTACTCTTGCCAATAGAGCGACTTACAGAGATCGGGAATAGCTGGGGAGCGCAGGCTATCCAAGCTAAGGTGAGTATCCTTTGAGGGACACTTGTGCGTAAAAATGAATGGATGTGCCAGGGGGCCACCAGTAAGTTAGGAAAGTACTCACCCAACCTCGACACAGTCTGGACCAAACTTTGGCAGTCTAGCCCACTTTTCAGGACGCTCCGGCTGTCAGCGGATGCGTACTGGATGATCGTCCTTGAAGGGACTTTTGCTTTTTCTCAAGCCTTGATGGAAGAAGAAGGTTTGTTGCAGTGCAGCTCATCTCAGGCACGAATTACAGGCATCTTTAGCGATGATCACCACAGCGGGGCGACGCAGGGACCACAAATTCTTACGGCATGGTGCACTCTCGTAAATCGTGACCCAGAGGTGCTAGGACAACATGTTTTTGACGGGAGAGGGTCCAGGACCACAAGCTAGTGATTCCCAGAGTCTGGAGTCTCAACTCCAGATGGCGGTGCTCCTGTGCGATACCCTGTGTTTGAGCTGGTCAGTTCATTGGATTGCCTAGAAACACTTGCAAAGAAGCTCCTTCTGAGGGTAAGTAGAAGAAGCCGAGAGTAGTTGTTGCCTCTACTCCAAAGGGGCGAAGCAACCTTGCAGGCCTTCTTGGTTCGATGAAGAAACAGGAGTTGGACGAGCCAACAGCGGGGTCAGGGTGCCAAACCTTCCAAGCACGTCACCAGCAGTTCCTCGAGTCGGCTTTCTTCTTAAGGATACTTGGCTCCTTATGAGGTTTGGTGTGAGCCTCAGTAAATTGAACTGGAATGGATGCAGAGCCCCTTCTCTTATCAAAGATTCAGCTTACGCTCAAATCTCAGACAGCCAATGGAAGAGCTGCTCTATTGCATGCATGCCAAACGTGGGCCAATCGCGGCCCACGGTATTCCAATCATTCATGGCTACCAGACATACTGGCACCAGTAGTGTGGATTGGGACCAGACACTCCCAAACCTCTTCCTGGGCACTAACACAGAAGCCCACAAAAGTAGCTGTTTTCGCAGGAGGCTGCATGCCCAAATAAGGAATACCCAGTTCTCTTGACCTGGGGGAAGGCAAAGGGACAAAGTGGCCAAAGGATAGAACAAAAGACTTTGTGACATGACCATTTTCAGCACTGGCCACAGTCTTGGGCCAAACGTGGTAAACGCGGTATGGTCCATAAAAACAAAGTAAAAATACTTTAAAAGTAAACTGCTGCCACCAGTCCGTCCTAGGCACACTTGTACAAACACCAAAAATTCCTTACAGGGTTGCTAGGACCATAAAACAAAAGAACTCCTATGCGCATTACTGTAAGGCGCTCATAGATAAAAAGTTACCAAGAAATGGTAAAAAAGTCGAAGAACAAGGGAAACATAGTTTCCCAGTACTGACAGCCTGAAGGACATGTTAGTTTCCCCATGATAAAAGAACGAAAGTCAAGAGGAGCGCTGCTGAAGGCTGTGCTTCACTGGAAAAATTCAGGTTAGGGACTCCAAACAAAAGCAAAAGGTTTGGGGGTCCACAAATGGAGGGAACATTGCACCTATGGGAAATTATTCCTAACACTCGCCCCTCCCAGACATAAGGACAGGGGGATTTAATCCAAACCTGGATGAGTCTCATGTTGAGGTCAACTAAACATTCTGGACAACGCATCAGCGTTGCTATGTTGGACACCTGCCCCGTGCTCAATGGTGAAGTCAACCCCTTTCAGGCTTTTGGACCACCTAAGCACATTTGGATTCTCTCCCTTCATGTTCATTAGCCACTTTAAGGGCATATGGTTAGTTTGCACATGAAGTGGGTCCCATAGAGGTAGGGTCTCAGCTTCCTCAGGGACCACACGACAGAGAAACATAGTTTCTGTACAGTGGACCACCTGAGCTCTCTGTCCTTAAGCTGGCGACTAATACATTCAATTGGGTGTTCCTTGCCTTTCTCATCCATCTGTGATAGTGCAGCACCTATCGCAGTGTCAGAGGCATCTGTCTGCACAATAAAAGCACATTTGTAGTCAGGGGCCCTGAGGACAGGGGCCTGTCACAGTGAGTCTTTTAAGCCAGTGAAGGCCTTCTCACAGACCAAGAGACCTTCTTGGGTTTCTTTGGAGTTCTGAGAGCAGTCAGAGGGGTGGCTATGGTGCCATAGTCTGCCATGACGTTTCAATAGTACCCAGTGAGACCTAAGAAGACTGTCACCTGAGTTTGTGTAGTGAGGTTAGGCCAGTATTATACTGCTGTACTTTACTGGGTAGAGGCTGTATCCTCCACCTACTTCATGCCCAAGATAGACCACAGATCCTTGACCAATCTGGCACTTGCTGACCTTCATGGTCTAGTGAGACCTCTGAAGAGCCTGCAGTACTATTCCCAGGTGTTTCACATGTTCTTCCCAGGTGGCACTGAAGACTGCTATATCATCCAGATATGCTAAGCAGCATTCATCCAACCCATTTAGGACATGATTCACAAGCCTTTGAATGGTAGCAGGGGAATTATTTAATCCTAAGGGCATTACCCCAAACTGGTAAAGAATGCTGTCTTCTCCTTGGCATGTTCTGCTAGGGCTATTTGCCAACACCCTGCAGTGAGGTTAAATGTATTGGGGCACTTGGAGGCACCCAGGGTATCCACCAGCTCATCAGTTCTAGGCAAGGGGTGAGCATCTGGCCCACTGACAGCATTCAGAGCCCTATAATCCACACAGAACCTCAGGTCAGAGGTACCTGCCTCTGGCACCAGAACTGCAGGACTGGACCATGGACAACTAGAGGGTTCAATCACCCCAAAATCTAACTTCTTGTTGACCTCCGTCTTGATGTAAGATCTCCCCTTATCTGACATCCTCCACCCCCTACTTTTAGTAGGTACATTGTCTCCTGTGTCAATTCCGTGTTTGCACCAAGGTGTCAAACCAGGAGTCAGAGAGAAAATGGGGAAAATTGCCTAAGCAAAGTTCTTACTTCCTCGTGCTGGGTAGAAGTCAAGTGAGGGGCCACATGGACAACCTCAATGGAGCCACATGAAGGGATACCTTGCAACAAGTCAGGCAGAGGTTCGGATTCCTCTTCCTCTCTGGCTGATGCCAAAAGTAGTGCTGCTATTTCAACCCGAGGGATGAAAGCCTTCAGCCTATTTATGCGGAACACTTTAGGGGCCTGGCCAGGTCTCTTAAGGTCCACCAAATAGTTTACCTCACCAAGATGCTCTACAACCGTGTAAAGGCCTGACCATTTGTCCTGTAGGGCTCTAGGCCCGGTAGGATTCATGAACAGGACTTGTTGGCCTGGGGTGAAGTGAATAAGTGAAACCTTCTGGTCATACCAATGTTTCACCAGAGCCTGACCTGCCTTCAATATATCACTGGCCTGAGCCACCAGAAGGATTATTCTTTTTCTTAAACCTAACACATAGTCCACTACATTGGTAGTGATGGAAGGAGTAGGGAGCTCCCATCCCTCCTTGACTATGGCCAGTGGCCCCCTAAAAGGGTGACCAAAATGAAGCTTGGAGGGGCTGAAACCAACACCCTCCTGAGCTACCTCTCTGTAGGCAAAAAGTAAGCTTGACAATAGGAGATCCCATTTTCTCCTTTGAGATTCGTCCAGAGCCCCAATCATGCTTTTGAGAGTTCTATTAAACCTCTCATCTAAGCCATTAGTTTGTGGGTGATAAGCTGATAAACACTTATAAGTGACCCCACACTCTTTCCACATGGCTGGCATGTACTTAGACATAAAGTTGCTGACTCTGTCTGACACAACTTCTTGGGAAGCCAACCCTTGTAAATATGCCTAGCAATGCTTTTGCAAATGACTTGGCAGTCACAGTCTGCAATGGGATGGCTTCAGAATATCTGGTGGCATGGTCGACCAACACCAAGATAAACCTATTGCCAGAGGACATCTGAGGGTCAAGGGGACCAACAATGTCAATCCCTACCCTCTCAAATTGCACCCCCACCACAGGCAGTGGCACCAATGGAGCCTGGATTGTTGAGCCACTCTTACTATAAATCTGACAGATGGCCCAACTCCTTCAATGGCCTTCTACTTGGACCCCCATCTTGGCCCAGTAAAAATGCATGAATAGCCTCTGTTTGGTTCTCTTGATCCCAAGGTGACCAGCTAGAGGAATTTCTTGTGCCAGTTGTGGGTCTGACTTGAAGGGAGACCTCCAACCTCCTATGGTCACCTCCATCAAACTCTGTGGGCTCACTGTACAGGAGCCCACCTTCCCAATAAATCCTATGTATCCCAGGGGGTTCCCCTCAAGCAGGGAACAGGCCCGTCTCCTTAGGCCTTCTAAAGATGGGCACTCACGTTGGCCCTTACTAAACTCTTCCCTGTCAGGACCACCTTCAACCAATACATTTTGGAGTTAAGGATGGTCATGTGGGTTAAGAATTTCAGGCAGCACCTCTTCCTCAGCAGGTTCAGGTACTTGGCCAGCTGCCTCCACCTCAGTGGTAGGTGAGTTAGGGGGAATGTTTTCTTTCCCTCTTCTTGGTTTCTTGACTCCTTTAGCCTTGGGTTTACCCTTTGGCTTCGGCTCAGCCTTGGACTTGGCCAGGGCAGCCTTTGTTTGTGAACTTGTGCATGGTTGTTCTGCTGTGTACCCCACAAGACCTAAGTCTCTGAGGTCATTTCCCAGCAGATCCTTTCCAGTGACCTGCTTCTGAACACTCACATAAATCCTAACTACTGCGTCATTCATGGTTAGATTTACACGCAGTACTGGGAATTTGAGAGAGGGCGTCAGCTAACTTGGTGGGCATCAGCGGGCTCTGGCAAGCTCCTCTGGGTTTACCAAAGTGGAATCCACCACAGTTCTGTTGGCTCCACTATCCCTAAGGGCAGGAGCGTCTACTCCATTGATTAGCACACTGTCTTTAAAGTAGTACCTGGTATTATCCGGAATGCTAGCATAAGCCTCTGAGACTCTAGGCTCCCAGGAACCCTAGGATACTAAGACTACTTCAGATTCTATCCCATTGTGGAAGGAATCTGAAGAGAAGAATGCCTCTGTGATAATTTCTTCCTCCTCATAGGAGGGGAAGGCCAGACTCACAGAGTGGGACCCCAAGGCTTTGACCTTACATCTGGGGTCCCCCTTCATGTGATCATTTGGTCTACAAGCCACACAAGATCCACTGGGTCTTGGGACATAGAGAGGCCTACTGTTACCAGAGCTATGCTTGGGAGGATGATTCTCACTATTCTGAACATTCTCATGTGACTTACCCTTGTTATGCTTATGGGAGGAAGCTTTATTAGATCCCCCACCCTCCTTATCTTTGTGATTTCCCCATCTTCCAGGTTACCAGGAGCAGGCTTGTCCTTATGGGACACTCAGTTTGACACCCATACATCTGCTGCACTGGCTAGTTTCTTAGGATATATCTCCTTAGAATCAGCCAAGTGCTGCCTAAGCTCTGGGGAACAAGAAGCAAAAATATGTTCAAGCATGACTAAACAAATCATACCCTAAAAGGTGGTGACCTTCTAACCTTCCAACCAGCTAGTCAGGTTTTTCAAGGAATCAGTTGCATATGAGATTCAAGTATTACTTTCCTTCTTTTTGTAATCCCTGAATCTTTTCATGTATTGGTCTTCCCAAACTTTAAGATCTTTTGGGAACATTGAATGAGAGGAGGAGCTAGACCGATTACCAAATCCTCTAGAGGAGTCATTGGCAGCTTATATCTCAGCAAGCTCCAACTGGCGATCCCTGTCCTTCTGCCTTTCTGCTTTATCTAGTTCTAGCTTAGCCATGCGGAAATCAAGCTCTTTCTGCTTAGACAGGAGCTCTCTTGTCTCGTGAATTCCTGCAGGGCTTCAGCCTCACAGCCAGCAGAGGAAGCATGGGACTATAAATGATCCTGATCATCACATGTCTCTTTGATGAAGGCAGCAACAGCCCTTTCAGCACTGTTACTGGGAGCAGCCCCAGCACCTTATGCACTGCCATCGGAGGGATAAGCTGTGATATGGTTTTTCTGCCATTCCTTGATCTTTTGGATCATTTCGGCTTTTGTGCCAGAGGCTGACAAGCCTCTTTCAGCACAGATATTTCTAAGCGTTTCAGATTTGGAAGCACCCAAAGTCATGTTCGCAATTGCTTCCATGTTATAACTGAGACAGGTTGCTTACAGTTAATTTAAACTAAGGTCACTGTGTTTTCTTTGTAAGTACAACCTGGGTATTTCACCAGTGTGCAACACTGGGTACCTCCAATCTTCTCCCACCGCTGTACACCAATTTGTTAAAATGGATTTCTAAACTTTGACCTGGTGGGCAGAGGTTTAGGAGGCCACCCTAGTTTAGTGGAACAGGGGAACCTTCTGGACAAACCAGACCAATATACGGTAGCTTGGCAGGCGGTCAAGACTAAGTCTCAGGAGGAGTCAGAGTGATGGGAAGCCCACAATGAGCACACAGAGTAAAACTCCACAGATTACTCTTAGACAGATGTATCAAAAATACATGTATTATAGGCCTTTATAATCAAAACAGTTAAATCACAGTTATGAAGAAACAATACCACACACAATCATACACTAACATATATACAATAATGCAGTTGGCCTGATAATGGGGGGAGAAAATAAGCATGACCTGTAACTAGGGGTGTCACGGTATTAGTTTTATGACGGTACAATAGCCTTCTTGCCAAATGACGGTATATCATGGTTATCGCAGTATAGCAGGTGGAGTTAACTAATCTTAACAAATATTTTCTAAAAGGTCATAAATTGTCAGATTTATCATCACAAACAAAACCAGGCACCCAGGGCCAGAATTGGGCTTTTCAACATACTTTCCACTGAAATGCCACCCCTTGCTTCCACCAAACACAAACGTGCCTGTGGAGAAGAGAGGCGGAGGGGAGCCCTGCTGCGACTGGATAGCTTTTCTTAAGTGGTCATTTCAGCTTTTAGCCCCCCCACTGGCTACTGGTGAAGATGAACATGTTGCCATCTTGATAACCTGCATGCCACAGATCAATGGAGTCTGATGGTAGTATACGCTTGTGCGCATACACACACACACGCACTCTCTCTTTACATTACAGCCTTTAGTTTACTTGCGGGCCAAAAGGTGTTCAGTAATCACGGTCATGTTACACTTTGGCATGGCAGCAGAGAATACCCACAGAGATGAGTAAATTTCGCACTGTGACTTATTATATGTAAATTCAATGATGGAACCAGGGAAATCCCCCATTGTCATATGTTTAGAAAACCTTATCCATTATAAATATATAAACCCCAAACCGCCAACCCAAAGTAAACACTTTTTCTTCTTGGCACTGTATTTATTCTTCCTATTGCTAACATATTGATTTTGTGTCAGGCACGTGTGGTTTATGGAATGGTATTAAAAACTGCTCCAACTGAAACTACTTGGCAGACGGCACATCCAACAGTGCAAGACCAAGACTGTGCAGCATTTGCTTACTGCAGCCTTTCCAAATCAGATTGAAAAGCACACTTAACGGTATGAACGGTATACCGGTATCAACAATGTGACGGTTATTATTGTTCAATTAAGTGGTTCACGGTATCTTTAACGGTATACCGTAATAACGTTACATTCCTACCTGTAACAGAAAGGGGTTAAATCAACACAGATATCAGTTTAGGCAGTCCTTCATCAACAATCCCTACCTTATGCAGTCCAGCCCTACGAAGAAAGGAGCCTAGTGCTCAAAGTACAGTTGTGTGTTCACAACGCGCAGTTGTGCATAAACGGAAAAGCTGGTTCTCTTCAGAGGGTTGCAGCTGCTCATGAAGGGGCTTGAGGCGATGAAGAATACGTTCCTATTCCTAGAAGAGCGTCTACACTTTCAGATAGAGCAACCTTCGGAGTTCGGGAATAGCTGGGGAGCACAGACTATCCCAACCCAGGCGAGTATCTTTTGAGGGACACTTGAGCGTAAAAATGAATGGATGTTTCCGGGGGGGCAACCAGTAAGTTACTAAAGTACTCACCAACCCGCAACACAGTCTGAGCCAAACTTTGGCACTCTAGACCACTTCGCCTGTTGGTGTGAACCCTGCAGTTTTAGGATGCTCTGGCTCTCAGTGGCTGCGGTACGGGAGATCATCCGTGATGGGACGTTTGCTTTTCCTTAGCCCTTGAAGGAAGAAGAAGGTTTGTTTCAGTGCGGCTCGTCTCAGGACATGGGAGGCAAGAACTGCAGGAACTTTCAGCGATGGTCACAACAGCTGGGCGACGCAGGGACTGCAAATGCTCACGGCCTGGTGCACAGTTGTAAATCGCGACCCAGAGGTGCAAGGACAACAAATTTTGATGGAAGAGGGTCCAGAACCACAAGCTAGTGATTTCCAGTGTCTCGGCTCTCAAGTCGGGACGGTCGGCGTTCCTGTGCGGTACCCTGGATTCAAGCTGGTCAGATTATTGGATGGCCCAGGAACACTTCCAAAGAGGCTCTTTGCGAGGGTAAGTAGGAGAAGCTGAGAGTAGTTGTTCCCACTACCCCAAAGGGGTGTTGCGCCTTTGCAGGCCAAGCACGTCACCGGTGGTTCCACAAGTCTGCTTTCTTCTTAAGGATCCTTCGCTCCTTATGAAGTTAGGTATGAGCCTCATTAGATCGACCTGGAACTGATGCAGAGCCCCTTTTCTTATCCAAGATTCGGTTTGCGCTAAAATCTCAGATAGCCAATGGATGATCTGCTCTCTTGCATGCACGCCAGACGTGGGCCAATCGTGGCCCATGGTTGTTCCAGTCATTCATGGCTACCAGACATACTGGCACAAGTAGTGTGGATTGGGACTAGACATTCCCAACCCTCTTGTTGGGCACTAGCATACGTGACATGCAAGAGCCTGTGAAAGTTGCGTTTTTTCACGGGAGGCTGCATGCCCAGATAAGGAATACCCAAGTCTCTCGACATGGCGTAAGGCAAAGGGACAAAATGGCCAAAGGACAGAACTAAAGACTTTGTGGCACAGGCTTTTTCGGCACTGGCCACAGTCTTGGGCTAAACGTCGTAAATGCGGTATGGTTCATAAAAATTAAGTAAAAATACTTTAAAAGTAAACTGCTGCCACCAGTTTGTCCTAGGCACACTTGTACAAACACCAAAAAATCCTTAGAGGGTGCGCGGTACTGTAAGGTACTTGGCACATAGATAAAAAGTTACCAAGAAATGGCAACAAAGTCGAAGACTATGGGAAACATAGTTTCCCAGTACTCACAGCTTGAAGGACGTGCCAGTTTCCCCATGATAAATGAGTGAAAGCCCAAAGGAGCACAGCTAGAAGAAGTCAGGTTAGACAGTCCAAACAAAAGCAAAACATTTGGTGGTTCACAAATGGAGGGACAATGTAAGGGACATTTTTCCTTATAGCAGGCAGCGTTTACTCATTTTGCACTGCAGAGTGCAAAAGTGGAGGGAATAAGCCGACATACATGCTTATATGCTGCCTTTTGTCCTGCACCTTTGCACTTGGCCACGCAAATGACGAAAATTCAGTGCCTGGTACATGTGCACGCCAAAGTGCATGCATACAGGTGTCCAACACCGCATAGGGCTGGGACTCGAAAATGAGCCCCTATAGGGCTCTTTTTTGCTCCTGGGCTGTAATTTGGCAACGGGGAACCATTATGTATAGACATACACATAGATGGCTCCCTGCCACCAAATATTGGTCATTTGTACGGAGGAGGGCAAAGGTGCAGGACAAAAGGGAGTGTACATATGTGTGTACACCGCTCTTTACTCTGCACCGTTGCACCCCACCATGCAAATGTGTAAACACTGCCTGTCATGCTTGCATGGTAGGCAGCGTTTACAATTACAATTAAATGCTGCCTACCATGTGTGGATGGTAGGCATTATTTACAATGTTTATTTACAATAGATCCCTGAGGCGCATAAAGTTGGGGGACCGCCATAGAGATCCCTTGCATTTGTAACAGCACGCCGATGCAAATGCTGGGACATTGGTATGGAGGAGAGGAAGGCAGGTTGCAGAAAGGCAATTTGTGTTCCACCCCTCCTCTCCACCATACAAATGATTGAAAATGGGGCGCGATGTGAATGAAAGGCGTGAAAGCCTCAAACAAGCATTTTCCGCCTTCTATTTTCATGAAACCCTGTACAAAATGAGCCCCTCTCTACCATTTTTTAACCAAACCTCCTGGTTAGATTGACTTATTACAGCTATTAACTAATATATATTTTTCGATAATCAAAATGAGCAATTAATGCCTTAGCACGTCCCCTGATACCCCTTAGGCCTACTCGATTGCCACTATTTCTTTCAACACTTTTGACTTGTTGTTCCCGTGATACGACAACTCTTAAAATAAAGACATTTTAAATAAAATTAGCAATCTATGTACATTTCTTACCACATATCAACAATTTTTTCACAGACAGGGCAAAGTCATCATACTTTGAAAAAAACGTAATCACTTGAATTGCATTTAGAAAACAGGTATGTTTTTCTACAATTATTACATTGGAGACACACTGTTTTCAGACTGTAAACACTTATTGGAGTACTTTTTCAATGTTCTTGTTTTTAGTCCTTATGATCGCTGCTTAACACCTGCGAGAAGCAGGTCTTGGCGCTTCGGTCAACAAGTAAAATGTATTACTTCTGATTTGACAATCGAGCTTTGCCTGAATTAAAGGACTTCACTGAATGGATATACATTGAAGATGTGCTGTTACAAATGTGACATTTGTATTAAAGTACTTGCCAGAGTTGGTATCTCATTTGGTTCTGATTTTGTAAGAACAAGCAGAATTCAGTAATATTTGTTTGTCTTTTCATATTGCGAAATATTGTATAAGGAATTGCTATATGAAATAAGTCAATTTTTGACACAATTCTCGCTGCCAAAATTCACATAAACTATCTTTGTAGAAACAATTTCTGTTTCTGTCATCTACCAGAGATTACTCTTTGCCTCCCAAGTCTTCGATTTTAAAGTAAACCGGAAGGTCTAAGGTATTGGATATCTCGACTAAGAACATCTTCAGTGGGTTAAGCAGTTGGTTAGGCATCAAAATAATAGAATCCTTTCATCCTCTAGCACCTTGAAGCGTCTTTGTGCTAGATGGAATTATCAATAAAATGCCTCAGACCAAATAACTGGACAGATTCAAAGAAGATGGTAAAATACTGCTTTTATCTCAATGAAGGAAAGCAGGGTTAATCGTCATTTATCAAATTGATTTATGCAGTATCACAACTTTTTTTTAATTATATTTAGTTTATATAATGCTAGATGCGTCATCTATGATGTCATCCTACGTGGCATATTAAAAAAATCTTTTGAGGGGTGGGTTTGTATTAGTGGAACATGTCTAAATATAGGCCCTCATTACAACTCAGGCGTTAAGGGTTTAACGGCGCCGTCGGCGCCGTTAACCCTTAACGCCTGATTACAAGTGTCCCTTTGCGGGTTGGTGTTTAACGCCTGCTTTTAGCAGACGTTAAAAATCCAACCCGCAAAGGGACTTTGGAGCTAATTACGGCACCGTAATTTACGGTGCCGTAATTAGCGCCTTCCCCATTCCCATTGTGCCCTATGGGGGCAAAAATGGGAATGGGAAAGGGCAAATGGGGAATCACCGCCCCACTCACCTTGGAATGGGGCGGTAATTCCGCCATCCACCATGGCGGAATCGTAACCTTAGCGGCATGGACCATGGTGCTATTAGCACCATGGTCCTCCGCCAAGGTTGTAATGAGGGCCATAGAATGCATGGGAGTTAGTCTCTCATTGGCAGCCCCTTGCCTGTAAAACACACCCTGAGCTACTTCTACATCTGTAGTTATACTGGTTACAGCAGAGAATATGGTAGTGGAATAGTCATTTGCAACATTGCATCTAAAAGTGCATGGCAGGCTTTTCTGATTGGTTGGCAAACCCAAATCCAACTATGGGCATTTAGCTCACTAGCAGAACGTACAAAAAAGGTAACCCAGGTGCTTTGAGATACGTCAGCTCTCCCTTGTTTTCCCAATTAGTCTATCCTCTGTCATCCGTAGGCCACATGCCTGGGTTCTCTATTTGAAGATTGACCTTGCCAGTCTGCACTGTATTGGAACTTTCAAGGGAGTGTAAGCACATCACTATCTTATTTTCAAGTCTAATGAATAGCCCTTGTTTTGCAATCTCTTTGTCATGTGTTAAGAGACCACAAATGTATCCATTTTGACACTGTATTTAGCACTATTTGATTCAATTATACTGGGTGCAGTTGCTCCTCTTGGCCTTTAGAGACTTGCTCACTCTATCCCATATAAACTTTATACACATTTAATTGTCCGAGACTTGGCATCTGTAAATGTTCTTGTTCCTCCTAATCCTGTCCTTCGCACATGATCTGCTCATTGGACTCCCTTCGTACTTTGCCTTTTTCTCTCGAAATAGCATCCTTGGTTCAAGGCCAATGTACTCCTTTATTTTGCTGGGGAAAAACAGCCTCTTCGTTGTCTTTTCACTTCATGGTCCTGGGCTCGTATTTTGAGGTAGCTGGGTTGATTGATTTAAGCCGTCGTCCATCTTCTTCAAATGGTCGTCCTAAATGTTGAATATGTACCTCTCATAAGCAAGCTTCTACTTATTTTTTCTACCTTGCGTTACAGCGTATTTACAGTTATTGATCAGTGAGTCACATCATTCTTCTTTGTGTTCATGATTACTGTATCATTGGGTACATGTTTCTCTTAGTGCTCCAGTTACATCGTCCTTCTTAAGTATTTTCCTATAGTTTCAGTATAATTCCTTATATCCTCTTTTTCCCTACCTAAGGAGCCCTCCAGCCTCTTTTCCTTTGCAGATGGGCAGCAGGTGCAAGTGGATCTAGGTATCAATGTTGGAGTGTGCGTCCTGGGGATCCCGTCGATGTCTTGGATCCACCCTAAGACTTTGTTCCAGTACATTTTAACTTTTTTGCAACCCCACCATTGATGCCAGTAGTCGATCTCACCACAGCATCTTCAACAGTGTGGAGGGGCGCCTGGAAACATCTTGGACAGCCTTTTGGGAGTGTAATGCCATCTAGCTAGTAAGCGCGCATTGTACATTTTGTATTGTATCGAAATGGATGACCCACAGACAGCGCTTCGTATGGCCTTCCAAACATTGGATTGGTCTGCCAAGTTTAGTTCTGCTTCCCATTGACTTCGGATGCAGGGTCAAATGGCCTCTGGTGATCAGTGCTTTATACATACTAGCAATGAGTCTCTTCATGGTCCGAGGGGTACTAATTCTTAGTTCAAAAACTGTGAGGGGACGTTGCAGGGTATCAACCCAGTGGTGATCCATTAGGATGCTTTGCAACTGCAAGTATTGCATGTGGGAAATGTTCTCCACCCTTAAAGTATCACGTAGGTCGTCGTAAGAGATGTATACCCCTTCCCTCCACATCTGTGCCGCCCTCACAACTCCAGCTTCATACTAATTTTCAAACCGATGGACTTCACAGATTAGCTTTTGTATGGTGGGGGGACCAAATACAGCTTAACGGGAAGGGCCAGGTTGTGACCCCTTGCATGGCTCGGGAGGGGTGCTAGAGTGACCATAAAACTTTCAGAATGGGATGTTCACGTATTGTCCGCGTCATGGCCGACTGCGGAACCCATAGCCATTCCCCCAAAGTAACTGGGGCAAAGATATTATTCTCAATTGCTACCCATTGTTTCTCAGGGTTTTCCCATAAGTGATCAACTAATACCCTTAATTGGGAGGCTCTGTAATATTCCGGAATGTCTGAGAACGCCAAACCCCCTGATTCTTTGGGCAAAACAAGAGTGGAGTAGGGGATTCTAGGCTTTTTACCCACCCATAAATATTCCAAAAACACCCGTTTAATCTCAGCTAGAAAGGATTCAGACACCACAATCGGGAGTGATTGGAAGAGGAAGAGAAACCGGGGTAAAATGTTTATTTTAATTGAGGTGAATTTAGCAGCCCAAGACAGATTCAATTTTGACCACCTGTTCACATCATACCTGACAGCTTTCCACAGGGGGACATAGTTTGCCTCGAAAAGGTCCGCGAGGGGTACAGTGATATTTACTCCCAGGTACCTTACTGACTGGGATTGTATTTTGAGGCCCCAGTTCTCTCCCAGTGGTCAGAGAAAGTTCCCTCCCTCCCTGCGTGGGACTGCTATAGTCTTCTGAAGGTTTACGCGGAAGCCTGATAGGCTCCGTATTTTTGTATTTCATGGAAGAGGGCTGGAATAAATTCCCCAAGTGATGCTGTGTATTCTGGGGTTTGACCTGAGTGATTGGGCAAAGGGCTCAATGACTAATGCATAAATCAGGGGGGCAGGGGGCATCCTTGGCTAGTACCTCAAGTAATGACAATGGGGTCAGAGGAAATGCCGTTAATGGAGACTTTTGCCTGTGCTGTGTGGGACAGTGCGCTCGCCCCTTGTGTCCATGCCATTCCCACCTTCACCCAGTTTAGTACTGCTTTCAAGAAGGGCCATTCCACGCGGTTGAACGCCTTCTCGCCATCCAAGGATTGTAGCAGAGGGTCCCTGTCTACCTCACGGAGGCCAACCATTAAATCTAGGGTTTTCCTTATGTTGTCCGCTCCTTGCCTACCCCTCACATATCCCACCTGGTCTGTGTGTATCTGTTGGGGGAGCACTAGGGCCAACCGGGATGCCAGGATACTTGCGTAGATTTTAGCATCTACATTAATTAGGGAAATGGTACGGTATGACGTGCACTCCTGGGGGTTCTTACCTTCTTTAGGGATAACTATTATTATTGATTCCGTGAATGATTTGGGGGCATGACCCGTCATCACTATTGAATTGAACAGCTTGGTTAAGAACGGCGAGAGGGCATTACTGTTTATCTCATAAAATGCTGGTGTATAGCCATCCTGACCTGGGGCCGAACCCGCGTTTAGGTAAGAGATTGCTCTTTGAACCTCTATAATTGTTATGGGCACATTTAGTTGTTCCGCGTGTTCGGGATCCATAGGAGGGCGGGGGAGAGTTTCTAAGAATTCTTCTGTGGAAGGTGGTGCACTATCCCCTTCAGCTGTGTACAACTACGAATAGTACCTCGATAAGCGGTTCACTATATCACGAGGGTCTGTGAGTATGGCTCTCTTTGTTTCTTCAATCGGTTTGCTAACATCGTGTGGGCCTTATCCCCTTTCTCAAAAAAATTTGTTTGAGGTATTTGAGCTGTGTAAGAGCCTTTCCATCCCAAATATCTTTAAGCTCTTCTCTTAGTCCTTTCATAATAATAATAATAATAATTAGGCTTTTATATAGCGCTACAAACCCTCAGGTATCTGAGCGCTGCTTATTATTACCCACGGTGTGTGGTGCTCATTTATCGACCTCGGAAGGATGAAAGGCTGAGTTTGGCCCCGCCGGGATTCGAACCTGCGTTAACAGGCTCTGCACGGGTGTCAAAGCGGGCGCTCTACTCGCTGTGCCACTTGACCCCAACCTAACTTCTGCTTGGTTGGGGTGCAGGCGAAGGTCTCGCCCCAGGCGGGAAATAGCCTTTTTGAGTTCTGCCTCCCTACGTTGACTTAGACTTTTCTTTGATGCCCCTTCTGACATCAGGATCCGCCTTATTGTGGCTTTTGGCGCTTCCCATACCGTGTTTAGTGACATCCCGTCTACGTCGTTCACTCCAAAATAATCCGCAATGGCTTCTGAGAAAGCGTCCTTAAACACCGGATCCCTGCACAGGAAGTTGTTACAGATCCACCACCTATCTGCTTTAAGGAGGGGGCCCAAGTCCAATTGGAGTGTGCATAACTCGTGATCTGTCAAGGCGACCACTTCTATGGCTGCCTCGAGGATCTCACCCCCACATTTTGCTCCCAGCAGAAGATAATCAATAGGGGAGAAACTCTGGTGCAGGGGGAAGAAAAAGGTGAAGCCTCTGTCCTTGGGATGAATCTCACGCCATGTGTCGATTAGGTGGTGCTCTTTTAACTGACTAAGGAAGTTATCTCCCTGTTGGTTACTCAATGGTTGTGTGACCTGCCGCATTGAGTACCAGTCTAGTTCTTTGTCTGCCACCACATTAAAGTCATGCCCACAAATTAGGGTACACTCCTTCCATTAACTCAGAAAATCAAACAGGGGTTCGAAGAAGTGTGATTGACTCTGATTGGGTGCGTAGGCTGAACACAGGGTGAATTTACGGGACTGTAGTTCTCCCCTTAGCGCAACGTACCTCCCTTGTGTATCTCTGTGTATGTGCTCTAGCCGAAATGGGAAGGATTTCCTAAGCAAGACGCCCACCCTGCCCCTTTTGTGGGAGCCAGAGGCCTATATTGTGTCCCCCATATTGTGTCCCCAATGCCTCTTCCCACAATCCTACGTTCCCCTCCGTGAACATATTTCATCTCTTGTATGAATAGTTTGTCCATTCGGGATTGCTTAAACTGTCTTGCCAGCATTTACCTTTTCTGAGGAGAGTTTAATCCCCTTACGTTCAGGGACCCAAAGGTTATGCCATCAATCTTTTCCATTGTAGTTTGCTAACTTTGGACCGATTGCCCTGAGATTCTGCAGTTTAGTGGAATTGCGTGACTTCCACCTTGTGATGATTCTGGTTTGCCCTGTTGTGAGTGTTTTTAGCATGTGTGGTTCCTCATTATGATTCCAATACCCTCTAAATTCCAATCAAGTGCCCCCCCCCCCTTCGCTTTCCCCGGGAAAAGCTAATCCTAGCTTTCTCAATTGACTAAGGAGCAGCCCTAAACTAAGAAGGGCCACTCTGTTGGGGCCCCTCTCCGGGCATTCTACAATCGTTCAAACTTTATAAGTAGTATCGCACAAACATTTCGATAACAAGTGATCTAAGGAATCAGAACCATCCCATTGTAGATCGGACAAGCCTGCACAAGTAAGTAGTAGGAGCTCGTGCCTCCCGTGTATCTGCATACCCGCTGCCACCCAACTATTAAAGGGTTAGAAGCTACAAAAGTTTTAGTTCAAACTCATGGGTTGTTCAGGCACTTGTAGTTCCACTTGGTTTACACTTTCCCTCTTCTGGGTGGTTTCGGCGCTGGGCTCAGTGACGGTCCTTCCGGCTTCCTACAGGAATCAATGTCCATGTCTTTTGCTGAGCCCTGAAGATGTTGCAAGGTTCTTACTGCCTCCTCTATCATGGTGATCCTAAAGTCTTCCCCTCCATATTCAAACGATAAAGAGAAAGGGTGACCCCCATCGATAGCGAGTGCCTTTTTCTTGTAACCAGATCATGAGGGGGCAGCATCCTCTTCTCTTGGCGAGGGTCATGGCCGAGAGATCTTGGTACATCATGACTTTTGCACCTCCGAATTCAATTGTTCCCTTCTCCCTCGCTTTTAGCAGAATGTCTTGCCTTTGGAGTAATAGTGGCATTTCACCAATACCTCGTGAGAGCTCCCATGCTCTGTGCACTCTATCATATTCGAGCTTTGGGGAGTCTGTGTCAACATAGAGGGTCTGGATAAGGGCTTTAACTTTCATTTCCACGCTCACCGGGGATTCCCCCTTTTCTTCTGCTAAACCTAGTATCCGAATGTTAGATCTCCGCTCTCTGTTTTCAAGATCATTGAGTTTTGCTTACACGTCTCTTTCTTTTTGTTCCAGATCTTCGAAGCGTGCCTTATATTGCATTGTGGCTATATCCCCTGATTGCTGGTTGTTTTCCACAGCCTCAAGTCCGTCCTCAGATTTCACCACTCTGGTCTGCAGGTCGGAAACCGTTTCTGTGAGACTTGACTTTATGGACCTCATTTCCCCTAGCAATAGCCTGATGTCTGATTTGGTGGCACTGTCTAGGTCATTGCCCAGAATGTCCGTCGAGCTGTGAGCTTCTGTTGACTCCATGGCTGAGTGGGGTCAGCGAACGCCTGGAGTAGGGCCAAGGTGTTGGGATCCAGATTCGTTCTGGATGGTAACAGTGGTATAGCACTCCTGTTCACACTCTTTGTACTGTTTGTGCTTGTGTTCTGTTTGAGGTCTGCTCTCCGTGCAGGGAGGGCTTTCACTCTTCAATCTGCTCCATTCTTGGAGGGTGAAGTTCAGGCAGGTGCTCCTCTAACCACTCCCCTGGGTGATCTTCTCAAGATTTTAACAAATTGTGTGCCCTCTACCTCACCCACGCTAACTGTTATGAGGGCTGATGATCACGGTATCGGTGTGAGCTTGTGGTGTCCCGGGGCCTAGAAGCTAGCTGGTTCCTGATGTTTTGTCTTGGATTTGGTGTACCGCCTGTTCTGTACTTGCTGAGTGCTGGTGACTGGTACATTTGCTGCCGTGCTTGCTGCGCTGCAGTGGCACTTTTCTCCGCCGTGGTGCAAATCCTTAGCTAGGCTTCAGTGCCAGTGTGTGCTGTCTGCAGTTGCTCCTGTCCTTCTTTTGGTGCTCGATCCTTCCCCTTGCGTTATTTTATTCTGTTGCACCCCTCCACTGTGTAGGTGTTATCTGTGCTTTATGTTGGCTTTTTCCACCCCTTTATCTGTGCTGATGGTGGAGGGGGGAGGGAGGGACCTCTGGTTGCTCCGCGCGCTACCGGCCTACAGGGCCGGGAGTCAGAGTTTTGAACGTGGTCGCTGGTCGGGAAGGCTCAGGGTGCTACGTTCACTCTGCCGCGCTCCCCACATACTCCCTTGGAGGGGCCGGGGCAGCTTGCACTTATAACCCGGGCGGGGCGTACACTACTCACGTTTCGCCAGACCCAGCGGCTCACTGTCCTGAACTTCAGTGGCAGAGAGGAGGGAACGCACCCCACCGCTGCGCGCTCTTCTGCTAGGTGTCCTCTTCAGATGCCGGAACCCTCTTCCCGTCGCACTATTTCAAGCTCTCTCCTGTAGTTGGGCGGCTCAGTGTTGACAGGAAGCACTGAGTTTCACTTGAACAAACACATGCTTCGCGGCCTTCATTTTCCCTTTCATTCACGAGTCCGGAGGCCTGCCATACACAACCTGTTTTAATGTTGATTCCATGCACGTTTTCACCCAAACTTTCCTCTATTGCTGCTCAGCCTGGTGCAGAACGTTCATTTTCTAGTATGGATGGATCGTTTTCATGCAGAAATCTCGTGCGTAGTAATGCCCAGAGAGGGAGACGATGGATCGGGCTGCCATCATGTGTGCGCCCCCTGGTGGTCTCCCCCTCCCCTTCACCTTTTGTTTTTCTCCAGCTCTACCAGAAAAGTCATCAGGCCTAGTACGGTAGTCGCCTGTTTGTCCCGATTTCCTTCCCACTCTCCCCCTCCCTTCCTTATCTATGTCTTAGCTCTTGCATTATATGAAATGTCATCTGGCCGATAGTTAATTTCACATCCTTACTGTTCATGGCCTGTAAGAAGGTCATTGTATTTTCCCTTGTTCCCTCCCTAGCCTTGAAGCGCTTTGAAACTCATTGTGTATAGGCGCTATATAAATAAACCATAATATCATATCTTCTTTTGCTGTGGTCTGACTTTTTTTTAACAGACATCCATTCTGTTCACGGCTGCATCTCGACAGCCGACAGCTCAGAGAAGGGCACCCTTTTTGGTTGCATTCGTCCACTATGTCAGCTTGTGGGTACACCCTAAATGGTTGCCTGAGTGCATATCGTCTCTCATATACTCGATGTGGCACAGGATTAATGCAAGGATTAATGCACAGGTTCCCAATTGTGGCTCTTTGTCATTCCAATGGGATAGTGCTAAGGCGGAGACCAGGGAGAAGGTGCCACCTGCTCCTCTACACTATGATGACCTAGGCAAATCTGGCGCCTTTGAAAGCGAAGATCAGTTTGGATCTTATGTAGTGACATTTCTTAGTGTTCTTATTTCTGGTGCTATTGAATACTGTAATACTGAGCAGTTTTCCTGGCATTTTATGTATATTCTAACACCTACCGACTCTAGAGCCGAAAAAAAGATGATCAAGACCCTACAGCCTTTGATCTTGGTCTATGTTTAGGCAGCTGCTATATCAGCCACTCAGATAAGGAGGACCTATTTTGTCCGTGATTTGGTGATATATTACGAGGCAGCTTAGCTGAGTTTGACGAGGGAATGACAAAGGGTGGAATCACATAAATGTGGATGGTACATGGAGCCAGCAGTGGCCTGGACTTTACTGAGTTTTGTGAGGTAGATAACAAAGATAAACAGACCTACATTGGTTTATGAGAACCCTATCTCAAATGCAACTTTGACGGTCTTGGATACGTTGATTTGGAAGCCGAATCTTTCAAAGGGCCTCTACCATGACTAATGGGGCATCTCCGGCTCGTGGAATGGAATAGGGGCATCTGAAGTTTGGAGGCATGAATGGCTATGGTTATACAGCAATGAATTAAAGAACAGCAGATGTAAGTTTCCCTATGGGGACTACCCCTTATATTTGCCATATCTCTCTACCTTTGGCATCCCTTAGGACTCTATCGTATCGGCATGGCTCTTCGACATCTACCTGACCACTCTGGCCCACTTGATCTCGACCTTCTCCCCTCATTTCATGTGTTATGCAGACGACACACAGCTCTCTTTCAGGCTGCCCTCCCCTACCTCCACCTCCTCCGCTTCCTCCCCATACCTGACTGCCTGACAGCTATTCAGGCATGGTGCTCTGCCAATGATCTCTGCCTTAATGCCAGTAAGACAGAGATCCTTCTCATTGGGATGCCTGCTCCTTGTTTCCCACCAATCTCTGGCCAGACTCCTTGGGTCCCCTCCCCTCACCCACTTGGGAGGCAAAATACCTTGGGATCATCTTTGACTCCTCTCTCTTTCTTTCTCTCCACACATCACAGACCTTGCCAAGAAATCCAACTTTCAGCTTTATCTCATCAGGGGTATTCTGCCTTTCCTCACCTTCCCCCAAAAGCTCAATGTCTCCAGAGCTCTGGTCTTCTCTATGCTGGACTACTGCAATAGCCTCTTACTCAACCTGCCTCATTCCTCCCTTTGCCCCCTCCAACTACTCCACAATAGGACTGCAAGACTTATCCTTGGCCTCAAGCCAGGGACCGCATCTCTGCATCCCTAACATCTCTCCACTGGCTCCCAGTGACTGCAAGGGTCAAATTCAAGACCCTTTGCATCATCCATAAGACTATCTAGTGCCTGGGACCTCTCTACGTCCTGCTTTCTCTCCCGAAATACCTCACGGCCAGAGTCCTTCGGTCTTCTGGCTCCAACTCTCTGCAGGTCTAACGGTTCTCCAAGCAGAGAGTAGGAGGTAGAACACTCTCCTCAGCGGGTACCTCCCTCTGGAACAGTCTCCCTCCCTCCTCAGCCTTGAGCAGGATCTTCCTAAGGTCTGGAAACTTCTCACAATCTTCCTATTCTCTTCCTTCCCTCTCCCCCTCCCGTGCTAAACTCTCCATCTGCCACTGCAACTGGGGCCTAATCTCTTCGGAGTCAGACAGGGGCCAGACCACCCCACAACAGTCCCCCCCTGCATACTTTGCCAGCACTTGCCCTCGGGCTCCCTTTCCCGGACTACCCAAACTTAGTCCTCCCTGTCCACTGCACTCATCCTCCCCACCCCCCTCTTTCCCCTTGCACTTGCCGGCTTGGCCCGACCAGCGCTTGCCTACCCTACCCGTGGGGTTACCGCACTCATGCACTTCTCCCGCTACCCCTCAACCCCTTGCACATATCACCTTATGCACTTGCACGGTAGGATTGTCACAAGGCCAATAAAAGCGTTCTTCATTGTATTTTTATGATTTCCCATGTTCCCCTCTCCCATCTTGTCTTGTGGCGTCTGGAAACACCTGCATATAGTTGCCATACAAATGTCCAATAAAATAAAAAATTTAAAAATAGGGGTCGTAAAGATGGACTCTAAAAATAAATACTGCATCTGTCCGGTATAGATAATAGTGTATTATAAAGAAGAATTTCAGAGAACTGAAGGGCAAACTAAACAATTGTCAATTTGTGTTTATTGTACCGGCTATTTCAAAAATAGACAATCATATTATCGTTCATCCAATAAGTATTGGTAAATACAAATCTTCTTTCGGGATCCAATTTGTTCCAATCAATTAAATACTTGTAAATGCATGCAGTCCTTCTTATAGCATGGTATCTTTTGGAAAAATACTATTTGCCTCAGGAGCATTCGTAATTCCTTGTTTTCTGCTAAGGTTTATTCCTATTTTTTCATTATTTCTTTGGTCATCAAAAATAAAATTTGTATAAAGAGCCTCCTATATTCCTTGTTAACTGATAAAGTTTGTTTATTTTTTCATTATTTATTTGTTCTTCTACATTAACTCCTGGCTCATCAGGAGGAAGTGTACTATAATTTGAAACATATATAACAATTGATATTGGAAAAGGATGTATATCTCCTTTGCTACAGATATGAGATCAAAAAAAGAATTGCGAATGTAATGACCTTGAATATTTTCTAGGCTCTTTTTGATTAGATGTCTCTGGCCAAAATGTGCCGGTTTTTCAACGTCATATCCTGCTTTTATTTGACAGGGACCAATTTGCCTAAAATAGCGGCATGATATTGGTCAATATTCTATTCATCATATTACTATTTCACCAGATTGTATATTTCATGTTGGATCTACCACATGTTTGCAAATAATCACAATGTATAAACCAAATTATAGACCAAACTGTATGCCTAAATACTGGCAAAAGCTAAATGGTACAACCACTAAGAAATGCAGAAGTTTCAAACCAGTGACGTCTATGAAGTTCAGAGTCTGTAAATGTTACATGAATAGGTTTAACCTCCCGTACTGCGTGCTCACCCTTAGGTCAGGGTGAGCGCGGGGGACCTAAGGGTGAGCATGCAGTACCAGGAGATTTTTCTCTTGGGTCATCTGTGCTTCTGTGTTTTCTTACCCTAGTGTCTTGGGCAAATTTTTAAAATTTTTAACTGTAGTGCTCTCTACAAAATTGTTAGTGTACTTGAGTTTAAGCATTAAACCCCTTTTTGTACCCTGCTTGGCCATGGCAGAAGAAGTTGGGGGCTATGGAAAAACCTAAAACAGTGCTGCAAGCTAAGGGGCAGTGGTGTAATCCTGCAGTTGGTGGCTTGCAAACTATAGTGAGAGGACCCTGTTCTTCCGTCAACCAGAGACATACACAGAGACATACACAGTCCAAGGGCCAATTTGGGTCTCCCTTAATAGATGGGGCTACTGCATTTGTTATAGTGGGGCAGGGGGCGCTTCCTCATCTTTCCCTGGACAGTGATATTCTAGTTCCCAGACCAACCTGGCTTCTACAGGCAAAGGGCTCCTTTGTTTTATTCCGACCTTACATATGTTGCCCTGGTAAACTAGAACAACATTTCTGGGTTAATAGAAAAGCAGGCAGTTTACTTTTGCATCAGCAAGTTTTTATTACACGCACTGACTGCACTATGTAGGGCATTGCCTGGATTATCATCCTAGTCTTATATCATACACTATCAATCATAATCCTGTCTCCCACCTGTCATGCAGGACACTGGGATCAAGGAGGACACCAAGACAAAGTACTGCCAGTTTATTTTAGATGTTATTTGAGGACTATGTACAAGCAGGAACCAACTGAAAATGCAAAAAGAGATATACCCAGGAGAAACAGCACCAGTCAAATGGTCTTCTTCCCAAAGAAGTTTACTTCCCACCAGGGTGGTTGATAGGGTCTTGGAGCTCCTGGGCTGATGTTCGAGTCTCTACCGTCCATGTTGTGAGCTGATTGGTGTCCTGTAATCTCTTTTTTCTTCTGGATAGTTTCAGGCTTTCCTGGGTCCCTTGCCTGATGATTGACTCTAGCACCACATCATGCAATTAGACAGGGCCGCAGTCGTGGTCATCAGAGAGCACTAGAGAGCAGTACTTGGGTAGCACTGAACCGTCCCTATACCGCTTCTTCTTGGCCTCTATGAGCAGACCATAACCTCCCTGTCCCCATCTTGTTTTTCTTTCCAGCATCTGATCCTGTTTAGTGCTAGCCTGGCCTGGCCTACTCTACCCTTCCTGTTCTTGCTGTCTCAGTATTGGCCTACCTTACTCTCGACTTCACTTCTTGATCTTCCATAGGTCCCTATTACCGTGTCTGTGTCAACCTCTTCACCTGAAGGGACTGGTTTGTTGTCACTCCTGGCCTCTGGGTTCCATTCATACTCCTTGCCCTGTCTTCCTACACCTCCTCCTTCTGTCCTGCCCCCCGCTCCAGATGTCACCACTTCCTCCTTGGTCTCTCCTGCTTCTATCAGCACATCCTTCTTCTAACTCTCCACCCTGATTTCACCAGCTCCGCCTGGGTCTCATATGTTATCACCACTAACTTCTGCTCACCCACCAGCCTCAATGTTACCTCCAGGGTTCTTTCTACTGCCACCACCTCCTTCTGATCAGTCTCCACCCTGGATTTTGCAACCCCCCTCTGGTATCTCTTTTACTAGCACAGCCTTCTGCTCCTGTTGTTACCACCTCTTCCTGCTCTCTCCTGGCACCACCTCTCCAGCCTCCTCAGTCTCACCAGCATCTGTTCCTTCTGCCACTTCCCATTGCCCAGCAGCTCATACAGTTGAGCCTCATGCTCCTGGGATGGCTGTATATGTTGTGATCTCTCTTGTACCCTGGTTGGGTCTTTCCCCAAGGGTCTACACCTGTGAGCGGTAATTGAATGAGGCCTAGGATTTGTTGGATCCGTTGAGTGGAAGTAGAGCTACATGACTCTCTCTGAGGTGCCATGTACTTGGCTGAGGATAGTGGTGTCTTGAGCATGACGGTTACAATTTGCAAGCATGTTGGATAAGTGTTTTAACTTTTCATATTCATTGCCTGTAAGTGAGGCTTGCGGCAATTTGTTTCTCCAGCATACAATTTGGTTACCAGGAAACAATGCTGTAGATACACCACAGCCTGCATTAATGAAATCGGACTCTAAAGAAGGGATCCGCATAACCTAGTTGCTCGTTGCAGGTTCTGTGAACTTTCGAAGATAACCTCTATGAAATACTGGGTGAACTGGCAACCGTTACATTGTTCACGCTACTTTCATCGATAATATAGGAATGCTTTCCTTTAAATGAAAAGTCCTTCTTTCTAGTGTAGAATCTTTATGTCAGGCTGGGGGAAGCATTTGGATCCCTCAGACAGAGAGAGGCAGGGTCGGACTGTGACAAGAAATAGGCCCGGTCACCCCAAAAAGAGTGGCCCACTCCTCACCTCAAAAAAGTGGTCCACCCCTTGCCTCACGACCCTTGACCTCTGATGACATCACCAGAAGTGATGTCATTTGACCCCACTGCAAAGTGACATCCCGGGAAGCAATGAAACACGACCTTTCACCCCTTGACAAAACAGGAAGTGGCATAAAATGGCATTGTTCCTAAGTACACTACGAAAACATATGGTTATGATTTCACTAATTTTATAGAACAAATATTCATACAATATCACCCAACCTGTGTTGGTACTCATTTATCGACCTAAGAAGGATGAAAGGCTTTTTGAATCCGACCCTGGAGAGGGGAGGCACTAGCCTGCGGAGTACAAGAGGGGTTTTGGTCATGGTAAAAGCTTTGAGGGTTGACCCTCTCTGGACAAGCCATTGAGGTGGGAACGGGCTGGACCCCTGAGATAGACCTGTAACACGGCAATGTGACTCTTTCCTGCCACGAGCCAGTACCCAGGGTCAAGTGACCACTGGTTACCCATATACCTCTCTGGGCCCAATCTCCACTGGCTTGGGGTAGCAGAGTCACTGGCCGGTGGTTCTCAGAACCAAACAAGGGAATTCGTCACATACCAGAAGCTGATACGTTCACCCTACATAATCTAACTTTTCCAGAGACCGGGGGATTCTAAAACATCTTACCATACTGTAAGAAGATTCAATTCAACACTACAGCTAAATCAATGCCTAGTCTGGGATACTGAATGGAAACCCTTATTGATATATCTTTATGTCCAGTTCATGAGTTCTGGATGACTACCCCTATATAACACCCCTCTCTTAGAATCCCCCTGACCCCACTGAGCCAAGAAGTAGTTCTGTTTTGCAAGTTTAAAAGGTTTATTTGAGAAATATAACGGTATATCTATCACACTCTTATAATAAATTAATATTTAATATCACACTTAAGAATATGAGCAGTAATCAACAATGAATAATGTTCTACTAGTAAACTGATTTGGTTACTCAGGAGTAGTATAGAGGATGAGGTAGCACACTTGTGAATAGGAACAGAAGAATAAAGGGGTAGAGAATGCTTTAAACGGTTCAAGGAAATGCAAGGTGGAATAAATGCAGTACAGAAATAACTTGATATGACTTCAACAAAACAAGCAATCACTTTTCTTTGACAATTCACCCCCCCTTTATGCAATGTAAGGAGATGAAGAGGAGAGCACACAGTTCTTAGAAATGCAATCAAATATAATTCAGTTCAATTCCCCCCCCAGCAAGTTTAGAGAAAACCGGTATGAGTTTTAAAACACAGGCCCAAGTGCTTTGAATGTGGTGGCAATGAAGTGAGAAATATGCTGAAAATGCTTTTAATTCCCTTTAGGAGATTCAGGGTGAGTGAGAGATACTTGGGATGAGTTCAGGCTCACTTTAGCAATGATTCAGAGATGGTGATTAAGAGGCAAACAAATTTTTAACAAGGAAAGAAATGACTGCTGATGGTTACACATGGCTGGATTTTTAACCAAATCGCAAATCGCGGTAAAATTTGCGAGTGCGTGAATCGTGATTACGGCAGAAGTATAGTTAAGAGGAAAGTTAAATTTCGTTCCTATCTCAAACGGTTCCAGAGATACGGACGATTAAATAAAGGTAGTTTTTCGGATTTAAAGTAAACTCAAAATGACAGGTGACAGCTTGCAGCTTCAGAATTGACAGGTGACAGTTGTGCAGCTTTACAAATGACAGATGACACGATTTCTAGGAGGCTGTTCTACTTAGGTTAAAATTGTTTGGATTAGATTATTTTAACTAAGAGATTGGTTCTGCACAGTTCTGCTAGGTACTCACAATATAAATTTGAAATAGGCCTCGCCACGGATCTGGTCAGGTTTTGGACTGGACTCCGGTTCTGGTCTCGGCACTTCACAGTGATCTGGGTCAGCTCTCTGGTTCTGCTCACAGCGGTCGGGGTCACTCTGGATCTCTGGTCTGGTCTGTCCGGATACAGCGGTCTCTGCACGGCTCCTGGATCTCTGCACTGGTCCTGGCAAAAGTTCTTGGCAAGGGATTCAAGCAGCTCGCCCGGCTGTGAGTACCTTGCAATGATTTGAGGCCTGCTGCAGAGAACTCAGCTTGTGGTTTTAGGCCTCTGATTTAGGTTCTAAAGTATAAGTTCTAGGTTCTGGAGTTTCTAGCTGGAGTCAGTCTGGAACTGGTATCTTCTGGATGTTGTGTGGTCCGGCAAAACGCTCCGCAGCAACTGGATTTGAATCTCCTCTCTAGCTTCCAGTGGCTCTTTTTATGTCTTTTGAAAGTGGGTGTGTGCGCAGCATCACTAAGCCATCCCCTCTCTCAACTGATCATTGGTCAAGCTTTTCTCTCTTCCTTGATATCGGAAAGGAAATGTGAGTCATGGTGATGCTGTAGGTTTTATGGGTCAGAGGATCCTCCCCTGGTCAGTTTGCCCACAAATCTATATTTGATTCAAATACATCCTTCCCAGATATACAATTTGTTGAAATTACATGTGCACATTATATATTCCTTATGGTCCATGCTTGTCCGCCTCTGATCTTCCTGGGGGCTTGCATTCAAAAATGACAACATTTTGCGCTTTTTAACTGGTTTTGCAATATCGGACATTTACCCAAATTTACACACATGTGCGCAAGGAGTATGGACATTCATTGATGAAGTGTCAGATTTTTAACATGCAGACATTTGGAGTGAGACCCTATTTTCCGCTAGCGACCCCCCAGAATACACCACAGGGTCCTAACGCATCTCAAAATGTTCACAGAAAAATCACAAAAATAATGATATTACTTATATAATTCTGACAAGTCCGCACTTTGAGTTATCTATCTTTTTAAAATGATGCCCTGGTCAAAAAGGGGTGTGGCTTCCCACATCACAGGGTGAAATAACTGGTTTATCCACTTCCCCCAAGCTCAGCTGCTAGCAGAGGCACTGCCCCTCCCAGTTTCCCCTAAGAGGAAGCCACTTTACGGCCCCCCAATATAACATTTGCCTGAGTCCAGGACAGGCCTTTGTTCAACTCCCTGTAGTCCCCAGCTGCTCCACCCCTAATCTAATCAACAGGGCCATGTGACCTCAGGATGCAGCCAGGCCTGGCAGCCAGGCCTGGGAACACAGCTGTTGATCCAGTATCAACTCCTGTCGGGGGTAGTTGTCAGGCAGAATTCAGTTTCATTAAGCCAGGTTTCAGCTAAATGTCACTTTTTGTTCCCAGTTTTCTACATTCAACTCAAACTGACAATATTTACATATACATTAAATAATTACTTCCTTCAAGTCATTTCAGAATATAGTTTTACATTGTATCCACCTCTTAGCAAGTCTTTCCTTGGTCTGGTTTTGTTTCATTTGTTCAGTTTTACACAAAAGTCTGGTGGTTTTAAAACGCCGGCTTTCTGATAGTGGTGAGTACTGATAATGCAACCATTTTTGGGATTAAGAAAATGAATTCCTCACAAGAAGGTTGTATCTTTGCAGTGGTCTCGTGCCAACTGCGCTGTTCTCCTATTCTGGCGTGAATGTGGGCACCGATAGCTCATCCCCACATCCACCCAGTCTATTGATTTAGTTTGTTCTGGGATAGAATAATGGGTGGCGACAGCGCATCCCCACATCTACCCAGTCTATTGATTCAACATGGGTCAAAACCCATGACAATACTATTATTCAATAGTATAAGGAACAATATATGATCATTGTGCTGCAGTGATCAGCATGTCATAACCAATCACAGAAATATTATAATGGTTCTGGAGATCTCAGCATAGGGTCCTTTCCTCTCACATTAAGGTAGATCAATTGAGGTCTGAAAGACCACTTTGGTTTCTAACTCTGATAGCTGCAAAAGCCCTGGCATTTTAGGTATGCAACATGTGACCCTGAGCTCCCGCTGGGCATTCTCAGCACTGATTAGATTCTAAAAGGAAGTTCTTTGCAATGGTAGGTCTACCTCTATTCCAAAATTAAGTATGTGTCTGCGGCCTGACCATATGCTGATGCGGGTACACGCATCCCGGAGAGGTATGGAATCCATGAGGTCTCCTTATTCTAGCACAGGTGCGTTCACTGCAGGATTATTATTTACTGATAGACTTGTAGCAATGCCTCACAAAATCTAGAACAGGACCTGTAATTTTGACTTATTAGGTCCGGATGCCACACAATAATGCCGGCATCTGAATGTGCTGGCGACAGAATGCGGGTATGTAACTGGGTGCATGAGGGAACACACCACCCATGAAAAAGCTCTTGCAGGAATGGTGGCCTGGGGACAATTGCAACCTCCAGGTAGGTTTGGGTGAGGAGGAACACGGGACACGTGAGGATGGACAGGGTGATCGGAGGAGTGGCACCACGTGAGCCAATGGAGGGGCGGCATATCAGGGTGATGGAAGTGGGGGGCATTGGAGTATGGGATGGAACCCTTCAGAGAAAGGGAGAAGGTCATTCCAGGAATGCACTGAGTCTGTGGCAAGACAGATCCACCCCAACACACCTTGCAGCAATATGCAGGATTCTGGGTAGCGGGATATTGTTCCACCTCCCACAGAAAATAGAAGCGTATGTCGAAACCCCAAGGGGAGCTAAACCAGTCTTTCAAGTCCCCTCCATGGCCACCAGCATGTACATAAAACGTATCACTCTCATATGCCCTTTCTATCACACATTTTGGCAAGAAGCTCTCCCCTTCCTCCTGTGCCAAAAGGCACATGCCCAGAGATATTATTTAGAAGTGAAGCCAGTGACTGCAAGCCTGTCCTCGCTTCTGCACCCATCATCTTTTGGATATGTTGCCTCCTCTGTCCCACCAAGGTCATTGTTTGAGTTGTTGCTATTTGGGGTGGCTCTAGGAGCTGTTGACCCCCAGCCATGTACCTGTGATCACATGATCACAATGCTCGTTTCTAGATTTTGGGAGAAGGATAGCATGACTGCTACATCCAGACTGGGACTGTTATGTCCTTTGAACAGGTTACCCCCTAAAGGCATGGCATTGCAAAGATGTCCTCATTTTTTAGGTTTCACCCTTAGTAACCAAGAGGGAATATCCAGAAAACAGGAGAACAATACATAGAGTTGGAGAGCGGTGACCATCAACACAACAATAAGAACGTCAAGCCACTCCCACAGCACCCGAAGGGAGTGGGTTTCCACCTGCAGGAGGCAGTAACACGAGAACCTCAACAACTGATGTCAAATGACATAATTGAAAGGCAACCGGTCCCACACTCTGGATCTCCCCACTAGTCAGTGTGCCAAAAGAAGGAAACAAAATAAGGCCATGCATTGACATGTGGGAGTCCAGCACAGCCATAGAGAGAGAAAGGCACACGGGTCCCAAAATAGAGGGCATGATTGTACAGCTAAACTGCGCCACAAGGTTCTCCAAGCTGGACTTCAACCAGGGGTACCACCAGTTGGAGCTACACCCGGAATCCAGAGGAATGACCAGGTTTGCCACCCATGAAGGTTTATTTCGGTACACACTATTACATTTCAGAATATCCCATGTGGCAGATATTTTCGAGGAGACTATAAGACAACTACTGGCCCCTGTGAAAATGGCATTCAACTACTCCGATGACATCCTGGTATATGGCACCACACAAGAGGAAAAGGACCGGGCCCTCATGGATGTATGCAACATTCTAAGAGATGCTGGTCTCACTCTTAATTACAAAAAATGCAACATCAGCAAAGACAATCTGAGGTTCTATGGCCAGATAGTCTCTGGCTGAGGGATGCAACCTGGTCCTGAGGAGGTGTGCACCATGAACGAGCTACGGGAGCCTACCCAGGTAGCCGAGGTCAGGTCATTTCTAGGGATGGTGGGGTACTGTGCCCGTTTCCTCCCGCGATAAGCCATCATGACGGAACCGCTGAGGGGACTATTACGGAAGGAAGAGCCGTTCCACTGGGCCCAGGACTGTCAGAGACCATTCAACACCATAAAAATGTAATTTGCGAGCGTAACACAACTCGCTTACTTCAATCGACATGGCACACAGAAATAGTGCTGGATGCCAGCCTGGTGGGACTAGGAGCCATCTTAGCACAATGTGAATGGCCTGAAGCACCAACGAGTTTTGTTGTTGCCTACGCCAGCAGATCCTTGTCAGCTACGGAGAGCGCATACTCACAAGCTGACAAAGAGTTTAGCTGCAGTTTGGGCTTGTGAATACTTCCACCATTTTATTATAAAAATGAGAATTCATCCCTGTAACCAACCACCAGGCCCTGCTCTCGCTATTTGGCAACCCGAGGACGAAGATGCCACCCAGGATCGAGAGACGGGGCATTCGTCTTCAAGAGTATGACTATGAAATCATATACAGACACGGTGGAGACAACAACCCAGTGGACTACATCTCACGTCACCCGACCGGGGATCAACAGCCACCAAGAGATGGTGACACAGAATACCTCTGCTATGTCACTGAACAAGCCATGCCACCGGCCCTCACCCTGGACGAGCAAGCTTTGCAGGCTGACCCGCCCATCAGTTGGGTCAAAGTACTGACCTTCACCAACAGGTGGAAGGACTACAGGAGATTGCTGCACAGACACAACGGGGTAAAGTGGCAGGAGATGGAGCATCTATCAAAAATACACACAGAACTCGCGAGAAGGGAATACTGTTGAGAGGATGCTGCTTCATCATACCGGGACGCGTGCAAAGGAGGTTGGTGAAGCTGGCACGTGAAGGTCACAGAGGGGTGGAGGCGACAAAGAACATGCTCAGAAAAACAGTGTGGGTCCCACGTATGGACGCTATGGTGCAGGATGCAGCCAGGAAATGCTTCCATGTCAATGTGCAACCAAGAGTGACCCACCACCTCTGATACAAGAAACGCAAATCCCTGAGAAAGTATGGCACAATGTTGCAAAGGATTTCTATGGACCATTAGAGTCAGGCAACCACCTGCCAGTAATTGTGGATGAGTTCTTGAGGTTCCCAGTTGTGAAGAAGACACCATCCCTGCGTACACCCATGAGGTAGGGATCATCAATGAGGATTTTAGTGAGGTTTTCAGGGGTATTCCTGCTATGGTAAAGACGGACAATGGGCCTCTATTCAACGGCCACGAGCGTCACAGATTCACGAAACACCTGGGGTTCACCCGCCAGAAGATAACACCACTGTGGGCCCAGGCAAATGGCATGGTGGAACGATTCACGTCGTCCATAAAGAGGACAATACAGAAAGCTACAATCGAGTGCATGTCGATCCAGCAGACCCTGTGCCGGATGCTGTGGCACTACAGGAACACACCACACACCGGGACGGGTGTACCACCCGGCTATCTGATGAGAGCGTACTATGCCAGGACGTGACTCCCCCAGGGAGGGAAGATGCCTAGAATTATGTCAGAAGAGGGAGCCACTCTAGAAGCCGAAGTGAGGTAGATGTGAGAATGAAGGAATTAACGAAGGAAAGAAGCGACTAGGCCCGGAAAGTAAGACTCCAGGAGAAGGGGATGAAGTGCTTGTGAAACAGCGACCAGAGAGAAAGGCAGATGCCAGGTATGAGAGCACAACACTGAGAGTGGCAGGAGTAAAAGGGACGATGATCACCGCCAACAACCTACATAAAGAAGTGTCCCGAAACCCATCGTTCTTCAAGCACCTAATACCTGACAAGAACCCAGTAGGTGACAGCACCCGAGCCGAGAGTGCAGGAAGTGGAAGAGGGAGAAGGAGGAGAAGCATTGCAAGAGCAGGCCGAAAGGGGAGACAGCACAGAGTCCGGAGGTCGACCCTGGACAATCATTAGAAGACCGAACCGACTCATCGAAGAAGTGTGACATGGACGTAAGAAGATATGTCAGGAAGAGGTGTTGTGAGGGAAAATGTGAGCGGGCCTTTAAGAGGGACGTGGGGAAGTGAGAAAGAGGAGCCCCGGGGAGGAAGGGGGAGAGTTAAAAAAAAGTTATACCAGCACGATCCTGTGTGTCCTCCCGTTATTGGGGTCCCATGTTTGTATTTTATGCACACAAATATATATCCAAAGGAGACAAAATAATGGAGTGCTGTGTTGGAGCTAGGTTATGCAGGTGGGGGTGACAATATTGTTATTGGAGAGTGCAATTGTACAGGATAGGTTTTCAGTGTTTTAGTGTGACTGTGCTTCATTGTATATGTTGGTTATATTCGTTAGGGTAAAGGAGGAATGTTATAGGCACATTAACTTCAAGGTGACGCAGTCAGCACGTCACTGCGTTCGGCGAATGATGACGGCGGAACACAGGTTGTGTCGTCAATAAGACCATGAGCAGGATGCCGTTAACTACATCGCTGGCGGATGTCTCGTGTGTTGCCTCACTCCAGTCCTGTGTGTGCGCCCTACACATATATCTGTCGGACCCATGACCTGACAACATAACAGCAAGGTGCTTTAAAAGTCATTCTTTTCCCACGAATATTCACACAAAAAAAGCCACATCAGAATCTCTGCAAAAGGTTTGTCGCAAAAAATCATGATTTGTGATTCATTAAGTGTAGGCTATTGCGTTGTCGCTGTTGGTATATGAGCGGCACGCAGACAGGTTGCCTGCTTGCGCTCCGCCGTAGACTTCCAGGGTGGGCGTATTTATTGTACAGTGCTGTGACGCATGATGTCACCAGCGTGCGTGCGTGCGTGCGTTCTTGCGTGAGCTGAAGGTGTTTGGCCCAAAGGGAGCTGAACCACATTGATGAATTTAGCATGGGCCACTCCCCTTTTCGCGCCTCGAAACACTTGTGTATAGGCGCATTATAAATGCCATATATCATATCATATCACTTTTATGATGCCTATTTCAAGCTTGTGCTATGAAGACCCAAACTATTGCATTCAAATACAGACTCAAGTACACATAGGGGGAAAGGTATGTGATGGGGGACACAGAGGGATGAAGACCCAAACTATTGCATTCAAATACAGACTCAAGTACACATAGGGGGAAAGGTATGTGATGGGGGACACAGAGGGATGAAGACCCAAACTATTGCATTCAAATACAGACTCAAGTACACATAGGGGGAAAGGTATGTGATGGGGGACACAGAGGGATGAAGACCCAAACTATTGCATTCAAATACAGACTCAAGTACACATAGGGGGAAAGGTATGTGATGGGGGACACAGAGGGATGAAGACCCAAACTATTGCATTCAAATACAGACTCAAGTACACATAGGGGGAAAGGTATGTGATGGGGGACACAGAGGGATGAAGACCCAAACTATTGCATTCAAATACAGACTCAAGTACACATAGGGGGAAAGGTATGTGATGGGGGACACAGAGGGATGAAGACCCAAACTATTGCATTCAAATACAGACTCAAGTACACATAGGGGGAAAGGTATGTGATGGGGGACACAGAGGGATGAAGACCCAAACTATTGCATTCAAATACAGACTCAAGTACACATAGGGGGAAAGGTATGTGATGGGGGACACAGAGGGATGAAGACCCAAACTATTGCATTCAAATACAGACTCAAGTACACATAGGGGGAAAGGTATGTGACGAGGGACACAGAGGAATGACATTTGAGGAGGGATACAGTCTATAGGTGTTGTTTGGTTATGAGCCCACTCATTGCCTGCCCATGGCCATGCTAATCCATGAAGCCATTCCTACCAATTCCTGTCTCTGCCCGGCAAAACACCTCCTCCTGGGAACTCTTTGAGCTCTGTTTCCATGCGTTCATGCAGCGTCTTGATGTAAGGTTCAGGTTGCCTGGAAGTTCACTGTTTCGTTTCAGGATTATCTTTTGTCTGGGACTGGGCAAGATAAGACATGCATAAAATATCCCCTGTCAGTCAAGCGTCCACAAGGTATGACAAGCAGTGACAGGTCACAAGGTATGACAAGCAGTGACAGGCCACAAGGTATGACAAGCAGTGACAGGCCACAAGGTATGACAAGCAGTGACAGGCCGCAAGGTATGACAAGCAGTGACAGGCCGCAAGGTATGACAAGCAGTGACAGGCCGCAAGATATGACAAGCAGTGACAGGCCACAAGGTATGACAAGCAGTGACAGGCCACAAGGTATGACAAGCAGTGACAGGCCGCAAGATATGACAAGCAGTGACAGGCCGCAAGGTATGACAAGCAGTGACAGGCCGCAAGATATGACAAGCAGTGACAGGCCACAAGGTATGACAAGCAGTGACAGGCCACAAGTTCAGTCCCTCGCTCATGGACCTGACATTCACGCTGATTGGTGTGGTGTGGCTGCTTTTAGAAGCACGCAACAGAGTGATGTAACTCAGTTGTGTGAATACATGTGGTGTCCCTGCTAGAGCCGGGCCTACCGTCGTACGAGGCCACCTGTGGGCCATATAACAATGGTGACGAGGTGGTCATCATAACGGACCTCGAGGATGGGCTAGGCACCGGTGATCCCTGGCACACTAACAGTGAGCAGTGTGATACCGAGCGATGCTCGCTGGCAGTGGAGCCCACTCACGCACAACGGTGAGTAGTTTTGCCTTCAACCCGCATCACAGAGTTTGCAGCTTCCCTGGGGGAACGTGATGAAGCCAACATGTCGACCCTCATTTATGCTGCAGGACCCGCTGTGCACCAGATCTTCAAGACATTGCAACCGATTGATAACTCCTACGCCGCAGCGAAAAATGTGCTAAGGGAACATGTCATGCCCCTCGCTAATCTAGTATATGAGGGATTCATAATGTGCAATGACAAACAGAAAGACGATGAGCCATTGGACACTTTCTATGGCAGACTGAAACACCTTTCATCCACCTCTGCATGGGACAATGAGAAAGGCATGTCACACAATCAGCTAATTCAACACTGCGTGTCAGGAAAACTGCGACGCCAGGTACTGAGAGAGCCTGGCCTAACCATGGCACGGATTCTTGAACTTGGGAGGTCACATGAACTGGCAGAAGCGCAGGATTCCAAAATGGACATGGTTGTACGCATGTCAAAAATGTCTGATATTTTTGCTGTGGGGCGCCCTCAAGGGATAAGAGGGGTGCAGAGAAATATGACATCTGCAAGAGAGAGAGGGGTTAGCCTCCCAACACCTACCACATGCCTTCAATGTGGGTACAACCTCACAGATGCAGCTGAGAGTCCTGTAAAGGGCGAGCATGCGGAAGATGTGGAAACCCCGACCACTATGCACATATCTGTCAGGCACCGCTCCCAGTGGTGGTACAGAGAAGACCAGCCAGAAGGGGGTAATTCAGACAAAGACATCCCCAGACTGTGGCCCTGATGAATCAGGAGGAAGAGCTAAGTGGACAACGGAAGAGGAAGGTGAGGAGAACATTTTCTTCAACCCCAACGTGAGTGAAATGAAGGCGAGAGCAAGACGACAACTAAAATGCATAGTCAGGGTCAACGGATCTGAGGTTCCAGTGCTGGTGGATAGCAGAGCCTCTGGGGATGTTATGGCACTGAGACACCATGAGGTGCTGGCAGACCTTCCAGCTCTAAACCACTCCAGATTGCGCCTCTTCACTTTTGGAGGGGATAAAAACCCATCCAGCTGATAGGTGCCTTTGTCTCTCATGTCGAGCATCGATCCAATTCAATTAAGGCCAGATTGTTCATCACGGATATTAGCAGCAACACCCTACTGAGTTGTGCTGTAGCAGAAGCGCTGAAAATCGGGAGCTTTGCATATGGCGTATATGTTGAAGATGTCCAGGTGCTGTTGGACGAGGTGTTTGTAGGGATTGAAAAACTGGTAGGTGACCCTGTCAAACTTCATACAGACCATTACATTCACCCAGTGGCTCTGAAACACAGGAGGACTCCTATTCATCTGAGGGAACTGGCGGACAAGGAGTTGGATAATCTGGTCCAGCTCGGCGTTGTTGAGAAGCTATAGTCGTGGCAAGAAAACCTAAGCAACCTGACTCAGTAAGGATTTGCATGGATAAGAGATTACCAAACAAAGTCATAAAGAGGGAACAGCACCTTATCCCCACCATTGATGACATTGTTGCAAAACTCCAAGGTGCCAGGTTTTTCTCAGAACTTGACTTGAGAGACGGATAACATCAAGCCATACTTCGCCTGAGTCGAGGTACATAACCACCTTTACGACACACAGATGACTGTATGGTTACCAGTGCCTAAGTTTGGGGGTGTCTTTGGCTGCTGAAGTATTTCAGAACATAATCAGGGGTGCCCTGGCTGATTTAGAGGGCTTTTTTTTTTTTAAAACGTATTTTATTGATTTTGGTGGAAAAAAAACGTGCAGTACAACGAGAAATCAAACGGTGGTTCAAACAAAGGAGGGGACGGTGCAAGGGGGACAGGGGAGGGGGAGGGAACAAACAAATCAACAACAGTCTTCATGTTACAGCGAACTTACAGTGGATGGATGGGTTAGGGCCTGCGACCCAGAGTTTCAGGATGCAGGGGGGGTCGCATATGAGGGCTGTCCCTCCAGTGCTGGCATCAGGGGATAGTGTCAGTGTGATGCTGCGAGATTTCAGGGGGGTTTGTAGTCGGCGCTGAAGCGTATGTCTCTGAGGAGGGCCTTCCATGATTCCAGGGTGGCGCATTCGGTTTCGCCGCTTGACGTGATTCCTTCTTGCCAGGCCCTGGTTTCTGCTACTGTCCATCTCTCGAGTTCTTTGAGCCATCGTTCATGCCTGGGGCCCGACGGCGTCTTCCAGGCCATTGCAATTGTTCTCTTAGCCAGGATGCATGAGATGTCCATTAGTCTGACAGCATGCTTGGACTTGCTAGGTCTGGGGTAATTCCCCAGGAGGCACTCGCCGGGGGTCCATTTGTACCTCGTCATTCCGGCGTCCATGCAAGTCTGTTTGGCTTTGGACCATAGTGTCATCGCCTTAGTGCAAGTCCAGAACATGTGGATCATGTCCGCTTTATCGTTCCCACACCATGGGCATGCAGGGGAGGATGTCTTATTGAAGGAGGCGACCCTATGAGGGGTCATGTATGTCCTATACAGGACGTTCAGTTGAATCTGACCGAATCTGGTATTCCTGGACACTTTTTTGGGAAATATTAGCGCTCTCTCCCATTCTTTATCCGTGATCGGGGTCCCAAAGTCCGCTTCCCATTTCGCTCTCAGATCTTTGCCTTTAGGGTTAGGTTTGCCGCATAGTCTGCTGTAGAGCCTGGAGACTGGTCTCCAGCCATCCGAGAGGTCATGCATTTCTTGAAGTAGAGGGTCAGGGGAGGGTTCCTCCGGCCAGCCGGTCCATTGTTTCTTGGCAGTCTGTTTAAGGCGGTGGTACCAGAGGAACTGGCCCGGGGGTATTCCTTCGGCGGCCTTAAGAGATTCAAAGTCCCTGAATTCCCCTTCCTCGTACATGTCGCCCCACGTGTATATGCCGGCTTCTTCCCACCTCCTTGTCGTGGAGAGGTCTGCATCCGTTCGGCAGGTGTCTGCTAAGATGGGGTTATCCGGAGAATATGGGTGTTGTACTCTCCTGATGTAGCAGGACCTGGCCCATATCTTCCTTCCCAGGTCAATCAGTTGTGAGGTGACCAGGGATTGCCGTGTAGGGTGCCACAGGGTCTCCTTGGGGATCACATTGTTCGAGGATTGCCTCAGTAGTTCCGTCTCAGCCGAAGGTTCGTCTGAGAGCCATTTGGTTATGTGACTCAGCTGGGCGGCCCGGTAGTATAACTGGAGATCCGGCAGCTTTATTCCACCCTCTTTATGTGGCAGGGAGAGAACAGATAGCGACAGTTTGTGCCTGTGGGGGCCCCAAAGGAAGTCCCTGATGATAGCCTCCAGCTTCTTGAAGAAGGGCGGTCGAACGTAATGGCAAATGTTCACGAAGAAATATAGGAATCGGGGGAGTACGATCATCTTGACTATCGCTGCCCTGCCCACCATGGCCAATGGGAGCTTGGACCAGAATTTTATAGAGCGTCGAAGATTCATGATGGCGACCTCAGTGTTGTGTTCGTGCGTGAGTAGCGGGTTATGGCTTACGTTGATCCCCAGATAACGGAACTTGACCAGTTGCCAACCTATTCCTATCACTGGAAGTTTGCTTTCTGGAATGTTGCGTAGGCCCGCCAGGGGGAAGGCGGAGGACTTGCTTCTGCTGAATCGGATCCCCGAGTACTTCGCGTAATTATCTAGTACCTCCAGTGCTGTCGGTGCGTTAACCTCGGGAGTGCTTAGGTAAAGGAGGACGTCGTCTGCGTATAGAGATATTATGTGGTGTACAGTGCCCACCTTGATACCAGCGTCGAAAAGCTGCTGCCTGAAGTACAATGCAATCGGTTCCAGGCCCAGTATGTACAGCATGGGCGATAGCGGACACCCCTGTCTCGTTCCCCTTTGTATTTCCCAGGCTGCTGATACCGTTCTTCCCGTTTTCACTCTCGCCATTGGGGAATTATAGAGGACCTCGATCCACCTGATGAAGCCCCCTCCGAAGCCAAATCTTCTCAGGACCTCCCTGATCCATTCCCAGTATATGGAGTCGAAGGCCTTGATAGCATCGAGCGACAACACCGCCAGGTCCTCGTCCCTCTCGTGTGTTTCAGCCATTACATGCTTTAGCCTCCTGAGGTTAGCAGTGGTGTTGCGCCCAGGCACAAATCCGTTCTGGTCTTCATGGACGATGGATCCCACCACTCTGGCCAGCTTGCGGGCCAATATGGATGTGAGGATCTTGGCATCGTAGTTTAGCATGGCCAGAGGGCGGTAGGACTCACAATCGGTGGGCGATTTGTGCGGCTTGAGCATAGGGACGATTATGGTTTCTTTCATGGTGTTGGGGAGAATCCCATTCGTGTAGGCCTCCTGGTAGACCTCGTGGAGAACTGGGGTGAGGATGGACTCATACGTCTTGTAAAACTCAGGTGGGAGGCCGTCGCTGCCAGGGGCTTTGTTGTTAGAGAGGGACCTGATCGCCCCTTGTACGTCCTCAAGAGTGATCTCCATCTCCAGTTCCTCTCTCTGCTCGAGTGAGATGCGGGGAAGTTCTATCTCCTCAAGTGTGTCTATAATGTCTTCAGTAGGAATTTGCGTCTTGTGAGCATACAGTTCGGTGTAAAATTTGGCAAAGGCTTCATTGATCCCCAGCTGGGTCGTGTGGGATATCCCATCGGCGTCCCGTATCTCCACTGGGAGGTGTTTGGGGTGTTCCCGCTTGCAGAGCCAGGCCAGTAATCTCCCTGGTTTATCCGATTCTTTGTGGGATCGGGCGGTATGTGTGGTGAAATCAAATTTCGATTTAGAGGGCTTTTTGAACATAAGCGACGACACGCTGGTCTTCGCCAACTCAGAGGTTGACCACATGGAAAGACTGGTTAAAATGCTAGAACGGATCAAGTCACTGCGTCTCACTCTGCATAAAGAAAAATTTGTGTAACACTCACCTGGTATCCACGGGGACGTCACTCAGCCTGCTCTGACCTCTTACAACCTCGAACCCTTCCCTGGAGGCTATTCGACTGGAGACTGGGCTTGAAACACAAGATTGGTACAGTTTAACTCCCTATTGTCTCTGTGTGCTTGAACCTCTTCTTCCCCGGGGTCCAACCCTTCCCTTTGATTCACAGCTCACCTTGTTTTCTTGGATAGTGTGCTCTCCGTCCTGCTTTCAGCGCAGGGGCACGTTGATTGATGCGGGCTCGTTGCTGCCTAGTTACTTCACTGGCAAGAGTCCGATAGGTAAGTATAATGAGTCTTTTGAACAGTTCTCTAACTTCGTTCCTTTCCTTCCTTAGATGATGGCCGGCATCCGTGGATGGCGGCGTGCTGCTGAGATGAATAGCGCTGAAGGTGAGTGAGAGCGCGATGCGTGATGCACCGCTTTCGTATTTGTATTCAACTGAGTTCTTTTTCTGTGTCTTTTAGGTGCTGCGACGTTTTCAGAGTGGATGCCGGTTATGAAGAACAAATGCGGTGAGTAAGCGCGGTATGCGGTGCCTCTAGATGTTTCCCCACTAACCTGGAGTGTCTTTTCCCTCTTGCAGATGGATGAGAAGTTCCGGAGACAGAGTTCCCCCAGAGCGGCTGGGATTCAGGTAAGCGTTTGAAGCTCGAACAGTATTTAAAAATAAGCGAAGATTTGCAGAATGCTTACTAATGCCCTTTTTCTGTTCTTTCCCCTTTTCCTTAGGAAGCGGCGTGCCAGGATGGAAATGACACCGCCGAAGATGCCCGCAGAACAGAAGGAGCAATGAATGATGGGCAGAAGTCCTGCAAGGTAAGGCTGTTCCTAACGGTGTTCTTGTTCTTGCAGGAGCTGAGCGCAGAAGAAAGATGCAGGCCTACTGGAGACCGATCCGAACACGGTGAGTGTCAATCTGCAGGTCCAGAAAACGCAAAGCATGTTTCTCTCCCTGGGCGTGGCTTAAATAGTCTCTGGGTATCCCAGGTGTCTCTGGGCTTAACCACACCCAAAAGACTAGACTGCACATGCAGTTCTGGGAACCGAAATATGTGGGGGCATCCATCTTGTCCCCATCAATGCACTGCAAGTCCAATCCCCAATGTTATCCTATGGGAGTGAGTGAGTCTGGTGCCACAAGCGCCAAGTCTGACTCCAAGTGGGTCTTTGGAGGGATGGAGAGGCCCTTGAGGGCCATGTAGGTGATCGTGGCCTGGCTCCAGCCTGACATCTTGGAGGGCTGGGGACATGAGGGGCAGGAATCATGACAGCGTGAGATCCTCAAGATCAGCATCGATTCATCAGGAATCTGTCCACCTTATCAGAGCCATTGGGAAACCTAACCAAGAAGGACACCGTGTGGAAATGGGGCACACTAGAACAAACTGCATTTGACGATGTCAAGGAAGCCCTCACGCCAAATGGCGCCATGGCATTCTTTGACCCGTCATTGTCATCAGAAATCATGGTTTATTTATTTATTTATTTGCTTATTTCTAACATACCATAGGCATCAGGGCGTGAAGGAGACAGATTAATTAAGGGTTGAGAGAAAGTGATAGAGGGGTAGTATTTCATAAGGCAGAGATAATTACTTAAGAGAATAAAATGGTCTTTAGTGCTTTTTTGAAGGCAGTCCGGTTTCCTTCAAGGCACAGTAATTAGTAATTTATTCCATTCCAGGGCAGCCTTCACAGGATATGATCATTCTTTTCCCTTTGCCCGTCTGAATATAGGGCATGTTAGTTGCATAGAGTCTTTCAATCTAGTAGTCCTAGTGTAGTTCTGAATGGTAATCCGCTCTTTCCAATATCTGGGTGCATCTCCGAACAGACACTTATGAGTCATGGTGTTGATTTTAAATTCTATTCTGGCTTCTACAGGGAGCCAGTGCAGTTTCCTTCTATGCAGTGATATGTACTCATGTTTCGGGACATTTTATATGACTCTAACAATGTAATTCTGTAAAATCTGCAGCTTTTTGACACATGATTTGCTGGCACCTCCTAGCAAGGCGTTACAATAATCCAGCCTTGGCATGATTAAGATTCTGACCAGGGTGACGCAGTATATGTCGGAGATGAAAGGCTTCACCAGGAGCAGAAGCCTTAAGTAGTACTGCGCTTTTTTCATAACATTTGCAACTTGGGCATCTGCATTAAGTGATGCCTCAATTATGATGCCAATTGTTTTTACTTTGCTCACTGTTTTTATAGAATGTTAGGTCTACGCAAAAATGTGCATAGGCAGTTCCTAGTTTTTTCTCACTTGGGATGATCCGAAGACGAGGAGTTCAGTCTTCTCGCTATTAAGACATAGCCCATTTTCTGCCATCCATGTTCGTATTTTTTCATGTACGGGCGCAATGAAGCAGACATCTTTTGCATAATCTCTACTCAGCCTAAAGATAAGCTGAGTGTCGTCAGCATAATTAGTAAAGTTGAGCCCAACAGAATCTAAGAGGTCACACGATAGACGACAAAAAACATTAAAGAGGGCGAGGGATAAACATGCCCATTGAGCAACTCCACATGTGATGGTCTCTGGATTCGAGAAAGCATTTCCTCAGACAATCTTGGACATCCTGTTGCTAAGAAATGCCTGAAACCATTCAACTGTGTCGGCAGAACAGTTGCCGATTTCCTTGATTCTCATTAAGAGTTTAGAATGATCTACAAGATCAAAGGCCGCTGATACATCTAAAAGCATCAGCAACCCCGATTTGCTTTCATCCATGATGTCCAACATTTCCGTTTAGAGATCAAGCATTGCGGTCTCCGTCCCATATGAAGTCCTAAAACCTGATTGTCGTTGGTGTAAGATGTCTGACTTCTCCAAATGTTTCTGATATTGAGTAGCAGCTACTTTGTCAACTACTTTCAACAAAAAAGGAACATTAGTGATGGGTCTAAGATTGGAGTAAGTTGAAAGATCTTGTTTATTTTTTTAGCAGTTACATTTTTTAGAAGATTGGGCACATTGTTAGGAGAGAATGAGGCATTTATTAAACAAGTCAGGAAAGGTGGAAAAATATCTGGATGTCCTAAAACAATTTTAAAAGGGAAAACATCTGTTTGACAAGTTGTAGGGTGCACTTCTTTAAGGGTTTTGATGAGGGAGTCCAAAGTAATAGTGAAAGGGGCCCCCAGGGGTCCCTCGCATTATGGAAACAAGGCAAGTCACCACACACGATAGATAGCCAGACACGAGCTGGTATTCCCAAAACTGGGGTTTATTGTGAAGCAAATAGTCTCAGTTGGCCAACTCGGTCTCACGCCCCGCGACGTGTATCTCTAGACCTCGAGGGATGCAAGAGAGCGAATTACGTACATCAGTTACATATATACAAAATGCATATCATACAATCAGCTGTGACATGTCTAACACTCCCCCCTTTATTGGGTTTCTTTGAACTCGGTTTGATGATGGACACTTTTGACGAATATGACACCTTCAAATATCTATTTTAGTAACAATATGCAACCTTGCAAGTGCGGAGACATCTTTTCTTTGTTGAACAGAACACAGTGCTTCTGTTCTTGTAAGCGAGCTACATACAGGGGAAGAGTCACATTCCAGACCTTGCTATCTATGAGGTGCTATTCGTGTCCTGGGAGCTGACACGCTCTACAGGGCTCAGAAAAGGGGGGCCGTAAGAAGAGCAGAATTCAAGCCTTTAGCTGCTTTATTCTAACATATTCTACCATATAACGAGACTGGCTGGCAGCTGTGAAATGATTAAATGCCCTGCGGCTCTGCTTCAAGGTTACATTTGTGTCACGCTGTAACGCTCACCTGATTCTCGCAGAGGCGCCGGTCTTGACTGGGCGACTACCGTATCTTCAAAGGTGATGTGTAGCACCCGGTTGGCTCTTTGGGCTGGACCTCTGTGCACTGTATGCCTGATGTGTAGAGTAAGATGTCTGCAGATAGAAAATAAGGGGTTAATGAACTGGGGTTATTGGGGTGTCCCTATCTCTTTCCTCTTCTCCTCTCCTGTAGACCCCCAAAGGTTAACGCTCTCACCTTAGGTAAGTGAATGCCGAGCTCTCCATCTGCCTTGGGGCAGGGTGCTGTAACCAGTTTCTTCACTCGATAGGTAGCGCAGGCCTCTTGACTTCAGAGGACTGCTGTCCGTCGTTTACTGCACGAACGGTAAGTTTCGAGTCATTCAAATGTCTGTAAAGTCTTTAGTAATGATGTCTCTTGTTTTGCAGGGTTCCGGCGATGGCGGATGACGGGCTGAAGTGAGTTGAAGATGGAGGCCGTGTGATGAATAGAAGCGCCTGGAAGCACGTTAAGTAAGCGCTTGTTGCCTGCTTCACGATGCGCTCTAACTGTCTTTTTATTTTGCAGGTACGAGTTCGGAGCGGCTGCAGGGTGCCGGAATACCCACTGGATTAGATGTGGAAAGGAGTAATGGCACGTGAGTATTAAAGTTCCCCAATGTCTTAAATGCACCTTGTTTTGTCTTTCAGATGCGGGATGCAGCGCCGAAGGCCTCCGGAGCGTGCGAAGAGTTGGTAAGCTTTTGTCTTTCAGATGCCGGAATGCAGTGTGAAGACCTCCGGAGCGCACAAAGAGTAGGTAAGCCTTTGCCTTTCAGATGCCGGAATGCTAACCTGTTCTTCCTTGTCTTTATAGGTGTTGCTGAAGACTGGATTCAGGATGGTAAGCCTTTGCCTTTCAGATGCCGGAATGCTAACCTGTTCTTTCTTGTCTTTATAGGTGTTGCTGAAGACTGGATTCAGGATGGTAAGCCTTTTTCCTTAGGCCCAGGACCGGATGCAGAAGACACGATGAGCGTTCTGCTGCAGAGGTTGCAGAATAACGCAAAGCAAGATTCATCCACCGGGTGTGGTTTAAATAGCCTCCTGTAGTGCTTCGGTGTCTCCTTCCACAGCCACGCCTAGGTAAGAAAAGAGTTCCTGCTTTCCAGAAGAGTTCCAGTGTTCTGAATCTAGGGAGTGGCTCCAGCCCCACCCAACAGGAAAAGTAGTTCCAAACAGAAGGGGATCAGATGCTCAACTGGCAGGCAAGTAAGCAGCATGGTCTGCTGCAGGTAAGTCCACCCAAGCATTATGAGCCCGGCGCTTCCAGCGCTGGGACTGGGCATATTTATGAGCCTGGTGCCACTGGCGCCAGGACTGGGTCCAAAAGGTCCCAATTGGGACTGGTTGGCACTCGGAACCTGGGTTATGGATCTGCTTCCAAGGGAGTTGGGAAAACCCTGACCTTTTGGAAGCAGAGATCATGACACACGCTCACCTGATTCCCACGGAGGCGCAGGTCTGGCTTCGAGTGCTGATGCTTCTTCAATGGTGAAGCGCAGGACTCTGAAGATGGACAGGTAGGGCCCCTCTACTCTGGCTTCTCTGGCTCGTAGGAATATTCCCCCTGTGCGTGAAAAGGGAGTATTACCTACTGACGGAATGATGCTCAAGCCTCCCACTTCCTTCCAACCCTCCACGATACCCTTCCACGATTCCCCGTGAAGTCTCACCTTAGGGTCTGGAAGGATGAGTTCTCCATCCTGCTTCTGATGCAGGGGCGCGTTGAAACCCAGTTACTTCACTGGATTGAGGTTTGATGGAAGTTCAAATAAGCTTGACTATTCAGGTGAGGCGCTGTAAGAGTTCTGTTGCAAGTTCAAAAGTTCAAGCTTAATAATAATGTTCATTGTCTTATTGCAGCAAGCGCTAACGCTTATGTCTTTTTCCCCTTAGGGGCCGGGGTTCGGAATGCCGGAGATATGGCGCCGACCCGAAGTGAAACGTGCAGTTCCAATAAATGACAGGTAAGTTCTGGATGAGCGTTCGGGTAATGTCTTTGCATTCGCTCTTTCAATGTCTTTGTCTTTTTTCCCCATAGGGGCCGGGGTCCGGAATGCCAGGAAGCGGCAGGACCCGAAATGAAATGGGAATGACCCAACTGGTAAGTCTTAGAAGGAAACTGAGCTTTTCCTATTCCCTTCCTTCTCTCACCTTGTGGTCTTGTCTTTTTCTCTCTAGGCACTGGGAAGTGGCTGCGGATCCGGATGATCGCTGCTGAAGATGGAGGTGCCCAGGAAAGGTGAGTGAAATGCAGTGCTGCAGCGATCGAAACGAAATGCTTTTAAAAATGATGTCTTCCCTTTCAGGATCATCGGTGTGATGTCTCCGTGATACAGCTTTAGCAGGTAAGGTCTTCTTTCTCTCCAACTCTCTCTTATCTCCCTTTGCAGGTGACCCAGGATGCTGACAGGCGTGGCTGAAGTCCATATGCAGGAGCTGACACGGTGAGCGTCCAGCTGCGAGGAGCAGTACAACGCGAAGCAAGAGTTGCTGATCGGGCGTGGTTTAAATAGCTTTGGAAGAAGTTCCGGTTATGTATCCTTCCACCGATCAGGTATGTATCCTTCCCCGACCACACCCAGGTGGAAAGTAGTCCCACAGGTAAAGTAGTTCCATTCAGGCCACAAGAGGGCTTGGATGTAGCAGCATGGTCTGCATCAGGTAAGTGCACATTGAAACACTTGAACACATATCTAGCTTTATGAGCCTGGTGCCTAAGGCGCCAGGACAGCGGTCCAACATGAGCCTGGCGCCTAAGGCGCCAGGACTGTGTCCAAAGGGCCCCAGCTTGGGCCCGCTGGCACTTCCCTGGGGGGAATGATGCCTGCCTCTGGGATTACTGGGTCGGACTCGGCTCCTTGGAGGTAGGCATCATGACAGTACCCCCCCTCAAGGCCCCTCCCAAGGTTGTTCCCTCCGGGGGTCTAGGCTTGTTCGGAAATCTCCAGTGGAACCTTTGTATTAATCGAGGTACGTGAACATGGTTACTAGGCTCCCACGATCTCTCCTGAAGTCCATATCCCTTCCAGTCAACAAGATAGAAGAGTTTTGACTTTAACACCTTGGAGTCTAAAATATCTTTAACTTCGAATTCTAATTCCCCTCCAATTTGAACTGGGTCTGGAGGCTTGGACAGTCGGGTCCCTGGTTGTACTGGCTTCAAAAGTGATGCATGAAAAACTGGATGAATACGCATGTTGGACGGTAAATCCAGTTTAAAGGCCACGGGATTGATTATAGCCTTGATGGGATAAGGTCCTATGAATCTGGGATTGAAGGTTCGCGGGCCCTTGAGGGGTAAATGTTTCGTTGCTAGCCATACCTGGTCTCCTACTTGGTAAGGAGGAGTTTTACTTCGGTGCAAATCAGCGTTTTCTGTATACTTTTTCTTGGCTTGCTGTAAATGAGTTGCAGCTTCTTTGAAGGCTCGGGTTATTGTGGAATGCAAATGATTTACTGCGGGCATTTCCAGGGTCAGAGGTGGATCTAGGTCAGAGGTCTGAGGATGGTAACCATACAAAGTATAAAAAGGAGTTTGTCTGGTTCCAGAATGCACTGAATTGTTGTATGCATATTCTGCGATCCAAAGGATGTCTTTCCAATTTAACTCGGATTGGTGTAACATGCACCGAAGATATTGCTCGAGAGTCTGATTGGTTCTGTCGGTTTGTCCGTCGGTGTGGGGGTGGTGGCTGGTGGATAACCGCACATCTATTTGTGCTAGTTGGCAACACTTCTTCCAAAAATGGGAGATAAATTGACTTCCACGATCCGAGACTAATATGGAAGGGAAACCATGTATGCGAACTATATTCTCCAGAAATTCCTTGGCCAAGGTGGAAGCTGAAGGCAAACCTTTTAAAGGGATAAAGTGGGCCATTTTGGAGAATAGATCCACAATTACAAGAATAGTGTTGTAACCAGCACAAGGAGGCAGGTCAGTTATAAAGTCCATTGACAAGGTGTGCCATGGTGCCAGTGGAATATCCAAGGGTTGAAGTAGGCCGGCTGGCCTTTTATTTTGACCCTTGTTTTGGGCGCAAATTCCGCAAGACAATACAAAAGACTTTATGTCTTTTCTCCAAGAAGGCCACCAGAAGTGGCGTTTGATTTTTTCCTCCGTTTTAGCGATACCACGGGGTCCTTCCATTAATGATTCATGATGATGGGCAATAACAAGTTCTTGCAATTCTTTACTTGGCAGAAACAACCGCTCCTGGAAGTAGGGTAAATCATCCTTAACGGTGTAATGAGGACCCTTTTGACTCCATTCCAGTAAGGCTGAAGAGTCTAGAAGTTGTTTTAATTGCGTTTGGATGTCCTTAATAGTTTGCAATGAAGTTAGGCCTAAGATTCTTTGTTCAGGTATGATTGGCACAGGTTCTAAACTCGAATTGGGTTCTTCCATGCCAATCCGGGATAAGGCATCCGCTTTACCATTCTTGCAGCCAGGGCGATAGGTAATTACAAAATCAAATTCCGCAAAGAATAGAGCCCATCGGAGTTGTCGTGAAGATTGAGCTTTGGCCGTCTTTAAATACTGTAAATTTCTGTGGTTCGTAATTACGGTGATGGTGTGTCTTGCCCCGAGAAGGTAGTGACGCCAAGCCTCGAAAGTAGATTTAATAGCCAGTAACTCTTTGTCGGTAATTGCGTAGTTGATTTCAGGAGGAGAAAATTTCCTGGACCAAAAGGCCACTGGGTGTAGTTGGTTAGTTTCTGGGTCTCTTTGCGACAGGACAGCTCCCATGGCCGAACTGGATGCGTCGGTTTCCACAATATAAGGGAGATCTGGGTGCGGGTGCTTTAATACAGGTGCAGAGGTGAATTTGGTTTTCAGGTCCTGAAAGGCTTGTTCGGCCTCAAGAGTCCATTCAAAGCGTTTGTTTTTCTTTAGGAGAGCTATGATGGGTTGGACTGTTCGGGAAAATTCCAGGATGAATCTTCGATAGAAATTGGCAAAGCCGAGCATGCTCTGAACTCCCTTCACCGAGCTAGGAGATGGCCATTTGAGGATGGCGTCCACCTTTCGCGAGTCCATTCGGACTCCTTGTGGTGTCAGGATGAATCCGAGAAACTCCACTTCTGTGGTATGAAAAACGCATTTTTCGAGCTTTGCAAATAGTCTGTGCTGGCGCAATTTCTCAAGAACTGCCCTAACATGTTTTCTGTGATTGGATTCTGAAGAAGAGTACACCAGGATGTCGTCAATATAAACAATGACACAGACATCGATAAGTTCCCGAAGAACATCATTCATAAAGTACTGAAAGGCAGCAGGTGCATTGCACAAACCGAAGGGCATCACCTGATATTCGAAGAGCCTAAATTTGGTGCGGAATGCAGTCTTCCATTTGTCGCCTTCTTTTATACGTACCAGGTGATAAGCTCCTCGAAGATCTAACTTGGTGTACACACAAGCGTCTTTCACCTGGTCGATAAGCTCAGGGATCAGGGGCAGAGGATAACGATTCTTAATCGTTATTTGATTTAGGGCGCGATAGTCTATACATGTTCTAAGGTCGCCCTCTTTTTTCGGCACGAAGAACAAAGCTGAGGAGACAGGAGACTTGGACGGGCGAATAAAACCATTCGCTAGGTACTGATCTAAATACTGACGCAAATGCAGGTTCTCAGGTTCCGTAAGAGCATAAATCTTACTACAAGGTAGTTGAGCATTGGGTACCAGATCGATTTGGCAATCATAACACCGATGGGGAGGTAACGTGTTAGCCTGTTCCTTCTGAAAAACGTCTTGGAATTCTTGGTATTCTGATGGTAACTGTACAGGGGTGGAGGTTGCTGAGGCTAGGCCCATAACTGGATTTCTTGGATAACAAGTTGGTTCTTAATCAGGAAAACTTATCTTCTTTGCTCGCCAGTCAATTCTGGGATTATGTGTTTCTAACCAAGGAATTCCAAGAATCACTTGAAATTGTGGGGCCTTGATCACATCAAACACGATTGCTTCCCGATGTCCATCCTGACCCACCAGTGTCACTTCAACCGTGGAATGCGTTACAGGCCCTGAGGCTATTTCGGTTCCATCTACTGTAGTAATGACATCTTGGGTTACTTTCGGGCGGAGAGGGAGCTTAATCCTGGAAGCCAATTCACGGTCTATGTAATTTCCAATAGCTCCACTGTCGATGTATGCTTTTATAGCATGCAACTGCTGAGGCTGTTTTGGGTCCACGAGCACCATTGGCATGACAAAATGCGAGGTCAAAGAATCTGTTTTCAAGCTCGGCAAGCGGGCCCCTACGCTTGTCGGGCTAGGTCGTTTCCCGAATCAGGTGTCAATAAATCGTTATCAGTGGCTCCAACCACCTTCTTAGGTGGTTTAACCGGTCAATTTCGAAGAAAGTGACCGGAAGTCCCGCAATACAGACAAAGTTGCATTTGCCATCTTCTCTCTCGTTCCTTCTGCGTTAATGGTCCTTTAACACCGCCGATTTGCATAGGTTCGGATACGTCGGTACTCCTGAAGTTGGCGTGGGTTTTGATCGGTACTCAGGTTTCGTACTTGAACCGATCTGCTTTTCTATTTTGAAGTCTGTGATCAAGTTGAACCACCAAGTCTATGTAGTCTGCGCAGACCTGGGGTGGATCTACTATCTGAACTAGAACATCCTTAAGCTCTCCGCGCAGGCCTCGATGAAACAATGTGATCCTTTTGTTTTCTGGCCATCCATTTTCCACAACCAGTCTATTAAAGGTGGCAATTTAGGACAGGAGATCCTGATTACCTTGTTGTAAGGATAGCAGTTCGTTATCAAGGGCCTGTCCTTGAGAATGTCGAGCAAACAATCTTTCCATGCTGGCCTGGAAACCCTGAAAATTCTGGAGAATGGGATCATCCTGATTTACCAATGGAATAGACCAATCGGCAGCACTGCCACTGAGGTAAGATAATATAAAGGCTACCTTGGTCTGGTCGTTAGAGAAGGCCCCAGGTCTGCATAGAAAGTGTAAACGACATTGGTTCATAAAGACAGCATATTTCTTGGGATCCCCCGCAAAACGTTCAGGCGGGGCCAAAGGCATGTGTCCAGGTAGATTGATTTGTACCAGGTTATTCAAACCCATTGATGTGCAAGTACCTCCGGAATTAGGTAAAGGAGTGTGCCCTGCCTGGGCCTGCAATAACCTTTTGGCCAGGTCATCTGTTCTTTCCTTGGATAGGATCAGTTCTCTTTTGAGAGCGTTAGTCTCCAGGTGGGCTGAGTGCACTTCTGCCCGTAATTCTCCCAAAAGCTGGGCCATCTGATCTGTCTCAGACGTCTCCATAGCGCCCGGGTGGGAAATTGTGGGTAGGCTTCGCGTTCTGTCACGCTCACCTGATTCCCACGGAGGCGCAGGTCTGGCTTCGAGTGCTGATGCTTCTTCAATGGTGAAGCGCAGGACTCTGAAGATGGACAGGTAGGGCCCCTCTACTCTGGCTTCTCTGGCTCGTAGGAATATTCCCCCTGTGCGTGAAAAGGGAGTATTACCTACTGACGGAATAATGCTCAAGCCTCCCACTTCCTTCAAACCCTCCACGATACCCTTCCACGATTCCCCGTGAAGTCTCACCTTAGGGTCTGGAAGGATGAGTTCTCCATCCTGCTTCTGATTCAGGGGCGCGTTGAAACCCAGTTACTTCACTGGATTGAGGTTTGATGGAAGTTCAAATAAGCTTGACTATTCAGGTAAGGCGCTGTAAGAGTTCTGTTGCAAGTTCAAAAGTTCAAGCTTAATAATAATGTTCATTGTCTTATTGCAGCAAGCGCTAACGCTTATGTCTTTTTCCCTTTAGGGGCCGGGGTTCGGAATGCCGGAGATATGGCGCCGACCCGAAGTGAAACGTGCAGTTCCAATAAATGACAGGTAAGTTCTGGATGAGCGTTCGGGTAATGTCTTTGCATTCGCTCTTTCAATGTCTTTGTCTTTTTTCCCCATAGGGGCCGGGGTCCGGAATGCCAGGAAGCGGCAGGGCCCGAAATGAAATGGGAATGACCCAACTGGTAAGTCTTAGAAGGAAACTGAGCTTTTCCTATTCCCTTCCTTCTCTCACCTTGTGTTCTTGTCTTTTTCTCTCTAGGCACTGGGAAGTGGATGCGGATCCGGATGATCGTTGCTGAAGACGGAGGTGCCCAGGAAAGGTGAGTGAAATGCAGCGCTGCAGCGATCGAAACGAAATGCTTTTAAAAATGATGTCTTCCCTTTCAGGATCGTCGGTGTGATGTCTCTGTGATACAGCTTTAGCAGGTAAGGTCTTCTTTCTCTCCAATTCTCTCTTATCTCCCTTTGCAGGTGACCCAGGATGCTGACAGGCGTGGCTGAAGTCCAGATGCAGGCGCTGACACGGTGAGCGTCCAGCTGCGAGGAGCAGAACAACGCGAAGCAAGAGTTGCTGATCGGGCGTGGTTTAAATAGCTTTGGAAGAAGTTCCAGGTATGTATCCTTCCACCGATCAGGTATGTATCCTTCCCCGACCACACCCAGGTGGAAAGTAGTCCCACAGGTAAAGTAGTTCCATTCAGGCCTCAAGAGGGCCTGGATGTAGCAGCATGGTCTGCATCAGGTAAGTGCACATTGAAACACTTGAACACATGTCTAGCTTTATGAGCCTGGTGCCTAAGGCGCCAGGACAGGGGTCCAACGTGAGCCTGGCGCCTAAGGCGCCAGGACTGTGTCCAAAGGGCCCCAGCTTGGGCCCGCTGGCACTTCCCTGGGGGGAATGATGCCTGCCTCTGGGGTTACTGGGTCGGACTCGGCTCCTTGGAGCTAGGCAACATGACAATTTGGGAGGGAGCCGGGCATTCCTTCCCGGAGCTGCCTACGTTGTGTTTCAACGAACTCTTATTAGCCTCGCGGCCCTGTGGCCTTGTCCTTTCACGTTCAGACAACAATGTTAACAGTCGAGCAGTGTAAGCAGAAAATGTGCTGCGAAGCAATGTGAACAGAAAGCAATGAGCAATTTGTCAGAAAACAAAATGGCGATCCTTGTTACATAAAAATGGCTGTTCATTGGTAAAACTCGGAAACCTGTATTTCTATCATTTCGTACATGAGACGGTTGGCCTTTGGCCACCAGATACGTTTGCCATCAATCATGAGAGGTATCCATTTTTCTAGACTGACAATAGCTTCAAACAAACAAGGAGAAATGTTTGAAGCTTTGGATTTAAAAACAAACCTTTGTGAGGGGGATTTTTCATTAATAATTTTCCTATTAGCGATGCTACACTGTGCTTTAAAAAATGCAAGCCCATTTGGTCTTGGTGCGGTGCTAACGCAGCTCGACACCAGCGGAATGGTGAGACGCGTGGCATTCGCCAGCCGTGTCCTCTCAGAGATGGAGCAACAGTATTCCCAAATTGAGCAGGAGGCTTTTATTAGTACTGTGGGGGTGCCGACACTTTCGTCTATACATTTTGCGAAGACTTGTGACTGAAGTCACTGACCATAAGCCTCTCATCCTGATCATGGCCGGGTCTTCTTCCAAACCACCGGCCAGAATTGAGAGGTGGATGCTAGCACTATTGGAATATGGAGTATGCCTAGTGTACAAACCCAGGGCCAATAACGCAGCTGACTTCCTCTCAAGGCATCCACAGAAAGGGCATGCGGGCAGCGAAAATATTACTGTAGAGGCAGAAGACTACGTTCAGGTCATCATTGAGTCGACCACCCCAAACTCAATGCCCATCCAGGAAATAGCAGCGGCATTGTATTGTATTGTATTGTTTATTTATATAGCGCCTATACACAGGCAAGTGTTTCAAAGCGATCAAGTAGGGCGGGACCACGGGGTGGAAAAAAGACAACAGTCGCTGAGAGCCCTTGAAACTCTGCGACGATAATAGTCTGCATGGGCAGAGTAGGTGCATAACATACAATTAACAGTGTGGAATATAGCAAATAGGCCTGACAGCGATTCTGCAAGTTTTTAACAGTACAATTGGGGTGGAGACGGGCGAGAGACAGACAAGACAATCTTCAGGCGTGGTCCATATGGATCGAGAAGTGCACATAGGGTCACAGGGAGGGGAGGGTCAAGTGCCCCCGGTCGGTTGAGAATGGGGTAAGTGCAGAGAGAGCTACTCTCTTGGGTACATTTCTCAGTGCGTTGAGTGAGGGTGTGGTGTAGGGCCCTGAGGCAAGTGCGAGAGGACTGGCGGGGGTGCTGGGGACCAGTGAGACTCTGAGGTACACCAGGCAGCCAGTCAGCGTGCTGTAAGGAATAGGAGTGAGAGAGGCAAAGGAGAGAGAGCTGGGTTAGCAGGGTAGTGGGAGAGAGAAGGAAGAGGAGAAGAGGAAGGTCTTGAGGTGTCTCCAGAATTTCAGGAGATCTGGCTCAAGACGTAGGCAGCAGGGAGGCAATTCCAGAGGAAGGCACCTGATGAGGATATGGATCTCCCACCAAATCTGTGCTTGTAGAACCAGCTCACTCGCAGAAAGTTGGAGGTAGATGAGCAGAGGGCTTGTGAGGGACAGTTTTTAGGCAGACAGCTTTGCGGGTAGGTAGGTCCCAGGCCCCAGAAAACCTTGTGGACAATGCAAAGAAGAGGACTGGTGTTTCCGTTATCTTCTTCCAGGAGCTTTGCAGAAGGGAAAGTGGAAAGGAATTTTGGAAGGTCTAAATAAAAGAATGCAGGATGCCCGCGTCACGCTCGAACAACTGTGGAAGATCAGAGAAGAGCTATCATTCAACAACTCAGGCCTGCTCCTTAGAGAACCGAAGATGGTGGTTCCTGCAAGCAAGGTCCCGCAAGGATAACGCTGAGAACCCGATTGTGGCCTTGGGGCCTTGGTTGAAAAAGTTACCGGCAGATTTTCAAAGCTTTAATATAGGTGGTTCCATCATCCAAGTTGCGAAAAGTGTTAAGACCCTAGGGGTTATGCTCGATGCCGAGCTTACCATGAAACCCCAGGTGGCCCTGCTTCGAGCGCTGTGTGCTACATTAACAAACTTCTTAGCCACATCCGTCCATTTCTGACTCCTGGGAACATGTCCCTCCTTGCATCAGCATTGGTTAACTCCTGCCTGGATTCCTGTAATAGTCTGTTCCTGGGTACTTCCAAGGCAAACATTTCAGCACTCCAGGTGATTCAAAATGGGGCCGTCCGGGCTTTTAAGCGTCTAGCCAGACCAGTTCACATCACTCATGTGAGGAGGGAGCTTCACTGGCTCCGTGTGAAATATCGTGTTACTCACAAGGTATTCACGCTGCGCCAAAAATACCTGAATCTCCAGGTCCCCTCCTATCTTTGTGAGCGCACCAAGGTCTACCAACTCTGCCGCTCGCTATGATCAGCGGATCAGTCTAGCCTCCAGCAACCTATACTCAAACTTAAAGGGTTCGGTGGTACCTCTTTTAATATCCAGGCACCACTGGCTTGGAATGCTCTCCCTCTCGATCTGAGAAAAATAACATCTCTGGCGGATTTCAAGAAAAAATTCAAGACCCACCTCTTTAATCTTGCATAACTGAATCACTCTTCTCTGTTCTTCTCCTGACTCTAGTTGTTTGTCTGTGCTTTCATGTGCGCCCTGAGACCTATGGGTGAGTGACGCGTTATAAAAATGTAAATAAATAAATAAGTAATAACGCTGGCTCACCAGGGGCCTCAAGGGACAGCTAAAACCAAAGCACGCCTGTGACTGAAGGAGTGGTTTCTGAACCTGGAGAAGCAGGTGGACGAGTTTGTAACCGGATGCGTGTGATGTCAGGCGGCAGCCCTGGTGCAACATGAACCATTCATCGAATCCATCCACCGAACCTCACAACCCTGGGAAAATGTGCATGTGGACTTCAGTTCAGTTGAAAGAGACACACATTTCATGGTAGTGATCGACCAATGGAAAGATACCCCGAAGTGGAGTTCCTAGAGTCAGTGGCGTTTGGCCACGTTGCTGCGGCAGTAGTAAAGGTATTTGCCATTCATGGTTTCCCGCAAGTAGTCTGTTTGGACAATGGACCACCTTTTCAAGGAGAGAGTTTTGGACAATTAATGAGGGAGGGAGGAATTCACCACTGAAAGATATCACCAGTGTGGGCCAGGACGAATGGCGTAGCTGAACGCTTTATGCGAACCCTTAACAAGGTGTTTGCATTGCCCACCGACAGGGCCAGTGCCTGAAAAGAGCCCTATATCAATTCCCGAGGGAGTATCGAGCGACTACCCACTGCTCAACTGGTGTTGTGCCCCCAGAGACACTATTCAAAAAATATCCCCGAGCGCTATTACCGGGCACTAGAGTGAGAGCGCCCGCCAAGATCGACTACCAGACGGTGGCCGAAGAGAGGAAGGCCAGAAACGAGGGTGACAACATTTGGAGAGGTCTGCGGACGCATCAGTTGGCTTCAAGAGATGAAGTGCTTGTGAGGAACCGATTGTTAAGACGGATTTCTGAACTCTGTCCTGGTGGCGCAGAAGTTCAGAAGGCCAACCTAATTACTTGGAACAGGGTAACCTCTGGACGAGCCAGACCAATCAAGGTAGCGATCACGGCGGTCAAGACTAGGTCTCAAGAGGGGTGAGGGTGACTGAAAGCCCGCAATGAGCACACAAAGCAAGAGCGCTTACAAACTACTCCAAACAGTTGTTATATCAAAAATATATACACATTTATTTTAAGGCCTTTAAAATAATGACCGCAGCGAGAAAATCACAATATCACAATATTAAGCCAACACATACCATATCAACACAATATATATACAAATACGACAGTCGCAAGCGTTATATGCACGAAATGTGTAGTCCACCTAAAAGGGAAGGAAAACAGGCAGTGCGATAATGCTTTAAACTCAGTTCGCCTTCAGAGGCACCTAACTAGATGGAAGTCCGAGCCCTGCGAAGAGTGGAGCCTTGTGCTCAAAGTACCTGCACACGCTGGTGCCAACAGGCAAAAGGAGAAGCTCTTCGGTGGAAGTCAGGCAGTTTGGGTTAGTGCACAACAGAAGAAGAACAGGTTCCGCGACTCAAGCGCAGCCTCCACAGTGAGCAGAAGCAGAGCGCGAGTACGGACAAAAGGGTGCTGTTTTTACACAGCGGGGAAAAGCAATGGGCTACTGCAGGAAGGCGACCAGATCCTAGCTATACTACTCACCGGTCCCCGATGCAAGCAGACCCAGGCTTCTCCACGTTAGTTTCAGCAGCTGGCAGGTTCAGAAGAGCCGGGAATGCCTCGTCGTCGTGTAGAGAAAAAAAACATCCCAATCGAAGAAACCTGCACAGTTTTGTCACCACAGCAGGGCAACGGAGCGGCCGTGTGTATCTGAGCCAAATGTACACTACTCACTTCAGACTTGGGAAAGCCAAGTGTACGAAGCGTGTGAGAGTGACCAGGACTCGAAATACAACACAACCTGGCGGCGGTTACAGAGCAGGACTCCCGTGTAAACTGGTCAGTCAACTGGATGGCCCAGAGACGCTTCCGAAGGCTTACTGGCAGGAGATGATGAAGTCGCCGAGAATAGCTGTTCCTGCTATTCCAAAGGTCGAAGCACCAGTACAGGCCTTCTGGTTCGATCAAAGGAGGAAAAGGTTTCACAGGAAGATAGCAGTGCAAAGGAGGAGTCCTTCAGCCGGTCACCAGCGATTCCTCGGTCCAGCCTCTTGGTTGCAGGATACTTGGCTCCTGTATTCCTTCGTTCGTGAGAACTCAGGAGATCGACATGGTAGTGGTGTTTCCAGCCCCCTCTTATCCACGGTTCCCTTCGCGCCAAAACGGAGGGGAGCCAAGGGGAGATCCGCTCATCAACACACACACCATTCGTGGGCCAATCACGGACCACGGTGGTCCCAGGCATTCACACCACCCTAGACTCTCTGGCACCCAGGATGTGTATTGGGACCAGACATCCCAGCCCACACCCTGGAGGCACACAAAAGACATGTAGAAGTCCGCAAAAGCATCCGTGTTTCGCGGGAAAGCACATGCCCAAATAAGGAAGGCCCCGGGTCGCTCGACCTGGGGAAGGTGAAGGGAGCTAGACGGTCAGTGGACAGGACAAAGGAGCCTCGTGGTCTGGCCATTTTGGGAGCCAGGCTACCATTTTGGGATCTGCGCGAAAAACGCGCTTAGAACGCCAAAAGGAGCTCAAAATACACAAAACGATCGCTGCCACCATTCCAGTCCCTGAATGACTTGCACCGATCAAATACAATCCTAAACGAGTATCTAGGGCCTGTAGAAGGCTAGAGACCCAAGAGAGCTGTAACTTAGCTTACAGTGCCCTCTTGTGTCATGTTGCACGAAAGCCGCAACATGATAAAAGAAACTATGGGAAACAGCGTTCCCCGGTACTGACTGTCTTAAGGGCATGTCAGTTTCCCCTTAAGAAAAGGAGCGAAAGCCCAGAGGAGTGCGGCAGAAGGCTGCACTTCTCTGGCAAAGTCAAGAACAAGGTGAAAAACAACAGCAAAAAGTTTAGGGGTTGCCACATGGAAGGAAAATTACCTACAATTACGAAATCTTTCCTAACACTCGCCCCTCCCAGACTATGGACAGGGGGAACTAATCCAACCCTGGATGAGTCTCTTGTTCAGGTCGGTTAAACATTCTGGACAACCCATCAGCATTGCTATGTTGGACACCTGGCCTATGCTCAATAGTGAAGTCGAAGCCTTGTAGACTTATGGACCACCTAAGCAACTTTGGATTCTCCCCCTTCATGTTCATTAGCCACTTTAACGGCTTATGGTCAGTTTGCACAGTGAAGTGGGTCCCATAGAGGTAGGGCCTCAGCTTCCTTAGGGCCCACACAACAGAGAAACATTCTTTCTCTACCGTGGACCACCTGAGCTCTCTGTCCTTAAGCTGGCGACTAATAAAACCGATAGGGTGTTCCTTACCCTTCTCATCTACTTGTGATAGTACAGCTCCTATCCCAGTGTCAGAGGCGTCCGTCTGCACGATAAAAGGTCTTTGATAATTAGGGGCCCTGAGGACAGGGGCCTGGCACAAGGAGTCTTTTAAGTCATTGAAGGCCTTCTCACACTCGTCGGTCCAAGTTACCTTCTTGGGTTTCTTCGGAGTTGTGAGGGCAGTCAGAGGAGCAGCTATGGTGCCATAGTCTGCCACAAAATTGCGGTAATACCCCGTGAGTCCTAAGAAGGCTCTCACTTGGGTTTGCGTAGTGGGGGTAGGCCAGTCTTGTACTGCTTGTACTTTACTGGGTAGCGGCTGTATCCTCCCTCCACCTACTTCATGTCCAAGGTAAACCACTGAGCCTTGTCCAATCTGGCATTTACTAGCCTTTATGGTCAAGTGGGCTTTCTGAAGAGCCTGGAGCACAATCCCGAGGTGTTTCACATGGTCTTCCCAGGTGGCACTGAAAACTGCTATATCGTCCAGATATGCAAGACAGATTTTGTCCAACCCATTCAACACATGATTCACAAGCCTCTGGAAAGTGGAAGGTGCATTCTTCAACCCGAACGGCATTACCCGGAATTGGTAAAGGCCGTCTGGAGTAGAAAATGCTGTCTTCTCCTTGGCATGTTCTGCTAAAGCTATTTGCCAATAGCCAGCAGTGAGGTCAAACGTGCTGAGGTACTTGGAGGCACCCAAAGTATCCACCAGCTCATCTGTTCGAGGCAAGGGGTGTGCATCTGTCTTGGTGACAGCATTCAGAGCCCTGTAATCCACGCAGAACCTCAATTCAGAAGTGCCTGCCTTTGGAACCAAAACCACTGGGCTGGACCAAGGACTACTAGAGGGTTCAATCACCCCAAGGTCTAACATTTTGTTGACCTCGGTCTTAATATAAGACCGTACTTTGTCTGACATCCTGTATCCCCTACTTTTGGTAGGTACACTGTCTCCTGTGTCAATGTTATGTTTGCACCAAGGTGTCAAACCAGGCGACTGTGAAAACAGGGGGGAAAACTGCCTAAGCAAACTTTTCACCTCAGCCTGCTGATCAGAAGTCAGGTGAGGGGCCACTCGGACACCCTCAAAGGAGCTATCTGAAGGACCGCTTTGGAACAGGTTGGGGAGAGGTTCAGACTCCTCTTCCTCAACGTCTGACGCCAGTAGCAGTGCTGCGATTTCGACTCTTGGGACGAAAGCCTTCAGCCTATTCACGTGAAACACTTTTGGAGCCTGTCCAGGCCTTCGAAGGTCCACTAAATAGTTAACCTCACCCAGGGGCTCCACCACTGTGTAGGGGCCTGACCATTTGTCCTGTAAAGCTCGAGGCCTTATGGGATTCATGATCAGGACTTGCTGACCAGGTGTAAAGTTGATGATGGAAGCTTTCTGGTCGTACCAATGTTTCACCAGCGCTTGCCCTGCCTTCAATTTATCACTAGCCAAGCCCATCAGAAGTACCATCCGTTTTCTGAGCCCTAGCACATAATCAACTACGTTGGTAGTAACAGGGGGAGTGGGCATCTCCCATCCCTCTTTGACGATGGCTAAGGGTCCCCGTACGGGATGACCGAACAGAAGTTCGAAGGGGCTGAAGCCAACACCCTCCTGTGGTACCTCTCGGTAGGCAAACAGTAAGCATGGTAACAGAAGATCCCATTTTCTTCTCTGAGGCTCCTCCAGAGCCCCAATCATGCTCTTTAACGTTCTGTTGAAACGTTCCACCAGACCATTGGTCTGGGGGTGGTATGCAGAAGAGAACTTGTAGGTGACCCCACATTCTTTCCACATAGCCTGCATATACTTCGACATAAAGTTGCTGCCACGATCCGACACAACTTCTTTAGGGAAGCCAACCCTAGTAAATATGCCGAGTAAAGCTTTTGCCACTGACTTGGCAGTTACAGTTTTCAATGGGATGGCCTCAGGATACCTGGTTGCATGATCGACCAGCACCAGGATAAACCTATTGCCTGAGGATGTTTGCGGGTCAAGGGGACCAACGATGTCGATCCCTACCCTTTCAAATGGTACCCCCACAACTGGGAGCGGTACCAACGGAGCTTGGATTGTCGCGCCAACCTTACCAGACAACTGGCAGGAGGTACAACTCCTGCAATGACTTTCTACTTGCACCCCCATCTTGGGCCAGTAGAAGTGCATGGATAACCTTTGCTTGGTCCTCTTCATACCAAGGTGACCAGCAAGGGGAACTTCATGCGCCAACTGCAGGAGGAAGGGCCTAACAGCAAGGGGAACCACCAACCTCCTATGGTCTCCTTCTGTAGACTCTGTGGGCTCACTATACAGGAGTCCACCTTCCCAATAAATCCTATGCTTCCCAGGAGGTTCACCCTCAAGCTGGGAGCAGGCCTGTCTCCTTAGGCCTTCCAGAGATGGGCACTCACGTTGGCCTTTACTGAATTCGTCCCTATCAGGACCTCCTTCCACTAACAAGTCTTTTAGTTCAGGATGATCGTTGGGTTCGAATACTTCAGGCATCGCCACCTCCTCGTCAGGCCCGGGCGATTGACCAACTTCCTCCACCGCAGTGGTAGGCGAGCTCGGGGGAATATTCTCTTTCCCTCGTCGTGACTTGTCGACTCCTTTCGCCTTGGGTTGCCCCTTCGGCTGGGGCGGCGTATTGGTCTTGGCCAATGCTGCCCGTGCTTGAGACCGTGTGTAGGGTCTTTCGGCAGTGTCTCCTACGAGCCCTAAAGCTCTGAGATCATTACCTAACAAGACCTTTCACGGGACGTTTCTCTGAATGCTCACTGGAATCCTGACTGATGTACCATTTAAAGTAAGATTTACAGGTATTACTGGAAACATACGGAGGGGGCCGTCAGCCAACTTAGTGGGCATCAGAGTAGCTCTGGCAACTTCCTCTGAGTCTACCAAGGTAGAATCCACAACAGTGCGACTGCACCCACTATCCCTAAGAGCTGGAGTATCCATTCCATTGATCAGCACACTGTCTTTAAAGTAGTGCTTGGTATTATCCGGAATCCTAGCATAAGCCTCTGCGACTTTAGGCTCCCAGGAACCCAGGGACACTAAAACTACCTCAGCCTCTATCCCGCTGGGAAATGAGTCTGAGGAGAAGGATGCTCCTGTAATCTCTTCTTCTTCGTAGGAGGAGAAGGCCAGATTAGCGGAGTGGACCCCCAAAGGTCTAACCTTACACCGGGGATCCCCCTTCACGTGGTCAGTTGCTCCACAAGCAAAACAAGATCCATTGGGTCTGTTTACATAGGGAGGCTTATTGTAACCAAAGTTCTGTTTCGGAGGCGGACCTCCACTATCCTGCGAGTTCTCTTGTGTCTTACCCTTATTTTTCTTTTTGTGGCCCTTATGGGAAGAAGATTTAGCAGATTCTCCACCCTCCATATCTTTGGACTTTTTCCCTTCCTCCTGCTTACCAGGATGAGTTTTGTCCTTATGGGACACTCGATGTGACACCCATAAGTCTGCTGCAATGGCCAGCTTCTTAGGATCTATCTCCTTCGAATCGGCCAAATGCTGCTTAAGCTCCGGGGAAGAAGAAGCTAAAATGTGTTCCAGCATGACAAGATTTATCGTGCCTTCGAAGGTAGAAACCTTATAACCTTCGACCCAGCCAGTTAAGTTTTTCAAGGATTCAGTGACATAAGATACCCAAGTACCACCTTCCTTTTTCTTATACTCTCTGAAACGTTTCAAATATTGGGCCGGAGTCTTCCCAAACTTTAAAATGAGAGTTTGCTTTAACATTGCGAAATCAGCTCGCTCAGCCTTCGACATTTCCATAATGGCACTACAGCCAGAATGGGGCAGTCTGCTGAGTAACCAGGCAATCTTATCAGCATTGTCAACTTGTTGAACTTCGCATGCATACTCAAACGCATTCAGCCAGTCCATAATGTCATTCCTTTCCTCATACACACTGAGCAGATCTTTCGGAAACCGTGGATGAGAGGAGGCCCCAGACCCATGTCCAGGACCCTTGGACCCATTTGCAAACTGAAGCTTGGCCAGTTCCAACTGGTGATCCCTGTCTTTTTGTTTTTCTGCCTGTTCGATTTTTAGTTTGGCTATGCTGAATTCAAGCTCCTGCTGCCTAAACCGCAGCTCTTGCTTCTTGAATTCAAGCATAGCCTCCCCATCAACACTGCAAGAGGAAACATTAGACATCACATCCTCCCTGTCCTCGTGGTCGCGATGGATCAGTGCAGCGGCAGAACCGTCGGTTCTACCAGTGAGAGCAGCCCCACCACCTTCTGCACTGTCCTCAGAAGTTATAGCGTCAAGCTGCGCTTCTTGCCACGCCACGATTCTTTGGATCATTTCCAATTTAGTGCCTTGAGAGGAAACAACTCTCTCCGCACACATCTTCTTCAATGTTTCTGATTTGGAAGCATTTAAAGTTAACAAGGTATTTGTTTCCATACTGTTAGATAGGACTATGGCCTTTTTAAAGTTATACTACAACAATTCACTACGTGTCCTGGTTGGAATAACCTGAAATGCCTTAGTTTGTGCGCAACACTGGATACCTTCAGTCGTATCCCACTGCTGTACACCAATTTGTTAAGACGGATTTCTGAACTCTGTCCTGGTGGCGCAGAAGTTCAGAAGGCCAACCTAATTACTTGGAACGGGTAACCTCTGGACGAGCCAGACCAATCAAGGTAGCGATCGCGGCGGTCAAGACTAGGTCTCAAGAGGGGTGAGGGTGACTGAAAGCCCGCAATGAGCACACAAAGCAAGAGCGCTTACACACTACTCCAAACAGTTGTTATATCAAAAATATATACACATTTATTTTAAGGCCTTTAAAATAATGACCGCAGCGAGAAAATCACAATATCACAATATTAAGCCAACACATACCATATCAACACAATATATATACAAATACGACAGTCGCAAGCGTTATATGCACGAAATGTGTAGTCCACCTAAAAGGGAAGGAAAACAGGCAGTGCGATAATGCTTTAGACTCAGTTCGCCTTCAGAGGCACCTAACTAGATGGAAGTCCGAGCCCTGCGAAGAGTGGAGCCTTGTGCTCAAAGTACCTGCACACGCTGGTGCCAACGGGCAAAAGGAGAAGCTCTTCGGAGGAAGTCAGGCAGTTCGGGTTAGTGTACAACAGAAGAAGAACAGGTTCCGCGACTCAAGCGCAGCCTCCACAGTGAGCAGAAGCAGAGCGCGAGTACGGACAAAAGGGTGCTGTTTTTACACAGCGGGGAAAAGCAATGGGCTGCTGCAGGAGGGCGACCAGATCCTAGCTATACTACTCACCGGTCCCCGATGCAAGCAGACCCAGGCTTCTCCACGTTAGTTTCAGCAGCTGGCAGGTTCAGAAGAGCCGGGAAGGCCTCGTCGTCGTGTAGAGAAAAAAGACGTCCCAATCGAAGAAACCTGCACAGTTTTGTCACCACAGCAGGGCAACGGAGCGGCCGTGTGTATCTGAGCCAAATGTACACTACTCACTTCAGACTTGGGAACGCCAAGTGTACGAAGCGTGTGAGAGTGACCAGGACTCGAAATACAACACAACCTGGCGGCGGTTACAGAGCAGGACTCCCGTGTAAACTGGTCAGTCAACTGGATGGCCCAGAGATGCTTCCGAAGGCTTACTGGCAGGAGATGATGAAGTCGCCGAGAATAGCTGTTCCTGCTATTCCAAAGGTCGAAGCACCAGTACAGGCCTTCTGGTTCGATCAAAGGAGGAAAGGGTTTCACAGGAAGACAGCAGTGCAAAGGAAGAGTCCTTCAGCGGGTCACCAGCGATTCCTCGGTCCAGCCTCTTGGTTGCAGGATACTTGGCTCCTGTATTCCTTCGTTCGTGAGAACTCAGGAGATCGACATGGTAGTGGTGTTTCCAGCCCCCTCTTATCCACGGTTCCCTTCGCGCCAAAACGGAGGGGAGCCAATGGGAGATCCGCTCATCAACACACACACCATTCATGGACCAATCACGGACCACGGTGGTCCCAGGCATTCACACCACCCTAGACTCTCTGGCACCCAGGATGTGTATTGGGACCAGACATCCCAGCCCACACCCTGGAGGCACACAAAAGACATGTAGAAGCCCGCGAAAGCATCCGTGTTTCGCGGGAAAGCACATGCCCAAATAAGGAAGGCCCCGGGTCGCTCAACCTGGGGAAGGTGAAGGGAGCAAGACGGTCAGTGGACAGGACAAAGGAGCCTCGTGGTCTGGCCATTTTGGGAGCCAGGCCACCATTTTGGGTTCAGCGCGAAAAACGCATTTAGAACGCCAAAAGGAGCTCAAAATACACAAAACGATCGCTGCCACCATTCCAGTCCCTGAATGACTTGCACCGATCAAATACAATCCTAAACGAGTATCTAGGGCCTGTAGAAGGCTAGAGACCCAAGAGAGCTGTAACTTAGCTTACATTGCCCTCTTGTGTCATGTTGCACGAAAGCCAAAACATGATAAAAGAAACTACGGGAAACAGCGTTCCCCGGTACTGACTGTCTTAAGGGCATGTCAGTTTCCCCATAAGAAAAGGAGCGAAAGCCCAGAGGAGTGCGGCAGAAGGCTGCACTTCTCTGGCAAAGACAAGAACAAGGTGAAAAACAACAGCAAAAAGTTTAGGGGTTGCCACATGGAAGGAAAATTACCTACAATTACGAAATCTTTCCTAACACCGATATCCTCAAGTGACGCTATCACTGCCTTACAAGCCCCGCCCCATGGACGTAGTAAAGGTGAAAGGCTTGATGTTGACTGCGTCCGATGGGAAGCCATAGTCACGAGGAATGCCGTTTTTTTTTCAAGAAAGTAGGTGAGGGCAATCAGACGTGCATCACGCCATGGAGCGGGTGTGCGGAAGAGCCGGATGAACCGAGGAGATGCAGGTGAGGAAAGGCCGAGCTGGGGAGGAGGCAGGCGCTACCCACAATGCACCAGTCGAAGCAGGCTTTCCCGTCTAAATGACTATATGCTGGATGCATAACGGTGATGGGACACTGGTTAGTTGGTGGTACAAATGTTATAACAGTTACAGATGTTAAAATTTGTTACACACTTTTCGTTGTTGTTATGCAAAAGGAGGAGTGTGGTGTGGCTGCTTTAAGAAGCTCGCAACGGAGTGACGTAACTCTGTTGTGTGAATAAACGGCGCGTCCCTGCTATGGCACGCCAGTGCATGAATGGAGTCCAGTCGTCTATCAGTGACTCCTGTGTCTTCTGTGGGTCCGGGGCTATCCTCGTACGAGGCCCACTGGGGGGCCATATAACAATTGCTATTCATTGGCACATTCATTTATGAGACGTGCAGATGCCGTGCAGCTTAGTGATATGGCCTACACGTGTGCTTGGACTGCCAGCATTGCGCCATTTCCTCTGATTGCATTGCAAATCAAGCTATTTATGACATTTCTTCAACGGTGCACCTCACTGGGGGTGGGGAGGAGTGAGGCTGTCAGAAGTGAATAATGGCAAGGGGCCTTCTTGGAATACCGCTTTTCCGTGTCAGTGAGGGCTTTGCTGGCATATGCTATGGGCCTCATGACCCCTAGTTCATCCGCCTGCATGAGCACTGCCCCCAGTCCCACCGGGCTGGCATCGACCACAATCTCCGATTCCCGGCTGGGGTTGAAATAGGCCATAGTCTCCTGCTCCGACAGGGCTTCTTTGATGGCTTTGAAGGATCGTTGTTCAACCTCCGTCCACTGCCAAGTCACGTCATTCCTCGTGAGTGCCCTCAGTGGTTCCGACAGAGAGGCTAGGTCTTTGATGAAACGGCCGCAATAGTTGACCATCCCCAAGAAGCTCCGAACTTCCGCCGGTGATGTGGGCGGAGGCGCATCCCTTATGTCCCTCACTTTTCCAGGGTCTGGGGATATGCCCCCCGCATGGAAGGTGAACCCAAAGAATTCCAGTCGGTCTTTGAGGAATTCGCACTTTTCTTGGTGCAGGGTCAGGCCCACCGCCTGTAGTCTCTCAATCAAAAGTTTTTTTCAAGCCGTTTAAGATGTTCAATTTCCGACTTTGCGAAGACTAAGATGTCGTCGGACATGTTAATGACACCTTTCAGTCCGGACAGGGCTCCTCTGATGGCGTTCTGGAAGACCTCTGCTGCGGACGAGATTCTGAAGTTTAGTCTCTTGTACTGGTACAACCCCTCGTGAGTAGTGAATGTCGTAATGTACCTCGACTCGGGGTGTAGCTCCAACTGGTGGTACCCAGATCTGAGGTCCAGTTTGGAGAAGACTTTGGCACCTTGGAGTTCTCCGACGATGTCGTCTAGAGTGGGTGTGAGGTGACGCTCCCCTCTGATGGCGGCATTTGGGAGCCTCATGTCCACGCAGATGCGTACCGCCCCCGGCTGTTTCGGCTTTGGGGCTACCACAATGGGCGACACCCACGGGGTGGGGCCTTCCACTCTTTCAATGATGTCCCGGTCGACCAGCTGTTGCAACTCCTCTTCCACTTGGGCTCTTAAGTGAAAGGGAATCCGGCGATGTTTGAGGGCTGTCGGCCTTACGGACTTGTCGATGTGTAAGCGAACGGGCTCCCCTTTCAGTTTGCCAATGCCATTGAAGAGAGTTTCGAACCTGTGCAGCATGCTTTTCAGATCGGCGTGGTATACCCCAAACGTAAAGTGGACAATGTCGAGTGCTTCTGACGCCGCACAGCTCAGCAAGGAATGTGGGCTGACGCTGGTGACAAAGAATCTTGCTTTGATGGTGTTTTGTCCATGAGAAACCGGGGCAATGAACACGCCTTGGATGGGAAGGGGCGTATCCCCACCGAATGCGTATATTCGTGCCATGGACGCTGACAGCTCCGGTGGGCCAGGCAGGGCCTCATAATGTTTGGTGGCTAGCACGCAGACCGAAGCCCCAGTGTCAATGAGAATGGGGGTGGGGACGTCATCGATGTTAACAGTGCATGTGGGTTGGCGCCTCGTGCCAGGGCCTTCTACGATGCTGGAGATGAAGAAAACCTCTTCCTCCTCCTCTTCTTCTTCCGCGATGTCCAGGTCCTGCAGGCCCTGATCGATCGAAGAGATGCCTCTCACTCTGCGAGCGCCTCCCCGTCCAACTCTCTCCGGTCCTCTTCCTGCCGCAACAGGGGAGGCAGCCCGGCACATCCTGGCGTAGTGTCCCGGTGTGCCACACCGGCCGCACGTTCTCGACTTTGCCGGGCATTCACCGCTGTGGGGGAGGTCATACCCACAGTAGGAGCACGATGAGGCGTTGCCTGGCGTGGGTGGGGTATTAGGCCTTCTCGATGCCCACCTTGCCCTCCCTGCTGCTGACCGCCCCACGACAAATGCGTCTTCGTCGTTCTTTGGTCGCGTGGCAGCGTCCATTTTCGCACCTCTGGCTTCCGCTAGCTCATGTGCTCTTCCCAGGTCCAAAATTTGCTGGAGGGTCAAGCCAGGTTCTCTCAGTACCTGCCTTCGAAGTTTGCCGGAGCTGCACCCCTGCAGTAGTTGGTTGCGGACCATTTCTTCCTCATCGACCCATCTGCAGGAGGTCGCCAGGTGTCTCAGACGGGCACAAAATTTGTCTAGGGGCTCGTCTAGTTGCCTTTCGGCACCCATGACAAATCTATCAAAGTCTACGTTAGCCACGGGGAGGAAATGGTCTTTGAGTGCCTGCTTGACTGCGTCATACGTGACCACGGGGATGACGAGGGAGTCGTAGATCTTGTGGACTTCTGCGCCTGCCGAGTATATCATCGTCGCGATTTTGGTGTCATCATCGTTCACCCCCGATGCCCTGAAGAACATATCTAGTCTCTTGACCCACAATAGCCACTTTGGGCCCAACTTGGAAGGGGGGCCAGTAGTATCGAATTCAGGCATGGGGGCTAGGGAGCTGCGAGATCTGCGGGGGATTGGGGCAGCGGCACCCTCATCGTCGGTCTCTTCTCCCATTTCTGCGTCAGGTACTCACAGTTGTCTTTCTTGAGAGAAGGGCGGCTTGTCCTGGTCTCGTGGTAGTATTGGGGTGTAGAAACCCACTTCTTTCTTCTTAAATGCCACAGCCCTGCACCTGCAGGACTGTGGGTTTTCCAAAAATTGTCTGTGACCCCCAACACAGCTGGTATGTGGCGCACGAGCACCCTTTCGGGCCGCAACCACTGCCGCCGCGTGTGAAGAGGGGAGGAGTGAACTCAAAATGTCTGCCGGTGCTCCGTGGGTCCGTAATACGGAAGACTCTCCGTCTCTCCGAAGCTGTCGGAGCACGGAAGCAGTCCGTACCTCCTCGTCGCCAGTGTTGTGCCCTGGGGAAGCCCTGTGGTGGTGCGCGGGCCTCCCAGGGTCCGGACACCAGCGCGCGCAGGCAGCGCGCAAGAACACATGCCGGAGACGTCTGCTTGTTCCGGTGCTCCGGCGCGAACTGCCCGGGCACCGCCTTTATTAACTAGCGCGCATGGGCCGGCCCGCTGGGCCGCGCATGCACGCTTCGTGTACACAACAGAATGGATACAAATAAACAGAAAAACAAAAGTTAGCCTACACAAAATCCCAAACTGTTGCCATTGCCACCGCTTGTTTTATCCATGTCCCACCCTGGTCGTTGTTGCAAGGTGCCTCCTTGCACAGATGTCAGGGGGCGTGGAGAGGTCTATGGAAGGACGGGTGGAGCTTCGGGGCCAGTGGACTGGCGTGGCTGACCATTGGAAGGAGGGGGGTTCTAATACTAAAGTTCACAAATCATACATTTGTGCCAATTGAACCCGTATAACATCTTGTCTAATGTCCAGAAAATGCATTTCAGCTTTTTATTACTATATTCTGGAAAGAGTATCAACATATCCTTGTTTTGCGATGGCCGAGCCTGCCACTTGTTGGAAGCAGAAGGCCAAGGCTGCCAAAATGCTCAGCTCACCGTGAGCTGATGGAAAATGGACACTGCCTTGGAGGGCCACTGGTTGATCATCACGCATGGCCAGCTTATTAAAACTGTCCTCCACCCCACCCCACCCAACCCCTTCCCCCCAATATGTTACGGCTAGCTCCGCCCCATCTGCCCCAGTGATGAGGAAGACAGGCGAGAGGGTAATGACAGAAACATGCTCGTAATGCTGAGGCACCAGAGCAGAATGCAGCGCCTGCCTCCACCTACCCCGAGGGCGAAAATGAGGGGTGGGACAGTCTAAGTGGTCGAACTACGGATCCCAGGGTGCAAAGCGATGCAGTGGGCCCTGGCAGCCAAAAAGGCAGCAGCTGCCACTCGGTTGCCGATGGCCTGGGGGCATCTGTTAACATCTAGCAAAATTGCCGCCCAGTCCCGGCTGCTGCATCGCAGAAGGCGGGGGCCAGGCCATGCAAGGCGCGGAATCACACAGCACGGCCCGAAAGAAGGAAGGCTAGGGGTGCCTTTTCTTTTGTGTTGTTTTTTTAAACTTCATTTTCTTTTCCTATTTTGACTGGCTCCTTCACAAAGCGAATGTTTGAGGAAACATTCCTGCTCCGTGCGCTGTAATTCGAGGTGTAATTCTGTTGTTGCTGGCAGCAGCCCGCACCCAAACTGCTGTGAAATGTATGGAGCACATTCTGGAAACGGAGCCCGGCCAAGCACGCCATCTGTTTCTACTTTTTAAGAACGCCTGTGTGCGCGCGCGCGCGCGCTCGTTTGCGTGAGTGCATGCGTGTTTGTGTTGAGCGCATGCTTGCTTTATCTTGGGTGTGTGCGGATGCATACGTGTGGGTGTGTGTCTGTGTGGGTGTAGACGCGGCACGCGCGCCACCTCTGTGTGTGTGCGTGCAGGCAGCGTGTTGTCTACACATAGCGCTGTGTTAAGGGCCTATGGGGCCACCGTACTCAGTTTCCGCTTATCCCCAGTTGACACAGCACAAGCAAATACAGTACAACTCGCGAGCGCCGCAGTCATGCAGGATTAGGCGCCAAACTGGCTCGGACTGGCCTTACAGCTACAACATGTGGGCCAGTTTTTGGGATCAAGTTCGCCAATGTGGTGTGTTAATTCGCTGTGCAGCTATTAGTTGTGAAGAAATAGTCTTTAAACAGGCATGCAGGAGCTGCATTCCAAAAGATGCTTTGCCTCCGTTTCCATCCATTAGTTGCTCAATTAGGCAGCGAATAGAACTGCATACCTCTCAACTCACTGGGGGCCAGGGCTGGACTGGGAACTAAAAGAGGCCCTGGAAATAATTACTGGGGACCAAAAGAGGCCCTGGAAATAAAGTTCAAAGTGGCCCCAAATTACACATTTTCAGCAAGCCCAATGCTTTTCCTATGAGAAAATTTGGAAATACCACAGAAAAGAGGCCCCGGGTGCAGAGGCCCACCGGGAAATCTCCAGAGTTCCGTATAGGCCAGTCCACCCCTGCTGGGGGCACAAAAAGTTGGGCGCTATAGCAGCTTACTATAATACAATAACTGGCCACAAGTGATTATTGTGACCCACTTGCGCGTTTGCAATATCACTGGGCCTAGTAAGATCGTTGTTTTTGTCCTCCCTGGCCTCGTCCTGCTCTGAAACACTTGCGTTGGAAAGTGTAACAAATAATATATATCACTTCCCAGGCCACCCCATTTGGCTGCAATGCCAGTGTGTCCTGATGTTAAGGACTGATAGGCGGCACCCCCGCTGCTGCTGGAACTTGCCTGTTTGGTGAATTCAGCCTTTGGCCACCACTGCCACCTTTTGACATTGTGGCTGACTATTTCTTTTTGGGATTCCGCTGGATTTCATTGCTAGTCTGATCAGAGAACTTTTTCAAAGCTTCCACGGAGACCGACTCTGTGGTAAATCGCTCCATGTTAGGACATCATGAACTAATGTCCATAACCTCTTCAAATCCCTGCTGAATACTGGTGAAAATGATGATTGTGTTGCCATGACCGCAGATCTCGCAACCTATCTCCACCCTCAGGTTAGCCCTGAATTGGAAAGTTTCAAACTGTGGCAGGGGAAGTGTTGTGTTATGTATTACAGCAGGCACTCGCAGCGCTTGTGAGTGGATTAGAATTAGACCATGGAATATAGGGTGTAGGACCGTTGGGAGAGGCTGGGGGACGTTTGTATCGGTGACTACTGTGCCGGGCCGCTGGCGAATAAAGGGACTTTGACCGCACATTTTACAGTAAGATCAATTTGGCAATGAGCGCCAGCGAGGCAGATCTACGTGTGGGGACCATCCGTACAGTTCCAATTGAGTGGTAAGAAGCGTAAGCTTCGTCGAAGAGACACAGGTACAACATCATCAGGTACAAGGCACTGAATCAGAGCATCCCCATTGCCTCTTGCGCACGCACGCCACATCTTAAAGAACATTAGAGGAAAGGATGTTGCAACATCAAATGACGTGCAGCCATTTTGGACCAGGCAATTTTAATTGTATCGTGGGAACTAACATTGATCGAGGAAACAAACAGTAATCCCACTCGTCCCAGTACTTCAAGAAACTATAAAAAATGTTTGCAACGTAATTTTGGATTGAGAAGGACACAGCTCTACGGCATAGTTTAAATAAACATAGGAATAAAACAACATTTACCCAAAAGCAAATATTGGTGACATTTGCGCCCAAGTAAACATGGCCATGAATTGCATAACGGTACATCCCCATGAAAGTTTTCTTCCAAATGCAGCCCAACCAGCAGTCCCTGATCAGAAAGGAGAGCATATTGGTGCAATTATGTCAAAACAGTTGTTGAACAGGAGAATCTCACTGCTGAAAAGAAGAAATTACTCTTGCTACATGCCCTTGGCCCAGAAGGACAACGCAAGTATAGAGAGCTGCCAGTACTAACAGACTAATTAGATGCTGAAGGTAAGGAGGCTCATGAATGTGCAATAAGACAATGGGCTAATTATTATTTACCAGAAACCAATCTTGCTATAAATAGATTTAATTTCTATACAAGGGCACAAAAGGAAGAAGAGTCGGTGGAAAAGTAGGTATCCTCTTTAAAGAATTTGACACTCACATTCAAGTACAGTGCAGGAATCACAACCAAAGAATTGATATGCGATTAGATCATAATACATACTAAAGATTCTGCAGTACAAGAAAGGTTGTGGATGGTAGGAGATCAATCTCTACAGTAAGCATTGATGATCACAAAGAGAATAGAACATACTCAAGAGATGCTCAACCCAAATTAAGAACAAAAAGAATGAGGTACAGGTGGCGGAAGTCGGCAAAGAAGAAGAATTGCAAACACTTGTCGCAGTAGTCAGGAAAAAGAAGGAAACGCGAAACTAAAAAGAAGAAGAATAGTGTAACGAAGCTGGGTCTAAGAATAAAGATCGAGATGGCAGTGTTTTTTAAAGAAAAGACTTGTGAAGAAACCACATACCAGTCCGGAGAAACAGAAGATAGAGACAGATGTTTTATGTGCAGAAGAGTAGGACATTATGCCTCGTCCAGAAATTGTCCAGCCAGCGACAAAATATGTGCAGCTTGCAAGGGTAGAGGCTATTTTACTGGTTCAATGTGTTAAAATTGCAGCAAAAATGGCTGTTTACACAATAAATGGCGGCAAAAAGGCTGTGGTTTTGCTGCCGCAATCCATGTAAAGGATACGGGGCACAACCCTGCAAATCCCAGACCCATTATACCATTTAAAGAGAGCGGGGGACACCCCAGCAACCACTACTCCCCTTAAATGGTATAACGGGTACACCTTTACCAGGTTAAACCACAGCATTTTTGACACGATTTTTTGCACATGCAACATTTTTGCAGCAATTTTATTACTGCATTCCATTTTACTGTAGTATGCAGAAATAAAAAGAGTGTTGTTTGTCCAGGAAGATTATGACTCTAGAGAGTGGTAGTAGTGCATGAATATAACATGAATGACAACCAACAAGACATGAATTGCCCTAAGTGTGAAGTCATTGTCGGAAAAATTGGTCACTCATAGGCACAGAAAACAAGTGGCAGGAGTTGACGTCGAAAGGTTTGAGACACGCGCTACACCGATCAGAAATTCGTATCCCAGAAGGATTTGAGGGATCTAAGATACATTAGATCGGTTACTGCATAACCAAGGTGCAATTCAAAGGCCGCACAGCTGAAGTTAAAAGATATGTGGCAAAAAAAATGAGTAAATGTCTTGGGTTGGAGGGATCAAGCCAAACAAGAAATTTGCTTTTGTCCATATGAGAGCAATCCTGTACTTTACGAAGCTGGAGATGGGAGTGGAGCCAATGATACAAAAGAGCAGAAACAAATAAGTCTTCTAGGCTAAATTGGGTTTGCTCAAAGGATACGCACTCGGACTCATACTAAAACCCAAAGTGATTCCAGTTATACATAAGAAAGCTAGATCGGTTCCATTTGCATTGATGGATAAGCTGGAGGCAGAATTGGACAGGTTGGAAAAGGAGAATGTTATTGAGAAGATTGAATTGTCACCATGGGACAGTCCCATTGTTGTAGCAGTGGTGAAGAATGGGAAGCTTTGTTTATGTGTGGATTTTAGAGATTTAAATAAAAACATTCAGGTGGACAATTACCTGATGCCAATTATTTCAGAGATGTTAAACTGTATTGAAGGGGCAAATGTGTTTACAACACTGGATTTATCAAATGCTTACCACCAAATAAACTTAACAGAAGACTGTAGGGATTTGACGGCATTCATCACACCGTTTGGAATGTTTCCTTATAAGAGAATGCCTTTCGGACTGGCATCAGCGGCTGACGTGTTCCAAAGAGCAATGACACAAGTGCTCAAAGGTCTCAAAGAAATATTTGTGTATCAAGACGACATAATAGTGTTCAGAAAGGGAGAAAGGGTACATGATGAGAGATTGCAGATGGTGTTGCAAGAGTTAGCCGTAAAGGGTCTAAAAGTAGAAAAAAACAAATATAAATTTAGACAGTGTGAGGTAGAATATTTCAGGCACATTTTGAGTGGAAAAGGGTACAGGCCAAAGATGGATGCCACAGAGGCTATAATGAGTGCTCCAACCCCCATGAATAAGGAAGGAGTAAGATCATGTTTAGGTGTTTGCGAGTACTATAGCACATTTGTGTATGATTTTGCGTGCATCACAGAGCCAATTTGGAAATTATTAAAGAAAGTTAGTAGCTTTGTGTGGGATGAGAGATGTGTGCAAGTGCTCACGGTGATCGTCAGTGGGGTAGGACTAGGAGCAGTTTTGACCCAAGTTGTAGGAAAACATGAGAAGATGATTTGTTATGCCTCAAGAGCTGTTGCTGAGGTGGAGAGTAGATATTCCGTTATAGAAATTGAGTTATTGGCTTGTGTGTGAGGCATACATTATTTCCACAAGTATATCTGGGAAATCAGGTTTATTGTGTGTACAGAACACAAACCCTTAGGAGAATTATTGACAGTGAAAGGTTTATGCCATGCTACCCCAAGGTAGACTGAGTGTAAGATTACAGTGGTACGATTTTGTGGTGAGGTATGTTCAGCTGTTAGGAATAATGTGGCCGACTTTCGCTCTCGGTTGCTGATCGGTGATAAAGTCGTTGATTAGGTGGATTTGGAAGAGGAAATGGTAGCAGTGATTTGATTTCCAAAGACAAGTGGTCGGAGGAGTTTAAAGTAGACCAAGTGCTTAGTAAGGTGAAGGAATTTACAAGTAAAGCGTGGCCAGCTCAAGGTGAGTTGGTTGCGAAGGTTAAGCCATATTGGAAAGTTAGAGAAGAGTATTCTATGGAGTGTGGTGTACTAGTGAGAGGTAACACATTGGTGCCACCGGAGAAGTTGAGGATGGATTTGTTGGAGAACGCCCATCAAGGCCATCCTGGATCCATGATAACGGAGTGTAATTTGAGAGCAAAATGTTGATGGCCAGGCATGGATCATATGGCTGGGATATTTATGAGAAATTGTTGGCCTCAAGAGAATGCTGACAAGAGTTGTAAGATTCAGAATTTTGAGTGCAGTGAATTGCCTGATGAAGCATGGGAAAAATTGGGCATTGACATTGTAGAACCGTCCAATAGATTGGGTAGAGAGAGGAGATTTCTGATAGTGATGGTAGACCACTGTTCCAGATGGGTTGAGGCTAAGTGGATCAGAAGCATTAGTACAAGTGAAGTCATGATGTTCCTGTAACATATTTTTAGAAGAGAAGGTTAGCCAAAGCGATGGTTAGTAATAATGGTGTGTAGTTCAGGAGTGTGGAAATGAAGAGGTATGCACGCAGGGTTGGGAGTGAATGGTAGTTTTCAGCACTTTATCATCCACAAACAAATGCTAAGGTGGAGAGGTGTAACAGGGTCATGGTGGAGGCAGTTGAGCAAGCAGTGAGAACCAATTGGGATGTGAAGTCGGTGATTGAAGAGAAGTTGTGGTGTGTGAGGTCATCAGTGTGTAAGGATTCAGATAAGTCGCCGTTTGTGATCATGAGAGGAAAGCAACCTAATACCATGCTTAATCCTGAATGGATCAATTTGAAAGAGTGTGCAGGTAAAGAACGTAGAGTTCAAAGTAATTCAAGCATGTTGAATTTTGGCAAGAGGATGTTTAAGCTGCTAGACTATGTGAGGATAATGAAGGGCATGTCTCCTGGTAAAGGCGGTACTAAGTTTTCGTATCCTGTAAGGATTAGAGAAGTATTTGTCAAGTGTGTCAGGATTGAAGTACTGAATGGAATATGTGTAGGCTTAGTAAGTGGAAGTGAATGGTGGAAGAATGGATTTGGGTGTTTGCAAAGGTAAGATGTTTTGAAGTGTGGATGGAGGAAGATGTGGAGGAAACACTAATGGAGGAGAGCAATAGCAGTAGAGGTGGTGATGCAGAATATGAGAGGAAAGTATGGTGACAGGAGGTAATGGTATAAATGATTCCGTACAGGAAGCAGAATTCGCAAACCACTAATTTGGTCCAAGGACTATGTTATGAAGTGAATTTGTTTTTAACTTAAGATTGGTGGTTTCAAATCACTGTATGTTCTAGTGTACCATTGATATCTGTTATATGCATTGGTTATTCTGTTTAGACCTGTTGCTTCTTTTATTGTTTCTATTATGTGTGCAGTTTTGTTTTCCTGCGTTTTTCTTTGTTCTCTTATGCGGAGGGGGATGTGTTGTGTTATGTATTACAGAAGGCACCCATGCTCGTGAGTGGATTAGAATTAGAACATGGAATATGGGGTGCAGGACGGTTGGGAGTAACTGGGGCAGATTTCTAGCGGGAACAGCTGTGCTGGCCCGCTGGCGAAAAAAGGGACTTTGAATGCAGATCTTACCATCTCTTTGTGGTGATTAGCCGAACCTTAGTGAATCCAGGGCTGCAGTGCTTTAAGGGGCCTGCACACTCAAGCCTGGGGCTATTATGGGGCGTGTCCCGGCAAGGCGTTGGTTCCGCAATTAGGAGGCAACACTTACCTCACCTGAATGCTGCCTGTTAGGCCACGCCCCGGTAAGAGCCCCGGCTCGATTTTTGCAAAAGTCAGGTGCCATGATCTAACAGGCACCATTCAGTTCAGGTAAGTGTTTCCTTGTCTTTCAATTGCAGTGCTGACCCCCTGCCAGGCATCTCTTTCACTGGAGATACAGAGATCATCACCCTCTGACCACGTGTGATGATCCCCTGCAACTCTAATGAAAGAGGTGCCTAACAGGAGGTCGGAGACACAATGAAAAACTAGTCTTTTTTAATATTATAAAGCATGAAGTTCTCGCATGCACGTGGCAGCTTCAGGCTTTACAAAAAAAGCTGTGCCTTTTGATTGTGTCCCGTCCCCCTGCTAGGCAACCCCTTCATTAGAGATGCAGGGAGGTCGGCGACACAATGACAAGGCAAGGTTCTTTTTTTACTAAAGCCTGAAGCTCTCGCTTACACGCAGGCCAAAGTCCTCCAGATCTAAGCGAGGAATTCACAAAGTGAGTTCATCAGATGAGTCATCTCGAGTGAGGAAGAGGGATATATCATGTATGATATCCACCCAGACACCCAAAATGGGAAGACAACCCACCCCATCTCCCTCCGCACGTAGAAAATTCACATCAATGTTCTAAAAGTAGCAGCCATCTTTGACGCCGGAGCTCAGTCAATGTGCTTCTAGTGCTCAAACTTCAATGCATCATACCGTCTCCTTGATTGCTTTTACTTTACTTTATTTAGCTCTATTTCATTATGTACCATAAAAGTAATTCATAACAAATTCAGGAAAATAAGGTAAACGGAATATATAACAATGTGTAAAACCAGCATTCTTCAACATTGGAGTGATTCTCTTTGCCCTAACATCTCTACATACAGGACAGTTCATTGCAACCAATCAACCAACGTGAAAATCTGCGCTTATGTCACCTAGGCGGCAATCCTCATCGAGGGAGGTTACACCTTGAGAGTCCCACTTGATCCGCCATCATCGTCCAGAGGGTCTTTATTGCAGACAGCCAATCTGACATGCTGCTCAATCGTAAGGCAGCAGATACACCCAACCTCATGCGGTTCAACGTCCAGCCGCATGTGTCAGAGCTTGTCGGTCTCCTGGAAGAGCTTGAGTCCCTCTTTCATGACACTGGGTGTCTCTGAGGAAAGCCTGTCGAAATACACTCAGTCCCGCCAGTGAGCTTGCGTCACAAGGGGGTCCCGTGTCACATGTGGTTACACGGTGGAAGCGGAGCTCAATAAGCTTGAAACAAAGGCAGTATTGTTAAGGTGTCAGTTTCTATGATCATCACTGCATGAAAATCAAAACAACCAACCAGGCAAACTACAAATAGACAGACATGTACTTGCCAAAGAAAGCTATCAAATAGGAATAGCATTAAACTCCAACATTCAATGATATTGTCACAGACCTCACTGGCACCCGTTTCTTTTCTGAATCAGACCTAAAATCTGGTTTCTGCCAACTAAAGCTAGACAAACAGTCACAAACAATCACCACATTCTCCACTCTTGTGGGACTACACAGGTACAAACATCTGAATTTTGGCATTTCTTCAGCTGCAGATGTATTTCCAAAAGCAATCAGGAGTTCTGAATGTCAGTGATGACAGACATACTGGTATTCTCCAAGTCAGAAGATAGCCACCTAGCCAGACTCAGCGGCGTGTCCCAAAGGCTCAAGGACTGCAACCTCATGCTGCATAGAAGGGAATACTTCAAGATAACGTAGGAGTTTTTGGATACATATTCGGTCAAGAAGGTTTCCAATCTGACCCCAAAAGGTCAGCAAGATCAAATCTGCACCCCCTCCTCAAAGCTTGCATGAACTTTGGACCTTACTAGGCATGGCCAACTACTACAATATTCCACCCCGTGCTAGCAATGATTATGGAACCACTGTGAAACCTAACAAAACCTCACATTGAGTGGAAATGGAGTCAACATGAAGCAGCAGCATTCTCAGACACCAAAGATATTCTCACGGAGCAGTAATACCAGAATGTTTTTGATGTAAACGTGGACACAGAGATCCTGCTAGAGATCACCCCCTGTGGCCCAGGCCCCATCCTTACCCAAATATACAAAGATGGCTATCACTAAGCATTAGCATACAACACTACACCACTGGCCCCACCACAGCAAAGTTACCCACAAATATAAAGGGAAGCTACAGCCATTTTATTTCTGGAACTTTGTTCTACGTTCACAGACTTCACGTTTGTTTCCAGTACATGGACTAGAGATGCCTGAAGTGTACTCAATCAAGTAGGCATCCTTGTGCCATCGGGATAGTTGCTTCCTGGATTTCTGGACTTCTTTCCACAGATTTATCAGCACCTTGTGAAATCCTTCTCTGCTTCTGAAGCCCTAATAGGACTGCTGCATAGTAAGCTGCTCTTTCCTCTGGGACTCTGTGTACGTTTGATCTGCACTTGTTCTGATTTCTATTGGGTATCGCGTTACAGAATATCTTGCCAGTCGCTTTTCATACCTGTCTACTGTTACTGACCTGCTGTTTCTTGACCCTGCTGTGTTTACGTCACAGGTTAGTCCACTGCTATTGGGGAAATAGCTTTATCCTTGTACTGCTATCATCTGTAGTAAACATCCTTCTGTTTCTCTTTGTAAGCAGCAGTGTCTCGTGTTGCGTTCTGTCTTCTAATTGATAGACTCCTCTGCATGTAGTTTTGTACCTCCAGAGGGGTACATTGGTAGGGAGAATTCTTCTCCTATGCGACGGGTAAAGCCATCCGCCCTGCAATACCACGAAGGAGAGTTCTGACAGCCTCTTGTTGATGTTTCACGCAGGATTGGACCCTCCCGCCGATGTTCTGCCCAAACATTGTAGTGAACCTACTGCAAATTGAATGTATGAGGTTAAATGAACATAAGAAAATGTAGGAATGGTCGTTGGACTGGCAAATCCTCGAGCTATACCACGGCCGGAGATTGTCAAAGAGACTTGAAAGGAGAAATGCCTGCAAGTAATCATCAGCATCCCAGCGACAGAGAATTAGAAAAATATCCTACAAGATAATGCTCAAAGACCTCAGAGGCTCGTATATTAGCCTTCCTAAACATCGAGAAAGAACTGTCCACATCAGATGATGGGCTGTTATGAAAGGGGCCAGACAAATCTTGCCTGATACCTTAACTGGAAGAGCGATCCTGCTCTCCTGGAAATTAGATTGGCCAATGATATCATGAGCACCTCAAACAGCAAGAAAAGGATTGATAGCAGAAAACCCCAGTCCAACAAAACCCAAAGAACATCAGGCCAAAGATGGATGATGTTGGAGAAAAACCTAACTCTAAGGATATTTACTCCCTTCTTTCGATGGTGGCCAAGGATGTGGGGGAAGTGAAGAGGACCCTTGGGGACCTCTCCTCAAAAGTATCATTGCTTGAAGGCAGACTGGCAAAAATAGAAATGAAATCTGAAGAGTTTATCAGTCGAAATGGCTGGAAGCTTCTAAGCTTACCATAAACAAAGATGAGATGGCTAAACAACAGTTCATGAACATGGAATTGTGCACCAAAGTAGAGACCGCAAAGTGATATGATAGGGCATTTATAACGCGCCTATACACAAGTGTTTCAAGGCGCGGTGAGGCAAGGGAGGGGGAAACAGAGGGAAGACAGAGATAACAATCTTACTAGGTCAGGTGACATTGAGATTGCATAAGGGCAGGGGAGGAGGGAGTGGAAGAAGTGCGGGGGATACGGGAGGGGGCAGTGCAGTACAAAGGATAACAGTAATTTAAATAAAAAACAATAAATAAAAAGTGCGGCCAGCTGAAGGCAAGTGCAAGGGTAAGTGCAGACATCAGGTGTCAAGTGCTAGTAGCGGGCTGTAGGGATACAGAAACAGCCCCTGAGTGCAAGGGTTGCCAGGGGGGCACTGCAGGTGTGCAACTGGTGGGGAGGGGACCTCGGCCCGAGATCAAAGGGTAGCCGGGTGACCAGGGCAGTTTCAGTGGCTTACGTGCGCCTGTTCAGAATTGAAGAATTACCTTCGAAAGAGAAGGATATGATTCATTTTGTGGTGATATCTTATAAGGCATGCTTGGAAAAGCGACAGTATATACTACTGATTTGGATGGTGCATTTAGAATGGGGAAAGCAGCAGGGAAACAACCACGGCAGATGATTAAGCACAAAGGAGAGAATTGTTCAAATGGCAAGGGAAAAAGGGACCTTGATGTTACGGGGCTCACAAGTGGCAATCTATCCCGACTTTCCTAAAGAAGTTGTCGAAAAAAGGAAAGCCTTCAGGGAGGCCAAAGCCATTGCTAGACTACTAAACATAAAGACAATGTTAAATAAACCAGCAATTCTGAGACTGTTCCTACCTGAAGGTGTTGAAAGCATGGAAGATCCCATGGAGGTGGTGAGATGGCTGAAGACCCTTTGTTAGACACTACAGAATACAGTGACCGCAATTCATTAAAACTGTAATATTGTATTTCATTTAGCAACAGTGGTAAATCGGGAATAATTTATTGATTGTACTATTAATAATAATTAGTTGTCAGTTTAAATTTAAAAGTAAACATGACAACACTACCGCTAACGGGCGCCTCTCGTGGAAGCCGAGCAAGCAATGTTTTCGTCACTTCTGAAGAAAGAGGCCGTGTTATACAACGTTATACGGTCCTTTCCTCTAACTGCATCGCGATGGAAGCTGAGGCGGAAAGTCAGATGAGAAGGAATATGTCGGAGATGCAAGCAAACTCAGTATCAAATTAAAACTAGAGTAGGTCATCTACTTCCTATCTCCTCATTCCCCACATGAAATGATTTGTAATTGCTCTACATGTGGTATCAGTACAAACAGTATATTGGTTTGTCCATTACAGAAGACAGCTATGTAATTGTTGCAGCATTGTGGGGCATTCTTTTTGCATGGACATACATGCAGTTTTATTTTTTAAGTACTCCACTTATGATAAAGTAGTAGTATGTCATAAGTAGCCATGGGGGTAGGAAATAGATTAAATATTGTTGCATTCTGATCAGTGGCTGCGACGGAATAGATCCAAGATATACAAATATACTCTTGTCTATTGTGTTGCATGATAAGGCATATTATAGGGATGGAATGATTAGGGAAAAGGGAATTATAATTATATTTACACTAGCCTTCCACGGCTTAACATATGCCGCTCTAGCATATCTTAAAGGTCAATATTGGTCTGTAATTCATAGGATCACTTCTGTCCGCCGTCTTAAATATTGGAATTAGCACCAATCGCTTCCAGGAAGGGGCGTAGGTCCCTGTGACTTATTAATGGTCACCAGCGATCGCTTCCAGGAAGGGGCGTAGGTCCCTGTGACTTATTAATGGTCACCAGCGATCGCTTCCAGGAAGGGGGCGTAGGTCCCTGTGACTTACCGATGGTCATTGAAACGGCTAAATGTATAGGAAACTCTTCTTTTGAATGTGAAAGGCATATGTGTATCAGATGGAATGAGAGGTATGCGCGGTAAGAACAGTATCTAAGTTCCACCGATTAGACGGGCCTCTATGAAGTGTCTTGGTAGACATGTAATCGTCAATCTTGTTCCATTGCAGAGTCCCTGTGAGGACATACGATTCCATAGTAGCATAATTACAGCACCTACTTTAAGTTTAAGCTTGTGAGGATGCATTCGTCCTACAGCGTTTCGCTATTTAGTGGCTGAAACGTTGAGCCAGTAATTAACTGTTCATTGACACTGGACTGCCGTGCCCTGTGTGAAGAGAAGTGGGGGTGGAAAGAAGTAATTTAAAAGTATTCCGAATGTTTGCGATAGTGGAAGTTGAAGGTGACTGCGTATGTTAAAATGATAGCTGTTGTTGAATTGGAAGGGCACACAGAATTGCACTTTGCCATTTGGAAAGCAGAGGGCAACCTAACACTGATACATTGCATCAGCTGAGTAATCGTTATATATATATATAGATTGTACCATTATAAGCACTTAGTTTATAATACATAGCTTACTATTTATACTTAACACTCATTTTATACATTAATACATGCTATTACTTAAGAACAGCTACTATGATTTGGGAAAAACAGTGCAATAAAAAAATGTTTACATTGATTTATACATATTTCATTGTTTAATCTGCTTCCTATCTCTCCTTATTCCTCACATGAAAGGATCTGATATACCCCTACGTTTACACACAGCACATATACCAAACCCAATTGGTTGTAAGCACATACAGTATATTGCATTGACCATTGCAATGGTGATGTGCAGAAGATTACTATGTCATTGTTGCAGCATTGGGTTTGAAAAATGCCTAATTCTAAATCTAAAGATGGGAGCAAGCTACAACCATCAAATAAATATTACGCAGTCCTATTCAAGTCTGTCAAAATAAAAAGGGCCTATACTAAACCTAAAACCAATCCTTTCTTCTAAATACAAATAGTGTGGGAAACAATGTTATGCAAAAGAAAAAAGTGTTCAAAAAATTATATGTCAGGATATTCAAGTCGTGGGCTCATCTTTCCCACGTTTTCAGCACAGGACAAGGCAGCACACTCAAGCTTAGCACACTCTGTGGCTTCTCTAGCATGAGGATGTAGTTCAAAACTTCAACATCTCTTTGCCATTCAAAAGCCTCTTCAAAGTCTCTTATTTCAGAGGCCCTGATGAAACATGACAAACATGAAAGTTCCTTTCTTCTTAGGATTGCACATATACAACTTCTTTGGTGCTTTACTGTTCACCCCGGGTTCCCCTCTGCCGGGCTCAGACCCACTTTGACGCAAAATCTTAAATTGGTCTCCCTCCTCTGGGCTTGGACCAAATTGAAGACTTTTAACTGAGCGCAGGGTTTTGCTTGACCTGCTGCAGGACCACTTTGATTCACAATTGCTCGTGCTCTTCTTGACCCTTTTCTCACTTTCACTTTTGCCCCTTTCTCAGCTGGATACTTTACAAAGTCCTTTGATTGAGCACCCACGCAGTGCTGGACCACTCTGTCAAAGGTATTGTATCTCGTTTTTAAAATTCAGTCACTCATCAGCAGTTTAACTTCCTTCACGTCTCTTATCACACGCGTTTGAACAATGTACTTCCCAGCGCCCGCCATACAATGTTGCTGCTTGCACTTTGACTTCAACACAGACTGATCTTGTATCGGTCTCCCCAACTCATTGGCTGTGTTGATTTTACTGACGCTGCTTTGTTCTTGGAGCCAAGGACGGTACCATAGCAGCTGGTGATTCTCCCCGACTTGGTTATTCACACGGGAGGGCCCCGGGTACCTCCGACAGACAATGCAACATTCTTCAGCCTGGTTTCCTGCTCTTACGCTTTCTATTCTTAAGGATTCTGACTCATTGGCTGTGTTGATTTTACTGACGCTGCTTTGTTCCTGGAGCCAAGGATGGTACCATAGCAGCTGGTGATTCTCCCCGACTTCGTTATTCACACGGGAGGGCCCCGGGTACCTCCGACAGACAATGCAACATTCTTCAGCCTGGTTTCCTGCTCTTACGCTTTCTAATCTTAAGGATTCTGGAAAGCAACAGTTCCTTGTCGAAAAGGTCAAGGGAACTTCCCTCCTTGCGATCCCCTTCTAATTTGCTGTCTTTCCTCTCTCGTTCAGCTGCCGTCTCGAAACAGCTGTTTCTTTGTGTGCTTTGCCTCGCTGAGAGTGTGCTCTCGTGCTCCGCCTTTTATCTATGTGGAGCAGCTTAGTGGAAGTCAGGTGTATGTGATGGTCAGTAATTGCCTGACCTTGCCTAACCATTGTATTGGGACACGTCAGGGTTACTGCTCGGGTGTTAGTCTGTTTTCTCTCATAGCAGGCTGTCCATGAGAAAGTGTTTGTGTTATAAGGGGGTGCGGGGTATAGTTCCTAAATATCCTACCTGGTAGGATGGGGTAAAGGTCTTACATGGAAGAAGATACCGCATCTCAACATCCAGTGCCCCACTCACACTCTCTGAAGACCCCTCACCCAGGTGATCCTCCTGCACTGGTCCACCCACAGGAACTGGATCCAAAAGCGATGCCTGTGTCCTGGCCACCTGGATGACAGAACCCCAGGGACTAGTAGGTGAGACACCATCTGGTTTCTCAAACTAATAAGTGCTCACTACTTAAAAAAAAGGGGAGGTAGGCTCCCATGCAATATTTCTTTCTTATTCCTATTTATCTAGTTCACTTACACTTGTGTTGTAGTATAATATGGCATCAGAGAGGACCATGCAGGATCATACGGCCTCTGCTTGCAACACAACTCCAGATGGTGTTACTAAATCAGTATCATTGAGAATTACTGACTCTGTGAAGAACGGTTTAAAATGTGTGTCTTGGAATGTTAACGGCCTAAATAACTGCATAAGAAGGAAGAAAATCCTGACCTCCCTTGGATATCTAAGGACAGATATTTCCATGTTATAGGAGACAAATCTAACTAGGCAAGAGTCTGTTAAACTCAGCAGAATGTGGGTTGGTCAGGTTTTTGCCTCATTATATAACTCTCAATCAAGGGGAGTAGTGATATTATTGTGGAAAAACATCCCTGCATCGGTGATCTCGCGTAAGACGGATAAGGAAGGACAAGTGGTGGTTGAACAGCTTTAAGTGCAAGAAACAATGATGAGGATATGTAACATTTACACCCCATGCGTCAACGCTGAATTATTTTTTAATGACTTGGGACGGCTGTGGCAAAGTAACACCACTGGTAACATTATACTCAGCTGAGATGTCAATGAGGTTCTACATCCATTATTGGACACAAGTGGATGCCCGAACCGTTGCATTGAGAACAGTCCAGGCCGCAAGGCACTCACAAATCCGATGGAAGAACTTAAGTTAAAGACACCTGGAGGCTAGAAGATCCAATAGACAGAGATTACAGTTTCCACCCAGGGGCCCATAATGTGTACTCTAGATTAGACTTCATACTGAGCTCCACGGAGGGCGGGGCGATGTGGAATGGCTTAAATAATGAAATAGTGGTTATCCATCTCTCAGATCATGCCCCAATTGTATTGGACACAACATTGCACTTTATGATTAAGAGATCTGTATATTGGAAAATGAACACAAGTCTTCTGGGGAAATATTAAGTCAGGGAAAAGGTTATTCAAGAAGCTGAAGTATGCATTTACATTAGCAGAAACTGAAGTATGGATGATAGAATTGTTTGGGAGACATTAAAATGCTATATGAGGGTGCCTAATAGGATTTTCAAGCAAGGGAAAATCTGTGTGCAATATTAAAACGAGTGCTTGAAGAAGGAATTAAATGCTAGAAAAATAAGCATTATGCTTGCAACAATGAAGATCTAAGAAGAGTGCTCAATCACAAAAAATACAAATTCAATAAATTGTTAACAGATAAAGCAGAATATGCATTGTTTACAACGTGATGTACATGCTATGAGGACGGTAAAAGATTTACCAGATTATTGGCCCATCACCTCAGGATTATTAAATAAGGAAAAGGCTATTTGCACAATAAGCAGGACTGATGGAAAAATTACATACAATCCTGAAATGATCAACAACGAATTTAAGGAATTGTACAAAAAGCTTTCCACAACTACAATTGTCGATGACAATGAAGCCTTGAGTGAGTTCCTGAGAAATAAAAATGCCTAAGTTAACGCAATCAGAAAAAGAGAGCTAAGAGAAAGAAATGTCAATTGGGTAACTCATTACACAAATGTAAAATTAATTAATTAATTAACGCGGCCAATAGTCTGAATACAGGGAACTGTCCTGGACCTGATGGCTTTCCAATGGAATTCTACAAGATAATGCCAGGGGGAGTATATGATGCGATGAAAGGGATGTACAACTCATCACTATAACAAACTATGTCACTGGCTCTCTATGGCAGGTGATGATTACATACATTTTGTAAAAGATGAAAGAGGAGACAGACCTTGTGGTTCCAGACCTTTAAGCCTGATAAATACTGATTGTAGGATTTTAGCGACAGTGATGGTAAGAAGATTAGTAGAGATCTTACTGAAATTAATTGCAGAATGTCTTCCCTTAACCTGAGTGACAGAGCAGGACAGATAAAGTTACTAAACAGGGTTTTCTGGACTCCTCAGAGATTAAAAGAAAGGGGTATGAATGATTCAGAACACTGGCGTAACGGGGGCACCCGCAGTGTCGGGGCACCATGCTGCCAATGCGAAGTGGGGGGCCCAGAGCCAGTGGGTGGCCCATTCAGTAGCGCTTGCGGGGGGGCCCCCACATTTTGTGTAACGCCACTGATTCAGAAGAGTGGTGGGGTTGCAAACACAGAACGGGAACACTATAACACATGATAAAGGAATGCTGTTGCATTAATACATTTTGGCAAGGGGTTACAGAGGTGATGAATACAGTGCTAAGATCAAAAATTGAATTCACAATGAGTCCTTCATGTTAGCTGGAAGATTTCTTCTACTCTCAGCAATGTTAGGTGTATAGAGCTGTAATGACCTGGAATGACCTGCAATGTAATGACCTCCAACTAAAGCTGAATGGGCACAAGAGATGCAGAGGACCTCAATTATTGAAAGAGTCCTTGGGGAGGCAAAAATAAGTTGAAATTATTCGATGAAATCTGTTTACGTTTTCTGGATATTGGTTTGAAATCTGTTATGATAAGATGTTTGATTTTCAGAGACATGGGGCCTCATTACGAGTACGGCGCTAACCAATGGCGCTATTAACGCCTTGGTTGACGCCGTACCCAGACCGGCAGCGCCTTGGTGGATGGCGGAATTACCGCCCCATTCCAAGGTTGGCGGGCGGTAATTCCCCAATCCCCATTTACCCTTCCCCATTCCCATTCTTGCCCCATAGGGCATAATGGGAGTGGGGAAGGCGTCAATTACGCCACCGTAAATTACGGTGGCGTAATTAACATCAAGGTCCCTTAGCGCCATGGTTTTTAACACTTGCTAAAAGCAGGTGTTAAAACCTCCATGGCGCAAAGGGAACTCGGAGTATGGCGGTAAGGGATTACCGCCACCGCTCTCGTTAGCGGTGGCCGCTATCCCTTACCGCCATACTCGGAATGAGGCCCTTGTACTCTGCGTGATGCTATTGTATTCCTTATATATCTCAATCTTTTCTTTTTTTCATTGCCTTTTTATTATTGTAAAACTTTGAAGTAAATAAAAAAGAAAGAAAACCTGGCAGAGAGAAAGAGTTTAGTTTCTAGGAATTGACAACAAAGTCGAAACAGCCATCGCTACATGTCATGTGCCAGACATTGGCACTGACAGCCCACTGGCTACAGTACGATTCCAGAAAAGGAGAAAACCACCATGGGACCCAGCAAGCGCTGACCTCTGCGCGTTGCCAAATGAAATATACCTGTTAGTCATGATAGGTACTTTCTCCAGCTATCCCGAGGCTGTGTCTGTCCACTCCAATGCCACTAAAGCAAACCTGGCCAAGGTAGAGAAAATGTTGGCACGCAACGGCATCATTGAGGAACTTAAAAACGTCAATAGCCCTCCGTTCCGGAGCTGATAATCCATCTGTTATTTGGCGCGGCTATGGGTTTGCCATGTCAGTATCACCCTGTGCTGACCTCAAGCAAATGAGGACACTCAAAGATTCATGCGCACCCTCAAAGGTATCTGAATTGCCAGTCTTTGAAATTGAAGTGTCCCGATTCCGATGAAATAACTGAACAACGCTGCACATTTGTACCAACTGGTTCTCAGTGAACATATTCACCAGTCAACCTTTTGCCGCAACCATCCTCACATGTCCATCAGAGTGAGCAGGTAGATTCCTCACCAGTTGCACTGACACCAAACGAAAATCAAACAATAACAGAATGAGCACCAGGTTAAGTGTAAAGGATCTTGTGCTCACCCGAGAAGACTCTGTCCTTGTTAGAAACAGGCACTCTCGCAAGTGAGACATGGTACAACATTTCAAGGTACTGTCAACAATCGGTAAGATTCAAAGACTTTGATCCTACCAGATGAACTGTTGTTGCCCGTCTGCCACACTACCAAAGCCAAGCTTCAGACATCAGTCAAACCTTCAGGCCCTTCAAGAACTTCCCGGTGGAAGCCCTCAAGGTAGACCTCGCCAACCTCCACCTCACATGGACCAAGCACCCCCAACCGAACTGAACTGCTACTCTCTACAGGAAGCACTCAACACCACCCTCTCAGCTTCCATAGACAGACACGTGCCTCTGAAACAACGCACCTGCAGACCGAAACCGGCAGCACCCTGGTACATGCAAGAACTCAAACTCAGCAAAAGAGTCATCTGGAAACCAGAGAAACTTAGCGCCGCTCCAGAACAGCATCCGACCAGGTGCTCCTCAAGGAACTCAGAGAAACTCATCGACAACTAATCAACACAGCCAAGGCCTCCTATCATCAGAACACCATATCAGAATCCAACAACCAAAGCAGAACCCTCTTCAAAGTGGGCAGGCACTGTGTCAAGCAGCTAACACACTCCATCAAAAATTCCACTGCCATCAACACCTTCTTCATCGACAAAATCAGCAAGATTCACCAGCACATAAACACCAGTTCTCCATCCACAGACCCACATCACGCCCCTACTCGCAAAATCTCCACACCCTGGTCAACATTCAACACACTCTCTACAGAGCACCTGGTAGAAACCCTGGCCACCCTCAAAGCCACATCGTATACAGACGACATCTTCCCAACATCCATCCTCAAGACTCTCCCTGCAGAAGCTCTCCTTCCCTACCTGGAGATCATCAACATCTCCCTAACTCAAGGCACCTTCCCATCGGCCCTAAAGGCAGGACAAATCCTCCCTCTACTAAAGAAACCTACTCTGGATCCCGACAAACTAGGTGGCTATCACCCCATTACCCATCTTCCTAGGTAAGATCATTACGAAAGCAGTAGCCGCGCAACTCTAGCAACACACCAAGAATCTCCTCCAAACCTACCAAGCCGGGATAAGACCCAGATGCAGCACGTAGACAGCGACCATACAGGTGGTATGAGATGCCCTCAACATCCTTGATGATGGCCACCCCTGCCTCCTGGTTCTACTCAACATCTCAGCCGCTTTCGACATAGTAGACCACCAGGCGTGCACAGACTCCCTACATTGGCGCATGGGGATCAGCAACCTTGTCCTACACTGGTTCAAGTCCTATCTCACCAACCACCAGCAGTTTGTTCAGATGGACTCCTATAGATCACCAATGCTACCCGTCACCTGTGGAGTCCCGCAGGTTTCCATCATCTCTGTAGTGATCTTCAATCTATACATGGAGCCTGTGGGAGCCCTACTAGCCACACACAACATCCACATCCACCAGTATGCAACCGACACACAGCTATACCTCAAGATCGACTCCATCACGGACATCCACAGGCTCAAAGCCTGCCTCTTGCTGATACAGTCTTGGATGTCCAGTGCATACTTGAAGCTCAACCCCTCCAAGACCAAATTCATACTCCTCACTAACAACACCAAACACCCAGAATACAGACTTGGCTATCAACAATAAACCCTGAGGGCTTTAAACCCAAGCTCACCCCCTGCGCCAAGTCATCGGGTTCCACATCGACAAAAACACCTCTCCTTCAAGACACACATAGCTAGGAAAACTCTGACAGCTTGCATCAGCTCTCGCTCCTGCAGACAATCAAGCCCTTCCTGCCTCCGGACAGCTTTAGATCCACCGTTCAAGCACTGGTCCTTTCTCACCTGGATGGGGTCAATGTGCTTCTCAGGGGACGCCCGTTGTTCTCCCATGTGCCCCTGAGAAGTCTCCTACATGCAGCCACATGCCTCATCAAGGGTCTACGTATATACGACCACATCACCCCGGCCCTCATTGACCTTCACTGGCTCACAATACATGCACAAATCACGTTCAAGTCTTGCTGCATCATCGATATGTCAGTCGCCCTCAACTCACCCAGCTACCTCGCGCAGAAACTCAGCATATCTGGCGTACAACGCACCACCAGAAGCCGGGACATGTGCAGCCTTGAAATCCACTGCTGCTAAAGGAAAGGACCAGAAAACAAGCCTTCTCTGCCTACACCTAAAGACTATGGAACCTCCTCCCCGTCAGTATCAGACTTGCCCCCACGCTCCTACAATTCAAAAAAGATCTCAAGACCCACCTCTTCAAAGAGTCTCTCCTCCTCAACACCTAGGCCATCACGACCCCCTATGCCACCTGATTAGCTAGATGCAGTCTGCCCCTCTTCTCCCGGAAAATCTGTACAGCTATAGCCCTCCACTGTGCCCCTCTGAATCCTACCCCCCGCTGTATATCTGTCATGTTGTAACCGCTGAGAAAGTGCTCTGTTGTGTATCTGTTTTGTTGTATACCTCTGCAAACGCTCTGTTTCTTCTCGAAGCTAGGTCCGCACTCAGTAAATACCATAATATAATAAAAGCTTCAGCAAGTTAAGGATTGCATTTGTCACATTTTGTAAGTGGTGATGTGAATATGCTGTGACACCTTACTCAGCAGCATTGCCACTTCACCCACATGCACACTTGCAGCATTAGTAGTGACACAGGTACATTGCTACTTAATGAATAATGTGCCCAGTCCTCAAGCAGGATTAACCACTAAGACCAGGTAGCAACTGCAGTCCAGTCTCTGTGCCTCTTTGCCTCATTTGTAATAATTCCTGCACCACTCGGCATCGATCAACCTCACAGCTAAGACCTCATAGCTTGCAGTGACCAGCTAATTAGAACATAGCACTATGCATGTGGGTTTCTTTGTGTGCATAAATGTATGTTTGTCTGCATATGTCTGTGTAGTCCAACCATGCATGGGCAACAATGTTTCGCACCTCACAACTATTACTAGCAGCGCAGGGGTTGCCTAGACAATAGCATGAATGAGTACTGTGTAACCGGGGAACAATAGCATGGCTGGTGCTTGGCAGAGTTAGAGTAGCTTACCCAGCCTGTCCTACTACATAGTAATCCATATGTGTGTATGCTTGTATTGGTTTTAGAAAGGCCTTTACAAACAAGTTGTCGGGATAGAAGAGGAAGTGGGATGGGTATGGGCAGCAGGAGAGAGCGATCTCCAGAGGGAGAGAAATGCAACTGAGTAGAGCGAACAGCGATGGCAAGAAGTTCTTTAAAGAGTAGGGTTCTCATGTCTTTGCTGAAGTGTATGATGGACGGGCTAGTCTTCCCTGCTTTGGAAACTTGTTCCAGATACCAGGGGTACTGCAGGAAAAAGACAGTTTCCTGTTTGTTTTCCCTCTTGCAGTTCTTTGTTACGGCTTCTGGTGGTGTGCTGGCCTTCGGAGGTGGTGAGTTTCTCAGCCAAGTAGAGTGGTGTTTCGATTGTGAATGCTTTGTAGGTGATGCAGGGAATCGTGTGCAAGAAATTATAAAAATAACTTCATGCAGGCAGAAATGTCACTATAAAATGACCTAGGACTCGCCAAACAAATATGCAACCAGAATTAACATAAGGTACTAAACACTTAACAAGGAACAAACTTACAAAAAACCAAACTCTGTTACAATACCCACATTGGGCTAGCAAAAAGCCCAGCAGGCTAATTAAAATGATGCTTAGGTAAAACGCTGTTAGACAAGGGCCATCATGCCATGCAGGCACAGCCCATGAAACACATCACTATTTCTTGTAAATATCTCTGCAAACCAGAATTAAGGTAAAGAACCCGAATTCAAAACCTCTCCATAATCAAAACAAGTTGGAAAAATCCTACCACCTCAAAACTAATTTTGCAAACCATCAGAAATAACAGAACCCATTAACACCCTTACTTTTCAACCACCCGATTCACCACATGCTGACCAAATCGCCCAAACATACGGCTAAACAAAGGCCTGCTTCATGACAAAAAAGTAAAAATACTGCAGCTACCAAATTAACTTGCAAACCTCACCTACTGACCAAAGCCTCCTGATGAGTCAGACATTTGAAGTCTACCATCTGGAAAAAAACGCCTCTGCTGTAGAAATTCACTGTCCACCTGCAAAACAGAGCGGCACAGATGACACTGGCTGGTTCTACACGCATCAACAGTTAAGCAAAGCACCTTGCCTTTTGCCTCTCCACGCCTAACCTCCCCCACCCCATTTTCACTTTCAGATCCATGTGGATGCCGGAGACCAGGCAAATGGCAGCTGTGGCAGAATAAATCCCAACAGCATAGAACATCATGATGCATGCATGAAGGTCTAGCCAGTGCAGTGCCTTGAGGGTTGTGGTATTAGTCTTGTGATGAGGTGTGCCGTAGCAGGCTGGACAGCTTTCAGAGCGACCAAGTTGGCATTTGAGACTCTTGCCAGTAGGGCATTGGCAACATCCAGGTAGGAGATGACCAGGGCTTGGATAACTGTTCTGAAACTCGTGGCAGGGCAGAAAGTTTTGACTTTGCGGAGGAGTGCATGTGATTTGATGTGTGCTTTGAATCAAAGGTCCCAGTCGATAGTGGCGTTGAGAGATTTTGAACTTGGTGAGATTTCAGGCATAACTCTGCTGGCCATCATGTCATTCAGCCAATTTTGGACTTGGGCATGCTTGAGCGAGTTTCTTTGGAGAGTGAATTTGTTGTTTGTACGGTGGAGCTTCAGGTAGGTGCTTGACATCTCGCTTGGATGAGCGACAGGCTGTGCTTGAGTCAATGGGTGTCTTTGAGGCAATTGATCTTTAGGGAAAGCTGTGTGTAATCTCCATATTGGTGTATCTTGATTTCGGTGCTGACAAGAAGGTCCCACAGAGGTTCCATGGAGAAGTTGAAGATGACAGCGGCTAGGATGGAGCCTTGTGGAACTCTGCAGGTTACTATGCAGTGGTGGGTTCTGTTTGGACCCATCTGGATGAATTTTTCTCTGTTTACAAGGTATGTGCCAGGAGCCACGGGCACTCCTACCATCCCTTCAATCCTGCCGTGGTCGCTAGGGCAGAGATTGGAGATTGCCATTGCGACAAGGACTCCACGTTCTAAAATGCCTAGCGAGGAACGCACAGCATCAGGACACAGCATGATGCATCATGGTTACCACTGTAACGCGTCGCATGTGACGTTGGAGTGAAGCCAGAAGAAGAATAGGAGACCAGCGTTTGGAGGGCAAAGCGCTCAACAAACCTCTGGTGAGTCTAGCGTTCCCTTCGTGCTTTGTTTATAGTGTCTTCTCTGTGTACCGTTTGGACCTTCTGTGACCTTGCCTTTGGATTACCCCTGGTTGTGACACTTCTTCTGATTAGCCTGTCCCTCGACTCCTGTTTTAGACTTTCCCTGGATACTTGTACTCCCTTGAGCCTGCTTACCCTTGAGTTCGCCAGTGGATTTCTATGGACCTCTGTATCCTGCCCCATGCTGTTGATCCTTGGAATCTCTGTCTGGAACTTGCCAACCCGTTAGTTGCACCCTTGTGGCGCACAGGGGCAACCTGCATATTTCAATTATATTTTCTCTGCGCCTTCATTCCAAACAGGTGGTAGTCCGTCCCTTGCTTACCCTTATTCATCTTCTGCATCTGCGACTGTACCCGGTACAGGTGAGTGGACTACAGTACTGTGACTTGTGTATGTACTCTGCGAACACCATTCACAACAGTATGCAGTGAGTCATTGCAGGACTTTTCAGTTGAAGCCCATCTGCATGGCGACGATGTTGAGGAGGGCTCAACGGGCATGGGTAGGGTTACAGAAGTCACTACCTTTCAGACCATTGGCCTTTTGCTTTGCAGACACACCTGAATTCGAGACTGGTGGTATCCTGGTGGTAATACCACTGGGATACGGCCAGCCAACTAGCGCTACTGCTACTCGATCCGGCGCTATTAGCACTGGTTCACGAGTAGCGGCTGGGCGGTTATTGCCCATTACCCATTGGGTTTATTGGACCCAATGGGGTTTTCATGGCGCTATTAATGACGGCGCAATTAGAGTCATGCTAATAGTGGCCAAAACGGACGGAAAGCACGATTTTTACCTCCAGCTTTTCTCCACGCTTTCGGCCCAACCCATAATAGGGCCAGCCCTTAATTGCGGCGGTAATAGCATTAACGCTGCATTTAAGGGCTACCATCCAACTCGTGATCAGGTCCCAAAGGCCCATGGACTGTGCTTCCGTTCTCCTCTGATTCCCATATACACCTCCTCACACTTTTCTCCGATTCTATGTGTCCATTCCTTAGCTGCAGGTGTAAAATGGAGGCAGTGATTCAGACTGATACCAGACCTCCTCCTCAGGGCTAATGAATTGCATATATATCTAGATCGTTTTTTTCATTGCCTGTTCTTATTGTAAAACTTTAATGTAAATAAAACATTTTAAAAAATAAAACCTGGCTGTGAGAGTTTAGTTTCCAGGAATGGACAACCAAGAATTGCTCGTTTAAATGTGCCTTCCACGAGTGCCCAGAGTGCACCAGGCAAGCCAAGATATACAAAGGAGAGCCTTTTGCCAGGAAGCACAGAAACACATGGAAACATCTCAAACACAAGCATTGACCTGACGTGGCTCCCACAGCTTGCATTGGGGAGGCCATGCATGTTTGGCTCTTTTGGGTGTTTTTGCCCTTCCCGCTTCCTTCTCGCTCAGTGTGGTTCTCCGCATTCAACTTTTTTTACACAGCCTGTACTTGGCTCTGTCACTTCTGAAAGTTTGGTTGGAAGTCCTAGCCCCAGATTATATCCACCAGGTTTGCAGGGGCAACTAAAAAAAACCCACTACCTGACAATTCTGGCCTTCAGGCAACAATGAATTCCGAGCTCATTGCGGACCACAGCACAACCATTCCTCCACTAATTCTAGCGCTTCCTTCCACGGTACTAGAAACGGCCATCACTGGAAAACGAACGCTTGTTCGCCACAAGAGTTCCTCTTTTCACTCTTTCCACCCGAGCAGAACTTTGTCTGATCCACTCCCTACCACAGACGCCCCCTGAGTATATAATCACATTCCGTACACCTCAAACCCAGTCTATTTCAGTTTCATTAATAAAACATTAAACACAAATTGAACATATTACACCAAGAAGGAAAAAAAAGAAGACAAAGAAATATAATAGTCTTCCAAAAGACATAGGGCCTCACCAGAGTTTGGGGCAGAGCGGTAAAAATGCAGCGATAACACTATTACTGGTGCATTACCGATCCACCCAATCAGAGTTTGGGCTGGAAGTAGGGGGATTATCTCCAGCTTTTTGCTGGAGGAACTCTCCACTTTCCGCCCATTTGCAGTGCTATTACTGCGGCACTAATACCGTCGACGGTAATTGTGCTGCTACCACCCCATTGAGTCCTATGGACTCTCCAGAAAATGGGGAGTAACAGCCATACCACAACTCGGGATCTGGCGCTAATAGCGCTGGACCAAGTTGCAGTAACGCTATTTGCTTTGCCGGTAACCCGGCGGATTTACTGCCGGGATACCGCCAAGGTTGTGATGAGGCCCATACCCTGCTGCTCTCAACATCTCAAGGAGAGTATGGTTTATTAATACCATTGTTACCGTGTCATGCGCAGGTTTACGGCAGCGAGATTCAATTTAGGGCAAACTGACTGCTTGCTAAGCTTAGGCTCGCTTCCCACCTATCAACAGGATTGGCCACCTTGCACCCCAGCTTTATTGTTGCGGCTCACACCTCTGTACACTGTTCCATTTGCTATCTGCACGCTTGCTGCAGTACTCTCTAATTTTTGGGAGTGCTTTCGCTTTACTGCGAAGGACCCAGGGCACAGCCAAAATGTGAACATGGGAACTGATATCGCATGCGTTTTAAAATCTAAAAATTCGTATTGGCTCTGGGGATGCGTTGTGCCGCCTTCCTTTTGTGGACTGGTGATGTCTGAGGCTGTGGGGCATTTTGTGACATAGGACATATGAATGTCGCTCAAGGGACCTGACAGCAGTGATCACTTCAAGAAGAGTCCGTGAACGGCCAGGAGTGAAAAATAACGAGTATGGGCAATAACAAACTTTTAAGCAATTCATCATGCAAGAATCCGGTTTATTCAGGCAAATGGCATAGCATCAGGTGAATCGTACATATTATAATGTAAAACTTGGTAGAAAAGGGCAAGAAAATGCAGGCCTGCCATTGCGCTCTTTCACCCCTTGCCAAGATGGCCCGCTGCTCACAGCGGCAGCACCCCATGACCATGTGGGCTGCATATGCCAGGCGGGTTCTCCAGAGGGGCTGCCCAGCCCGAGCTGAAATCTCCGAGCAGATGTTCAGAGCCGGGCTTGTTTGTAAGTACAGGCCCCGGCACCGGCAGCTGTGCGGGGAGGCCAGATTGGCTCCCCAGATGTGGGAGCGCCAAGTGGGACGGGGAGGTGTTACATCTCATTCTGAGCAATATGAAAGGAACACAGGATAAGTGGGGTGGAGAGCCAGTGCCTTCAGAAGGGAGAGTGTGGTACTCAGCATCAGAGGGGTGGCACTGCCAAGACACAACGACAAGGGTACATTCAGGGCACCTGCTTGCCATCACAGGACGCAGGGGAGACGGAAGGAACGAATACCAGGGGTCAGGCGAAGGGCTTCGGGGGCGGAAGGGGCACAGCCTAGAGAGTGAACTAGACACCGAGACGCACAGAGGGTGAGGGCAAGGTAGAGCAAGGTGGTGAGAGGGAAGCAGGGGGCATAGTAGAAGCAAAGGATGGCAGGAGCTCAGACAAGCACTGGGCCTGTGAGAGAGAACAGAGAGAGTGGCTGCAGGCCAGGAGAATGACAGAGAGAGTAGGACGCCCAAAGAGCGAGAGCCAGTTAGAGGGGTAAGAGAGGTAAGATGGAACAAGGGCTTGAAGGAAGAGAGGTCTCAGCAAGGGTTGCAATAGAAAGTAGAACACTGAAAAAAGTGGAGTCGGGAAGCAAATGTGAGGAGAGTGAAAAGCGAGAGAGGCGAGAGGGTTACATGTGAAAAGAGGCGCCAGAGCATATGGGGGCCAGGCCCCCTCTAGAAGAGAGGGCGAGAAAGTAAGTAGAAGAGGGTCATGTGTAGGGAGTGGGTTTGTATAAGGATGCAAACCCGGTGAAAGGGGAAAGATGGAGGGTGTGGTGGAAACAATGGTAAACATAAAGACTGGGCTATTGTTTATACGTCACCACGCAAACGTGGTGACGTGGGAATAAACGCTGCAGCGTGCCACCAGCTACGGGAGTATTTGCGGGCTAAATGTCAAACAGTGTGGATGCGTATTATTGCAGCACAGCGCACCGCTTTGACAGGCCGGTGCCAGGAGCCTCACCACAGGGGCCAGCCCGCCGGAGGCCTCATAAGTAGCAACACAACACTGGCAACAAAGAGTGGATCGCGGCCCAATCTCGATGGGCATGCGGGGGAAAAATGGTTCTCTTCAATCAAGAATATCAGCACAGCGTGCAGCAAACCAGCAGCCAACTACACCCTGCACATAAAAGCAAAGGACTGCCTGGGCACAACCCCTCACCCCCACCCCAGCCAGGTGGGTCTTCACATCATACCTCAACAACAGGCTAAGTGTGGTTGTCTGCTCCACGTAATTCCACAATGGCTGCAACACCAGGCCTCGCCATCCCTGCCAGACTGGCACCAACGTTTAGCCCAGACACTGCACCACGGCCACAAAGCAACATGGGCATGCCAATGGGCCATTTTGACCCTTACCTGGAACCATCGTCGGTCGAGCACAGATGGGCCCTCTGGATCCAGAAGTTCGAAATGTCCATGGACTGCAAAGACATTACCACGCCCAAGATGTGCTCACCTGCTTTTAAATCTTGGGGACGAAACGTTACACATCTTTAACTCACTTCCATTCGCACCCGACGCTGACGATGAGTACAAATCAACAAAAGACGCGCTTACACACTACTCATTGCCCCAACTCAAGACTGACTATGAAATCTTGAACTTCTGCAAAAGGGTGCAGGATGACACAGAAACACTTGACGCCTACCACACTCGTTTGAGGCAGCTTGCACGATCATGCAAAATTGACAAATAGATTCGGTGCTAGGTCATCAACGGGAATGTACTTGAAGAACCTGAGAAGAATCATACTGAGCGAAAAAGGCCTACCCTTGTTCCGCATCCTAGGATACGGCCGCCAGACAAAACTCTTGCACGCAATGGCTGCCCACATGAGCACGACTTTGCAGAGTCTACAGATCACACCAGCCACAACAGTTGCGGCAGTCACTAGCTGACCATAACAGAGAGGAGATGACAAAGGCCCCACCCAACCTCCCGGATGGCTCCCTAGGATTCCTGGCCCCAATGAATGTGGGTGGTGTGGTGGACACCGATACGGCCAGTGCAACTGCCCACCTCAAGACACCACGTGTGGCGCATGTGACTGATTAGACCACTATGCCAGAGTGTGCTGTCCTCGAGTAACACTACAAACAAACGGTCTTTGACAAGGAACTCAATGCCTGGAGACAGTGGAAAGGCGAGGGCTCGTCAAGTCGAGGGCACGAACGGCTCCTCATCAGAAGAATCGGAAGGTGAAGAAAGCAGGACCATGGCAGCCATCAAAGCCCAACAACCCCAGAAAAAGAGAGGGATGGTCCATTGAATATCGGTACTAGTCCAAGGAGAACAAACAACAAAGAAGAGGAAGAGAAGACCAAGGTGTAACGTGCGAGTAGAGGAACATGAAGTGACAATGACAATATACACTGGGGCCTCAGTCAACGTGTTGCCCCTCGAGACCTTGTGCAAAATCGAGCCTCAACCAGTTCTGAAGGGCATGAACACCCAGCTCTACGCATATAGCAGCAGAAAACCATTACCAGTGGTCGGACGTTTTTTCGCACTACGCTCAGCAGACAGGAGGGCCCGACAATCCAATGAAAAATATATGTCGTAGATGCTGGCAATGAGTGCCTGCTGAGTTAGGACTTGGCGGAAGACTTGGGACTCATCAGATTCATCTGCGACATGTCTGAAAACAGCGAAATCCATGACCTCCTATCAAAACACCCCAAACTATGTGAAGGAATCGGGTGCCTGAAAGGCAAGGTGCTCAAACTACACTTCGACCAGACTATCCAACCGCAAGCAGTACGACAATGAAGAACACTGTTCCACATGAGGGAGGTGGTCATCAAAGAACTAAGCGACGTAGAAAAAGCCGGGATCAGAGAGGAGGTGACAGGACCGATGCCATGGGTTTCCCTGATGGTCGTAACAAAGAAACCCGAGCAACTAAGAAAATCAGGAAATGCATAGATATGCCTCCCCAACACAGCTATCATCCGGGAAAGGCACATCACCCCAACACTCAACTAAATAGTCACAGACCTTACAAGGTCCACAATGTTCTCAAAAATGTACCTGAAAGCGGGATACCACCAGCTTAAGTTGCACAAGGAGTCGAGGTACAAAACCACGTTCTCGATGCACCTAGGACTGAGGAGGTACAATCAATTGAATTTCGGAATTTCATCAGCAGCAGATATTTTTCAACAGACCATACACACCATCTTGCAAGATCTAGCCGGAGTACTCCATGTGAGTGGCGACATCTTAGTACACACCAAGAACAAAGAAGAACGCATGGTGAGGCTGCCAGCTGTCCTCAACAGGCTGGAAGAAGTTGGCCTGACCATCCACAAAGACAAATGGGAGTTCCTCAAGGAGGAACTGACATTTTTGGGGTATGTGTTCAACAGTAAAGGCGTGTTGGCAGACAAACACAAAGTAGCTGACATAAAAGGAGCTGCACCACCCACAACGCCCACAGAAGTCTGCAGTTTCCAGTGAATGGCCACCTATTGTGGAAGATTCATCAACAATCTGGCCACACTTTCAGCACCACTGCGAGCCCCGACAAAAGCCAACACCAAACGGGAGTGGAGCGGGCTGTGCCAAGAGGCTTTTGAAAGCATCAAAGTATCACTATCAGCCAGCACCACCATGGCCTACTACAACACCCACCTACAGACGGAGCTGTATGGGGAGGCAAGTCCGGTGGGTTTAGGGGCAGTTCTATTTCAAAAGACCTCAACAGGGGAAGTGTGACCAGTAGTATAAGCGTCCAGTGCCCTCCTCCTCACAGAACAATGGTATTCGCACATTGAGAAAGAAGCCATCGCCGTCCTGTGGGGGTGCTGACATTTTCATCTCTACCTATACGGACGGAAGTTCAAGACATTCACAGACCACAATCCACTGGTCCCCATTTTCATGGGCTCAGCCCCAAACACCCCAGCATGAGTCGGAAAGTAGTTGCTACACCTACAGCAGTATGATTTCGACCTTATCTACAGACCAGGGGCAGACAACCCCACAGACTTCCTGTCCAGGCATCCACGGCCCGCCACCTTGACTGAGATCTCGGAGTCCGCAGAGACCAAAGAAAACTGCCTAATTGTGGACACAGCCAGGAACTAGTGGAGGTGACAAAAAGCAACCCCTGATGTGCTCTAAAAAAAACGCCATCCTAGCGGCGGAATGTAACTCTTTCCTCCAGAACAACCAAAACCGCACCCAGGACACAAGGGACTTCCTATCGGGACTTTTTACGGTCTGCCACGAGCTAGCTATTACAGGCGAAGGCTTCCTCCTGTGAGGACACTCACCCTCATACCACCTAAACTGCAAGACAATAGCCTTAGCGCATGAAGGTCTTGAGGGAATGGTGAGAACGAAAGCATGGATAAGAGAGCGAGTGTGGTTCCCACGCATAGAAGCAAAGGTCGAATCAATCATCTCATCATGCCTTCCATGGCTGACAACTGGAGTGCCACCACTACCGGAGCCAATCTTGTCCAACCTAAGGAGCATGTCACGCTGGGAGTTGGTCAGTGTCAACTTCTGCACAGTGAAAGAAGGGACCTATCCCCTGGTCCTCATCGATGAATACTCTTGATGTCCGGATGTATAAGTGGTCCACTCGACAGCGGCGGAAGGAGTAATGCCAGCCCTGGAAAAAATATTTGCTACCCACGGGCTACCTAAAAGACTGCAAAGTGACAACAGACCCCCATTCCAAGGGACCAATTTCTCAAAGTATATGGATAATCTCCAGATTACACACCACCTCATCACACCACACTGGCCAAAGGCCAACAGCAATGCAGAACGTTTCATGAGAATGATTAACACGGTCCTCAGGATCACGAAAGTCCAGGTGGCCCCGTGGGACCTCAAACTATATTGTTTTCTCTGAAACTACCAGCTGATACCACACTCAACCTAAACGCCCGATCTGACATCATGTTCAGAACAGTCCTATGCTCCTCAATACCCCACCACCACCCCAATAAGGCCAAATCTGCGAACAGGCGACGGACACAGGACAAGAGGGTCAGAGCCAACGAATATATGAGTGACAAGCGGTGGGCCAAAGAGACACACACCAAAGCGGGGGATCTGGTACTGGTCCTCCGGAATCCATCAAGGACCAAGCTGATGAGCCCTTATGAGCCCATCCCATGGACGGTGAAGGAACGGAAAGGAACTATGATCACAGGGAACCGTGAAGGAAAAATAATCACCAGGAATGCATCCTGGTTCAAAAAAGTCCCCGGAAAGTGTGGAGAAAAGAGCAAGATCAGACGAGCTGCCAAAATGCCGGGGGACAATAACAGCGCAGGGAGAAGAAGAAGAATGGCAACAGAACGCCAACATAGCTGATGCCGGAAGCCCGGGGTGAGAATGATGGCACCAGGACCCTAAGACAACAGTTACTGGCAACCCGGCCGGGCAGGCGGCGGAGGCCAAACCTACAAGCACACCTGCAGACCCCGCAGGCTGGCAATACGGACAACACCACATGAGGGCGGTGCCGAAGCCCCCTGGCAAGCTAAGTGATTATGAGCGCTGACAAGAATCCGATAGCAGTGTGCCACTGGCAAAGAGGGCATTCATGGGCTAAATGCCAATCAGTGTGGACGCGTATTATTGCAGCAGGGCATGCCGCATTTATAGACCGAAACCCTCACAACATGAGCTGGCCCCCCAGAAGCCTCATATGTGGTAACACAACAAGGGCTATCCGAGAGATGGGAGAGACTGACACACATGCCTACCCTTCCGACTTTTTCATCAAAAATTCGAACCTTAATTCAATCCAATGGGAAAATTCAATTCTCCCGATTTTGTTACAAAATCTCCCGCTCTCCCAGATGCTGCAAAATGTTAGCATGTACTGACTGATAGCAACCAATGCCAGGCTGGTGAAAGGGAGACGGCAAAAGGAAAGGAGAGGTGGATGAGCTGTGAGAGAGGATGAATGGAAAAGAGACAGAGAGGGGCAGCGAAAGAGGAAGAGAGCGGGAGGAGAGACCTGAATGAGAGAGACAAAAGAAGGCAAGCAACAGAGAGAAGGAATGCGAGAGAATATAGCATGGAGAGGCACTAATTGGTCCAGGAGATGTATTGAGGAAGGGCTTGAAAGCGGAAAGAGAAAGAGAAGGGCCAGAAGGAAATAAGTTTCCAAGATATTATCGAGAAACTTGGGTGAGAGAGATCGAAACACAGTTGAAAAGAGGGAGCGGTATGAAGAGAGAGAGCGAATAAGAGGCCAGATACCAGGGGGAGATTACTGTCCAAGACATAAAAGAGAAACTAGGATAAGCGAATGTAACTGAAAGACGGGGGTGGAGAGCAAGAGGGGAGCGGCCTCGAGGTACAGTAGTATCAGACAAATAAAAGACGAGAGAAGTGAGCCAGAGAGAGAAAACCGACTTGGAACTAGGGGGAGGTGGAGAATGGATTTAGAGAGATGGAGAGAATGATAGGGGATTGGGGAGCAGAGAGGGAGAGAAGCCTGGAAAGGGAGGGCAGACCCAGAGAGAGAGAGAGGTGTGAAGGAGAAATAGGTGGGGCGGGGTAGAGAGTGGGAGCTGATACGAGATATAAGAGAGTGGAAAGAGCACGACCACAATAGAGAGAGCGAGAGGTAAGAGACCGGAAGAGCGAGAAAGAGAGGGCGCCAGAAAGCTGTCGGTGGGGAGGGAGCTGCATCCTATAGATGGGCTGTCTGGAATAAACGCTAACGTCCTCAGTTCCCTTAAACCCAGGGCTTAAGCGCATTTCTCGAGATGTTTTTTTTTTGTTCTTCTAGATATACGACTCAAGCCTCGCCCCCAAGTTTTACAACCTGCGAGTTGCGGGCCCACTATTTCCCGCCCCAGGGGGGCCGTATATTCCGCGGTCGCTCGAGCCAAGTCTGAAATGGCGGCGCGTGGATAATGGCGCCTCCAGGGCCGGAGCTGGGAGCTGGGCCTGCATCACACGCCCGGAGCGAGGCAAGTCTGCAAGGACGGGAAATGCACTCGGAATGTGTGCTGGCAACACCGAAAGAACGGCCAAGGCAGGGAAGCCGAACGCCAAGGAAGGCCTCCATCGGGGAAGAAAGACAGAGCAGCGCAACAGGATCTCTCGGCCATGATGAGGCACAGAGCTGAGACTGACAGGGCCAGAGGGCGGATCTAGAGGGTCACTGCCAGCACTGCAGACCAGGCCGCAAGCCACCGGCGCAGGGCAAGAGGGCGGGACTAGAGGGCCATTGCCAGCAGACCAGGCCGCAAGCCACGGGCGCAGGGCAGGGCGGATCTAGAGGGCCATTGCCAGCAGACCTGCCGCAAGCCACGGGCGCAGGGCCAGAGGGCGGATCTAGAGGGTCACTGCCAGCACTGCAGACCAGGCCGCAAGCCACCGGCGCAGGGCAAGAGGGCGGGACTAGAGGGCCATTGCCAGCAGACCAGGCCGCAAGCCACGGGCGCAGGGCAGGGCGGATCTAGAGGGCCATTGCCAGCAGACCAGGCCACAAGCCTCCAGCACAGGGCAAGAGGGCGGACTAGAGGGTCATTGCCAGCAGACCAGGCCACAAGCCTCCAGCACGGGGCAAGAGGACGGGACTAGAGGGTCATTGCCAGCAGACCAGGCCGCAAGCCACCGGCGCAGGGCAAGAGGGCGGGACTAGAGGGCCATTGCCAGCAGATCAGGCCGCAAGCCTCCAGCGCAGGGCAAGAGGGCGGGATTAGAGGGCCATTGCCAGCAGACCTGCCGCAAGCCTCCAGCACAGGGCAAGAGGGCGGGACTAGAGGGTTATTGCCAGCAGACCAGGCCGCAAGCCACCGGCGCAGGGCAAGAGGGCGGGACTAGAGGGCCATTGCCAGCAGATCAGGCCGCAAGCCTCCAGCGCAGGGCAAGAGGGCGGGACTAGAGGGCCATTGCCAGCAGACCTGCCGCAAGCCACGGGCGCAGGGCCAGAGGGCAGATCTATAGGGCCATTGCCAGCAGACCAGGCCGCAAGCCACGGGCGCAGGGCAGGGTGGATCTAGAGGGTCATTGCCAGCAGACCAGGCCACAAGCCTCCAGCACGGGGCAAGAGGGCGGGACTAGAGGGTCATTGCCAGCAGACCAGGCCGCAAGCCTCCAGCACAGGGCAAGAGGGCGGGACTAGAGGGCCATTGCCAGCAGATCAGGCCGCAAGCCTCCAGCGCAGGGCAAGAGGGCGGGATTAGAGGGCCATTGCCAGCAGACCTGCCGCAAGCCTCCAGCACAGGGCAAGAGGGCGGGGCTAGAGGGTTATTGCCAGCAGACCAGGCCGCAAGCCACCGGCGCAGGGCAAGAGGGCGGGACTAGAGGGCCATTGCCAGCAGATCAGGCCGCAAGCCTCCAGCGCAGGGCAAGAGGGCGGGACTAGAGGGTTATTGCCAGCAGACCAGGTCGCAAGCCTCCAGCACAGGGCAAGAGAGCGGGACTAGAGGGTTATTGCCAGCAGACCAGGTCGCAAGCCTCCAGCACAGGGCAAGAGGGCGAGACTAAAGGGTCATTGGCAGCAGACCAGGCCGCAAGCCTCCAGCACAGGGCAAGAGGGCGGGACTAGAGGGTCATTGCCAGCAGACCAGGCCGCAAGCCTCCAGCACAGGGCCAGAGGGCGGATCTAGAGGGCCATTGCCAGCAGACCAGGCCACAAGCCTCCAGCACGGGGCCAGAGGGCGGGACTAGAGGGTCATTGCCAGCAGACCAGGCCGCAAGCCACCGGCGCAGGGCAAGAGGGCGGGACTAGAGGGTCATTGCCAGCAGACCAGGCCACAAGCCTCCAGCACGGGGCAAGAGGACGGGAATAGAGGGTCATTGCCAGCAGACCAGGCCGCAAGCCTCCAGCACAGGGCAAGAGGGCGGGACTAGAGGGTCATTGCCAGCAGACCAGGCCGCAAGCCACCGGCGCAGGGCAAGAGGGCGGGACTAGAGGGCCATTGCCAGCAGATCAGGCCGCAAGCCTCCAGAGCAGGGCAAGAGGGCGGGATTAGAGGGCCATTGCCAGCAGACCTACCGCAAGCCTCCAGCACAGGGCAAGAGGGCGGGACTAGAGGGTTATTGCCAGCAGACCAGGTCGCAAGCCTCCAGCACAGGGCAAGAGGGCGAGACTAAAGGGTCATTGGCAGCAGACCAGGCCGCAAGCCTTCAGCACAGGGCAAGAGGGCGGGACTAGAGGGTCATTGCCAGCAGACCAGGCCGCAAGCCTCCAGCACAGGGAAAGAGGGCGGGACTAGAGGGTCATTGCCAGCAGACCAGGCCGCAAGCCTCCAGCACAGGGCAAGAGGGCGGGACTAGAGGGTTATTGCCAGCAGACCAGGCCGCAAGCCTCCAGCAAAGGGCAAGAGGGCGGGACTAGAGGGCCATTGCCAGCAGACCAGGCCGCAAGCCTCCAGCACAGGGCAAGAGGGCGGGACTAGAGGGCCATTGCCAGCAGACCAGGCCGCAAGCCTCCAGCACAGGGCAAGAGGGTGGGAATAGAGGGTCACTGCCAGCAGACCAGGCCGCAAGCCTCCAGCACAGGGCAAGAGGGCGGGACTAGAGGGTCACTGCCAGCAGACCAGGCCGCATCTCCAGCACAGGGCCAGAGGGCTGGACTAGGGTCGATACCAGCAGACCACGCTGCAAGCCTCCATGTCAGGGCAAGAGGGTGGGAGAGGGTCACTGGCAGCAGACCAGTCCGCAAGCCTCCAGCACAGGGCAAGAGAGCGGGACTAGCTAGAGGGTCATTGGAAGCAGACCAGGCCGCAAGCCTCCACCACAGGGCAAGAGGGCAGCACTAGGGAGTCAATGCCAGCAGACCAGGCCGCAAGCCACCAGCACAGGGCAAGAGGGCAGGAGAGGTCACTGCCAGCAGACCAGGCCGCAAGCCTCCAGCACAGGGCAAGAGGGCGGGACTAAAGGTCATTAGCAGCAGACCAGGCCGCAAGCGTCCAGCACAGGGCAAGAGGGCGGGACTAGAGGGTCATTGCCAGCAGACCAGGCCGCAAGCCTCCAGCACAGGGCAAGAGGGCGGGACTAGAGGGCCATTGCCAGCAGACCAGGCCGCAAGCCTCCAGCACAGCGCAAGAGGGCGGAACTAGAGGGTCATTGCCAGCAGACCAGGTCGCAAGCCTCCAGCACAGGGCAAGAGGGCGGGACTAGAAGGTCATTGACAGCAGACCAGGCCGCAAGCCTCCAGCACGGGGCAAGAGGGCGGGACTAGAGGGTCATTGCCAGCAGACCAGGCCGCAAGCCTCCAGCACAGGGCAAGAGGGTGGGACTAGAGGGTCATTGCCAGCAGACCAGGCCGCAAGCCTCCAGCGCAGGGCAAGAGGGCAGTACTAGAGGGTCACTGCCAGCAGACCAGGCCGCAAGCCTCCAGCACAGGGCAAGAGGGCGGGACTAGAGGGTCACTGCCAGCAGACCAGGCCGCACCTCCAGCACAGGGCCAGAGGGCTGGAATAGGGTCAATACCAGCAGACCACGCTGCAAGCCTCCAGGTCAGGTCAAGAGGGTGGGAGAGGGTCACTGGCAGCAGACCAGGCTGCAAGCCTACAGCGCAGGGTAAGAGGGCGGGACTAGCTAGAAGGTCATTGGCAGCAGATCAGGCCACAAGCCTCCAGCACAGGGCAAGAGGGCGGGACTAGGGAGTCAATGCCAGCAGACCAGGCCGCAAGCCTCCAGCACAGGGCAAGAGGGCGGGACTAAAGGGTCATTGGCAGCAGACCAGGCCGCAAGCCTCCAGCACAGGGCAAGAGGGCGGGACTAGAGGGTCATTGCCAGCAGACCAGGCCGCAAGCCTCCAGCACAGGGCAAGAGGGCGGGACTAGATGGCCATTGCCAGCAGACCAGGCCGCAAGCCTCCAGCACAGGGCCGGGTGGCGGGACTAGAGGGCCACTGGCAGCAGACCAGGCCGCAAGCCTCCAGCACAGGGCCGGAGGGCGGGACTAGCGGGCCACTGGCAGCAGACCAGGCCGCAAACCTCCAGCACAGGGCAAGAGGGCGGGACTAGGGGGTCATTGCCAGCAGACCAGGCCACAAGCTTCCAGCAGAGGGAAAGAGGGCGGGACTATAGAGTCATTGCCAGCAGACCAGGCCGCAAGTCTCCAGCACAGGGCAAGAGGACGGGACTAAGGGGTCACTGCCAGGAGACCAGACTGCAAGCATCCAGCACAGGGCAGGCGGGCGGGACTAGAGGGTCATTGCCAGGAGACCAGGCCGCACACCTCCAGCACAGGGCATTAGGGCGGGACTAGAGGGTCATTGACAGCAGACCAGGCCGCAACCCTCCAGCACAGGGCAGGAGGGCGGGAATAGAGGGTCACTGCCAGCAGACCAGGCCGCAAGCCTCCAGCACAGGGCAAGAGGGCGGGACTAGAGGGTCACTGCCAGCAGACCAGGCCGCAAGCCTCCAGCACCGGGCCAGAGTGTGGGACTAGAGGGTCACTGCCAGCAGACCAGGCCGCAAGCCTCCAGCACAGGGCCAGAGGGCGGGACTAGGGGACACTGCCAGCAGACCAAGCCGCAAGCCTCCAGCACAGGGCAAGAGGGCGGGACTAGAGGGTCAATGCCAGCAGTCCAGGCCGCAAGCCTCCAACACAGGGCAAGTGGACTGGACTAGAGGGTCATTGCCAGCAGACCAGGCCACAAGCCTCCAGCAGAGGGAAAGAGGACGGGACTATAGAGTCATTGCCAGCAGACCAGGCCGCAAGCGTCCAGCACAGGGCAGGCGGGCGGGACTAGAGGGTCATTGCCAGGAGACCAGGCCGCACACCTCCAGCACAGGGCAAGAGGGCGGGACCAGAGGGTCATTGACAGCAGACCAGGCCGCAAGCCTCCAGCACAGGGCAAGAGGGTGGGACTAGAGGGTCATTGACGGCAGACCAGGCCTCAAGCCTCCAGCACAGGGCAAGAGGGCGGGACTAGAGGGTCATTGCCAGCAGACCAGGCCGCAAGCCTCCAGCACAGGGCAAGAGGGCGGGACTAGAGGGTCACTGCCAGCAGACCAGGCCACACCTCCAGCACAGGGCCAGAGGGCGGGACTAAGGTCAATACCAGCAGACCACGCTGCAAGCCTCCAGGTCAGGGCAAGAGGGTGGGAGAGGGTCACTGGCAGCAGACCAGGCCGCAAGCCTCCAGCACAGGGCAAGAGGGCGGAACTAGAGGGTCACTGCCAGCAGACCAGGCTGCAAGCCTCCAGCACAGAGCAAGATGGCGGGACTAGAGGGCCATTGCCAGCAGACCAGGCCGCAAGCCTCCAGCACAGGGCAATAGGGCCGGACTAGAGGGCCATTGCCAGCAGATCAGGCCGCAAGCCTCCAGCACGAGGCAAGAGGGCGGGACTAGAGGGTCATTGCCAGCAGACCAGGCTGCAAGCCTCCAGCACGGGACAAGAGGGCCGGACTAGAGGGTCATTGCCAGCAGACCAGACCGCACGCCTCCAGCACAGCGCAAGAGGGCCGGACTAGAGGGTCAATGCCAGCAGTCCAGGCCGCAAGCCTCCAACACAGGGCAAGAGGACTGGACTAGAGGGTCATTGACAGCAGACCAGGCTGCAAGCCTCCAGGTCAGGGCAAGAGGGTGGGAGAGGGTCACTGGCAGCAGACCAGGCCGCAAGCCTCCAGCACAGGGCAAGAGGGCGGAACTAGAGGGTCACTGCCAGCAGACCAGGCTGCAAGCCTCCAGCACAGAGCAAGATGGCGGGACTAGAGGGCCATTGCCAGCAGACCAGGACGCAAGCCTCCAGCACAGGGCAATAGGGCCGGACTAGAGGGCCATTGCCAGCAGACCAGGCCGCAAGCCTCCAGCACGAGGCAAGAGGGCGGGACTAGAGGGTCATTGCCAGCAGACCAGGCTGCAAGCCTCCAGTACGGGACAAGAGGGCCGGACTAGAGGGTCATTGCCAGCAGACCAGACCGCACGCCTCCAGCACAGCGCAAGAGGGCCGGACTAGAGGGTCATTGCCAGCAGACCAGGCCGCAAGCCTCCAGCACGGGGCAAGAGGGCGGGACTAGAGGGTCATTGCCAGCAGACCAGGCCGCAAGCCTCCAGCACGGGGCCAGAGGGCGGACTAGAGGGTCATTGCCAGCAGACCAGGCCGCAAGCCTCCAGCACGGGGCCAGAGGGCGGACTAGAGGGTCATTGCCAGCAGACCAGGCCGCAAGCCTCCAGCACGGGGCCAGAGGGCGGACTAGAGGGTCATTGCCAGCAGACCAGGCCACAAGCCTCCAGCACGGGGCCAGAGGGCGGACTAGAGGGTCATTGCCAGCAGACCAGGCCGCAAGCCTCCAGCACAGGGCAATAGGGCCGGACTAGAGGGCCATTGCCAGCAGACCAGGCCGCAAGCCTCCAGCACGAGGCAAGAGGGCGGGACTAGAGGGTCATTGCCAGCAGACCAGGCTGCAAGCCTCCAGTACGGGACAAGAGGGCCGGACTAGAGGGTCATTGCCAGCAGACCAGACCGCACGCCTCCAGCACAGCGCAAGAGGGCCGGACTAGAGGGTCATTGCCAGCAGACCAGGCCGCAAGCCTCCAGCACGGGGCAAGAGGGCGGGACTAGAGGGTCATTGCCAGCAGACCAGGCCGCAAGCCTCCAGCACGGGGCCAGAGGGCGGACTAGAGGGTCATTGCCAGCAGACCAGGCCGCAAGCCTCCAGCACGGGGCCAGAGGGCGGACTAGAGGGTCATTGCCAGCAGACCAGGCCGCAAGCCTCCAGCACGGGGCCAGAGGGCGGACTAGAGGGTCATTGCCAGCAGACCAGACCGCTAGCCTCCAGCACAGGGCCAGAGGGCGGACTAGAGGGCCATTGCCAGCAGACAAGGACGCAAGTCTCCAGGAGTGGATAGCAAAGGGGATGCGAACCAAACATTTTGAAGCACGTGCGTCGCCGCGGCCCTGTGTGAGGGAGATTTCCTTATGGAAAGTGTTGAAATTAATGCATTTTCCCATAGGGTTTGTAATTTTTTTGGCGGGAGAAAAGTAAAAAGAACAATATTTTTAATTGAAAAATCAGGAGTCTCCAGTTTAAGCCGCAAGAATGGCACATGTGTAAACAGAAGCCTCTGTCACTAACAGACCAGTCAACCTTTTAATTCCCTAGGGTGGGTGAAAAGGGAGGGTTTTGCTGTAGGCGTGTGATTGCCCATTGAAATGAATGGGCGGAAAGGAAGCATGGTGGGTAAATGAATTCCAAGGCAGGTGACACCTGCCTAAAGTGCGTGAGTTGAGAGATCTAGCACCTAAACTTTGGAATCCCCTACCCAACAAACTCAGAGCTGAGACTTCCCACCCAGCCTTCAGGAAAGTGCTAAAAACCACACTATTCAAAATGATCACTGCCCGCCCCCTGCGCTTGCCCCTCCTCCCCCTCTTCTTCATTCCTGTACTCTGCATGTAACTAAGAATGTATTATGTAACTAAGCATGTTGTCTTGTAACAGAACCACGATGCCTACGGGCTGCTGTGCGCGTTCTAAATGTTAATAAATGAATATGATATGCCTCAACAGATGGACTATACCAGTGCATGGATACGCATCGGCAGCACAGGACCAAGGCAGTGGCTCCCCCAGACATTTTTCATATGGGTGGCACGCAAAGTTGCATTCATAAGAGGCAGGTGGACCGGTTGGGGGGTGCAGCATTTTTATAAAGATGGCCATGGCCCCTTCTTAGCCACCCATTGGTGGCACCTCTGGATCAAGCCATATGTTCAGGAATGGGTATATACATAGCTCTCAACTCACACACCTTTGGCGAGTGTCACCCACCATAGAATAATTGCACTCATACACCTAGCCCATCATCTTTCCATACGTTTCAATGGACTCCCCCAAACAATAGCTCTTCACCATCTCTGGGGACTCAAGCGGTTGAGCGGTATAGTCTACATTTGGAAGAGTCCGAGCTCTTGCTTCCAGGGGAAAGTTGGCACATGGAGAGGAACACCAGAGCTGTCAACTGCCTGTGACTCGCAGGTTTGATCTGCAAAAAAACAAACCCTCGAGGGTGAAAACGTGTCAGGAAACCCGCAAGCAGGTCAGGCTGGGAAAAACGTACTCACTTACTAAAGCGATGATCCTTTCACAAGCAAAGCAAGCCTTTCATCTGCGTACAATGGCTGCTCTGAGGTCTGCCTCTACCAGTCACAGAGTTTTGAACTCCTGTGAGCCCCTAAAGTTTGCAGATTTCGCAGCCAAGGAGCCTAAATCTTTAGTGCCACGCCGGCAGACAAGTTATTGGTGGGGCTAGGTTGAAATAAGTGCGTATTTCCAATTTTTGAAAAACCATGCACTCATATGGAAATGTTTACAATTGGGTAAATTGCAAATCCAGATAATTGTGTTTGCTCCACCACTACATATATGCATGATTGATATTTCAATTGTCAAGAAAACCTCTGCTAGTGAACACACTTTGCCAGAACACTTTTGCCCAAGATCACAAGGCACTGCAGTTCAATCCCATCACTATTGATTGCTCAGTAAAGGGTAGTTCAAAAGTTCACTGCACACTTTAGTTGAGTGATGCAAATAAAATTAAATGCTTTTCTTTCAAACGAATCACAACTAATTGCCACCTCTATTGGAGCAAATACATTTACCAATGCTATTAAACACTATTACAAAAAGGTAAATAAAAGGACACTGCTTGTTTCTAATTATAATGGAATTGTCCTCAATGCTGTGGGTTTTCACGCATTATGCCCTTTTAATGAGGCGGGCGGAGCTATACAAATTATGTACATTTTTGGAGTACGGCCATGGGACTGTGAGCAATGCCCCGGATGACCCTCAAGCCATTTTGAAAAGTTGCCATCTATGGACGTACCCTGTCATTTCCAGGAAAAGGAAAGTGCCCTCCCGATCTAGCGAGATGAAGCAAGCTCAAGTGCTTGGTGCGGAAGGTGAATGAGATCATAGTGTCAAGAAATCAGCGTCTGCTCCCCGTTCCGTCAAGCGTCATGTTAAAACTACAAGTTCCACAATTCCAACACACACAGAGCCGAAGCGTTTCCAGAGTTTCCGACAACGCTGGGGGTTGCCGTGGAAACGTTGGTTGCCTGAGCACGTACGTGCACGATTACGGCATTGCAACGTTCCCCGCACGGTCACGTGATTTGTTTAAATCTCTGCCCGGCATTCGGAATGGTGCTTCTGAATTTTCGGCTTTTGGAGCTCTCTACTGTGTTCTTGTCTGGCCTTGAATCTTTGACCCTGTTTTCGTCTCACGGACTGATCTTGAACAACCCTTGACCTCGTATTGGATTCCACCTGTTACTCGACCTCGGAATGAACGACCATAGTTTTGCCTGTCATTTTCCTGCATTTGGCGTCTCGGATCTTTTCTCCTGCATTTTTCTATCATTTGCTTGCTAACATTTATCTCGGAACTCACTTGCTTCGGAAATCCTGTCACTCGGAACACTGTTCTTTGGACCTTCCACACGGAGCACATTTCTTTTGGAACTCATCACAAGGAACTGGGATTATTCACGGACATTTTTCATTAGGCATCCGCGTGCCGGCGGGTATAGGTTTAGGTTGGATTGTCCTTGTTTTGGAACCAGACTCGTCGGACGGACTTCCTTTCATCTTCCCTTCCATTGCTAGAACATTATACGGACAAGCACCTAATCTGATCTCCTGGTTATCCTGGCTCTCTACTCTGCCTGGCTTACTATCCTTGCCCAGAGGTATTCACTACGTGAGTACGTTGTTTGTTCTACATTTATTTTTCTTTGCTTGTGTCTATTTCATGAACTCAACTCCTGACATTGTGTTCTTTGTCTAGGTAGCTGTGTTCCGAATCATTATAATCTTCTAGGCAATTCCCCTTCCAAAATAGTTCCTTTGTACTATTGGGAGTTGCATTGTCTGGAAGGTTTCTACGGCTACACTACGCGCTCAACCGAATTCTGGTATTACCAAGATTGCGTGGGTGGTTTCTCACACATAGGCTGCCATCTAGTGGTTGAGGCAGAGTATTACTTCTTTTTCTTTTCGAATTCCAAAAGAGGCGTTGACAGGCATATTCATTTGCCACTATTCGTATTCTACTTGCCCAAGTACCCATGATCTCACATGTGTCTACATTCTCAGATTTTTTCCGATTATCTCTTTGGATGCATACATGCGAAGTTCAACATCAGAGACTGAAAATGTTGTTTGTAACATTTGTTGGAATGGAAACTCGAGTCTGAAAAGGGTTCACCATTGACATGGAGCAAAGCGGATGGACCGGCACGAACAGGTGACAATCACCTGATGACATCACACAGAAACGCCTCTATATCCTCTCCATTTCCAGTATATTAGCTCTCTGGTTTTCCTCTGTGGCAACAGGGTCGGATTGGCCCATCGGCCACTCGGCCTGTGGCCGGGCTGAAATCGGTCCCTGGACTGGGGGCCGGTTCATTCTGGCCACGCCTGGGCCAGTTTGAGCGAGAAGAGACCGCAACCCGCAACGGCATGTAGTAGTGGGACGGAGCAGCTCATTGCCGCCATGAGCGCTCTTCTGGCTCCGCCCCCTACATGTACATAGCAGGGCAGGACAGCAGGCCTTCTTGGGTGGCTTGCCTGCATTTTGCTCATGCCATCGCCATCTTAAGGAGCTGGAGCCACCCGCCATGCCGTCGTCGTCTGGTCCTCCTTCCTCTCCTTCAGAGGGTAGAGGGCATTGCAAAGCAGGGCATAGCATTTAAGGCCATCATCTGAAACTCACACTCTTCCGGGATGGAGGGGACCACGACCAACCCTAACCTTCCACTCACATGAGTGCAGTGGCCCATTGTGTGCGCCTTCACGTCATGCACAAGAATCACACAGGAGGCTGGGGCAGGATTGCACCTCGACATTGAGCCCACCCCCACTTGCACCATGGATGCCTCTATAGATAAAAGGGACCTTCGTGCAGTTACTGCTGCTGACAGGATCTTGTGAGCAGCAGAATTGTGAGAATGAACCGCATTAACGTTCCTGTTTCCACATTTAATTGTTCTTAACATTTACAGCGAAGACAGTGGGCCAGGGTTTAGCCTCCTCCCATGTATATCCCCAGCGCTTTGGTAGCTGCTCCCTGTGGTGCCTCCAGCCTGTGCCAGGCTTGCTCTGCTGCTGCCCAGGCACCGAGGAATGTGCAGGCCTACTGGCATCTTTGTATCTCCGCTTGACTCGCAGCACTCAGGACGGGGCGTCACAGACCATGATGGTGCATGACATTGCATTCAGGACCGTTACCTAAAATGCGCTGTCCGGGCCACAGCTTTCCTATCGCATGAGTGCAGTCCCTTTACAAATCAAAAGGGAGCTGCGTGCAGACAGTGCATGCTGCTAGTAGGATGTTGTGACCGGCAGCGGGATTGCAACCATGAGAATGGAGCGTTGCAGAGCATGACATAGCACTCACTGGCCATTATCTGAAAGGCCCACTCCGGACCCTTGTGGGCGAACTATTGATCCCAGCCTTAAACACATGTGAGTGCAGTGGGCCCAGTGTGTGCCACGCACAAGAATCACACACAAGAGGCTGGTGGCAGACCCTTCCACCACTGCACCCTGGAGGCCTTTATAACTCCTGCTGCTCACAGGACTTTGTGGAATGCAGGATTTTATAATATACCCGTAACTCGTTACCTCTTTTAATGGTTCTTAGCATGCACATTTTTGGCAGAAATGCCATGAAGGCACACAACTAAAAGACACATTGCAATAATAGCGAGCCATGAACATTTCAAATGATAATGCAACGGTGCCAGTCTTACTGTTGTTTTGGACCTGCCTACGTATCGCCTTTGTTCCTCTGCCACATTGACACGCTAGTAGGGGTTGGGGGTGTTCAGCCACCGTGTTTTTCCTTTCTGCTGCTTCTTGGTATGCTGGTGAATGGAGGAGAAAGGTAAGGCCTCATCCTCAAAGATAACAGCAGTGGCAGTCGCTGATATTTCAGCTTCACTTTTATGCTTGCTTTTCTTCTGAACAAAAGGGGGTCGGTATGCGTAGCCTGTTGTGCAACCCTGGCAAAACAAAACAGAAGGGGTTTACCATACCAGACTGTCTGGCCGCTATTCTGAGCAAGAGGCACTAGAACCAAATGAAACGTCCTCCTGATCCCTGCCCAAAGTCCAGGGGCACTGCAAGCGGCACACAATGCATCGGACTCAGCATGTACACTAACATAGGACGCGCCGCCTTTTATCATTCGAGCGCCATCACTGTCACTACTGGTAAGTGGTAAGCACTTTTCTTTTAATTCGGTTTTACTGTTCTGTTCCTATGATGTTATTTTAAACAGAAACCACTCCAGAATGGTTTTGTTTTAAAATAAATGTGTAGGAAGAAATTGCACTGAACGTTCCCTTAAACAGCAGGCGCATGTGTTTTGGGATTTGTATTGTGCGTGGAAGGGGGTGGCAACGATGGGGTTTTTGGGGAGTGGTGCAGGCCAGTAGGGAATACAGTTCCACTACTTCTTTTCGTACTCTTCGACCACTGATAGCTGGATGTTTTAAGTTCTGACAGTGCAAATAATGTTAGCCAAGGAGCACTATTGAGTAGTTCGGTTTATTAACTTCTACTAAACTTTCAGTAAACAATGTTGGTAAAACATCTTATGCATAGAGAAATTGTTTTCTGTCTTCGCAGGTATTGCCATCAAATGCCCAGGTGCTCACAGCACACAAGATATGGACAGTGTATGCTATGCTAAGTACTCAAATCATAAGGCCCACCCCCTCTCTGCCACCACACACAACCACACTCTCTCTCTGGCGAATCAGGGTGCTGGGGTCCTACCATTTTGCCTCAGGTTCCCCGTGGAGTTGTGGTGTGGCCCGAGTCAGGAGGGCACATGCATTAATGCCCCCTTACATGTATTACACACCCATGGACAGATTATGTCAATACGAGACCAAAAACAGTCTTGAAACGGCCAGGCTAAGCCTATAAAATAATATGCACTACATGTGCAGTCATCAGTCAATGGTCGACTGCGGCACCCAGAGAGGACAGTACATTTAAACATTAAAACAGTCATATGTAAACAAAAGTATCTATATGTTGGCGCTAACAAATGGCATTGTATAAAATCGTGTGCGCTACAAACCATATTTGAGCCTCCGCGCATAAAGTGTCCTGTGAAGCCATTTTGAAAAGTTGGACGCCCTATTGCAGAGGGCAATTTATCCAGGTGTGAGTTTTTGGGATAGCATTTTCTGTAAAGTTGTGAATTGGCGCGATTCACGGATTATGGTTTGAGGGCCACTTTTTTAGGTGAGGGGTGGGCCACTTTCTGACGCAAGGGGTGGCCCTCCTTTTTTTGGGTGCCTGGGCCTATTTCTTGTCCCAGTCCGACCCTGAGTGGCAGTGGAGAATACCCCATTTAAATGTTGCCGTTCTTGTAATTCTAAAATGCTTTGAGGGACATGCACTGTGTGTGCAACAGTTGTCTTCCAAGAGATCATAAAGAGGATCAGTGTCAGGTGTGCCAGCTCTTCATACCCAAGACCATGAAAAGTCAGAATAAAGCGCTGTTCCGTATATGCAATGTAGGCTGTAAAATCACACAGCGAGGCGTCCACTTCCGCCGAAATCCTTGAGGTCGAGGAGCCCAGTGTTGACTTTCAATGCAAAACTGACGAGCTTATAACCGTAAACAATGGTTTCCTCACAGCTGGTGCCCATCTCTGTATGGTAGACGTCAAGTTATGTTGTGGAGACTACACTTGCTGCCCACAAGGCTGCACAAATAAACATAAAGGCCACAACAAAAACAAACGAAATTCATCCAAAGTCATGCATGGACGTCTGAACACATGGCAAAATCCAAGATGGATGTCAGTCGCTCAAAAACAAGCGTAGTCCATTCAGCATCTCCACTGAAGCACATTATGGAATAAGGCCACTAGACATATTCTTCCAAAAGGTCGGAGGATACTCAACAAAAGACATTGGGCCTCATTACATGGTAGGCGGTGGACCAAGGTGCTGTTAGCAACTTGGTCCATGCCGGTAAAATACCGGCACCGCCTTGGAGGAAAGGGGAATTACCGCCCTATTCCAAGGTTGGCGGGGCGGTAATTCCCCCTTCCCCCATTGCCCTTCCCCATTCCCATTTTTGCCCCATAGGGCTCTATGGGAATGGGGAAGGCGCTAACTACGGTGCCGCAAATTGCGGTACCGTAATTAGCACCTTGGTCCCTTTGCAGGTTGTTTTTTAACGCCTGCTAAAAAGAAGGGGTAAAAGTACCAACCCGCAAAGGGACCTCATAGTAAGGCGGTAAGGGTTTACCGGTACTGGTGCCCTTACCTGTACCGATAAACCCTTACCGCACTACGTGCAATGAGGCCCATTAACTTCGACCAAGGGTCACACACAAAACGTCTAGACCACATACAGAGGTTCAGACACTGAACCACCATCCAACAACCCACTCCACTAGTATGTTTCAAGGGGAGGATACCCTGTTTGCTACAATGAAGAAAAAAAGCTTCATTGACTTCTCAGAATCAGACGAATATATTGAGCAAGGGGAACATTTGATATCTGAACATCCTAAGAAACGATGGACAGAGGCACAAGTTATTACTGCTATGACTAAACTGACCCATTTCATGGAATTCCTTGAAAGACACCCCATAAAAAGAAGTAGGTTTACACTGAGAGTGTACCAGCTAACAAATCTAGAGCCCACTTAGAACAACTGGGGCATTTAGAGGACCATATAGATCAGGAAGACAATTACACTGATGAAGAAATATTGGATGGAGGTCAAGACATCAACCTGGATAAATATCCTTTGGCTTCTCCAAATGTGGTGGAGCTACCTGCAACTTCATCGCTTATTTCATTATGGAGATATGCTTTCCTCCAACCTCTGACATCTACCGTTTACTATTGCAGCACACAGCACTTTCTGTGCAGTATTGCTGGAAGCTCCTAGAGCTGCCAATGAAGTATTTCTTTATTTATACATTTGTATAGCGCACTTAACCTTTGGCCGTCTAGGCGCTGGTTACAGCTTACTATGTTACAAACAGTTAGCCGGATAAGTGCTATGAATGAAATAGGAATGTTTTCAGTTTCTTACGGGACACAGTGTAGCAGGGTTGCATTCTCAGGGTCGGGGAAGGGTATTCCACAGCGTCGCCACAGAGACGGGGAAGCTGGAGCCTCTGGCTTTGACACGCTTGAATCAGGGAGTCTGTAAGCAGTTAGGGTAGGCAGTCTGAGTGGGCCTGGCAATGGCTGGCTTGGACAGTCTCTCTGACAGGTACCCCGGGGAGATTTTGTCAAGGTAAAGCAGTGTGTGATGGTGAGGATCTGAAATTTGATCAGTGTGCTGCTCTCCTGGCTTCGGTAATGTGGTCGTGTGTGTTGAGCCCCAGTTCGGCTCTCAGGGCATTGTTCTGGATTGTTTGTAATTAGTTCAGTTTACACTCTGAGGTGCAGGCAAAGCAGTTGTCAGTTGACAGAATGGGATGGCTGCCATTTATACGTTTGGTCACATATGCAGCTTGGAGTCAGTGATGTTGATGTGGCAGGATAGAGAGAGCGTGGCATCGAGATTTGGAAGCCGAGGATTGTCACAGATGATGAGATGTGGATGGGTGATTGTCGATGCAAAAGAGCTGGTAGTCTGGGCTGAGCTTGGTATCAAGGTGAGCCCCCCGTGATTCCCGTTTACATGGTTTCTGGCTCTGTTGACAACCCAGGGTACTTTTGGGAACCCGTGTCCGTCCTGTCCTGATGGTGCAGTGTGGGAGTCCACCTCCTGAACCAAGCCAGATGGTGAAAACCAACAAGGGACAGGAGGCAGTTCCCCAGCACCACGTCCGAAGATCCCCCATACTTAACGTGATGGCAGGCAGTGCAAGCACTGAATGTGGGGGACCAGAGACATAGGGGGTCATTCCGAGTAGGGCGGTAAGGGTTAACGGTCACCGGTAACGAGACCGGTGCCGTTAAACCCTTACCGCCCTATTCCAAGTTCCCTTTGCGGGCTTATACTTAACGCCTGCTTTTTGCAGGCGTTAAAAAACGAACCCGCAAAGGGACCTTGGAGGTAATTACGGCACCGTAATTTATGGTACCGTAATTACCTCCTTCCCCATTCCCATTGAGCCCTATGGGGGCACAAATGGGAATGGGGAAGGGCCCATGGTGAATGGGGAATTACCGCCGCGCCAACCTTGGAATGGGGCGGTAATTTCACCATTCACCATGGCGGAGTTGGAAAAATACTGGCGTCAACCATGGCGCTAATAGCACCATGGTTAACGCAAGGGTCGTAATGAGGCCCATAGATTGGTAGTTTTCAGAGAAGAAAATGAAAGCAGACAGAATCAGTACCTCCCATCTAGGTGGAGGATGTAGAGAAGAACACAGAGGTACAACTCCAGGCTGTCCATACAGTGGGAGAAGGCAAGGGGGCGACCAAGGAAATAGACTCCAACAGATTGCAAGGCAAGGAAGAGTTCAGAGCAGAGCTCAGCAGCGTGACCCTTCGTACATAAGAGGTTGCGATGCAATGAGACTTGTGGTTGCACTGATTTTATGCACAACTGTGGCCAATGGCGGACAAACGCTGGTACACTGGTTGTCTGTGACAATGGACAACGTTATCCGGAGTGCACATGTGCAGAAAGCAGACGCTGCACGCCACCGCATGTGCAATGAACCCATCATGGCGGCCCCCAGAGGAGAAGGGCAACCAAGCCATGGATGTTGGTGTGGCTGGTCCAAAAGAAGCCAACAGGCCTGCCACGGTAGGTAAACGTGGTGGGCCCTTATGGTGAGCGCTGTGACACTAGGCGTAGTGTGATGGGTTGTAGACAAGAAGGAGGTCTGTTTTCCCATCATTGAGCCACAAACGGTGGGAGGCCATCCAGCCTTGGATGGTTTTATAAAAGGTAACCCCCCAAGCTAGGGGGTTACCTTTTATCCTACCTGTATTTTCTTGTGTGAGATCAGCACACCCCATCTTATGTTGGACATGCACAGTTTAAACCAGGAGGTGGTTATGGACCGTTACCCTTTACCCAGTATCAGCAAACTCATATTGGTGGTGCAAGGAGCAACGTTCCTCTCAAAATTAAAGACGAGTTACGCATATCATCAGCTCAGATTACATAAACATTCAAGACCGCTCACGGAATGTATCACTCCATTTGGGCAATATCAGTTCACACACATGCAGTTAATATGGCTTCAGTGTTCCAGAGGATGATGGACTCTTGCTGAGCAATATTGGCAAATTACTTTATTTTAAGATGACATTTTGGCCTGTGCAGAGGATGAAAGAACACACTAGAGAGTGTTAAGAGAAGTCTTGGAGAAGCTACAAGGAGCGGCTATAAAACGAAAGCATGATAAGTGCAAGATTAAAACATAGGAAGTAGTCTATCTGGGGTATACCATTTCTCCCAATGGAATCTACCCCAAAATGCTTGCTATGGGTCGTAGTAGATGCAGCAGTGCCTAAGAACACAGATGAGTTGCTATTTTTCCTCCGAATGATGGAGAATTATTCCAAGTTTGTTCCTCAATTCCCAAGCTTCACTGTTAATAAGCAAAGCTTGTGAAAAAGAGCATAGTATTTATTTGGACAGACAGCCAAAATGAGGCATTTAAAGGAGTGAAAAGAATGATGCTTGAAGCACCGTGTCTTAAGCCATTTAATCTCAAGTGGAAGACGTACCTCACAACTGATGCCAGCATATAGGGGTTACACTAACACAGAAGCAAGGTGACACGGAACACATAGTGGCATTCACATCCAAAGCCTTATCGGAATCAGAGATTGAAAAGTAGATGTTGGTTTGTGTATGGGCAGTGGAGTATTTCAGGACCTATGTGTGGGAGGCAAAGTTCTACTTAAGATCATAAACCATTGATTCATATGCTAAGTCCAGGAGGCACTAAGACCACAGCCAGATTGGCTATGATTGCAAGTTAACTCCAAGAATATACGTTTGACATTATGGATGTACTGTGATGGAGGAACTTCCAGGCAGATTGCATGTCAAAGATGCCGCTGAATGATAAAGGAGATGACACATTTTTAAAAGGTGAATGTGTGGTGGCGTCCGTAGAAGACACATGAGGACAGGAACTTTTGGAAAAGAGTGAAGAACACTGGATGGAGGAAATGGCCCAGGATGTGGCAATGCCAACGTTAAGTAATTAGACAAGGAAAGGATGGCCAGAGGAGAGGCCAGTGCCAGAGAGTGTACAACCCTTTTGAAAAATAGCGAGCAAACCCTATGCAGAGAATGGACTTCTGTTCATAAATGATAAAGTGGTTCCTCCCCAAACCTTATGGAACACACTAGCTGGAAGAGCATATTCAGGCCATTTAGATACCACCATGACAAAGAGAAGAATCCGAGGATCATACTGGTGGTCTCTGATGGATGCCGAAGTGGATACAGTGTTGGCGAATTGTTATGAATGTTTCAATAGTGACAAACGTCTACAAGGTAGAAAAAGCCCAACTGCTAACAACTGAACACCAGCCACAACATGGAAAAAGATAGGGCTGGATTTCATTGGCCCTCTAGAAATGATGCACCAAGAACATACATATGGAATAGTGATAGTTGACTACCTGTCTAAGTGGACAGAAGCTATTTCTGTAACAGACATCCTCACAAAATCAGTGATTGGGGCCATAAAGACAGTATTCCAGAGAGAAGGTTTACCAAGAGAATGGTAACAGATAAAAGAGTACAACAGGCTTCATTAGAGGTAGAACAACCACAGAAACAATTGCAGGCGACAGACTAAATCCCAATACAGTATCAGTCATTTCCCCCTTTCACATGCTAAGCGGAAGAACAGCTGGTTCCACTCTTGTTCTTCGATGGCTGCCTAAGGTAAGAGAAGACCTAAATATATAGAATAGACATATCTGCACTATGTTGGAGGTGGCCACTCACTGGTGCGGCTTAACGCTGCTAAATTCTTTCCTGTGTATTTGTTGCTGTGTGCGAGCCAGTGTGTTGGGCTTGGAGGACAAAGGCAGAAATGGAGGAGGCGGGCAGCAGGAGAGATGCATTGCGGAGGAAAGTCCTCAGTTCAGGAGAAGCCTGGGTAAGGCTGTGTGAGCTGGGTGGCGTTGAGAGGTCCTGGTGGCTCCATAGCTGGAGTGCTGCGAATTGGTGAGTGTTTATGCATTCTGTTGCATTGTTACAATACTGTTACAATATTGCTATGGTTTCACACCAGCTGCTTTTTCCTGCCTTTCTGAAATGTTTACTTTTACATTTTAATTAGTTGATTATCGTGTTTGCTACAGGTTTCTATTAGGCAACCAAAAGGAGCCATTAGCTAGCTCATTCAACAGCCAACACCAGTTGAATTGAACTGTTACTCGTTTATCCAAGTTACACAAGTGGTGCGGGAGTGGGGGGAAGAACTGAGATGCTCCACTACAGTGGCATTTAAGCACTATGCAATAATGTAAATAGCGGCTTGGGTAGCGCTAGCTTTTTTACTTCTTGCAGGCACAAGTACAAACATAGCCTGTCAGCAGGTGGCCACTACTACAGCAACCATATTGGGTTGAGATGGCCAAGAGGAAGGCTTTGATGTGGCTCACTACAGCCCCATTGGTGAGGAAGAAAAGAATAGGCGTTATCCACCCGCCGCTCCCCAATGCAGATGGTTTGGAGGCCCAAGGGGTGGCTAGGAGGAGGGACGTTGGTTACCAAGAGATCCGGATCATACTGAACTTACCGGAAGACTTTGACATAGGAGGTGCAGGAGGTACAGGACCTGACCAACATACCAAAGACATGCAAAAGGTGAAGAGTAACATGGTAGTGACTGACCTTCCTGAACTGGGGGTCAGTGAGGGCTCACAGATCCCTGTAGCTAAAACATGTTCTGAAAGAGTATGTTTAGATGGGCCCAGATTGAAAGCTTGCACTGAGCCGGAAGTATTACCTGAGCTACAATAGTGAGCTACCATAGCTGTGGTTCGCAAGCACCATCAACCGCCATCAACCTGTCTCAGAATTAGCGGTGGCAGACATTTCAGAGTACTCAAATAGTGGAAGGACAGGGGACCTTCCCCTCATGGGCGTCCACACGAGATTGCATAATCATTGTAATAATACCAAGGTGACAAGCACTGAGGAGAGTGAAGGCATGCTACTTGTCAACTGTACCTACGGGACATGTTGAAACGTTTACACTCAATGAGAAGGACAAACATGCCATCCTCCTGGGCCATGTTAAATGCATGGAAAGTTGGGGGTTATGTGCTTCGTAATTGATCTTTATATGCGTAGTCATCAATCTATTCACTTTATTTCGGCAAATTGTCATAAAAGAACAAAAACATTAATAAATATAAATACAAACATGGACAGCAATACAAATCTCAAGAACGTTATAAAATTCCACAAATACTAAATTACAAACTCTGTGTATGCATGCCAATACAACAGGGTTAAAAATACATCTATTATCAATACAGAGATAAATAAGAAACAACTACATGAAATTACTTAAGGGGTGAAGCAAACCGCCATGTGAAGCAGACGTGTCTCGGAGTAGCTCCTGCTGACCCTGAAAAAGATATGCTAGTAACGGCATGAAAATCTAATAAACGGCTGGAGTCGGTGCAACCCCAGACAAAGGGTGGAAGGTTGTGCACAAGTAGGGATTGTGGAGAAGACTGGAAAAAGGCGTGCAGCGAGCCCCGCGTAAGAGGGAAGAAAATGGCAGCGAATACTAAAATCTAGCAGCAACAATGTTGCAGAGCCAATAGTGCTGACAGTGATACGGGTTGAGATGAGAACGGATGAAGGTCATCGGTCTGAGGCAAGGTGTGCGCAACCAGTGAGTGTTAAGGGAAGAGCCCCAACACGGGAAGCGTGAGCCGGACAGAAACTGAAAAGCGCACGCAGCAGGACGCGGGCTGCTGGGAGGCACGTGAAAGCCAACAATGGAGGAAGTTGATGTCTGAAGGAACGTGACTCTCGGCAGTGAAGGCGTGGCGAGTTCCAATTAGACCTGCAGCTCAGTGCCGGCTGGACCAGGTGAAGTCCAGAGCAGTAGGTGCAGCACCAGAGTGCATAGGGATCTGGCGCAAGAGGCAGAGACGGCCTGGAGGAGGAAGCGAAACACTGGGCCTGGGAGAAACAGTAGACCACTTCCAGATCAGAGCGCGGATGCCCTGCTGGGGCAGAGATGAAGTGGTAAGGAGAAGGGAAAGGAGGGTCAGATTCATAGTCACTGGGGGGGACCGACCACGGCACACGGCAAACAGACCCCCTAATCCCACGATGCAACGGGGTGTGAGAGGACAGCACGCCAACGCTCTGCTGGTGAGCTGGGTCCCGTCCCCAGCAAACGGAACAGGCGATTCCCGCCCCAATGGGCAGGAGGGTTGATGAGGAGGAACATGGCTGCCCAGACTCACTCAGCAGGATAGGCTTAGAACGGGCCACATAGCTATCTCCCACTCCCGGTGAGCACGGAAAGAAGAGGAGAAGGACAAGCAACAGCAACCAACAAAGGCCGGGGCCACACACACCTCACACAGAGGACCGCCATAGGGGTAGAGTGCAAATAGTGCACAAACACCACTGCAGACCCGACTACCATAAGACGCACAACAACGGGCCTATACCCTGTGAAGTGTGGGGATAGTAAAACTGGGACTAGGCCACTTTCGCCAGAGGATATTGCCCTAGGTGCAATTTACAGCGCAGGAAAATCCTCAGCCTCCACAAACACGTGGAGAAAGCCGTGAAACCCAACAAGACAGCCGAATAAGAGGGGACACATAAGAAGTACAGATATACCGGGAGGCACCAGCAGAATCAAAGGAAGCCTCCTAGCAAGGACAAGACAGTAGAAGAGAGCTTATCAATCACCCAACAGCGCCGCCCTACACAATCAAGTTGGTGAGGACTGCAAGTGTGAGGAAAGGGGCCGAATGACAGTAGATACCCAGTTGGCCGTGGAGAAGGCAAGTAAGGAGGCAGCCTCGACACACTGGCATAAAATGAATAAGCTAGAAGCGTGCAAGGCTGCGACTCCCGAGGGAAAAGAGTGCTGAGAGGGTGCCGATACTGGAAAAGGGGGCAGCCAAGAGCCGTACGGAAGAATAGGTCAAGGCAGATGGAAGGAGAGGCATAAGACTGAACGAGGAACCAACACAGCCAAACAAGAATCCAAAAGAATTAATGGCAGTGAAAGGCAACAACTCCAAAGGAAAACAAACTACAATCGATGCATTTGCAAAAGACCAAGATGGCCCCACAGGGGACGGAGTGGAAGGACAAGCCAAGAGCACTAAAGGCAACTTGGACTGTGGGAACCAGCAAATATTGGATGCAATTGTAGCGTTACAAACAACCTTGGAAAAAAATAGACGCAGTAAGGATAGACGTGGACTTGCTAAAGCAAGACGTGAGAGCACTGGTAAGCTGGAGGAACAGGTGCAGGCGAACACCACAGAAGTAGAGCAGACAGCGAAAGATGTCCACATCCTCCAGCAGAGAGTGAAACTACTGGAGGAAATGGCTGAGGATGCAGAAGAATGGGCGCTCTGCAACAACATCAGAATCGTGGGCCTGCCAGAGGGAATGGAAGGCTGCGTAACAGAAGGGACTGCTAAAAAAGTGTGGAAGGACTTCAGAGCTACAAGCTATTGGAACATGAGGGCGGCGTCCTGCCACGTAAATTCTAATGACTATTACTCTGCATTTACATTTACTGCAAAGATTGTGCCATTTAACATGCCAAGCATCATAGAAACTGTATACTTATGTTTGGCGAAAGTATGAACAAGAAAGAATGTCAATAGTGACTATTAGCTTGTTTATTTAGCTGATGTCAAATAGACATGGGTTGGGTTTCCCATGATATTTTATAGTTTTTTTGAACAACACCTGCCCAATATTTGGCAGACATATTGAAAAACAAGAAAACAGAAAAGCAAACATAGGAATCAATTCAAATTATTCACAAATGACCATAGGTTTGTCAATACATATACATACATGCAGGGCAAATCTCCAGCAATGAATGCTACAAGACACATCTATATAATGTTAATATAGAGTCACACCCTATGTTCACATAACACTTACAAAGTGAAATCGTAAACAGCGAAATGGAGCTAGTCTTCACAAGTACATCCTAGTTGTTGTTTCCAAGGTGTGCTGGATATTTGGGAGGTAACCAAGTATATGTATTGGCAAACCTATTTGTGAATAATTTGAATCCTTGTTTCTTTGATACTTGGCATGTTAAATGGCTCAATCTTTGCAGTAAATGTAAATGCAGAGTAATATTCATTAGAATTTACGTGGCAGGACGCCACCCTCATGTTCCAAAAGAGGGAATGGAAGGACCAGATCCCACAAACTACGTCGAAAATGTACTGCTACAGGAAATAGGCCCTGGGAACCTCACACAGGGGTTCACGATTGAACGTACGCACATATCCTTAGTTATAAAGCCACTACTAGGAGCTCCACCCAGGCCGATCATAGCAAAGCTCTCAAACTATAAAGACAGGGAGAAGATCCTGGCATTCTCCAGAACGGGGGGCAACATACAAAGAACCTCCCCCAAATTGGCAATATACCCCGACTACACTTTCCAGGTGCAAAAGATGAGAGCCCAATTTATAGCAACTAAGGAAAGACTGAGAAAATCGGAGACAAAATACATTTTAATATACCCTGCCAAATTGAAGATCGTGCATAACGGCAGAGCCATGTTTTTTTCGAAAAACAAGTCTGAAGCACCAGATTGGATGAACAGAGAGAAATTACCAACATCGAACAATGACTGACCAAGGGGAATTCCGGCTACGCAAGAACCCTAAGCGGGAATTAACTGAACTAGGTTAAGAGGCCTTACAAGTCGAAACCGACCACCCAGGCACGACAGTATAAGCAAGTACTCTTGATCACAAACCACAGCTGCTGTTCATAATTGGAGCACAAGCAGGACTACAACAGAGTAGACACCAGCTGCCTAGTAGCAGGAGCAAGGGTACAAAAGGCTCGTACTATCCCACACACTTTTGTTAGGGTACGATATCAAGTATCTACCCGTTGGGCAGCAAACGCTTAGTCCTCGCACTGGGCAGACATGGAGCGGAAGCAGGGAATTCTAAGCATGCGCAGCATAGCTGGACAGGTTAAGTTGGTGAAATTGGGGTTGAAAAGGGAGGGGGGAATTGTTGTTCAGAGGGGGAATAGGGAAGCCTATTAAAGAATTGCGTAGTTCTCACACACTAATAGTCCACATCACGGATGGGCAAGGAGCGCTTTTTCAGCCAAAGCAAACGCGGACCCAATGGTTGATAGCATGAGGGTTGTGACCTGGAATTTCCAGGGTCTGAATAATTATGGGAAAAGACAGAGGGTGATAACATACTTGCTAAGACACAAAATAGGAATCACCCTACTACAAGAGACACAGTTAACTAAACCCAGACAGGACAAACTAGCGCAGAAATGGGGAGGAGTGGTGGCTAGATCCACGTACTCGGCGTATGCCAGAGGAGTCCTCATTTGGATCGCCCCACCGATCCCTTTGAAAGTCATACACACCAAAGCCGACGATGAAGGCAGGATGATAATCGTATACGGCATGTTGGAGAAAAGGGAATATGTATAGTGAATACTTATGCACCCAACCATGACGCCACAATATTCTTCAAGTCCCTTATTGTACGGCTAGGACCATATAGGAATGAGGTCATGATATGGGGTGCAGACTTCAGCTGAACATTAAAGCCCCTAGTAGATAGGTCCAATGAGAGGTTCAAGAGACCGGCTCCGACAGCTAAAGTTTTGGGCGCCCTCCTACACCAATTCCATTTAGTCGACATATGGAGGACTCTCCATCAGGCAGAGAGGCACTACTCACACTACTCCGCCCCACGCAAAGTACATACAAGATTGGACTACCTATTGAAAGGGGAGAAAACATGGGAGAATTTGAAGAAGCAGACTATATGGCAAGGATGTTGTCCGACCACACCCCACTGATACTGAAATGTGTGACAACAACCACTAGACCACCCATCCCAACCTGGTGACTTTGGAGCGAAGGACTTCTAGATATAGCATTTAAAGAACACGTAAGAACACAAACTACTGAGTTTCTGAAGGTTAACAAAGGCAGTGTCAAAAGTGTGGACATAATTTGGTAAACATATAAAGTGGTGCTAAGGTGAGAGATGATAGCCAAAGCAGAGGGAGTGTGCAAGGCCATCACCTCAGGTTTACAAGAAGCAGAACTAAAACTCGCTGAAATTGAGAGGAAGACAAGTGCGGGGGAGGATCACCTACAGGAAGGAATTAAATGGAGGCAAGAGTGCCTGTCCCAGTGGTCAGGCTCGGCAAATTCAGCTACACACAATACATAAAAAAGAGTCATGCGCAGGGGGATAAACCTAGAAGAATGTTGGCCTGGTTATACAAACGCAATAACAGGAAAACCCCAATATACTCGATCAACACAGCAGAGGGCCACGTAGAAAACATGCAGGCAGGAGTGAATAAGGCGCTTTTTTTAATACTATTGCAAGCTACACAAAGCCTCTCATGAGGATAGGGGCGAAGAATTGCAGGAAGCACTAGACATCATCAGGCTACCATACCTAAACAGCCAACAGGTGCAGACACTAGACGAGCCCATAACCACAGAAGAGGTAGTGGCCACAATAAGAACTCTGCCATCTGGGAAAGCGCTGGGTATGGATGGGATACCAGGGAATACTACAAAAAAATACGCAGAGCAGCTAGCAACGATCCTAACAAGGGTGTGCAATGAAGCATTCGATACAGGCACCCTCCCGGATAGCATGAGAGAGGCAGTAATCATCCCTCTACCTAAACCCAATAAAAGTACAGATGAATATGGATCCTATAACCCCGGTCTCTATTGAATCAGGACAGCAGAATTCTCACAGCACTACTGGCGAACAGTAGCAATATCAGAAATAATACACCCGACCAAACAGGATACGTTACAAGCAGGAACATCTCCTGGAACTTGAGGAGGTTGCACCATGTTATATATAGTACAGAGCGGAAGGAAGAACAGTGCGCAGTGGCCTCACTAGACGCTACCAAAGCAGTTGACTCTGTGCACTGGGACTGGCTATACGCTGTAACGGCCAAAATAGGATTTGATCTGAGATACCTGAGATGGGTTAAGAGTCAGGACGGGAAATACTTTTTTGGACTGATGGGAATTACAGAAAGGCTTCAGACAGGGCTGCCCATTATCCCCAATGCTGTACATACTAGCGGTGAAACCCATAGCCGCATTCCTCAGGCAGGAATATGCAGAAACGAGAATAATGAGAGCTGGGGTACGACACACAGTGTCAATGTACGCAGATGACATGTTAATTTACCTGCAGCACCCTGAAGAGAACTTACAGCACATATTAGAGGTACTAGATAACTTTAGTACACTGTCAGGGATCGCCACAAACAGGAATAAATCCTGCCTGTTCCCGCTGGCTAAACTGGCTAAACTGGCTACTACCGACAAGGCAGAGTTAACGGCCCTACCGCTGCCATGGAACAAGGATTCCTTCAGGTACATAGGATTAGACATTCACCACAATCTCAAAACAAGAATGCACCGCAAACACTATCAAAGCTAGAGAAGGGTTGACAAAATCCACGCAATTCTGGGGGAAACTGCCATTGTCGGTCATGGGGAGAGCAGCGCTATTAAAAGTGGTGGCACTACCGCGGCTAATGCACTGTTTTGGGAACATACCATATAACATTCCGAGGCAATTCTTCATTGGACTAGATAAAGAGTGCAGATTTTTTCTTTGGCAGGGGGGCAGACACTGAGTGGCACTTAACACGATACAGAGGCCATATGAGCAAGGGGGGCATCAGGTGCCAAACTTTTAACTATACTTTTTAGCATGCCAGATGCAATACGTAGTCAACTGGCTGACAGATGACCCCTCAGCAGACACGTCACTTCAACAACCTGCAATTCAACACATACTTGAAAGATCTAATATGGGTTGCCCCAATAAAACCACGTGAATACCCACATTTAATTAGATTAGCCATAGAAATATGGCAGAAGACTTGCAAAACGTTGGGAATGAAAGACCCGACATCACCACATATTCCGCTGGCAGCGGTGATGTCAGATAAGAGAAGACTACGGCCCAGTGTGCACACTCACAGGGAGTCCTGTGGCATCAGCATGATAGGAGACCACAGGGGGGAAACAAACTTCTAGAGTTTCGAGAACTACAGCAAACGACAGGTATACATGAATTCCTACTACATAACTCTGTGGTGAACACGATAAAACACAGATGGCCAAATATAGGAGAGGGAACAATAAGTAATGGAGTCATAGAAACAATAATAGACATCTCAGAGGGAGGGCACGCCATATCAAGGCTGTATGATGTGCTGATTGAGTGCCAATCCAAGGGCATACTAAAATGCAGGGCGGGTTGGGAGACAGACCTGGGGAACACCTTTGATGACAAACACTGGTAGAAAGTTCTCTAATACCACAAGAAAGTTTCTAGGCATGCCAGTTTACAGTTAATACAATTATACATCACACAAAGGGCATACCTAACACCAGAAGTGATAGCTAAATTCAGAGGAGCTAGGAGACAAAAATGACCGAAATGTAGCAGTGAACAAACAGGCGGGGATGATGCACATGACTTTGAAGTGTGAAGTCATACAGGAATTCTGGAGCCAAATTGCCAACAAGGTGACCCCAGGAGGCATTACATTAGACATTCAATCACCGGAAGCATGCATACTGGGCCTTTTCCAAAGGGGTACAAAAGACAAAGCAATGGGGTAGTTGAAAGATTTAATATACCTGCTGGCCAAATGGAACATTGCAATGAACTGGAAGGCGGAGAGAGGGTCAAGTGTGGAAAAATGGTGGGGTGAGCTGCAGAAGTGGACAACAGCAGAAACAGGAGTGTGAGAAAAGTCAACAGGGAACAGAAACAAGAACCAGGGGCAGACATACTACAGTGGACAGCCCTAACAATAGCTTTATTCAACCAAGACCAGCTCGAAGATACAACTGAAAGGATAGGTGGTGAAGTGACAATGATAGGTGAGGAGAACCCCTGGGTATATCTGCGCCTTATAAATAATAAAACAAACAAAACAAACAAATGAACGCAGCAAGAAACGTAAATTAAGGCTAACCTAGAGGGTGGGGTGAGGAAAGTGTGGGACAATGTTGAGTAACACCATGTGAAGTAACAGTATGCAAACAAGATATGCTTATGTTGTGTGTTAATAACAACTGAATAAAGACATTTAAAAAAGAAAAAAACGACGTGAATTAACTAAAATCTTTTGCCTTATTTTTCACACAATCACGTGTGTCTCTTTGTTATTGTGAGCTAGACCAGGATTGGGGGCCCTTCACCTATGAATGATAGCACAAATGCCCTCCTGGCTAAAGCTTGTCTCAAAAAAGGTAACAATGATCAGCTCACAAGCGGGTTATCTGTCCAGAGAAGATATCACAAAGCCGGTCAGCATTGTGCAAATTGTCTCTTAAGATTTAAACCATCGTCTTTGCTCTAACGTCCTTAAAGACTGGGGAAAAAGCACAAAATGCAGAGTATCCTTCCCTGCCTGACAATCAAAGGGAAACACTTTGCCTTCCATCCTCTTTGTCCATCGGGACAACGTAGATCTTATTGGAAGGCAATTAAATTGCGATCGGATTAAGAAGTTTCTCTGACCAGGTTTATTTGCCCATAGTAGATAGTTTTGTATGGCATCTATTTGAATAATTTCCAGATTTCTATTGGTGCCCTTCTGTATCTATTGATAGTCTCTCTCAGCCCTAGAAATAGACAATGCTTGACGCTAGAGCTGGGTCGCAACGGCTTTGGTAATTAGCACAGGATTGGTCAGGTGGTGTTCAGCATTCAATTTTACAAGCCACTTCCTTACCTGTGACAGCCATGGGACTTTCTTAGAACCACTCCTGACTTTCACCTTTTTAATCAAAGAGTGTGTTACACCAGCTTTCGGATTCGCCCATAGTCTGAGCCAGTGCAAGGTTGGCTCCAACTCCATTTCATCGCTCAAGAACAACATCCCTATCTCAGTATGGGCACCATCATTTGGAGCCGATTGAGGAAGGCCAAGGATGAATTCTAAAAAGTATTTCTCAGCGACTTTGATGTTTTGTGTATTCCCATAGCCCCAAAACGATGCTCCATATTTTGCAACTGTTTTTGCTTTACTTATATACACCCCACAAGAGATTGATTGAACCCTTGCTTCTCAATATGAGCTGCAGATTTCAAGTTTGGGGTAAGACCTATCCTCAAGTAGTCAAAAGACATGACTCTCAGGATTATAACTTACTTTGTACAGATTGGTACCATTTTTGGGCTCTTCCTACTCAAATGGCAAGAAATAACAGCCGACCTGGCAGCATTAACTTTCAAATCCAATGATGTCCTGTAAGTGACTTCAATTCAGCAATCCAACTAAGTCAATGCTTAGAATGGGATGCCCAATGGAAGACCTTATTTATATATTTTTATGTCAAAATTCTTAAATCTGGATGATCAACCCATATATAACGCCCCTCTCTTTGAATCCCCCTGACCTCACTGAGCCAAGAAGTAGGTTTGTTTTGCAAATTAAAAGATTTATTTGAAGAATTAAATAATATATATATATATATCACACTTTTATGGATAAAATAATATTTGATAGCACACTTATGAATATAACAGGGATCAACAATGGGTAATATTACAATAGCACAATCTCTTTAATCTGAAAGGAGTAGGAAGAGGAAGGATAAGGTAGCAGAGAATACTTTTATGGTTCAAGGAAATGCAAGATGGGAAAGAATGCAGCACAGAAATAAACTTGATATGAATTCAATCAGAAGATAATATAATCACTTTTTCCCCTGTGACTACTCACTCCCCCCACTATGCAGTATGAAGAGATGGGAAGGAGGGTACACAGGTTTCAAGAAAACAATCAAGAATGCAGTTCAATTCCAGTTCCCCCCCAGCAAGCTTAGAGAGACACAGGAATGATTTTAAAACATAGGTCAAAACGCTATGGAATGTGATTGCAATGGATGGAAAAATATGCTAAAATTATTTCATTTCACTAAGGGATATTCAGAATAAGTGATAGTTACTTTGGATTGGTTCAGGTCAACACTAGCAATGATTCATGAGTGATTACCAGGTTGAAAATGAAATTCAGCAATTGAGAACAAGGAGCAGCTATTTTGACAGAAATAATCTAAAATTGAGCTAAATTGCTCATTTTAAAATGAAATTGAGCTAAATTGCAATTTGCGGCACTTTTTCCGTGTGCGTAAATCGCGATTACGGAAAAACTTCGCTTCTAGGACATGCGGCTCAAAAGATACGCACGTTTTTGTGAAGGTAGATTTTCAGAAATAAAGTCAAGATTTCAGAAATGACAGAAGGCACTTTACAGATCTGGAATCATAGGATGGACACAAAATTCTAAATGCAGTTCTGGACAGGTTGAAATGGATGCGATAAGATTACTTTAAACTATGAGATTGGTTCTGTACAGTTCTAGACTAGATACTCACTCCTAGTTTTGGAATGGAATGGAAATGGGCCTCGTCACCGATCTGGTCAGGTTTGGACTTCACTCGCCACCGGACGGTCTCAGGCACTGGTTCTGCTCACAGCACGGCCTCTGATCGGGGTCTGACGGGTTCTGGATACCGCGCTGCTTTCTGGGTCTGGACCTCGGTCCTAGCACAGGGTTCTTGGCTAGAATAGAACAGCCCAGCCTGCCTGTTGAATGTGAGAATCAGGTTGCTAAAGTTCTGAGGCCTGCTGAGAAGGATTCAGCTTGTGAATTAGGCCTTTGCTTCAAAGTTCTGGATTCGTGAGTTTGGTTCTAGAGTTCTGGTCTCTGGATCTATCTGGAGTCTGGAGTCTGGATATTGTCTGGATTTGGTCCGGCAGAGTGCATCTCAGGAATCAGTTGAAGTGGAAAAGTGAGTGTGTCTCATCTGTCCTGAGCAGTCTCTTTTTATGTGTTTTCAAAGTGGGTGTGGAGGCTGATTCTACATGCCCAACCCCCTAAGGATTTGATAGGTTAGAGGACTTGCTGTCCCCTGACTGGAGAACAGATTAGCGTGTCAGAATGAGTCAGAGTGATGCTGTGTTTATGGCTTAGCTGTAATCCCTCCCCTCTGCTTTCTCATAGAAAATAAATTTTTCCCAAAACACCTATTTCCCAGATACACAAGTTGTTCATAGTACATATACACCTCACAGATTAATTAAGGCGGTCTCTGTTCAAGTCACTTGTTCCTACGAGCTTGGGCTCAGAAATGACAACTTATTCGCGCTTTTGGTGGGTTTGCCAAGATTGGTTCCGCACCAAATTTGACACAGACATACACAACCTCTCTAAGCATATTACTGTAAATTCTTATGTTCCTAGCAGCAACACTGCAGCTACAATATTAATAATTACGGGGTTTGGTCTCAGAACATCACACAGCGTCCAGCTTAGTCTTGAACTGTGAGTGCATTTTTAATTTTAAGAATCTCCAAGTTGTACATTTTTGTCAGCTTAGAACACTTTGTAAATTGCAATTTTATAAAACATATATTTGCTCTCAATTGAATTCACATCTCAGTCTGGTCCGTCCCTAGAAGCTTGGTGAGTCAGATGGTCACATGGCCTGTTTCTCCCAGAGCAGTTGATGTGGACAGTTACACCAAAATCAGCATATTCTATTCTGCTGAAAGAATCAATTGTCTATTTTTCCTGCCAGCAGGGGAAATCCCCTCCCTTTTAATCAACATGTCCATGCAACATCCTCTCCTGTTGCTGGGAAGGCCCCGGGTGTGAAGGATTCCCAGGGACAGCAAGCCTTTTGAAGTTTTGACTGCATCAAGTTACTTCCTGATCAATTGTACATACTTCCTTGTGAATAAAATATAACATTATAAACCGAAAATAAGCAACATATCTTTAAATCAAGTCTTCTGTTTCAGAATATAGCTTTAAATTGTATCCACCTCTTAGCAATTCTTTCTTTGGCATAGTTTGGGTTCAGTTGTTCCATTTTTTACAAGGAATTGTTTTAAAACGCCGGCTTTCTGGTAGAGGTGAGCAACGGTACTACACCCATTTTGACAGCTGTCCTTACATCAATATCTTTAAAATGAGATTTAGCTTGATAGCATATGATTCTTGCTGACATTTTGTTCATGTGGATTCTTGCAGTATAATGATGTGGAACAATCAACAAGGAGGTTGAATCTTTTTGGTGATTTGTGAGCCATGATTTTAGCACATTTTGACAATCACGAAAATGAATTCCCAAACAGCTCTGGGTTGCTTTTGGCAATCAGTATTGCTGTTTCCAAGTGGTTTCAGGCTACTGTGTGTGTAGCCCAATGGTGGTTTTAGGCAGTGACCTCCTGTGCTCACTAATCTAGGCAAAGTGGGTGGCAGCCTATTTTTCCGGTTTTTACTGCACATTTTTGGATGGTTTTGAGCGATCAGCATGCTTTCCAGTGGCCATTCTGATGTTTCTGCTGCCAGCAATGCACAGTACTGTTGTAGGGCTTGGATGTGTGGGTTAAAACATCCCACAAGCCCCCCTCTTGCGATGGTGTTGATTTTCCATCAATGGAACTTGCAAGACTGGGATGTTAGCCTCATCTTCTTCTGATTCCAAAATGGCAAAGTTCAGCATCTTTTCCTCCATCAGGGGTGGATCGATCGGTTCTCCTTGCCAGTCCTGATGGGAGTCTTGAGCGATACTCCGGCCCCTCAGATGTTTGCTCCCGGTCCCCGGGTCATCCTCCTTGGTCAGACTCTTGGTTTATCTCACCTAGGATGACAAAGCAAAGCGGCAAAAACATATTTATAGACATTTCCCCACCACTATTAATGTAGTGGGGCGGGCATGTACATTTTATAAATCAGGAGACATTTGCATTCTTCTTATTATATTTTATAGCCTATATGTGGAATATTTTAGGGTTGGGATTTTATTGATCTGGAGCGGCCCCCTCTGGAATTCCAGAGGACTCCTCCAGTTGCTGCAGAGTGTGCCTGGGATGGCAACACTTGCTGATTAATATGGACCCACTTATCGTCCCCCTCTGCCAAACTGCCTTTGGTGATGCAGATCTTGTAGGCGACTGGTGAGATCTTGTCTACAATTTCAAAAGGTCCCTTCCAGGTAGGCAGAAATGTCCACTGTTTGGCCTGGTTCCTTTGGAAATTGTATAGATAAATCCGGTCTCCTACATTGTATTCTTTCCTAGTAGTCTTCAAGTCATAGTGGGTCTTCATGCTATCGGCTGATCTTTCTAGATTTCGCTGAGCATAGGCAAAAGCATGTTGGAGGTGTTTTCTTAATTTTTCAACATACTCATGAGTTGTGGAGGCATTGATCAATGTCTGCTCTTGGGTCCTGTAAAGCAGATGCTGGGGAAGCACCATCCTGTGTCCAGTCATCAACTCAAATGGTGACATTTTAGTTGCAGATGAAGGGGTAGATCTGATGGTCATTAGGACAAGAGGTAATCGGATATCCCAACTTGGCCCAGAATCTGCCAAAAACCTTTTTAAGATGCTCACAATGGTTTTGTTGTAACATTCTACTGCCCCACTAGAGGCTGCCGGTAAGCAATATGTAGCTTCCTTTTAACCCCCAGTATCTCCCACATCTTTGTCATGACTTCGCTGGTGAAATGGCTACCTCTGTCTGACTTAATCCTTTGGGGTAGTCCAAAACGCGAAAAGATGTGATTGATCATCAGGGCAGCTGCTGTTTCTGCCTTGCAGTTTGGGGCTGGGAGACATTCCACCCATTTAGTAAATAAGCATGTCACCGTCAACATGTACTTATTTCCCCTAGAGGAGCGAATCACGGGCCCTATAAAGTCGACTTGTAAATCTGACCATGGCAGTGTCATCCCCCTCTTTTGGAGAGGCGCACGGTGTATGAGGGATGTTGGCTGAAATTGTGCACAACAAGACACCCCTTCAAGTATTGGTCAAGGTCCTGCCCCATGTGTGGCCAGTATGCAACCTCTCTTAAGATTTCAAGCATTGTATGAAACCCCCTATGACCGGCTGTGGCCGCATCATGGGCGTGACTTAACATCAGGCTTTGGAATGGAGTAGGAACCACCCACTGATCATGGCCAGCTTGGGATTTCCTTACCAACAAACCGTCTTGGATTCGGAACATTTTTGGGCATTTCATCAACACTCTGAGGTCCTCTTTCCCTATGTAATCGGTATCCATCAGGGGAAAGTTCTCAGGGTCCTCAATGTGTTGATTAAACTTACCAATTATTCGATCCCCTTTTTGAGCCATAATCAAATCAGCATCTGGGGTCTCCTTACTCCATTGTGCAGTTGAAAGATCATTGTGAGCATTTGTCTGGGACCTAGTGATAGCAGTGACCTGGATTTCCCCCAACAGGGACTCAATCTCTATTAGATCCCCTTGGATGGCCCCGGTTTTGGCCAGCTGATCAGCTAAGTCATTTCCAGTTTGTCTGGTCCCTCTACTTTGGAATGACCCTTGATCTTCTTCCAGTAGATGGTCATCCCATTCAAGGAGACCAGATCATCAATATTTTGGATTAACTTCCCATGTTTCAAGGGTTTGTTATTAGCACATAGCATGCCTCTGGTTTTCCAATTAACCAGGTGCTCCACGAACCCGGTCCGTACATAATCCGAATCCGTGATTATGACCAGTTCGTGGAGTTGATGTTGGACAGCAGTGAGGATGGCTTGATGCACAGCCATCAACTCTGCCACTTGACTACTGCGGGGACCAATCTTGTACCCAGCGGAGGGTTCTGGGGACTCATTCACCCATGCATTCACTACACCGGCCACAAGTTCTTTTTCCCCATTGTTATCAACATGGTAAGAGCATCCAACCACATAGACAGTGGGCATTCCCTCACACTTGTCTTCTTCAAAGACTTTGTGTGGGGAATTGAGGTATGCCCAAATAAGAGAAAGAGTGGGCACTACTTCTTAGTTAATAAGGTAGTCTATACTCGGTGAGGTATTTAGTCCTGTCGCCAGATTCCTCCCCGTTGCTTAGGGAGGTAAAAAATGTTAATATGATATTTGACTGGTTAATTGTCACCAGTCTACTGGAAGGACTCGTGTGGATATCCCACTAAATTTCTTCTTATTTACTTTGTATAGAAGTTATCTTTTTGTATTTGATTTCTTCAATAATTCTTGAGAAAATGTTGATAATTCCGATGAATTTATGGTAAAAATATTTTCATTCAATCATTTGTATTTTTGTGAGGCCTTTAGCAAATATTATACTGTTCAATGCATTTCGGTCAATAATAGACCTTCATCAGGAACTGTTGATAGTAAAGAAAAGAATAATTAACTAAAGTTTTTGTGTAATTTAGCATTAACAAAGAGATAATCATGTATAAATAATAACCAAAATATATTCAAACTCTAACAAATAACATATATAAATTATTCTGTTGGTTAAAGTTCACCCTCCCCACTGGGGGAGTCTTACCTGTTGTGTAGACCAAGGTAATAGCATCCGGGCACCTTGCTCGCGTGAAAACGCGTTGCTGGTTGTCCCGTTTGCTTTTATGTTGAAAAAATGGCGCCGGCCATTGGTTATTATTTATATTACCAGGAAGTCAAAGAAGTGACATTAAAAAACATGCAACGGCTAACATAAACAAATGTGCTTGAGTGAAGAGAAATTGGAATTACCAATAAGGAAAAATAGTAAATCAGGCCAAAGATTTGAAGCAACGTTTTACACAGGTACTTTTTTCACAATGTGTATAGTTACAATTCAGAATACATGATTATCTCTTTGTTAATGCTAAATTACACAAAAACTTTAGTTAATTATTCTTTTCTTTACTATCAACAGTTCCTGATGAAGGTCTATTATTGACCGAAATGCATTGAACAGTATAATATTTGCTAAAGGCCTCACAAAAATACAAATGATTGAATAAAAATATTTTTACCATAAATTCATCGGAATTATCAACATTTTCTCAAGAATTATTGAAGAAATCAAATACAAAAAGACAACTTCTATACAAAGTAAATAAGAAGAAATTTAGTGGGATATCCACACGAGTCCTTCCAGTAGACTGGTGACAATTAACCAGTCAAATATCATATTAACATTTTTTACCTCCCTAAGCAACGGGGAGGAATCTGGCGACAGGACTAAATACCTCACCGAGTATAGACTACCTTATTAACTAACAAGTAGTGCCCACTCTTTCTCTTATTTGGACATTGTCAATTCGATTTGCATAACGAGTGAGAGGCACACTAAACTTTCAAAGCGAGAACAAGAATGTCATATGAAGAATTAAGTGGTTTAACGAACAAGAAAGCAGAAATATTGAGTTTTACTCCTGAAGAGGCCAATGCTATTCTCAATTCAATAAAAGATACCGGAGGAAGTTCTAGTACAATAGATCCTAATACAAGAATTAAAACACTGGAACGCCTCATACGTAAAGAGATAAACAGGAAATTACATGCTGTTACACTTACCAAGTACTATAAAGCACAAAGAATTCCGAGAGGTTTGAGGATTCCTGTGAGACCTACCCTATGTAAGGAGAGTCATGAATTTGTAAAAAAATGGGAACAGATTTTGAACAGATGCTCTCTAGATCTAATATTATTAACAATACAGGAGCTTTCCAAAGAACTTGATAAATTAGCATCAGAAATTCAAGAAATTCAAACAGAATTGATTGAAGCACTAAGTGTTACCGGTTTAGACAAGATTTTAGAAGATATCAACAATAATCTTACTGAATATCGAACGGAATTAGAAACTAAGAAATTGCGAAAATATCGTCGAGACACATATGATTATTTGAACGATGAGGTTTACACTTGGATGAACAAATTCAATCAGAGACCAACTCCAAGAAATTCCACAAGTTCATCAGATCCAGATACAAGTGGACCAGAATCATCGAACGCTGAGCGACAAGACGCAGGAGAAGGCACTAGCACAGGCGATCAACGCCCCACAGGAAGAGGTATTAACTTTAGAGGTACTTTTTTAGACAGAAACCAACGCGGAAAAGGACAAGGAGGGGACGCAGACAGAAATCGACAGCGTCCACATACACGACTGAATCCCAGGAAAACCTAGTAGTCAATTTGTCCAAATATCATTTGTCTAAACAAGAAAATACTCTACTACAGAAAGGACTTAACTTTGTCCCAACATATCATTCTACTCTCTTTGAAAAGAAAATAGAACTTTTCAAATTTTCAAGAAAGCTTAGACTAAAAGCATTTTTTGCAACAATTGAAGAAGACAACATAGAACAGTCAACACCAGAAATTGGGTACAAACAATTCAAACCCAAGAGCACTTTCATACCGCCTGTTAATTATCCTATAATCGATCTGTTTCAAAGAATGGTTACTACTGATTTGAAGAAGCTTTCATATAAACCACCACGATATGGCAACTTCAGCAAACAAGACTTGAGTACCATTCGCAGATTATTTTCAAACAAAAACATAACATTTAAACCTGCAGACAAAGGAGGAGCGATGGTAATCCAAGACACAGAAGATTATCATCAGGAATGTATGCAACAACTTATGGATAGGTCAGTATACCAACCTATAGATAAAGATCCAATTGATGAGATTCAACAGAACTTGGAATACATATTAGATCTAGCGGAGAGCAACAAATGGATTACAGAAAAGACCAGACGTTTCTTAACCATTACAAGTCCAAGAACACCAGTGTTTTACACTATCCCCAAGATTCACAAAACATTAATAAAACCACCAGGTAGACCAATTGTATCAGCCACCAACAGTATTCTACAACCACTAGGAACATACTTGGATTATTTTTTACAACCGATAATACAAAAAACTAATACTTATATCAAAGATACTACTCATTTTCTGAATATTCTAACCAACATATCTACGAACGACAATACCATCTTATTTACTGCAGATGTACGTAGCTTATATACCTCAATTCCACATAACCAAGGACAAGAAGCAGTGGAATGGCTCTTACTGAACGCCAGAGGGGTAGAAGCATCAAAAGAATTTTTAATGATCCTTCTGGATTTCATCTCACAAAATTCATACTTCAGATATCGTGATCAATATTATCTGCAGACAAGCGGCACCTCCATGGGAGCCACAATGGCGCCAAGCTATGCTAATAGTTTCATGTACAAATTTGAAACAGAACATATATTAAATCATGATACTTGGAAACAACATCTTAAATACTGGGGAAGATACATCGATGATGTATTCGGAATCTGGCAGGGAAGTGAAGAACAGTTCATACAATTCACAGGATTTCTCAACACCATTGATACACGTATACAATTTACAACAACTCACAGCACAAAGGAAGTGAGTTTTTTGGACGTTACTGTGTCAAATCAAGATTCTAAGCTTGTCACTACTTTGTATCGTAAATCCAGTGATCGCAACAACTTATTATATCGTTTAAGTTTTCACCCTCAGAACACTCTTACCAGTCTCCCCTACAGTCAAATGCTAAGAGTTAAGAAGATAGTGCAAGATGAAGTAGAATGCGAAAAACAAATCAAAGAGATGGCAACGAGATTTGCACAAAGAGGGTATTCAACACAAGAGATTAACAAATCCGTCTCTAAAGTGACCACAATCAACAGACAAGAGATCCTTGCAAAAACACCAACAACCAAAGAAACTCCGCTTATCTATGTTACTAAATACTCTGTAGAAAGCAACAAAGTCAAGAAAATTGTCCTAAAACATTGGCATTTCTTATTAGAAGACAGAACATTGGGATATCTGTACACCACTCCACCAATGTTTGCTTATACTAGAAGTAAGAACATTAAGGATATGCTTATACGCAGTGACTCTCGTACAACAACAAAGAACAACAAAGAAGGGAATTTATCCATGTTTAAATTGTTCAAATTGTAATATGGTTCAGAAGGGGGATGTTGTATTCCACCCAAAAACAGGACACAACATCTACTTGAAAAAATTTGCAACATGTGACACCATGAACGTCATATATAGTATCAAGTGCCCGTGTGGCAAATTTTATGTGGGACAGACTGCTCGTAAATCGAAAATTAGATGGAATGAACATCGTTCTAACATTCGCACAGGCAACACCAAATCCCCAGTAGCGAGACATTTCAAAGAAGCTCAACACCAGATAGCACAATTGAAATTTCAAATTTTGGATGTACTAGAAGTTTATCAAGGACAGAGAGTGGATATTAACAGACTTTTAAACCAAAAAGAAACTCTCTGGATTGAAAAACTCAACTCCATGCAACCGGATGGTCTCAACGAGGAATGTAATTTTGCATGTTTTCTTTAAAGGCAATTATAAAGTTGAAATTATACCTTGCATTTTAGAACGTAAGTATGTTGTCAACTATAACATGTTCAATAATGTGTGTAGAAGACTGAATTACATGGTAATAGAGCTCTAACAAGCAAGTAACCCATTTATATCAGTATCAGTTCACATTGAAAAAGATCAAATGTATATTGCCGTACCCTGATAACTTTGAAAACACGTGTATTTCTTTAAATGGAACAACCATAGTTTATATAGCCACTAGATTATGTCTTTAATTTATGTTTATTTTTATATTGAATTATCAAGTATGTTGGATCTTAGGAGGTTCCCTTAGAGTTTAGCAATGAGAAGGCTTCATTTAAAGAGCTTTACACATGAATACAACTATTTACAATCATCCAACAACGATTTTTGACTAATTCAAAATGGCCGCCGGCGCGCGATGACGTCATCACGTTGATGACGTCACCGCGTTGTGTGCCGGCGCCATTTTTTCAACATAAAAGCAAACGGGACAACCAGCAACGCGTTTTCACGCGAGCAAGGTGCCCGGATGCTATTACCTTGGTCTACACAACAGGTAAGACTCCCCCAGTGGGGAGGGTGAACTTTAACCAACAGAATAATTTATATATGTTATTTGTTAGAGTTTGAATATATTTTGGTTATTATTTATATTACCAGGAAGTCAAAGAAGTGACATTAAAAAACATGCAACGGCTAACATAAACAAATGTGCTTGAGTGAAGAGAAATTGGAATTACCAATAAGGAAAAATAGTAAATCAGGCCAAAGATTTGAAGCAACGTTTTACACAGGTACTTTTTTCACAATGTGTATAGTTACAATTCAGAATACATGATTATCTCTTTGTTAATGCTAAATTACACAAAAACTTTAGTTAATTATTCTTTTCTTTACTATCAACAGTTCCTGATTAAGGTCTATTATTGACCGAAATGCATTGAACAGTATAATATTTGCTAAAGGCCTCACAAAAATACAAATGATTGAATAAAAATATTTTTACCATAAATTCATCGGAATTATCAACATTTTCTCAAGAATTATTGAAGAAATCAAATACAAAAAGACAACTTCTATACAAAGTAAATAGGAAGAAATTTAGTGGGATATCCACACGAGTCCTTCCAGTAGAATTGAGGTATGCCTCCATGTTATCTTTGATTTTTTGACTTTCGTCCTCGAGACAGTTTTCTCTGGCACAATCATGCAAGTCAGACAGACCTTGCGCGAGGGGACTCCTCTTGTTTTGGCCATATCTGACCTCCACAGGAAAGCCTTGCATTGACAGAATCCAGGAAGTAATTTGGGAATTACTCACATTTCCGGCCCGGATTCTGTCACTTTGGAGATATTGCAGAGGCTGGTGTGGAGTCTCCACTATGATGTGTTCCCCCTGGATAAACGGGCGGTAATTCTTCAATGCCCACACCGTTGCCAGGAGTGCCTTCTCACAGTCATTACATTTCTCCTTCACAGAGGATAAAGTTTTACTTGCATAGGAGATTAATTTATTGACCTTGTCATGTTTTTGATTTAATACTGCAGTCAAGCATGTATTAGAGAACCCTGTCTCCAAGAAAAACTCCTTGTTCCTGACAGGGTAAGCTAGGCAAGGCGCTTGTGAGAGGCTTCTTTTGAGCTGTCTTACTGCCTCGGATTGTTCTGGACCTCATTCCCACTTGACCCCCCCCCCTTCAAGAGATGAATCAGGGGTCTGGTGATCTCTGCGTAGCCCTCAATGAACTTCCTGCTGTAATTAGTCAGTCCAAGGAGGCTCATTAGTTCCCGCAGAGTTGTGGGGTCTTTCAGTTTCTGAAGTGCTTCCACTTTCTTTTCCTGGGGACAGAGACCATTAGGAGTACTCTCATGCCCCAAGAAATTAACACGGGTTCTATACCACTGTGATTTCTGAAAGGAAAGTTTTGCTGCGGCGGCCCTCAACTGGGTCAGAACATAATGGATCTCCGCTATATGTTCCTCCACAGTTGGGCGTTTGATGAGGACATCATCTACATAAGCCAGGTTACCCCTTGCACCCAGGTCGGGCATGGCCTTATGTAGGAAAATGTTGAACTCATTACCGGAGTTGAGGTATCCGAAGGGAGTCCGGGTCCATGTGTACTGATGGCCCCCAAAGGTAAAAGCCAGCTTGTATTGGTCCTCCCTACTGACAGGCACAGTCCAGTATCCATTGGTCAGGTCTATTGCAGTGAATACCTGTGACCCCTGGATCTGGGCCAGTCCTTGGTCAATGTAGGGAAGAGGCCATCGGGAAGTATGGACCCATTTGTTGAGCTCCCTAAGGTCATGTCATGATGCCTACCTCCAAGGAGCCAGACCAGGCCCAGCTACCCCAGAGGCAGACATCATGTCCCCGAGGGAAGTTTCAGCAGCCCCAAGTAGGGGCCCTTTGGACTCAGTCCTGGCACCTTTGGCGCCAGGCTCATATTGGACAACAGTCCTGGTGCCATAGGCGCCAGGCTCATAAAGGATGACTTTGTGTTTAAAGGTGCTTGGTGTAAACTTACCTGATGCAGACCATGCTGCAACATCCGGGCCATCTAGAGGCCTGAATGGGACTACTTTCTCTTTGGGGACTACTTAACCACACGGGTGTGGCCGGGGGAAGAATACATACCTGAGAGGAAGGATACATACCTGGTACTACTTTGAAGGCTATTTAAGCCACGCCCAAGCAGCAACTCACGCTTCGCGTTGTTCTGCATCTAGCAGCTGGACGCTCACTGTGTCTGCTCCTGCATCCTGACTTCTGCCACGCCCGCCAGCATCCTGGAACACCTGCAAAGGGAGAAGAGAAGAGAATAGGAGAAAGAAGAGTCCTTACCTGCTAAATCTGCATTCCGGAGACATTTCGCCGACGATCCTGAAAAGGAAGACATTCATTTTAAAAGCACATCGCATCGATCACTGCAGCGCCGCATTCCACTCACCTTTACTAGGCGCCACCATGTTCATCAGCGACCATCTGGATCCGCAACCACTTTTCAGCGCCTAGGGAGAAAAAGACAAGAACAAAGGTGAGCTAGGGAAGAGAATAAGAAAACCTTAATTTGCCAACATAAGACTTACCTGTTGGGCCATTCCCACTTCATTTCGGGTCGGTGCCGCATCCTGGCATTTCCGGACCCCGGCCCCTAAGGGGAAAAAGAGACATCAGTGTTAGTGAGCGAATGCTAAGACATTACCTGAACGCTCATTAAAGACTTACCTGATATCTACTGGAACTGCACCTTTCACTTCGGGTCGGTGCCATATCTCCGGCATTTCCGAACCCCGGCCCCTATGGGGAAAAAAGACACAAGCATTAGAGCATTAATGCAAGGACACTAAAGGAACCTCTCATCAAACAACTCACCTGAGTTTCCTTCGTCGGTTCCTTTGCTCATCTCGGAATCTTTGTTCTGCACCTGAATTAGAGACAACGGACAATTATTATTTCGGGCTCATACTTACAAACAGAATTCTCACAGTACTTTACCGGGAAGGTCAAGCAAACTTGAACTCTCTACAATCCATGATCCAGTGAAGTAACTGGATTACAACGCGCCCCTGCATCAGAAGCAGGATGGAGAGATCGTCCTTTCAGACCCTAAGGTGAGACTTCACGGGGAATCGCAGAAGGGTTTCGTGGAGGGTGAGAAGGGAGTGGGAGGCTTACACATTATCCCGCAGATTGTTAATACTCCCTTTTCACACACAGAAGGATATTTCTGCGAGTCAGACAAGCCAGATTTGAAGGTCCGGTCCTGTCCATCTTCCGAGTCCTGCGCTTCACCATAGAAGAGACAACAGCACTCCAAACCAGGCCTGCGCCTCCGTGGGAGTCAGGTGAGCGTTACAGAACGCAAAGCCTACCTACAATTTCCCACCCGGGTGCTATGGAAACTTCCGAGACAGACCAGCTGGCCCAGCTTTTGGGGGAATTACGGGCAGAAGTACACCCCGCCCGCCAGGAGACTAACGCTCTCAAAAGAGAACTGATCCTATCTAAGGAAAGAACTGATGACCTGGCCAAACGGTTGTTGCAGGGTCAGGCAGGACAAACTCCTTTACCTAGTTCCGGGGGTAATCCCACTTCTATGATTTCGAATAACCCGGTACAAATCAATCTACCTGGAAACATGCCTTTGGCCCCGCCTGAACGTTTTACTGCGGACCCCAAGAAATATGCCATTTTTATGAACCAATGGCGCTTACACTTCCTATGCAGACCTGGGGCCTTCCCTAATGACCAGACCAAGGTAGCTTTTGTATTATCTTATCTCAGCGGCAGTGCTGCCGATTGGTCAGTTCCTTTGGTAAATCAAGATGACCCAATTCTCCAGGATTTTCAAGGCTTCCAGGCAAGCATGGAAAGATTATTTGCTCGACACTCTCAGGGACAGGCCCTAGACAACGAACTGCTATCCTTACAACAAGGTAACCAGGATCTCTTCTCTTACATCGCCACCTTTAATAGGTTGGTTGTGGAAACTGGGTGGCCAGAGAATAAAAGGATCACATTATTTCATCTAGGTCTGCGCGGAGAACTTAAAGACGTGCTAGCCCAAATAGTAAATCCACCCCAAGTCTGCGCGGAGTACATAGACCTTGTGGTCCAACTTGATCACAGACTTCAGAATAGAAAAGCAGATCGATCCAAGTTTGAAACCAGAGTGTTGATCAAAACTCACGCTAACTCCAAGAGTACTGACGTTTCAGAACCTATGCAAATCGGTGGAGTTAAAGGACCGTTAACGCAGAAGGAACGGGAGAGAAGGCGGCAAAAGCAATTATGTCTCTATTGCGGAGCTTCTGGTCACTTTCTACGAGATTGTCCGGTAAAACCACCTAAGAAGGTGGTTGGAGCCTCTGACAACGATTTAACAGAACCTGATTCGGGAAACGACCAAGCCCGACAAGCGTAGAGGTCCGCTTGCCGAGCTTGAAAACAAACTCTTTGACCTCGCATTTCATCATGCCAATGGTCCTCGTGGATCCGAAACAGCCTCGGCGGTTGCATGCTATAAAGGCATACATCGACAGTGGAGCTATTGGAAACTATGTAGATCGTGAATTGGCCTCCAGGATTAATCTCCCTCTCCGTCCGAAAACTAACAAGGATGTCATTACTACAGTTGATGGAATCGAAATAGCCTCAGGGCCGGTAACTCATTCCACTACAGAAGTGACACTAGTGGGTCAGGATGGACATCGGGGTGCTATTGTGTTTGACGTAATCAAGGCCCCACAGTTTCAAGTAATTCTAGGAATTCCTTGGTTAGAAACACATAATCCTCGAATAGACAGGCGAGCAAAGAGAATAACCTTTCCTGATTGTGAACAAACTTGTTATCCAAGAAATCCAAATATGGGCCTGGCCTCAGTAACTTCCGCCACTATACAACTACCGGCTGAGTACCAAGAATTCCAAGACGTTTTCCAAAAAGAACAGGCCAACACGTTACCTCCCCACCGGTCGTACGATTGTCAAATCGATCTGGTACCCAATGCTCAACCGCCTTGCAGTAGGATTTATGCTCTTACTGAACCTGAGAACCTTCATTTGCGTCAGTATTTGGATCAGTACCTTGCCAATGGTTTTATTTGCCCGTCAAAGTCTCCTGTTTCCTCAGCTCTGTTCTTCGTGCCGAAAAAAGAACCCAACCTTAGAACATGTATTGACTACCGTGCCCTAAATCAAATAACGATTAAGAATCGTTATCCTCTGCCTCTGATCCCTGAACTTCTCGACCAGGTAAAAGATGCTTGTATGTACACCAAGTTAGATCTCCGGGGAGCTTATCACCTGGTGCGTATAAAAGAAGGCGACGAATGGAAGACTGCATTCCGCACCAAATATGGGCTCTTTGAATATCAGGTGATGCCCTTCGGATTGTGCAACGCACCTGCCGCCTTTCAATACTTTATGAATGATGTTCTTCGGGAACTTATCGATGTTTGTGTCATCGTATATATCGACGACATCCTGGTGTACTCCTCTTCGGAATCCGATCACAGAAAACATGTCAGCGCAGTTCTTGAAAAATTGCGGCAGCACAAACTGTTTGCAAAACTCGAAAAATGCGTTTTTCATACCACAGAAGTCGAGTTTCTCTGATTCATCCTGACACCTAAAGGAGTCCGAATGGACTCGCGAAAGGTGGACGCCATCCTCAAATGGCCATCTCCTAGCTCTGTGAAGGGGGTTCGGAGCATGCTTGGTTTTGCCAATTTTTATCGAAGATTCATCCCGGAATTTTCTCGAGTGGTCCAACCCATCACAGCTCTCTTACGGAAGAATAAACGCTTCGAATGGACTCATGAGGCAGAACAGGCCTTTCAAGACCTAAAGACTAAATTCACCTCCGCACCTGTGTTGAAGCATCCACGCCCAGATCTCCCTTACATTGTTGAAACCGACGCATCCAGCTTAGCCATGGGAGCTGTCCTGTCTCAAAGGGATCCAATAACTAACCAACTACAACCTGTAGCCTTTTGGTCCAGAAAATTCTCGGCTCCTGAAATTAATTACGCAATCACCGATAAGGAGTTACTAGCTATTCAGTCCGCCTTCAAAGCTCGGCGTTATTACCTCCTCGGCGCAAGACACACCATAACGGTGATTACAGATCACAGAAATTTGCAATATTTAAAGACGGCCAAAGCCCAATCATCACGTCAACTCCGATGGGCTTTATTCTTTGCGGAATTTGATTTTGTAATCACATATCGCCCTGGTTGCAAGAATGGCAAAGTGGACGCTTTATCCCGGATTGGGATGGAAGAAACAAATTCGAGCTTAAAACCTGTACCGATTATACTTGAACAGAGAATTTTGGGTTTGACCTCTTTACAAACTTTTGAGGACGTTCAAACTCGAGTTAAACAACTATTTGACTCCACGGCCTTACAAGAATGGAGCCAAAAGGGGTCACACTTTTCCGTTAATAACGATTTACCGTATTTCCAGGGGCGATTATTTCTGCCTAACAAAGAACTGCAAGAACTCGTTATTGCCCATTATCATGATACATTAATGGAAGGACATCCTGGTATCGCTAAAACTGAGGAAAAGATAAAACGACAATTCTGGTGGCCATCCTGGAGAAAAGACATAAAATCTTTTGTGATGTCTTGCGGAGTTTGCGCCCAAAATAAAGGTCAAAAGAAAAGACCAGCCGGTCTTCTACAACCTTTGGATATTCCACCGGCACCTTGGCACACCTTGTCGATGGACTTTATTACCGACCTGCCTCCTTGCTATGGATACAACACTATCTTGGTGATTGTGGATCTCTTCTCCAAAATGGCCCATTTTATTCCTTTAAAAGGGTTACCCTCAGCCTCCATCTTGGCCAAGGAATTTCTGGAGAACATAGTTCGTATGCATGGTTTTCCATCCATATTAGTCTCAGATCGAGGAAGCCAGTTTATTTCCCATTTTTGGAGGAAATGTTGTCAACTGGCGCAAATTGATGTACGACTATCCACCAGTCACCATCCCCAAACCAATGGCCAAACCGAGAGAACTAACCAAACCCTTGAACAATATCTTCGGTGTATGTTGCACCAATCTGAATGCAATTGGAAAGACATTCTTTGGATCGCAGAATATGCATATAACAATTCTGTACATTCTGGAACAGGACAAACCCCTTTTTACACCTTGTATGGTCATCATCCTCGAACCTCAGACCTGGACCCTCCTCAAAACCTGGAAATGCCTGCGGTAGATCATTTGCATTCCACGATAACCCGAGCTTTCAAAGAAGCTACGACTCATCTTCAGCAAGCCAAGAGAAAGTACAAAGAAAATGCTGATTTACATCGAAGTGAAGCACCTCCGTACCAAATAGGGGACCGGTGTGGCTAGCAACTAGACATTTACCTCTCAAAGGACCGCAGACTTTCAACCCCAGATACATAGGACCCTATCCCATCAAAGCTATAATCAACCCGATGGCCTTTAAACTCGATCTACCAGCGAACATGCAAATTAATCCCATTTTTCACGCCTCACTGTTGAAACCGGTGCAACCAGGAACCAGACTGATCAAACCACCAGAACCAATTCAGATTGATGGGGAATTAGAATTTGAAGTTAAAGACATATTGGATTCCAAGGTGTTAAAGTCAAAACTCTTCTATCTAGTTGACCAAGCGACCATGTACACGCGCCGCGATTAATACAAAGATTCCACCGAAAATTCCCAAACAAGCCAAAACCCCCGGAGAGAACAATCTTGGGAGGGGCCTTGGGAGGGGATACTGTCATGATGCCTACCTCCAAGGAGCCAGACCAGGCCCAGCCACCCCAGAGGCAGACATCATGTCCCCGAGGGAAGTCTCAGCAGCCCCAAGTAGGGGCCCTTTGGACTCAGACCTGGCGCCTTTGGCGCCAGGCTCATATTGGACAACAGTCCTGGCGCCATAGGCGCCAGGCTCATAAAGGATGACTTTGTGTTTAAAGGTGCTTGGTGTAAACTTACCTGATGCAGACCATGCTGCAACATTCGGGCCATCTAGAGGCCTGAATGGGACTACTTTCTCTTTGGGGACTACTTAACCACACGGGTGTGGCCGTAGGAAGAATACATACCTGAGAGGAAGGATACATACCTGGTACTACTTTGAAGGCTATTTAAGCCACGCCCAAGCAGCAACTCACGCTTCGCGTTGTTCTGCATCTAGCAGCTGGACGCTCACTGTGTCTGCTCCTGCATCCTGACTTCTGCCACGCCCGGCAGCATCCTGGAACACCTGCAAAGGGAGAAGAGAAGAGAATAGGAGAAAGAAGAGTCCTTACCTGCTAAATCCGCATTCCGGAGACATTTCGCCGACGATCCTGAAAAGGAAGACATTCATTTTAAAAGCACATCGCATCGATCGCTGCAGCGCCGCATTCCACTCACCTTTACTAGGCGCCACCATGTTCATCAGCGACTATCTGGATCCGCAACCACTTTTCAGCGCCTAGGGAGAAAAAGACAAGAACAAAGGTGAGCTAGGGAAGAGACTAAGAAAACCTTAATTTGCCAACATAAGACTTACCTGTTGGGTCATTCCCACTTCATTTCGGGTCGGTGCCGCATCCTGGCATTTCCGGACCCCGGCCCCTAAGGGGAAAAAGAGACATCAGCGTTAGTGAGCGAATGCTAAGACATTACCTGAACGCTCATTAAAGACTTACCTGATATCTACTGGAACTGCACCTTTCACTTCGGGTCGGTGCCATATCTCCGGCATTTCCGAACCCCGGCCCCTATGGGGAAAAAAGACACAAGCATTAGAGCATTAATGCAAGGACACTAAAGGAACCTCTCACCAAACAACTCACCTGAGTTTCCTTCGTCGGTTCCTTTGCTCATCTCGGAATCTTTGTTCTGCACCTGAATTAGAGACAACGGACAATTATTATTTCGGGCTCATACTTACAAACAGAATTCTCACAGTACTTTACCGGGAAGGTCAAGCAAACTTGAACTCTCTACAATCCATGATCCAGTGAAGTAACTGGATTACAACGCGCCCCTGCATCAGAAGCAGGATGGAGAGCTCGTCCTTTCAGACCCTAAAGTGAGACTTCACGGGGAATCGCAGAAGGGTTTCGTGGAGGGTGAGAAGGGAGTGGGAGGCTTACACATTATCCCGCAGATTGTTAATACTCCCTTTTCACACACAGAAGGATATTTCTGCGAGTCAGACAAGCCAGATTTGAAGGTCCGGTCCTGTCCATCTTCCGAGTCCTGCGCTTCACCATAGAAGAGACAACAGCACTCCAAACCAGGCCTGCACCTCCGTGGGAGTCAGGTGAGCGTTACAGGTCAGCGCAGAGTCTCCACTGGCCGTTTGGCTTCAATATCCCCAGCACGGGATTATTGAAGGTGCTGTGGACTGGACGGATTATCCCGCGGGACTCAAGGTTCTTAATTATTTTAGTAAGGGACTCCATTGATGCGAGAGGCAAGCAATATTGCTTCACAAACACTGGAGTCATGCCAGGGTCCGTGGGAATTGTTGTTGTGTGGATGTCGGTGCGACCACAATCATATGAGTCCACCGCAAAGAGATCTTGAAAATCCAAGAAAACTTGTTTCAGCTTTTGCTTCTGCTCCAGAGTCACACAGGCATCAGCTAGGTTGACTCTCTCTTCAACCATCTGCCTGAACGCTAGAAAGACTTCTGGTTTTTCTATTTCAGCGGCCTCCTCCAGCTGGGTGGAGAAGTCCCTGGTCAGAGTGCTGATTTGGACTGGTGGCTTTAGGTGGGAAAGGCAGCCCTCATGGACCTGGAAAATCACCTCATCCCTCCTGAAGTCACAAGTCACATCTTCCTTACCATAAGGGCAGGAAGTGTAAACCAGGAAGTTCCCCCCATGCCGAGTAAAGATCCTGTCTGGTGTTGTATTGTCATCACTGTCACTGTTAAAACAGTCCTTGGGGATCGGTCCTAACAGTTCATTCCCTAAATCAATGGAAAAATGTCGGTCATCAACCGCCATTCCATTAATGGTGCCTGCGGCTAGAGTGATACTCTTTAAGTCGCTGTTATCCACCTCTATTGGAATGGTGTCATGTTCTATATGTTCTATATTGACTAATGGTGTTGGGTTTACCCCCAACCCTTGCTGTTGGAGATAGGCATTTACATGAATATAAGCATCAGGGTTTTTTAATTTTTGTCCTCTTTTAACTTTCACTTCTAGGGAGAATCGTCGGGTCCTTTCTGGGATGGTGACTTCCTCTCCAATCTGAATTTCAACTGCATAAGATAGCAATTGAGCTGGTCATCAAAGCCCATGGGATTATCCGCTAATCGGGACCAAGCTTTGAAGTTTATTAGGTCCAAACTAATGGCAAAGTGATTGAGAATGTCAATGCCTAAGTAAAAGGCGGCAGTGACGTCTTGCACGACCCAACAATTATGGACTATGCTCTTGTTGCCAATGGAGAGTTTGAGCATACACCTGCTTGACAGGAGATGTTTGGAATTGGGTGCTTCCAGATCCATTTCCCATTTGTCTATCAGTTTGAATGTGGGAATGGCTGGATCTTTTGGGAGTTGGCGGAACATGGCTTCGCTGATGAAGCTCTTACCGTTGTTCACAAACACTCGGGCGAGAACAGAGTCCTTCCATCATTCAACTGAACAGGGTTGAACACCTGCTCTCCAATTTGCTGAATATCAGCCAGGCTCTGAGCTGATTTCACATCTTTCTGGACTATAGCAGTGGGAATGTCTGATTGTGGATTGGTAAAGAATTTCAGAGTGTTTCCTTCCAGTGTAGAATATCACCTTTAACTGTAAGGAAGGTTGATTTCCAGAAATAGAGAGGACTCCCCATCACCAGTCTGTTGTCCTACTGCTATTACTGTTACATCTGGAATTTGGTTGTTTTGGAAGTGAAATTCAGTCTATTAGGGGTGACAACCTTCTCAGGAGATCATTCCCTAGTAAACAAGGGATGCCCTCTGGAGTCACTACTATGACCAGTTGTTTCACCTTGTGTCACCCAATTTTAATGTCCAAATCCGCAGTTCCCTCGATGGGAATCTCCTTCCCGTCAAAGTTCTGAAGTTGTCCAGGAAGAGAGGTGAGAGGAATTTGGTATTTCTCCCCCCTTCCTGAATTTAGTTCATCAAAGGCCTTTCTGGACAGAAGGGTAGCTTGGGATCCAGTGTCCACCAGTGCCAAAATTGTCCCCTGCCCCTGTACTTTTACTGGGGCATAGTATCTTCCCCCCTTTTCCGCAAGGGGGCACAGATAATGCACATTTTTGGACAACTGGTGGGCTAATTGTCTGGTTTTGGACATGGAGAGAGAAGAGATTTGGGCAGAATTTTGTGGGGAGTCTTGGGAATCTGAAAGAAAAAGTTGGCAACTAGAGATAGAAGTTTTGGGTTCCCCTGGTTCCGGTTCTGGGCCACCCCCCCGTTTTTGGAGGCAGTCACCAGGATGGGTTTGAACCAGGGGATTTTGATGATGTTGGTTCTGGGATGGGATGATGGGCGGCACTAGCTCAGTCCCCACATCTACCCAGTCTGGATTTGAATCCCTTGGGACCCATTTTTCTTTGGGAGGAGTTCCCCATCTCTGAAGGAGAAGATCCCTTTCCCAGGATCCTCTGAGGATCCCTCTCCCTCAAATTGGAAGATATGCATCTCCTCCACAAAATGAGTCTGTTTGGGTCCTTTGTTTCTCCTACCTCCTCTCTGCTCCTTGGGTGGCAGACCTTCAGGGGTAGGAGATTTTGTTTCCGGTTCCTGGGTTTCCAGGGGCTGTTTACAAGTGGGGAAGGAAGCTTTCTCCAAGGCTTTACACCCCCCTTCCCCTTGTGCCTCATCCCTGGGAACCGGTGGGTTGTCGGGGTGCTGCCCCCGTCATTGTTCTGGAGCACCAGGTCCAGAGTTTGGGGCATTCTGTGCCAGCATGCTCATCTGAGGGTTCTGCTGAACCCTCAGCATGCGACCCAGATCCTGTGCCATGTTTTGGACCTGGCGCTCTAACTGTGAAACCCGCTCAGTCTGATACAGGGTTCTGTTTTCTCCCCTGGGCTGATCCCGGGAAGGGTAGCTATCCCTTCTCTGGTAGTACCCCAGGTTGGGAAGATTTGGGTGCCCCTCCACCCTTGGCCTCGCCTCTCCCGGATTAGGTTGTCTGGGATCAGGAAAGTGGGGAAAGAAGAATGGATGATTTTGGGGTTGGAAGTTGGGTGGATACCTGGGGAAAAAGTTCTGCCCAGGATTTGGTGAATTTCTGCCCTCCTGGGGGAAGTTAGGAGGGAAGTTCACTGGGTTAGGTGCTTGGTTGGATCCCGCCCCTTGGGCTGGAGGAGTCCACACATAACCCAGGATGGGTCGGTTTCCCTTGTAGCGGGGACTTACATAGTCAGGGGAGTGAGGGACCCCATTTGTGGGAGTACCTCCTTGACTCCCTGTCTGTGACTGGCCCGAGGGCCTTCTGGGCTTGGAATTATTCTGTGCAGGCAAGTGTTTAGGCCCCCCATCTCCAAATCCAAAATGGGGGCAACCTTTACCTCTTCCACCTTGGCAGCAGCAGGGGTGCTGGTCGTTTTGGGGTTCTTCTGAGCATTATTTTTATTTCCATGGGCTTCTGCACCTCATAGATTCGGGTGGCCTGTTCAATGACCCAATCTAGTGACCTTTTCTCATGAAAATCTCTCACTAGCTGGGTCATGATGTATTTGGGTAAGGCATGGAAAAACGTATTTACAAATTCTTTACTGTCCGTGCGCCCCCTTTTGGTAGTCTGCGCAAAGGCATGCTTCAGCTCCTGCACAAATTCTTGTGGGGCCTGATCCTCCCCACATTGCAAATTGTAGGCTGCCTTGCGAGCCTCTTGGGGATTTCGGTGAACAGAAAAGTGTTTCAAGATGGCCACCCTATATGTGGACCATCTTGAATGATTTTGGTCCTCCAGCCCCGCAAAGAAACTGGAGTATTCTGGGGAGAATGTCCATTTTCAGAATAAGTGATAGTTACTTCGGATTGGTTCAGGTCAACACTAGCAATGATTCATGAGTGATTACCAGGTTGAAAACGAAATTCAGCAATTGAGAACAAGGAGCAGCTATTTTGACAGAAAATGAAATTGAGCTAAATTGCATTTCGCAGCACTTTTTTCGCGTGCGTAACTCGCAATTATGGAAAAACTATAAGGAATGTCGTTTTAGGTTTGTTGGAAAGCTGAGGATCTTAGCTTTGAAGTGCCAGTTAAATGTTGCTTCTAGGACATGCGGTTCAAAAGATATGGACGTTTTTGTGATGGTAGATTTTCAGAAATAAAGTCAAGATTTCAGAAATGACAGAAGGCTCTTTACAGATTTGGAATCATAGGATGGACACAAAATTCTAAATGCAGTTCTGGACAGGTTGAATGGATGGGATAAGATTACTTTAAACTAAGAGATTGGTTCTGTACAGTTCTAGACTAGATACTTATTCCTAGTTTTGGAATGCAATGGAAATGGGCCTCGTCACCGATCTGGTCAGGTTTGGACTTCACTCGCCACCGGACAGTCTCAGGCACTGGTTCTGCTCACAGCACGGCCTCTGATCGGGGTCTGGCGGGTTCTGGATATAATGCTGCTTTCTGGGTCTGGACCTCGGTCCTAGCACAGGGTTCTTGGCTAGAATAGAACAGCTCAGTCCAGCTGTTGAATGTGAGAATCAGGTTGCTAAAGTTCTGAGGCCTGCTGAGAAGGATTCAGCTTGTGAATTAGGCCTTTGCTTCAAAGTTCTGGATTCTGGAGTTTGGTTCTAGAGTTCTGGTCTCTGGATCTATCTGGAGTCTGGAGTCTGGATATTGTCTGGATCTGGTCCGGCAGAGTGCTTCGCAGGAATCAGTTGAAGTAGAAAAGTGAGTGTGTCATCTGTCCTGAGCAGTCTCTTTTTATGTGTTTTCAAAGTGGGTGTGTAGGCTGATTCTACATGCCCAACCCCCTAAAGATTTGATAGGTTAGAGGTCTTGCTGTCCCCTGACTGGAGAACAGATTAGCGGGTCAGAATGAGTCAGAGTGATGCTGTGTTTATGGCTTAGCTGTAATCCCTCCCCTCTGCTTTCTCATAGAAAATCAATTTTTCCCAAAACACCTATTTCCCAGATACACAAGTTGTTCATAGTAAATATACACCTCACAGATTAATTAAGGCCGGTCTCTGTTCAAGTCCCTTGTTCCTACGCGCCTTTGGTGGGTTTGCCAAGATTGGTTCCACACCAAATTTTACACAGATATACACACCCTCTCTAAGCATATTACTGTAAGTCTTATGTTCCTGGCAGCAACACTGCAGCTACAATATTAATAATTACTGGGTTTGGTCTCAGAATATCACACGGCGTCCAGCTTAGTCTTGAACTGTGAGTGCATTTTTCATTTTAAGAATCTCCAAGTTGTACATTTTTGTCAGCTTGGAACACTTTGTAAATTGCAATTTTAGAAAAACATATATTTGCTCTCAATTGAATTCACATCTCAGTCTGGTCTGCCCCTAGAAGCTTGGTGAGTCAGATGGTCACATGGCCTGTTTCTACCAGAGCAGTTGTTGTGGACAGTTACACCCAAATCAGCATATTCTATTCAGCTGAAAGAATCCATTGTCTCTTTTTCCTGCCAGCAGGGGAAATCTCCACCCTTTTAATCAACATGTTCATGCAACATCCTCTCCTGTTTCTGGGAAGGCCCCAGGTGTGAAGGATTCCCAGGGACAGCAAGCCTTTTGAAGTTTTGACTGCATCAAGTTACTTCCTGATCAATTGTACATACTTCCTTGTGAAAAAAATATAACATTATAAACTGAAAATAAGCAACATATCTTTAAATCTAGTCTTCTGTTTCAGAACATAGCTTTAAATTGTATCCACCTCTTAGCAAGTCTTTCTTTGGCATAGTTTGGGTTCAGTTGTTCCATTTTTTACAAGGAATTGTTTTAAAACGCTGGCTTTCTGGTAGAGGTGAGCAACGGTACTACACCCATTTTTGACAGCTGTCCTTACATCAATATCTTTAAAATGAGATTTAGCTTGATAGCATATGATTCTTGCTGACATTGGCCCTCATTAGGACTCTGGCAGAAAACCATGGTGCTATTAGCACCATGGTCGATGCCGGAGTCCGCCATGGCGGAATGGGGAATTACCACCCCATTCCAAGGTTGGCGGGGCGGTAATTACCCATGCCACCATGGCCCTTCCCCATTCCCATTTTTGCCCCATAGGGCATAATGGGAATGGGGAAGGTGGTAAGTACGGTACTGCAAATTGCGGTACCGTACTTACCTCGAGAGTCCCTTTGCGGGCCCCTACTTTAATGGCTGGTCTAGACCAGCCGTTAAGGTTGTGTCCCGCAAAGGGACCTCGTAGTAAGGCGTTAAGGGTTTAACGGTGCCGACACCTTTTACGGCACCGTTAACCCCTTAACACCAGGGTCCTAATGAGGGCCACTGTCTTTATGTGGATTCTTGCAGTATAATGATGTGGAACACCCAACAAGGAGGTTGGATCTTTTTGGTGATTTGTTAGCCATGATTTTAGCACATTTTGACAATCAAGAAAATGAATTCCCAAACAGCTCTGGCTTGCTTTTGGCAATCAGTATTGCTATTTCCAAGTGATTTCAGGCTACTGTGTGTGTAGCCCAATGGTGGTTTTAGGCAGTGACCTCCTGTGCTCACTAATATAGGCAAAAGTGGGTGGCAGCCTATTTTTCCGGTTTTTACTGCGCATTTTTGGATGGTTTTGAACGATCAGCATGCTTTCCAGTGGCCATTCTGATGTTTCTGCTGCCAGCAATGCACAGTACTGTTGTAGGGCTTGGATGCGTGGGTTAAAACATCCCACAGTCCTAATGTCTGTATATGCCGTGACAAGGTCCTGCAAAGCTCTTGGCGTACGAGCGATCAGGACCGTGTCATTGGCGTATGTCAAGACCGGGTACAGCTTCCCATTAATGTTCATCACATCAGTAGTGGCTTGAATCAGGGCCTCCCTTAGCCCTTTAATGTACAAAGAGAACAGACCAGGAGCCATTACACCTCTCTGTCCTACTCCTGCCTGGACCTGGAAGTAGGCAGTGCAATGGCCAAAGGTACCACTTCTCACACAGGCCTGGGTACATTTGTGCAAACCAATCAGCAAGTCCATTATCTCCACCGGGCAACCCTGTGACCTAAGCACAGCCCAAAACATTTTCCTATTTACCTTGTCAAAGGCTGTGCTTAGATCCATAAATGCAAGAGATATAGGTTTGCACCTTAGAGCGAGTTAGCCAAAATCAGATAGAGGTTTAGGAGTTGCTCACTTGTCCCTAGTCCTGGATGAAAGCCCAATTGTATCTCATCGAGAGTACGGCTGGTGTTGATCCAAGATTCCATTTTACCCAGCAGCACTCTTCCAAAGATCTTAAACAGAGAGTCGAGGAGTGAGATTGGTCTGTACGAGGACAGAATGTTTCTTGGACCCTTTTTGTAAATGGGGTGAATTATTGCCTTCCCACACAATGCCGGAAATTGCACCTTTGCACACATGGCATTGAAACAGACTGTTAATGCTGGGTCTCACAGTTCTACCTCTCCTTTAAACAGGTCAGCCGGAATGCTGTACAATCCTTGCGAGCAACTGAGGTTTTGATGGACAATTGCATCTACTATTTCTTTGATTGAGAATGACACCAATTGCCCTTCCTCTCTCAGTTGCCTTATTTCTAGCAACTCGGTTAACTCATCAGAGTCAATGTTTTCCACGCCCAATGCCACACCAGAGGGGTTATAAAGAGTGTCAAAGTGCTCAATCCAATTTGCATTTGCATCGTTGGTTTCTAACCCGTCGCCCAATCTTTTGTATTTGGGCCCCAAAGAAACTAAATCGACAAACCTCTTGGCATCACTGGATTTGGCAGGCAAAACCAGATCATTACATGCTTCCCTATCCGGCTCTCGCTTGTGCTTTACTACTACTTGCTTATAGTTTGCTCTAGCTAGTCTAATAAAGTTTCTATTTGTTGTTTTCCCTTTTAGTTCGGCAAACCAAATTGTTTTTGCCTTCTTACATTTCTTGTTAAACCAAGAGGCCTGTTTGCTAGCACTTTTTGTCACATCGTTCTGGCACCCCGCATCACTTTCCTACATAGAAGATCAAAATCGTCCAAGATGTTGGTCCCCCTGTGGGTTTCGACCATCTCTATAGCAAAGGAATGGTATAGCATTATTATAGATGCTCTGCAGCAGTTTGTCTTTACTATCCAGGTACCACCTTATCATATGCTTGGTGTCCTCCAATACGTTTGCCCCAGATGCAGGTTGATCGTAAGCTCGAACCCCAAGGGTTGATGATCACTCATCCTCAGAACATAAAACCTCTTTATCATGTTCCAGAAACATACTGGGAGGCAACAATAGTTAATAGTTGTACTTCCATTGGTTCCTTTAAAGGTTGCTTTTCCCGGTCTATCACCCTTGGTTCGGCCATTGGTTGTTCTCAAACCCTATTCATACTACCAAGATGTTAGCCGAAGCCTATCCCCGCACGTTCTGGGATCCATCATTTCTGGTTCTGGAACTCCCCGTCCTCTGTGTTATCTAGTAAATGTGATGGGGGCCCACTCCCACATTTAACATTAAAGTTCCCCACCAGCAGGAACATATGTGCGCGCCATTCAAAGAAGCCCTAGATGAAGCTTGCAACATGATCACAGCATTACAGGAGGAGGTTGCAACCCTTAAAGCTAGATGCATATCCCTGGAGGGAGCCGCCCTTCAAATAACTAAAGGGTTGCCGAGCGACAAGCGTCATTTGGTGAGCAAGGAAACGACAAAGTAAATTTTCCGGAATGGACACCATGTATACCATGCATACTCTATCAGGCCAAATGTTAAGTTTGGTAGTTATCGCCTGAGGCTACTCCTCTTAGAGGATTCTGAGTGTATCCACTTCATCGCTCATAGCAACGCCTATTTACTTGAATACAAGAACTTGTTTATCTCTTAAACCTGTCCGTCATGTCATTATGGCAAGAAGAGTCTGCTGGGTTGGTACATGAGAAAAAAGCATGGAAGGGGACTGTATAGTCATTACATGTTGTACCACCCTGCTGCAACGATTTTATATCTATTGAGAATGGCAGCAATCCTTATGCCCACCTTGCCTTCTTCTAACATCATCGGGCTCCCCTGGGGTTTTTCTACAAGCCAGATCAAGAGTCAATCTGGAATGTAGGATGTCACTGCTCTCTATTTAACCCTCCCCGAGACCTGATTACATCCTTTCCATGTGGCAACCCAGTAGTACTCCTGGAAGTTAACCTGGTGCCTTCCGACATCCGTCTACGGCCATGCACATGCAGACCCCACTATGAATGAGGCCAGGATGAGGCCAGGAGGATGTGAATTGACAGAATTTCTACAGTATGTAGTATCTTAGTAACGTTGTCCTAGAAACGAGATGACCCCAAGGGGGATGTTAAAGCATTGATGGAATTTCCTGCAAATATTGCATTCATCACAACTTATGCCCTGTTCGTCCAGCACTTTCCTAGTAGCAAAAGGCAGTATGCAGATTACTAATGAGCATTCCTATCAAGGTGTAGTTCATGATATGGACATTCTTCTGGATAATGATATGGACGCTCTACTGGCTATTGACTCCCTAAAAACCTTAAAACCCCAGGAATTATGGGTGGACTGGAATTGATACAGTAGGGTTTGTTACACCAAATATATTCAGAAACCTTGGTAATAGCATGAGTGGGGTCAAATGTAATCAAGCGAGGTAGGCAGTGGAAATCATCGGATGGATGGGGCCTAGGCCTACGGCCATTGTTATCGAACCTCCCAATCTAGTAGATAAACACTTAGAGGGTAATTCATAGAATTTCGCACAAAAGTGACGCGCGCGGCTGGCGCACAGTGTGCGCGTGCGAATGTCTGCGCCAGCCGCGTGTGCTAAAATCGATTTCCGCGCACAGCGTATTCATGGATTTTAGACTCCAAAACCAGCCGTGGCGCAGCGACCCTGCAGCAGCGCCAGTTACGCCCCCAAGAACGCCCTCGCACAAGGAAAAGCCATCAAAATTCCCAATTCAGCGCAAAGGGCTGCGCTAACCCTGGACTAGTTTACAGGGCTGTCAAACAGCAAACGCCAAGCGGGGAACGTGTATTACTGGGGTGCGCGTGAAGTTTCACACGCGAAAGGGCCTGTGCGAGTGGGGTACGTGTATTACTGGGGTTCGCGGGAAGTTTCACAAGCAATTTCAGCAGGGTACGTGTATTACGGGCTTCGTGGGTAGTTTCACACGCGAAAGGGCCTGTGCGAGTGGGGTACGTGTATTACGGGGGTGCGCGGGAAGTTTCACACGCGATTGGGCTGGTTACGTGTATTTCAGGGGTGCGCGGGAAGTTTCACACGCGATTGGCCTGGGTACGTGTATTTCAGGGGTGCGCGGGAAATTTCACACGCGATTGGCCTGGGTACGTGTATTTCAGGGGTGCGCGGGAAGTTTCACACGCGATTGGCCTGGGTACGTGTATTTCAGGGGTGCGTGTGAAGTTTCACACGGGATTGGCCTGGGTACGTGTATTTCAGGGGTGCGCGGGAAGTTTCACACGCGATTGGCCTGGGTACGTGTATTTCAAGGGTGCGCGGGAAGTTTCACACGCGATTGGCCTGGGTACGTGTATTTCAGGGGTGCGTGGGAAGTTTCACATGCGATTGGGCTGGGTACGTGTATTTCAGGGGTGCGCGGGAAGTTTCACACGCGATTGGGCTGGTTATGTGTATTTCAGGGGTGCGCGGGAAGTTTCACACGCGATTGGCCTGGGTAAGTGCATTTCAGGGGTGCGCGGGAAGTTTCACTCGCGATTGGGCTTTGTACATGTATTTCAGGGGTACGCAGGGAGTCTTACACGTGAATTAGCAGTGTGGGTCCTCCCAGGTGTCCCCTCTACCTCCTCCATGGCCCCTGCAGGCAGCCCACACCACAGGGGACTACCCTGCACCCCTGGTTATGTCCCACAGGCAGCCGATCCACCATGGGCATGCCCCCCAGCCAAGCCACATGTCACGTTGCAATATGATCACCAACTCATGTCTCCCAGCACCCCCACCCCCCAGCAGTGCAGGGCAAGTGCCAGCAGGCCCCCACTCATGTCCCACTCATGTCCCCTTGCACCCCCACCCCCCAGCAGTGCAGGGCACCTGCCAGCAGGCCCCCACTCATGTCCCCTTGCACCCCCACCCCCCAGCAGTGCAGGGCACCTGCCAGCAGGCCCCCACACATGTCCCCCAGCACCTCCACCCCCCAGCAGTCAGGCGCACCTGCCAGCAGGCCCCCACACATGTCCCACTCATGTCCCCTTGCACACCCACCCCCCAGCTGTGTGGGGCACCTGCCAGCAGGCCCCCACTCATGTCCCACTCATGTCCCCTTGCACCCCCACCCCCCAGCAGTGCAGGGCACCTGCCAGCAGGCCCACACACATATCCCACTCATGTCCCCTTGCACATCCACCCCCAGCAGTGTGGGGCACCTGCCAGCAGGCCCCCACTCATGTCCCCCAGCACCCCCACCCCTCAGCAGTCAGGGGCACCTGCCAGCAGGCCCCCACTCATGTCCCACTCATGTCCCACTCATGTCCCCTTGCACCCCCACCCCCCAGCAGTGCAGGGCACCTGCCAGCAGGCCCACACACATATCCCACTCATGTCCCCTTGCACATCCACCCCCAGCAGTGTGGGGCACCTGCCAGCAGGCCCCCACTCATGTCCCCCAGCACCCCCACCCCTCAGCAGTCAGGGGCACCTGCCAGCAGGCCCCCACTCATGTCCCACTCATGTCCCACTCATGTCCCCTTGCACCCCCACCCCCCAGCAGTGCAGGGCACCTGCCAGCAGGCCCACACACATATCCCACTCATGTCCCCTTGCACATCCACCCCCCAGCAGTGTGGGGCACCTGCCAGCAGGCCCCCACTCATGTCCCACTCATGTCTCCTTGCACCCCCACCCCCCAGCAGTCAGGGGCACCTGCCAGCAGGCCACCACTCATGTCCCCTTGCACCCCACCCCCCAGCAGTGTGGGGCACCTGCCAGCAGGCCCCCACTCATGTCCCACTCATGTCCCCTTGCACCCCCACCCCCCAGCAGTGCAGGGCACCTGCCAGCAGGCCCCCACTCATGTCCCACTCATGTCCCCTTGCACACCCACCCCCCAGCAGTGTGGGGCACCTGCCAGCAGGCCCCCACACATGTCCCCCAGCACCCCCACCCCCCAGCAGTCAGGGGCACCTGCCAGCAGGCCCCCACACATGTCCCCCAGCACCCCCAACCCCCAGCAGTCAGGGGCACCTGCCAGCAGGCCCCCACGCATGTCCCACTCATGTCCCCTTGCACCCCCAGCAGTGCAGGGCACCTGCCAGCCGGCCCCCACACATGTCCCCCAGCACCCCCACCCCCCAGCAGTCAGGGGCACCTGCCAGCAGGCCCCCACACATGTCCCACTCATGTCCCCTTGCACATCCACCCCCCAGCAGTGTGGGGCACCTGCCAGTAGGCCCCCACGCATGTCCCACTCATGTCCATTTGCACCCCCACCCCCAGCAGTGCAGGGCACCTGCCAGCAGGCCCCCACTCATGTCCCACTCATGTCCCCTTGCACCCCCACCCCCCAGCAGTGCAGGGCACCTGCCAGCAGGCCCCCACTCATGCCCCACTCATGTCCCCTTGCACACCCACCCCCAGCAGTGTGGGGCACCTGCCAGCAGGCCCCCACACATGTCCCCCAGAACCCCCATCCCCCAGCAGTCAGGGGCACCTGCCAGCAGGCCCCCACACATGTCCCCCAGCACCCCCACCCCTCAGCAGTCAGGGGCACCTGCCAGCAGGCCCCCACTCATGTTCCACTCATGTTCCCTTGCACCCCCACCCCCCAGCAGTGCAGGGCACCTGCCAGCAGGCCCCACACATGTCCCCCGGCACTCCCACCCCCCAGCAGTCAGGAGCATCTGCCAGCAGGCCCACACACATATCCCACTCATGTCCCCTTGCACATCCACCCCCCAGCAGTGTGGGGCACCTGCCAGCAGGCCCCCACTCATGTCCCACTCATGTCCCCTTGCACCCCCACCCCCCAGCAGTCAGGGGCACCTGCCAGCAGGCCCCCACTCATGTCCCACTCATGTCCCCCTGCCCCAGGTCATGACGAACCTCAATCCTGGCCCTTATGGCCAGCCTCCCCAGCCCAAAGACCCAACCAAGTATTGCATCCACCCACATAGAAAAGGCAATTACATGATACAACCCCAATGGCAAGTATGTAAATGAACACATGTCCGTCACACACACACAATGGTTTTAAGTGAATGTGAAAACCCATGCATGAAACCAATGCGATAATACCACACATCGAAGTATGAAGAAAAAAATGTATTAAACGCAACATGAATGGAATTAAAATCAAACAAACAACAATGGGAATAAAAAAAGAAAAGCTGCATGTCCGTAAAATAATGAAAAACAAGAAATTATAATCCAAAGGAAAGGTGTCCAAAGTCACAGTCCAACAAAGCAAATCCAAGCAGGCCCCCACACATGTCCCACTCATGTCCCCTTGCACATCCACCCCCCAGCAGTGTGGGGCACCTGCCAGTAGGCCCCCACTCATGTCCCACTCATGTCCCCTTGCACCCCCGGCCCCCACACTTGCCCCACTCATGTCCCCTTGCACATCCACCCCCCAGCAGTGTGGGGCACCTGCCGGCAGGCCCCCACTCATGTCCCACTCATGTCCCCTTGCACCCCCACCCCCCAGCAGTGCAGGGCACCTGCCAGCAGGCCCCCACTCATGTCCCACTCATGTCCCCTTGCACCCCCACCCCCCAGCAGTGCAGGGCACCTGCCAGCAGGCCCGCACTCATGTCCCACTCATGTCCCCTTGCACACCCACCCCCCAGCAGTGTGGGGCACCTGCCAGCAGGCCCCCACTCATGTCCCACTCATGTCCCCTTGCACCCCCACCCCCCAGCAGTCAGGGGCACCTGCCAGCAGGCCCCCACTCATGTCCCCTTGCACCCCACCCCCCAGCAGTGTGGGGCCCCTGCCAGCAGGCCCCCACTCATGTCCCACTCATGTCCCCCTGCCCCCAGGTCATGACAAACCTCAATCCTGGCCGTTATGGCCAGCCTCCCCAGCCCAAAGACCCAACCAAGTATTACATCCACCCACATAGAAAAGGCAATTACATGATACAACCCCAATGGCAAGTATGTAAATGAACACATGTCCATCACACACACACAATGGTTTTAAGTGAATGTGAAAACCCATGCATGAAACCAATGAGATAATATCACACATCGAAGTATGAAGAAAAAATTGTATTAAACGCAACATGAATGGAATTAAAATCAAACAACAATGGGAATAAAAAAAGAAAAGCTGCATGTCCGTAAAATAATGAAAAACAAGAAATCATAATCCAAAGGAAAGGTGTCCAAAGTCACAGTCCAACAAAGCAAATCCAAGGGAAAAACAAAAGTGAAAACCATTGCTCCATGGGGAAATCCAAAAAAAAGAGATGAATCCAATAGTGAACTATATACAGATGAACAATCCAGGGTCCATGATCCCAACTGAAGAAATGAAACCTATCAAAAATACTACCTAATGAAAAACTATATACAGAAACGTGGTGCATTGTCCAAGCGCAACCAAAATAAAGAAAAAAACAAAGGAAACCTAACACTATCTAACTATTTACAAGGGCAGCAGGCTAGTCCAACGGCTCACTTTTGGATGTCCCGGGCCAGGGCATCATCGAACTCCTGCTCAATGTCCCGGAGACGGGCCTCTTCCATGGCCCCGAGGGTTCGCAGGGACGACGACATGTTCCCCTCCAACTCCCTGCGAATTGCCTCGAGGCACTCGGCCCGCCTCAGGGCCCTCTTCTCCGCCCTGACCATCGTGAGCCGTGCCTCTTCTGCCCGCTGCCGCTCCGCATCTATGGCATGGCCTAACTGCTGCCACATGGAAAACAATTCCCGTCCTGGGTCCTCCTGCCCTCTGGCCGATGCCTGCCCCTCCGATGACGAAGGCCCAGAGCCATCATGGCTCCCACCTTGTTGCTGCTGGTGCTGTGCCTCTGCCCGTGCCCTGGCTCTTGCTGCCTGCACATCCTCCTCTGGCTGGGGTGCAGTTGCTGAGGTGGCCACCCCTGCTGGATGTCCGACTCGCGACTTTGGCAGGGATGTGTCCTCCACCAGCCTGGCCGCAGGGTCAGAGGCAGCTCCACAGGGCACCCAGGTGACACATGGGTTGGAAGATGGCACGGAGTACGACTGGCACATAGGGGGTTCAGTTGAGGAGGGGGTCGGAACAAGGCCCAGCAAACGGAGGAATCCAGCCCTGGTGACCTGTCCCAGTAGTTCGACGTGGTCAACGAGCCATTCGAGACGACATGCAGTCTCCCCATGAAAAGACTGCATTTCGCCTTGCATGGCCCGTTGACGCAACGCCATACCACCCAAGACAGGCTCAACCCGGTCCCGGATAGCCACGTCCGCAGGCAGAGGAAGGCCAGTTGTCGTAAGCTCATCCCCTGCCTAAAAAGGGTCTGGACGTAGGTATCCCTGCTGGTGCAGGATGATGCAGTCACAGGATCAGGGACAGGATTACACACAGGCACCTCCGCGTTGGCCTGTGCTGCCTCCTGTCCCTGCCCCTGCACTGCACCACTAGCACCAGTGGAATCCCCACCTCCAGACCCCGTCTCTGTCCCTTGCACGGCCTCCTCCTCCACCAAACCCCCACCAACCTGGATGATTCTGTGCCATCTTCCTCCGTCGGGCCCTGTGGGGTCTCAGCTGCCCCTTCTGCTGCCGAGGAGTCCAACTCCGACCTCTGCCTCTTGGACCTCCCCTCGGCAGCTGCGACCTGGGACGCGGCACCGGACTCCTCACTCCCCGACGAGATGACAACCTGGGAGGGGAGCCGGGCCTTGCGTCTCCGGCTGGCGGTGCGATCCCTGCCGCTGTGCTCCACAGCACCCTCTCCGCCCTCTTCATCAGTCGACGCTGCAGACAGGGAGAGATAGGACACAGGCATCAGGGCACTGTACAATGGACTCATACACACATGACAGTTGCACACGAGTGTCATTGTCAAACATCAGACATGGCATCACAATCCCCAACACACATGTCATTTCAAATCACACACATGAGCTATTCCACAGCCACATCGCAACAGCCAGCACCATCCATACACATACAACAGCATGAGCAGGCAAAGGTGAGCCAGACATCACATGAGACACAGGGAGTGCACTAGACATGCACACACGCCAACACACTTACATGCATGTGTACACCTCCACCAAGTGTCGCAGTGATGAGATCGGCATCCATGTCACATCTGGCAATCAGTCTTCTACATATCAGTCTCACATGCATCCATGTTGCATGACAGTTGCACACTTGTCAGATACACATACATGCACATGTACACAGTGCAGATACATGCAGCTGGAACCAACATCCATGTGTGACACCACAACCTTGACAACTGACATACACAGTCATTCAAACATGTGTGCTCACACATCTGCATTTGGCCTGCATGCTTACCCACAAATACACCATCCATGTGTCTCACACATGAAAGGACTCGCATATGTCAGCCTCACGGCCTTGTACATAAACATCCATACATGGCCCTACAAAACCACATATGCAACCTGCACACTACTGGCACACCACCACACGCACAGCTTCCAAGCAGTATGCATGTACACTTACCGCTCGACTCCAGACGGGTGTGCCTCTCAAGGACCTGGACGTGGAGCGCTGGGCATACGCGTTCCAGGACCCTCATTTGGTCTTCCGACAGGTGGCCCGGGCGCCCCTTAGCATGCGCTGCCTTCAAGAGGCGCCGGGCCTTGTTGAGGGTCCTGGACCTGAAGTCCTCCCAGCGCTTCTTGACATGATGGAATTCGCGGACTGCCACCCCCTCCGCATTGATGGCAGTCACGATGCCCGTCCAGATCCTGGTCCGTCCTTCCTTGTCGGCGCACGACATTCCGAAGAGGGCATCATACTGCCCCAGGACTTGCTCCACCAGGACACCAACTTCGGTGGCAGTGAAGCTTGTGGCCCTCTGCCTCTCTGGCTGGGGGTTGCCAGTGCCGCCAGATGGTGTACTGATGGACATGGCAACCCCAGAGGCAGGAGTGGGTGGGCAACTGGGTCCTGGGGCTGGGCTGTGGAGCGATGGAAGTCTTCGGTTCCAGCAGGGGTGGTCACAGCAACAGCACCCCTGGCTGACGTGCAGGCAGAAAATGGCAGGGCACGTGGGCAGCAGGCAATCAGGCAGCAGCAGATGACAGGTGGGAGCGTGCTTGGGGCTCTGGGGGCAGTAATTCGGCCTTCTGGGCAGGAGCGTGGTCTTCCGTGTGTGAACGCGTGACCAGCTTGATACCGAGTGATTTGGCACGTGAAAATGTTGCATGTCAGCGTGTGATTCGAGGAAAGGCCCTCAGCGCGTAAGCGCATCAGCACACGTACGCGATTTCATTGGACCAAAGGCCCTTAGCGCGTAAGTGCGTCTGTGACGTGCGCGCGCAGGCGTTTCTCTGAACACGGGTGCATGTTACACGTCCAAGAACTGCACGTCCGAGTGTCAGCTCGTGTAATTTGAGGATAGGGCCTCAGCGCGTATACGCGGAAGTGACGTTGGACGTGTGGGCCGGTTTAAAAGGTACGCGTAGGACGTCTTTTCCTTGTACGTGCTTTTCGTGGAGAGCGAGTGGGTGAATTCTGTACTTCTTGTCGGTTCACACGCGATTTACTTCACAGCGTTTCTAGTTCGTACTCTCTGTTACCTCTGACAGCTTTTTTCTGATTTTCTGTTGGGCCTGTTTCCTCAAACAGCGTTCACTTCTTCTTTTGTCCTGTCTCCTCAGACACCGTACAATTCTTCTTTTGGCGGGGGTGTTGCCAATGCGCACACGCGCATCTTTTTCACGCTCTTTTTCCAGGCAGACGGTGAGTCGCGCACCTATTTACCAACTGTGCTTGCCCCGTGTGTCACGTACCCCTTCAGAGGTCATTGTAGGCTGCGTGTAACACGCATACGCTTATTTTTGAATTTCTGGGTGCCACAGCATAGTGTGGGTTCATTTTTCCACGCACGTGGTCTACGAGGGGTTGTATGCACGTTATTTTCTGTTTTTGGGGTGCCTGTGCGTTACGTGACCCGTCATCTTCCCCCAGGGGTCACATACAGCCTTGCTAGTGCACTAGGGTACGAATTCCATCTAGTACCTTAACCCTTTGACCCCCCAATTGCCCAGGACAATAGTTTACTGCAACTTCCATATGCACAACAACATCAGTGCCATGGCTGGGAGGCGAGCAAGCGGTAAGGGAGGCAAAGGTGGCCGAGCTTCAACAGGTGGCCGTGGTGGGCACGGTAGGGGACGTGGCCGGGATTTGCAGAGTGCCCCTCTCCCCCCATGTGTGGAGGACCAATCAGGGACACCCATACCCCCCCACCCCCCATTGTTGAGGGAAACGTGGCTGACACCATCCCAGCTCAGCCCTTGTTGGTCCGGCCCATTGTGGCACCTGACCTGGCACAGGAAGACTCCCAGGCTGACTTCCAGGGCAGCAAGTCTAGGCCACGTGTGGCAGTGCAAGTTGGTGTCACCAGGCCACGTGGATCTGGGGCAGCTATGTCATCTGCTGCCCCGAGTAGGCAGGGTGGGGAGGCTGCAGGGGCAGCTGCAGCTCCATCCACCCCAGCCAGGACAGTGTCGGTCCCGGTCCATCATACTGATGTTCCCCATGCCAACATCATACTCCAGCCAATGCCTCCACCAAGTCCTATGGTCAGTGTGCATTCGCACACTCCTACTACCCAGTCCACCGGTGCTCCTGCCCCTAGCGACCGGAGCAGCATAAGCCACTCACGATCCCCACCACCTTCCAAAAGAAAGAGGAAGAGTGCCCATCCACTACAGGCTGATACCCCAGACACGGCTACGCAGTCCGGCACGCCAAGGAAGCCTAGCTTCAATGATGCCGAACGTGATGCACTTGTGTAGTATGTGTCCGCACATGACCGCAAAATGTTGATAACTGCAGGGTGCAAGACCACACCTGCTCAACGTCAGACACACTGGCAGACCGTCGCAGACATTATAAGTGGCCTTGGATTTGTGAGGCGCACAGCTGGTGATTGCTACAAGCGCTGGAATGACCTTAAACGCAAGGCAAAGAAAAAGCTGGCCTCAAGTCATGCCGCTACTCTGGTGACTGGAGGTGGGTCTCCACCAGAGGACATTGAACTCACTGTACATGAGTATGTTGCTGGGACCTACGTCACAGAGGAACAGATCCAAGGTGTGGGAGAACTGCCAGATTACGAGGCATTGTCCGGTGAGTGCACATGCATGTGTGTGTGATCTTTGTGTATGTTGTGTGTATGAGGGGTTCGGATTGAGTGCCAGGTGAGGGTGTGTGTACCTGAGTGGTTTGGGTCACCCATGTGCTTCATCCAAAACATTCTGCACCCCTGGATTTGGGTATTACAGTATCCCTTCTGCCCACAGTAGACATTTTGCACAACATCATGCCAGTTGCCCTTGAAGTGGCATCTTGCAACAACATTGTTCTGTATTTTTCAGTGTTCATTCAGGCTGATTGTTTCAATTCCCCCACTTTTACTACGCATTTCGCAGCCCTATTGTCAAACAATATGTGACATGCCTATGGTACATGCCATCTGTGTGATGGCATGTGTCATGTATGTGGATTGGACATGCCACTCACAGGCCAATGTGTGATGGCACTGCTAGCCAGCATGCAGCTAATGTGTTGCTCTTCCATCTTGGTGTCATCAGTGTCTGCCATTTGCCTCCCCTTCAAACTCAGTGACAGTGCATGCATGGGAGGGTTATAGTCATGTGGGACATGTGTCAATCAAGCACTGGTTCTGTAGCTTGTCAGGCCTAATTGTGTGCCATGATGCTAATGCCTGTGTCCATTTTTTGTCTTTCATGTTTTTGCAGGGGATGACGCACTTGATGCTGTTGAGGTTGAGGAGATGGTGCAGACCCAGGAGGGATCTCAGGCACGACCGGGCACCAGTGGGGGACATGGTGTGGTGGTGGGTGAGAACCCACTCTTGCTGCAGACCATTCTCTCCAGTGGTGTCTCTGGGTGCACCTCCCCAGACGCCTATTCAGGTGTCGATTCGGATGATGAGACCTATGTGGCGTCGCAGGTAAGTGTTCCTGGCAGGGATTCTGTTCTGTCCAACCCACCTGCAGCAGGGGTAGAACCCTCTATGGGGATGTCAGTGTTGGTAGGTCCGTCTTTGGTGGTTACAGATGCAGGGTCACACTCCGCAACATCTGATCCTGTTCCTGGGCCAGCAGAGCAGAGGGGGAATTTAGTCCTGCAGCCTCAGGCTGTGCCGGTACAGCAAGGGGCAGTTCGCCTTGCCCCAGACAGGTGTGGTGTCCGCCAACGCGGTGGGCGTACACCACCAGGCAATACCGCATGGGAGCAATCCATATACGGTATGGCAAAACAACAGGCAGCATCATCTGAGATGATGGCTCAAGCAATGGAGAGGGTGGCCACTTCCATTGTCCCCCCTGAAAGGCAGATGGAGCAACTACAGCAGGCAACAGACTTCATTTGCCAATCCCTCAGGGAGGACATGTTGGCGTCCAACAGGGACAGACGGGCGGCACTGGAGACTCTGCAGGAAGCCATTGCTATAGAGTCCCAGGGCCACAGGGAAGCCCTGAGGGTAGAACTCCATCACCTCAGGGAGACTCTTGTTGACCTTGAGGCATCCACTAACTTGATGACAGAACAGCAGCTGGAGCGGGTCACAGGTACGCTCTCAGCTGAGATGCAGGCAACTCGGGAGGAGGTCCGGGCATTACGTCAGGTGGTGCATGGGGATCTCCGCACTATAATCCTCCAGAACAAGACCTTCCACACCCGCATGCTTGCTGCCATGGAGGACCAGACTAGGGCTTTGTGTGGGCTGCCTCCCATAGCACCACCACCTCCTGTGGAGGCAGCAGCACAGGGTGATGAGAGCGACCACAGCGATTCTGATTCTCTCATGATAGCGTAGCCGTGCAGGCCATGAGCCCATGGAGGTGTTTTTTTTCCCAACATCCACAGAGGTGGCTGTTGGTGTGCACCCTGTCCTCAGACCTCCTGGGTGGCCTCCCCCACGCCCCTGGCCCCCACATGGCCATTTTTGATTTTTGATTTTTTGTTACAGTATGTTGCCTTGTGTGGCTCCCGTGGGCATCCACTGTATTCCGGCTGGGCACATGCAGGCTTGTCCTGAGTTTGGGTTAGATGCGTGGGTTCGTGAGACACACACCCCTCCTGCTTCCCGTTCCCATGGGCTTGCAAAGGGTGTGCCCAAGTGACAGTGACTTACACAGTGACGTTGGACTCCCATGAGCTGTGTGGGCAGTCTGTAGTCAATACTGTGTAGACATTTCTTGAGTATATTGTTGTTGTATTGTACACTGCATGTTGTAATTATGTATGCTTCTGCTTCAATGTCTCCCTCAAAATTTGCAGGTTCATTCCTCATGTCTTCTCAAAGCCGTATACTTTGGAGATGGAGTTCATGTTGTATGCAGTACACAGAAAAGTTTTGAAGCCTGCAAGACTACAGTTGGAAGGGGGCGATGTGGTGGCATATTCAGGTTGTAAGACTACGACTACTTTAACTTAGTACTGTCATGTTTTAGTTATGTTTGAGCTTGTGTAGCTGCATTGTATTGTTGGTAAGTATTTGGTCATGTGTGTTGTTAGTTCAACATTACTGGGAGCATATTGTGTGTGGCCAGTTTCCATTAGGGACACTGTACTTTGTGACACTTGTGTCAGGTTTGCGGGATTGCTTTGTTTGCTCTCACATAGCATGACATGCCATGGTGTGTTGGGTGGTGGTGCTGGGGAGGGGTTGGGTGACATGGCACTGTTCTCATGTTGTATTTTGCAAGGGGGTAATGCATTTAACAGCATATGTGTCTATTGATGACACAGCATTGGTGGTGTTTCTGTAGGTAGGGATGCACACATTGTGACACTTCCAGGTGACCAATCTCAGGCTGGTATAGTTGTGACAGTTGACTGTCCCTTGTGTCATCATCGATTGTCAGCTGGTATGTAGCAGGGCTATGTGCACTCCACAGGGGTGTGATTGTAAGTGAAGTAATTAGCCACCAGCTGCGTTCGGGCTGCCTCACCCCGTGCCCTTTCCCCTCCCATGCGCAGCAGGCGTGCATGTGGTTGGGGATGTGGGGGCACCACCATGTCCACCGGCAGGCCCCGGAGTGTTGCAACGTTGTGCAGGACACATGCTGCCACTATGATCCTGCACACTACTGGGGGAGCGTATAACAGTTGTCCGCCAGAACGGTCAAGGGAGCGAAAGCGTGACTTGAGCACTCCGAATGTGCACTCCACTATGCCCCGGGTTGCAATATGGGCTGTGTTGTATCTTACCTCGGGTGGCGTGGTGGGGTTCCAAATTGGCGTCATCATGTGGGTGCTCAGAGGGTAGGCACTGTCCCCTGGGGAGGTGGTGATGGGTATCATTAGTAGGGTTGTGACATTACTCAGTATCTGGCATGCATGCATGTGCTGTGGCATTTATACTCACCAAGCAGCCATGTATCGCCATGCCGCCCAGCTTCTAGGTCCCTGTTTAGGGTTGACATTCTGTAAATGAAACTGTCGTGGGTGGACCCTGGATAGTTGGCATATACTGAGGTGATGATTCCCTTGGCATCACATACTACCTGCACGTTGATGGAATGCCAGTGCTTGCGGTTTCTATAGATGTGCTCTGATGCCTTGGGGGGACGTAGAGCCACATGGGTGCAATCAATGGCACCTAGGACTTTTGGGAATTGTGCCACCCCATAGAAATCCTGGATGGCAGCCTGCCTTTCTGCAGGTGTTCTGGGCAGGTATATGTGCCTGCGGACTGATGGGCGTGCAGTCATGATGGCCAAGACCTGGTGTAGGCAGCGTGACTGCGTGGCCTGTGACACCTGTTAGGAAAGATTTCATGATTGCAGGTAATTTTCCTTCCATGTGGCAACCCCTAAACTTTTTGCTGTTGTTTTCACCTTATTCCTGACTTTGCCAGAGAAGTGCAGCCTTCTGCCTCACTCCTCTGGGCTTTCGCTCCTTTTCTTACGGGGAAACTGACATGCCCTTAAGACAGTCAGTACCGGGGAACGCTGTTTCCCGTAGTTTCTTTTATCGTGTTGCGGCTTTAGTGCAACATGACACAAGAGGGCACTGTAAGCTAAGTTACAGCTCTCTTGGGTCTCTAGCCTTCTACGGGCCCTAGATACTCTTTTAGGATGGTATTTTGATCGGTGCAAGTCATTCAGGGACTGGAATGGTGGCAGCGATCGTTTTGTTTATTTTGAGCTCCTTTTGGCGTTCTGAGCACGTTTTTCGCACTGAACCCAAAATGGTGGCCTGGCTCCCAAAATGGCCAGACCACGAGGCTCCTTTGTCCTGTCCACTGACCGTCTTGCTCCCTTCACCTTCCCCAGGTCGGGCGACCCGGGGCCTTCCTTATTTGGGCATGTACTTTCCCGCGAAACGTGGTTGCTTTCGCGGGCTTCTACATGTCGTTTGTGTGCCTCCAGGGTGTGGGCTGGGATGTCTGGTCCCAATACATATCCTGGGTGCCAGAGAGTCTAGGGTGGTGTGAATGCCTGGGACCACCGTGGTCCGTGATTGGTCCACGTATGGTATGTTTGTTGATGAGCTGATCTCCCATTGGCTCCCCTCCGTTTTGGCGCGAAGGGAACCGTGGATAAGAGGGAGCTGGAAACACCACTACCATGTCGATCTCCTGAGTTCTCACGAACGAAGGAATACAGGAGCCAAGTATCCTGCAACCAAGAGGCTGGACCGAGGAATCGCTGGTGACCCGCTGAAGGAATCCTCCTTTGCACTGCTGTCATCCTGTGAAACCCTTTTCTCCTTGGATCGAACCAGAAGGCCTGTACTGGTGCTTCGACCTTTGGAATAGCAGGAACAGCTATTCCCGGCGACTTCATCATCTCCTGCCAAGTAAGCCTTCGGAAGTGTCTCTGGGCCATCCAGTTGACTGACCAGCTTACAAGGGAGTCCTGCTCTGTAACCGCCGCCAGGTTGTGTTGTATTTCGAGTCCTTGTCACTCTCCCACGCTTCGTACACTTGGCGTTCCCAAGTCTGAAGGGAGGAGTGTACATTTGGCTTGAATACACACAGCCGCTCCGTTGTCCTGCTGCGGCAACAAACTGTGCTGGTTTCGTCGATTGGGACGTCTTTTTGCTCTACACGACTACGAGGCGTTCCCTGCTCTTCTGAACCTGAAACTAACGTGGAGAAGCCTGGGTCTGCTTGCTTCGGGGACCGGTGAGTAGTTTAGCTAGGATCTGGTCGCCCTCCTGCAGTATCCCATTGCTTTTCCCTGCTGTGTAAAAACAGCACCCTTTTGCCGTACTCGCGCTCTGCTTCTGCTCGCTGTGGAGGCTGCGCTTGAGTTGCGGAACCTGTTCTCCTCCTGCTGTGCACTAACCCGAACTGCCTGACTTCCTCCGAAGAGCTTCCCCTTTTGCCCGTTGGCACCGGCGTGGCAGGTACTTTGAGCACAAGGCTCCACTCTTCGCAGGGCTCGGACTTCCATCTAGTTAGGTGCCTCTGAAGGCGAACTGAGTCTAAAGCGTTATTGCACTGCCTGTTTTCCTTTCCTTTCAGGTGGACTACATATTTCGTGCTTTAAACGCTTGCGACTGTGTATTATGGTATGTGTTGGTTTAATATTGTGATATTGTGATTTTCTCGCTACGGTCATTGTTTTAAAGGCCTTAAAATAAATGTGTATCTATTTTTGATATAACAACTGTTTGGAGTAGTTTGTAAGCGCTCTTGCTTTGTGTGCTCATTGCGGGCTTTCAGTCACCCTCACCCCTCTTGAGACCTAGTCTTGACCGCCGCGATCGCTACCTTGATTGGTCTGGCTTGTCCAGAGGTTACCCTGTTCCAAGTAATTAGGTTGGCCTTCTGAACTTCTGCGCCACCAGGACAGAGTTCAGAAATCCGTCTTAACAACACCCCCCCCCACTATGGCACTTGTCCGCTGAAATGATCCGGTGGCCAAAAAGTGCAGTACATTGAGGACCTTCTCCAGGGGGCTGAGTGCTTGGGAGCAGAGGGTGGGTGATGTGAGGTCATCCTCCCACTCACTGACTAGGTCGAGAATTATGTGGGGTGGAAACCAGTACTTCCCATACCCCTGGTCATCAGGCATCCCAAAAAAGCTGGTTCTGGGTGTGAAAATTCTGGGCCTGACTATCCTCCTCCTCCTCCTGCGGTATCCCACGACCACTGCTGCTAGGAACGGTATGTTCATCCTGGAGTCTGAGCTTTTATGTTGCGTGTGTCCACATACGCCTGCTTCCTGCTGCGTACGTGTTTCCGAATTAGCGCGTCTTTTTTGCTATGTGCGTGTGGGCGTTCCGCGCATTTGCCTCTTGTACTTCCCCGCCCACCCCAGTAATACACGTACCCCGCTCGCCCAGGCCCATTCGCGTGTGAAACTTCACGCGAACCCCAGATTTACACGTACCCCCCTCGCCCAAAGCCAATCGCGTGTGAAACTTCCCACGCACCCCCAAAATACACGCACATGCTATTTTTGACACAGCGGGTGTCGTTGTTGGTCGCGTACCCCTTTGCACATCATTTGTCCTAGTGGGCCACAGTATGGGACATTCATCAGAGCTGTATATACGTGCTTTTTGTTAGCGCACATTTTGGCGCTCATTTTTTTCATGCGCAGGGACGCTACGGCCTGCCTTAGTGTGGCGGACGTGTTTTGGCCTGTGAGTGTCTTTGCCCGTGCGCTGTTTTTCCCTATTCGATTCCATGAATACGTGTTGTAGGCGAGCGTGTGGGCGTTCCGCGCACTTGCCTCCTGTACTTCCCCCGTGACGCCCACATTTTCACGAGTTGTTCCCCATTCCGCGTGTCACGCCCCGTTTTACGCCTACTTTTGTTATGTGAGCCGCGCTATGTGCACTTTCGCTGTGGCCATAGCGCACGCCATTAGATGACCTGTGCGCCGGCGTGCGCCACGCAGATTTTCAGCACACATCCCAGATTTTACTCGCGCACGGACTTCCATGAATCGATGTGTGTGGGTTTCTCTGCGATTTTTGCACTTGCACTGCGATTCGCACAGTTTCGCACGCTTGCACGGGAATTTTCAGCGCACATTAATTCCATGAATCGGCCTGTGAGTGTGAATTTTGTCATGGAATCTTGCAGGATTATGTCCCAAGATAAATGACGCTATCTGGCTAAACTTTGTAAAGAATTATGATATTCTCATGTTTTAAGAGACTTAACCCTTTTGGTTGCAGCCCCCAATATATTTAGATGGTTATATACCGACAGACGTACAGGAACGGCGACCCACTCTAAGAGCATCATTTATTAAGGTACTTCAAACTTATATGGCAGAGTCTTCCCAGTTAATGTCTGCTCTTCCCTACAGTGCTTCATGTGTTTTGCAGGACGTCTTTTTGAGGCAGCTTGGCTCCTCATTGTATTGTGTACGAAAAGGGTTGACCTACATCTCTGACTCTAGGCAGCCGTGTCCTCACATCGAGGACTTTTTGTGCATACATTTTCCACTGGCAGGTAAGCAGGTTTTATTTTATAATTATGATAGCGTTTTGTTGTCACCACATGGTACTAGTTTGTGAACACTGATGTTGCTATTATGAAAAGCTTACACTGCTGCTTTTCTTGTATTAAAGTCTAGGTAGGACTTATTCACCATCCAACACCGACTGAATTACAGAAATCGCTAGCCACCACGAGTACCAGCTAAGGTAATTCCCCCTTTGTGGTCCTCTAGTTCACTTTGTGAGAACTTCAACAAAGTCAAGTAGCTAATAAAAAGCAGACTCTTTGTTTTTATATTTTCCAACTCTATAGTTGGTACGAAACTGGCCCAGATTGAGCCTATGATTCTGTATGAACTAGGATTTTCGTGATAATTGTTTTCTCCTGATGAATGTTTGTTATTTGTGGTTTGTGAGCAGAAACATGTCGAGACATCTCTCTGGATTCAAAACAGAGACATAACAATATGTGACATTGATACAAATAGAGTAATGTACACAATGGCCCTCATTACAAGTCAGGCGTTAAGGGGTTAATGGCGCCGTAAAGAGCGTCAGCGCCGTTAAACCCTTAACGCCTGATTCACACTTTAACGCCTGCTTTTTGCAGGCGTTAAAGTCCAAGGCGCCAAGCGACCTTGGTGCTAATTACGGCACTGTAATTTATGGTGCCGTAATTAGCACCTTCCCCATCCCCATTATGCCCTATGGGGCAAAAATGGGAATGGGGAAGGGCAAATGGTGAATGGGGAATTACCGCCCCACTCACCTTGGAATGGGGCGGTAATTCCGCCATCCACCATGGCGGAATCCGGCATGGACCATGGTGCTAATAGCACCATGGTCCACCGCCTGACTTGTAATGAGGGCCAATAGGTTGTCCAAAGTGTACACAGTTTTCTGAGTTTGTATTATTTAGCATTGGTTGCCTAAATACGGATTCCTATGTTTTATGGCAAGTACTGTGATTCATGTGTTGTGGACCTTATGATTTAATTGAGTTTTTAACTACATTGAATTTGTTATTAAAAATGTTTTATAGATTTTAAATGTGGTTGGTCCCCTTTTAGATTTTGTTGGGCACTACCTGTACCTATAGCTCTGTCTCTAGTTTACATATTGGTATTTAAGAGACTTGGGCCATTCAACCACCCTCGATAGATGGCTCTGTTTTGCGTGGAAATAATGCTAAACCTAATCTGCGTAGGCTCCCTACTGGGGGCTAACAATTATGTCTCTACGGGACTAAGGATGATTTGTGAGAACGTTTTAAATCCTAGTAAGGATTTCCTCTCTGTGTCATTTAAAGTCTTAGGAACAGGGCAGTTGTTACTGATTAACGTTTACAATGCACCAAGAAAGAGGGATTTTATGTCCCCAATGAAGCTTTTGGAAATGCATGTTTTTGACATTTTACACTGAATGCTAAAATTATTCTAATTGCCCCTGGAGATTTTACCGTAACGATTAGAAAAGGGCTAACAGGGGTGTTGATCAAACCAGAAGAAGATAAAGTGCGGGGGTATCCCTCCTTATGTGACTTCAAGGTAAAATAGTTACATTAAGAGCCGTCTAGTTAAACTTTTTAGCAGCCGTTAAAATCCATGGCGCTAACCTGCCATGATGCTAATTACGCCACCGTAATTTACGGTGGCGTAATTAGCGCCTTCCCCACTCCCATTATGCCCTATGGGGCAAAAATGGGAATGGGGAAGGGAAAATGGGAAATGGGGATTTACCGCCCCACTCACCTTGGAATGGGGCAGTAAATCCGCCATCCACCATGGTGTAAACATAGTTTACACCATGGTGGTAAAGTTGGCGCAATTAGCGCCTGGGTTGTAATGACCCCCAATGTGTAAAACCTTTATTGAATATGTTGGGGTCGGAAAAACTCCTATTTTGCCCTATAACTAAGATGGGAGTAGTCTACATTTACACAATTACAAATCACCAATAAAACACATATAATTTTAAAATACACTGGGCCTCATTACGACCCAGGCGGTAAGTTACCGCCTGGGCCGTGACTTTACCACCATGGCGTAAACTACGTTTACGCCATGGTGGCTGGCGGACTTACCGCCCCATTCCGACCTTGGCGGGGCGGTAAGTCCCCAATCCCCATTTACCCTTCCCCATTCCCATTTTTGCCCCATAGGGTATAATGGGAGTGGGGAAGGCGTTAATTACGCCACCGTAAATTACGGTGGCGTAATTAACTCCATGGTCCCTTAGCGCCATGGATTTTAACACCTGCTAAAAGCAGGTGTTAAAAGCGCCATGGCGCTAAGGGACCTCGTACTCAGGCGGTAAGGGTCGGCGCTGTTAACGCTGCCGTTAACCCCTTACCGCCTGGGTCGTAATGAGGCCCACTATGGGCCTCATTACGACTCAGGCGCAAAGCGAAAAACAATGGCGGTAAACGATTACCGCCATCGTCTTCCGCTCGGGCCGATTACGACCCGTGACCGTAAACTACGATGTCACTAGTGGCATCGTAGCTAACGCTGCCGCTGACTGCGCCAAGGGCGCGCGCACGCGAACATCCACACCGTACTTAGCGCCATGGCGGAAAGGTGCCGGAATCCCGACCCAAGCGGACATGCCCCTAACGCCATCACCCAGGCCGTTAAGTACCTTACCGCCATGGTGCAAATTACGCCATCGCGAACCAACCGTAAAGGGCCATGTAAAGTGAATGCAGCTGCCACAGGTGCACAGAAACAGCACAGGTGAAGGCAATACAGACACAGGAAGTACAAAAAGAGCACACCCCACCCCTTCCCACACCCAGTCACACTCCACAATGATACCAATAGGACTAGCAATGTTGGGGCTGGAGGACCTGATAGCAATGCGAGTGCTACAACAGCAACTACAACAACTACAACTACAACAACAACAACAACAACAACAACAACAACAGGCTGCACAGAGGAGACGCAGGAGGAGAAGGAGGGCAAGGCAGGCCCAGCAAGCCCCACCAGCACAGCCAGTGCCACCACGCAGGCAGCCCCCAATCCCACGCATCAGACCCAGCCCATTCAACCTCACCGCTGAGCAGATCCACACCCTGTACCGACTGGACCGGGACACCATCACCACCATTGTGGACATGATACACAACGACATCGTCAGCATGATTGATACACCCACTGCCACCCCCCCCCTACTGAAGGTAGTGTCCGTGCTCCACTTCCTGGCCACAGGCACCTACCAGCACACAGTGGGGCACTTGCATGGCATATCACAACCATTATTCTCGCGTACACTGATGCAAGTGCTCGATGCCCTCCTCAAGCACACAGATGACCACATCTCATTACCACGGTCTGCCCAGGAGATTGCCAACACCAAAGTGGGTTTCCATGCACTGGCCGGCATACCTGGTTGCATTGGTGCCATTGACTGCACCCATGTTGAATTGGTGGTCCCACATGCCATGGAGGTACCGTACCGCAACCGTAAACATTTCCACTCAATCAACGTGCAAATGGTCTGTGACTCCAACAGGATCATCACACATTGTTGTGCCAGATTCCCCGGATCAACCCATGATTCTATGATCCTTCGGAACTCAACAATACCACGCTACATGGAGCGACATGCAGGCCCAAGATCCTACCTACTCGGTGAGTCTAATGACATGAGCATGGAAATGCTAAGTGGGTGTTGAATGACGTACCAATGCATATTACATCTGGCAGATACAGGGGGGTGGGTGCAACTAGCAGTAGCCAGATCATTCCCTGTGGCAGCACTGACGTCAACAGAGAAGTGTACACATCATGCCTGACCTAATCATCCCAACATGTGAATGAAAGTGCATCCCAAAAACGACACAACCATTTGCAAGTGCATTGTGCAAATTGTGGCCGCATTGACCCTAAAGAATAACACCAACATGCCCGTCACCATGCACCAACTACTGAAAGGCCTGTCCCCCACAACTGCGCACAAAGGAGGCACATGACAGACAGGGACATCAATGCACCACTACAAGACCCACAAACTGTCCCCATTGACACCAGTAATGCTCACTGGGGTCATAATGAGCCAGACATCGATTTTGCTATCATGTGAGCTTCAAGCTCACAGGACACGTGCAAGGTCACATGAATGACGTCCTGAACGGACACAGTGGATGGCCACTCACAAGGCAATCGTCCCCCCTGCATTGTGTTTTAGCATGCAAAACAGTACATGAGAGCCATGAACACATACTGGTTGCACAGTGTAAATCCATAACCACAACTCCAATTGGTGCACAGTAACAGTCGGAATCAAGGCATGGTTGTGCGTCATGTTCACATTTCAATCTCGTTCCTGACACATTCTTTTCTCACATTTTACAGGTGATGCGGGCTATCCCCTGAAGAGGTGGCTCCTCACACCAGTCCGGAACCCATCGAACCAGCATGAGGAGGACTACAACCATAACCATGCACGTACCCGTGTGGTGATAGAGCATGCTTTTGGCCTACTGAAGGCACGTTTCCGCTGCCTCAGCAGGTCTGGCGGGGCACTCCTGTACCGCCATGAGAAGGTTGCAAAGATCGTCATGGCATGTGTCATGCTACACAATATGTGCATCAGACGAAACGTGCCTCTGCCCCCTGACGCAGAACCACAACCACCTGATGATGGGGATGATGATGATGGGGATGGGGCAGCACCTCAGGGAGGCAGCGATGCACAGGAGGGCCATATAATGCGTCAGAATGTCATTGACCGATACTTCTAGCACACACAGCGAGTGTGTGACATATGGATGGCACTTGGGGCACTGTGTGTGTCTGGTATGTCAACACTGTGGACTGTAACAATAAAGCACACATATGCAATGAGCAATGTCCACACATTTAGTTTGTGAGAAAAGAAAAAGTGTATTGTACTACTGAATAGGTATAACAGTACCCCTCCCCCTCCCCCCTGCACACTCCAACACACCCAATACCCCCCTCCCCCTCCCCCCTGAACACTCCAACACACCCAATACCCCCCTCCCCCTCCCCCCTGAACACTCCAACACACCCAATACCCCCCTCCCCCTCCCCCCTGAACACCCTGCAAACATGTGACAGTGCCCGTGGTGAAGTGAGTATAGTTCAGCACACTATTGACTGGCCCCTCTCCCGGAACCTGGGGCCCCCCTGCCTGTGCTCCTCAGGGTCCTGGATGACCTGCGGACGGGAGAGGCTTGTGCTGAACTTGCAGCCGAGGATGTACCGGGCTGCTCAGTACGGCATGTGTCCAGAATTGTCTGGATGAGCTGGCTCATCATCTGCCGCCCTGCAGCAAGTTCGGTGCAAATGTCCCTGCTGGCAGTTTGGATGGCAGCCCTGATGCCATCAGCACTCCTCTCCATGGCTGCACTGGTACTTACACATTCTGCTACATGCTGCGTGAGGAGTGTGCCCAGTGCTTCCTGCCTGTTGGCAATCTGCTCCAGCGACAGCTGGAATTCTGGCCCAATGGGGGGTGCCAATGGGGGACCAATGGGACTACTCCCATCTTCCACAACTCCCACTGGGCTTGGAGTTGCTGGCCATGAATTAGCTGGCGATGGGCCCTGGGTGTCATCTCCATGATGGCTGATTGGGGATAGGTGTGGTGAGTGCAGTTGTGTGTTGTGGTCAAGTCCGGTGTCATCCTCCACATCACTGTCGGAGCAGGCAGCGATGGCTGCAGTCTCCCCAACAGTACTGCTCCCTGCTGACGCATTGCCCTCAGTGGGCAACAGTGGGTGTGGTTGGGCTGCAGGTGCTGTCACGACCCCTTCCTCGGGGGTCTTTGCTGCCCTGGGCTCTTCAGCCTGGCGTGGATTCTGCCTGGGTCCAGCAGAGGTGGATGCATGGTTCCCCTCTCCCACTTTCCTGGCCTTCTTGGCTGGGGTGCTGGTGCTGTCGTCCCTGCCAGTGTCCGATTGCGAGCCTGTGGTGGAGCAGAGGAGGGTCACTGTTATTGATGGTTCAGCGGACATTGAGCAGGCATTGTGAAGAGTGAAATGGATAGATGGTGGAGTAAGTAGCCCGTGACATACAGGTTGCCTCCCTTTAGGTTCGGTTTTGCATGCAGGTGTGTGTCTGCCTACTGTACAGTGTACATGCTACATGTGCGCAGGGTGTGGCTCATCTGCTGATGTGTTGCGTCTGCCACATTGTGATTGTCACGTGCAAGTGTATCAGGGTGTCTTGCAAGGCTGGATATGAGGCACCTACCTGTGTCTCCAGATCTCGGGGCCCCTCGCTCCATCTCGCCGACACCTTCGATGCACTCAATGCCAATCAGAGAGGCACATGTCTCCTCCCATGGCTGCATCTTCAGTGGGGAGTCTGCTCCCCCGCCAGTTCCCAGGGCCAGGTTACGGTTGGCAGACATAATGCCCCGGACCCTGATCCGCAGGTCGTCCCATCTCTTGTGGCACTGTTTGGAGGTGCGTGGGGTGGTTCCAACTGCACTGACACGTTGTGCCACAAGTTCCCACACCTCCTTTTTGCGGCCTATGGCTGTTCGGGTCATCTCATTGGAGAAGACAACATCAGCCTTCTCCTGGAGCGTGTCTGCAAGCATTTGCAGTTCCTCTCGACTGAAGCGCTCCTGCCGCTGCCTGTCACATGCCTTCTTGACAACTTTAGGCATGGTTGGCTGTGGAAATGGGTGGGTTATGGGAATGTCAGGGTTTGAGGGTTGGTTGTGGTGTGGTTGGGTAGGATGGCAATGGATTGTGTTTTTTAAGATGGCCGCTGTGCTGTTTCCCGTTCCGCCGCGATTACGCTATTTCCGGTTCCGCCTAATTGCGGTCACCGCTAATTACGGTGACCGCTGACTACGGTCGGCGCAATGATGGGTGGCGGTAGGTCACCCTGCGCTGTTAACGAGGGCGGTAAGGGCTGTTTACGGCATGGCATAGTTTACGTTACCGCCATGGCGTAATGCTCGTGCGCGATGGGTCGTAATGTGGCGCTCTTATCGCCATCGGACCATGGCGTTAACGCTCATTACACCATGGCGGTAATTTCAATCACTTACCGCCTGAGTCGTAATGAGGCCCTATACCTATTAAAACATGCAATTAATAAAATGCACAACACAATTCCATAGTTTCAAATCATTCTATACAATGTAAAATGTCCACAATTCGAAGATAAAATGAACACATAAATTATATCAAATTACTATAATTGCCACTCAATCAATAAACAAACAGTCCTAGTGGAGTCTGTCAGTTCCAAATGGTCTGTGCTAACAAAAACCTCATGCCTGCCCTATCTCATGTACAAAAGTGTAAAAAGAAATGTATGCAAAGGAAACATCGGTGTTCAGAAGAATAAGGGTAGTTTAACCAGCTCTCCTCCTCACGTTAAACCTCATGGAGTAAGGCTGTCCTTGTAGGCAATGATGACACACTCTAGCTCGGGTTCTAACACTCTAAGCAGTTACAAACAGTAGATTGAGGCCCGCCTGGCCTTCCACGCCAAAGTCTCTTTCTTAACTTTCAAAATTGTATTCCAACATAAAGTTCAGAGAGGTACTCCTATGCCGGGCTCAGACCTCACAGCACACAGTTCATGCAGGTCCCCCTCTGTCGGGCACAGACCTCTCACGTCACAGTTCAACACAAACTTGCAAGGGGGATCTCTTTCCCAAGCTTATTGCACTTTGGGTCTCCCTAAATCGGCTCAAACCCTTTTGGATGTTGAAGACTTTAAAATGTGCATGGCTTGCTTTACAGACCACTGCAGGACCACTTTAACTCAAAGTTCACATTTACTCTCGTTTAATTCACTTTGCTATTTGTTTGCTTTATAGCTTCAAACAATGTACCTTTCACAGAGACTTTCAAATGGGCTACTTCCTTTCTCTGGACCACTCCGTTATTTAGTATCACTGATCTCACAGCTGGCTTTTACTTCAAAGTTCATTCACAGGTCTGCCTTTTTTCGCGTCTCATCCATACGTGTGTAGCTTTCACTTGTGATGTAATGTTGCTACTTTCATTCGCTTTAACACATACCGGTCTCTCAGATCGCTTGCCAACTCACTGGCTGTGAGCGCTTCTTTCTTGTTTTGCTATTTCCAATTCACGAGTCAAGGTTAGTACAAGAGGCTTGGCCTCGCCTCCCCAATCTTCACTTGGGGGTTCTGGCCTTCCTCACGTATCTTTCACAGTCTGTCAGAGGCTACAAACTCCGGTAGGGAACCCTTGGGGTTTTCAGCCCTCTGCTCTTGTCCCTTGGTCTGCTCCAGTAGGTGCACCTTCATCCCAGAAGTTCTGCTCATACTCGTGTTCAGCCTTGCTCAGAATGTGACTTTAGGTGTTGCCTTTTATTTGTCTGAGGAAAGCTAACTGGTATCAGGTGTATGCACTTAGTGTAAAGTGACAGACTTTGCCTGACCTGATTAACAGGAAATGTCCAGTACGATGTGAGAGTGTTAGGGGGTCATTCCAAGTTGGGCGGTAAAACCGGGTCCGGGTCCGGTCTGGTTGAATGGGGACTTACCGGGTCATTCCGACCCTGGAGGACCCAGTAAGTCCCCATTCAACCAACCATTCCCATTTGAGCCCCCATAGGCGTCTGACCACACGTTCTTTGCGGCTACCGCTAAGGGACCTCGGAATTGGTCTCCTTACCGGTGACTGTTAACCCTTACCGCCCAACTTGGAATGAGGCCCTTAGTCTGGTCTGAAGAGATCTGAACATCGAGAGTGTGCCCTGCAGAATGAGTCGGCCCAGAGGGGAGAATGGTGAGTGAGAGAGAGTCGCAGAGGTCGTGAAAGAGTTCAGAGGGGGGACAGGAGGCATCCAGGTGGATGTTGAAGTCTCCAAGAAGGAGGAGTTGAGTGGTTGAGGCAAGGAGTGAGGAGGAGATGTCCACCCACTCAGAGAGGAAGGAAGAAACCTGACCAGGTGGCCGATAGATAGTAGCCACAGTAAGGGAATGGCTAGGCGAGAGACCGAGCCTGCAGACGAGGCATTCAAAAGAGGAGTAGGCCTGCGTAGGAATGACTGAGGCAGAAATCCACTCAGGGAAGATAAGGGCTAGGCCCCCACCAGATCGGTTGGGCCTGGGCACGGAGAGGATCTTGTAGCCATCAGGTAGGAGTGTGTCAAAGCTGGTGACAGAGCTGGCCGTAACCCATGTCTCAGTGAGACCGAGGACATTGAGGTCAAGTTCTTCAAGAAGGAGGCAGATATCAGAGGAGTGTTTGACAGCATAGCAGGAGTTAAGAGTGGCAATGTGGAGAAGGTTGCCCTCCTTGAAGGACTTCTGGGGAGGGGTACAGATGAGAGGTACGCCCTGCGGAAGTGTAGAAAGCACCCGAGAGGGGGCAGAGAGGGAGGGGGAAGGCAAGGTAGCCAAGGAAAGGGGAGAGGGGACAGCAGGAGAAGAAAGGAAGTTGATGCGTCTATAAAAGAGATGAAGGTTGGCCTGAGGGCCTAGGACCAAGACGGTCCCATTAGAGTAGACATTAATGATGACCTTAGAGGATAGGAAGGAGGTCAGGAGGACGTCCCAATGGGTACCACCATTAATGGGAGAAGAGGAGAAAGGAGAGAGAACAGAGACCATATGAGGGGTCCATAGATCTGAAGAAGGAACGACAAAGAGGATGTCGGTGAGAGTTTCCTTGGAGGAGGCACTGATGTAGGTGTCAGCGATAGGGAGGCCTGGGTTGGAGACCAGGATGTCCTTTTTAAACTTTTTCCTACCAGACTTAGTGAGGAGAGCAGGATAGTCAATAGAGAAACAGTTTGAAAAGATAGGGGAGACAGAGAGCACCATAGAGTAGGTGGGAGAGGAGGGGGTGCAAGGGGTAGACAGACAAGACAGCGAGAGGCAAGTGCGCAAGAGAGTGGGAGAAGACGACGGCACTTAGGCGGCGAGCGCAAGAAAGGTACAGGACATTCTAATACAGGAGAGAAGACATACCTAAATTTGAGAATCCTAAAGAGGGAGAAAAAGGCCTAGGTTTCACAATGCAGTTTTAGTGGTGGTACAGATACAAGCAATTTAAAGCCACCTAAATTGGAGAATCCTAAAGAGTGAGAAAAAGGCCTAGGTTTCACAATGCAGTTATAGTGTTGGTACAGATACAAGCAATTTAAAGCCACCTAAATTAGAGAATCCTAAAGAGGGAGAAAAAGGCCTAGGTTTCACAATGCAGTTTTAGTGGTGGTACAGATACAAGCAATTTAAAGCCACCTAAATTGGAGAATCCTAAAGAGGGAGAAAAAGCCTAGGTTTCACAATGCAGTTATAGTGTTGGTACAGATACAAGCAATTTAAAGCCACCTAAATTAGAGAATCCTAAAGAGGGAGAAAAAGGCCTAGGTTTCACAATGCAGTTATATGCATTCCTGAACATCTGCTCTTCTAAACATCCGCAAAGACCTGCTCTCTAATCTTGATTCCAACACCCCGTGTGTCCTCATCTTACTTGATCTCTCGTCTGCCTTCGACACGGTCAACCATGCCATCCTGCTCAACCGTCTACATGATAACCTGGGCATCATGGGCCAGGCCCTGGCGTGGCTGACTTCTTTTCTCTCCGATCGACCCTCCCAGGTCCAACTCAGGTGTTTCCTCTCCTCCATCTCTATCTCTACCTGTGGTGTTCCCCAGGGGTCTAACCTCTCTCCCTGGCTGTTCAACCAATACCTGGCACTTCTTGCCCACCGCATTGCTGCTCTCTGCCCCAACTTCCAGTGCTATGCGGATGATACTCAGCTCATTTTCAGGCTACCCTCAGCCACTTCCTCTCCGTCTCTCATCTCTGACAGCCTGTCTGCCATCCAGGAGTGGTGTGCCGCCAATGATCTCTGCCTGAATGCCAGCAAGACTGAGATTCTACTCATCGGCACACCCACACCCACCTTTCCTGTCACTCTCTGGCCGGCCTCTCTTGGCCCACTCCATGCTCCCACCTGTGAGGCTAAAAACCTTGGGGTCATCTTCGACTCCACACTCTCCTTCTCTCCTCACATCTCCGATATCTCTAAGAAGTCACATTACCAGCTGCACCTCCTCAGAGGTATTCTACCTTTCCTATCCTTCCCCCAGAAGCTCACTGACTCCAGAGCTCTGGTTCTCTCTAAACTGGACTATTGTAACAGCCTCTTTCTAGATCTGCCTGCTTCTACCCTCCGCCCTCTGCAGCTCATCCAGAACCGGACTGTGAGACTTGGCATCAAGCTCAGGGATCGTATCTCTCCAGGACTTAAATCCCTGCACTGGCTCCCAGTGGCTGCGAGGATTAAGTTCAAAACCCTCTGCATCGTCCACAAGGCCTTCTGGGGCCAAGGGCCTCAATATCTTCAACTCGCTCTTCCTAAATATCTTCCCTCTCGAGCTCTTCGCTCATCCACCTCCAACTCCCTCAGGGTCCGTCGCTTCTCCAAGCAACGAGTTGGTGGTAGATCACTTTCTTCGGCCAGGGCCTCCCTCTGGAACAGCCTCCCTGCCCCCCTGAAACTTGAGGAGAACCATCTCCGGTTCCGGAAGCACCTCAAAACCTTTCTCTTTGCTTCTGCTTTTTCTCCTCCTCTCCCCTGCTGATTTCCTTGCTTATACTGAAACTGCACTGGCTTACCTGGCCACCCTCTGATCTCGGGCCCAGGTCCCCTCCCCCGTCCGCCAGTCGCACACCTGCACTGCCCTCCTGGATACCCCAGCACTTGGGGACTGTTCTCTGTATCACTACAGTCCTACCACTAGCACTTGACACCTGATGCCTGCACTTACCCTTCTCCCTTGCACTTGACACCTGTTGGCCATTCTTTACTTTGTTATTTATTCTTATCCCATGTATGGCACTGTCCCCTTCCCCCCTCTCCCCTGCTCTCCCCTTTCCCCCCTTCCTATGCACTTGCGCGATCTGAATGAGACTTGGCCTAGTAGGATCGCTGTCTGTCTTCCCTCTGTTCCCCCTCCCTTGCCTCGTCGCGCCTTGAAACACTTGTGTATAGGCGCGTTATAAATGCCATATCATATCATATCATATAGTGGTGGTACAGATGCAAGCAATTTAAAGCCACCTAAATTAGAGAATCCTAAAGAGGGAGAAAAAGGCCTGGGTTTCACAATGCAGTTTTAGTGGTGGTACAAAAGGCCTAGGTTTCACAGAGCAACTTTAAATACGATGACAGTGCTTATTATAACAGGTAGAATCCCACCTAAATTTGAGAATCCTGAATAGAGGGAGAACGGCCTAGGTTTCACAAGGCAACTTTAAATACAGTGACAGTGCATAATTGAAACAAGAGAGATCACAGCTAAGATTAGTGGGTCAAACAAGGTGGACACAGTGGACAGGGGGCCCAGACCATTGAGCAGGGTGGCAACTGGCAACAGGCGTCCCCTGCGGACACCTGCAGATACCACCAGGAGCTGCCAGTCAGGGAGCCGCCCTTTGCCTAGGGGCCCTTAGCCGAAAGGGCTGCCGGGCAGAGGGCTGCGCAGGGACGCTCAGCTAAGAGCGCCAGGCAGGCAATCAGGGCGAGGAAGGGACTGGCTGGGAGGCGGGAGGGTGAGGGAAACACAGAAGTGGCTGAGGGGATGGGGGGAGGGAGGGCAACGCGCTCAGAGCGGTTGTTAAAAGTAAGGACTCAAGGGCTTTTGGAGAAAGGTGGAAAAAGCAACCAACTCTACTGTTAATCACTCAATAGAGACACATGTACAAGCTTTGTCATGGCGTTATCATTATGAATTAAATGGCCTGAGGGGTGGCTTGGGTAAAGTAATAGCATACCTGGGCATCTCTGAGGCAATTAAAGCTCAGAAGCCTAATAAGTCCCTGGGCCCAGATTTCCTATCTTCCGAATTGTACAATACTAAAATAGAGTCATGAGGTCACACCCTCTGCATTCTTTTTAATGCTGTTGCGAAGAGTTGCACAATCCCGGAATCATGGCGCAAAGACGATACATGATTACCAAAATCATATTGTCGAATTTCACTTTTGGATGCCCCTTGGAAAATTCTGGGGAGTATACAACGTGGCTACCTAGTGAATTGGGTGACTTCAGCTAATATCATGGGGACACGCAGGGAAAGACTGGAAACACTTTATGTTACTGGCCTCTACATATAGATGGGACCATTTACTTGACTTTTATGGACCTGTCTATTGCTTTTCATTTGGTGCACAGGGAACAGCTATTGTCTATCCTTTTAGATATAGGAATCCCAGAAGGGCTGTTGAAACAAATAGTTTTATTTCATACTAGCTGCGATGATCTAGTGAGACCCCGGTATAGGCCTCCTCTCATGTGTCCAGGGGAAGGCAGCCTCTACATGATCCTGACCCTGGGGGCAGTATTATGTGGGAGGATCACACGAGAGGGACTCATATTAGGGGGAAGTGATAACCTCTGTAACCCAAGATTCCCCTATCATTCCTAAAACACTGATGGCATATTGCAAAATGGAGAAAACCAATGGAAATGCTATGCAATCCAAAAAAAATGAACATTAAAATCCCAAAACCATTATGGACTTCAGGATCCATAATGCCCTAGGTACTGGGGCGAATAATAGGGGCCCAGATGATCAACAATGCTATTAACCATAATGTATGGTCTAGTTGTTGTAGACTACAACACCTGAGAGGGACATTTAAACTCAGTAATGAGTTACAGGTGTCAGAGTTTGCTGAAGAAGTAGCTGACGCAGAGCCAGAACAGAATGCTGGGTCGATCACAGTAGCAGACAGAAGAACACCAGCTGATGCTGATGTGAGATATGAAGGCCGGTGGCATGGGAGAGTAAGCACAGTGGGCAGCGGTGTATGGCAGAGAAAAGGGAGACGGGCTCCCAACCCGACGATCAGCGTTTCAGTGTGCAGGAGGACCGCCAGAGCTGTCAGAGCTCTGGGAAGAAGCTGTGCAGACTGCAGGAATTATGCGGGAGCCGAAAGGAAATTAGAAAGAAGATGGTAGGTCCACCTCAGCACCAGCAAGAGAAAAGGAGATGCCAAAGTAGATTGGTGAGTTGGCCTAAATTTAAAGGTAACCCCGTGGCGCTCCAAATAGAACATTTATCAGAATCCAATAGTTTTGAATACCGAACAGATAAAGCAATACAAAAAGCGTAATTCCCCTTATCTGGGACACCAATTGGGAGAACCCCTAACCCACATTGCCAAGAGCCAAGAGGCTGTGAAGGAGCAGAAGAAAGGCAACAAGGGCTCAACTTCCCTTTTATGGGACACCAACTGGGGAAAACCTATAACCCTCATTGCCAACAGCAAAGAGGCTGCAAAGGAGCAGAAGAAAGGCAACAGGGCGCAACTCCCCTTATTTGTTTTTTTTTACTTGAAATTGTTTTAGTTGATATTTAAACTTTTTCAATTTACTGTTACAAATATTACGTACATCTAGAGAGACAATCTTTCATTCAGATCTTGACGTTGAAAACAGGATTATTGAGACAGAATTGGATGCAATTAAGTACATCTACACAGATAATTTAAGAGCATTAACAATCAAGTGCAAAAGACAATGTAAATAAAATACAATACATTAGATCTAAAAGCTTCTATCAAAAACAAATATACAGTATTTTCAGGATTCAATTAATATCAGTGCCCATTTCTTAAAACAGATATCAGTAAATTAGACAGAGCAAGTGAAATTCACAATTTAACTGACACTAAGGATCATGCAGCTCATCATTGCAATGAAGATAGTGTTGCAAACTTTAGGCAGTGTAATACTTGATTGACTGCAACATATTATAATGAAGACTGCAGCATATTCATACAGTGGTTTGGCCCTAGTTATTCAATGAGACTTGTTCCGGCTCCATAGAAATGTTCAGGCTCATGAGAAATTGCAATGTTGCAATGTTTAGTGATATACTGGTCGCAATAACTACCACCACCCACAGCTGTCCTTTAGTCCATTGGGTAAAGCGTTTAAGATGCTTATAGAAAAAGGAGTTTCTGGATTCCGTTAGAGCAGAGCATTCGGTAATTAAGTGTTGCAATGCCTCCTCATGGGCTGGTAATTTGCAGAATCTGCACGTAATATCCGAAGGCTTATTCTTGTTATATGTTATTAATCTGGTTTTAGTCGGCCAGAGGTTAAAGCGGAGCCGCAAAACTGACCTAGCATATGCCGGATCAGGAAATGTGAACAGATAATGTGCCACTGTGTGCATTGGTTTAAGCATAAACGGACCGGTCCTAAATATTTTGTATGTGCTACACGCTTCACAAGTCAATCTCCAATCCCACCACCATAATTTTGATTTGGCCTTGTCTGGAGCTTCTAGTAGGAGTTCAAGAGTTATGTCAGCTGTCTCAAGAATAGACTGACAGAGAGCTTTCCAAGCATGTAAGGGGCCAGTCAGCGCAGACATAAGTACCGGTTTTACTGCAGGAAGAAGATTATTGGTGGTCGGTGAGGAGAGCATACATTTTCTGTATGTGACAATCATCTGCCAATATGCATGCGCATATAGTGAGGAGAGAACTAATTCAAATCTAATATAGCTATTGGAGTAATCAGAGGTAGTGCTAGCATGGGTTTCCAGAAAGCTCCCTCTGACAGGTTCCACCTTGGTGAATTTTGCAGAAACTTTGCTGGCAACTCCCCCTATTCAGGACACCAACTGTGGGAGACCTATAACCCTCATTCCTAAAAGTCTAGACACTTAAAAAGAGGCAGACATTATTCAAAGCGCCCCACAAAGGATACTGGTGTGGAGCATCTTGGAATAACTTTTGCCACAAAGCATAGTTGTAATTGTAGGAGTTTACATCCTGGCAGACCAGTAAGCCAGGAAAGGGACCAATAGTAGTTAGTCCTGGCAGGTGCGTGGACCAGGAAAGAAGATGTTTTTTTGTGGCAAAGAAGTGTAATGAAAATAACTTGTTAATGGCGTTTCATTTGTAGAACAAGTGTGGAATTACCAGAAGTAGTTGCTGTGCTATTCTGGCAAAAAATATTCCATTAGAGTAAGAAATGTGATATTCTGGTAATTGCTTTGATTTGTGAACTTGTGTTTTTGGAAAACGACATTCCTGTTTTCCCAAGAACGATATTGGGAAAGACCAATTGCTTTGGATTTATGGAACAAGTGTTTATGAAAGAGACATTGGGCCTCTTTACAAGTAGGCCGCAAAGGGATATCAGGCACCAGTAACGACACCGGTGGCGGTAATCCCTTTGCGCCCTACTACGAGTTCCCTTTGCGGGTCCTTCCTTAACGCCTGCTTTTAGCAGGCATTAAGGACGGGACCCGAAAAGGGACACCGGGGTCAGTAACGGTACCGCAATTTGCGGTACCGTTATTGCCGCCTTCCCCCTTCCCATTGAGCCCTATGGGGCTCAAATGGGAATAGGGAATGGCCCTGGTGAATGGGGAATTACCGGTCCCTCTGACCTTGGACTGGACCGGTAATTACTCCATTCATCACGCCGGAGTCGGAACGATTTTGGAGGCAGCCATGACGCAAATAGCGGCATGGTTACCTCCAAAGTCGGAATGAGAGCCATTTACTTTAACAAGCAGAAGGTCCCATTTGAAGGAAAAGATCTTGTGCGTTGAACAGAATAGAACTTTATTGAAAAATAATTTCTCCAAAGGTATTCCTACATTGATCCAGCGGAAGGGAATGTAATCCTGGTCATAAGGAGTACTTTCCAAAACGTATATGTTTGAACTTTTACTTTATTTTGTTGAATTGAAGACAGCCAAATATTCCTAGCTACCGGATCTATGTGATAACTACGACCCCCAGAATTCTGATGGCCGAAAATGCTGATTTGTTTTTTGTTGTTGTGTTTTTTAAACCCCTTTTACACCACATACATATGAAGGGGGAGACCCCTCTTTTCCCCCATACTACTATTATATCCCATACCCCCCACATATATATGTGGTGTAAGGGGGTAAAAAAAGTAATAGTTTCAGGAGTTGGAATTCTAAGGCCGACATTTTGGGTCATTACCCTTGCTACCTCTTGCATGCATTGTTTGGATGATAGACCCTTTTTGGCACTTTCTGCACATGAGCAGGTCGTCAATCAGATCATTAGTTTTTTGAGTAATTTATTCAAGGAGCGAGCTGTGCTCAAGTCATCTGAGCACATCAGTGCAGAGCCAAAAAGCCTTCCATTCGTATGATCAACTGTTGCTTCACACTATGTATAAGGTCTGGACATCCATTGCTGGATGAAGTGGTTTTAAATTGTATTGCTGTGTGACATTTACAATGTTAGCAATGCCCACTGGGAGGTCTGGAAACAGCTGTTCAATGCAGGATACAGGGCTACGCCCCATGGGCACCAATGATGCTTTCTTTCGTACTTACTTACCTCCAAGTGAAGGATGAATGCAAGCAAAGTAGGCCAAGAAGAAGTGGTTCAATGCATTTTGCGGTTGGTAACTTGCATGCAGTCCTATTGCAGAAAGCAGTGTGGGCCGAAAGTGCCCAAAACTCTAGTAGGGAAATTGCTGATTGAAAAGGTATGACGTGGAACTGGAGCAGTTGATAATGAGTTGAAAATGGGATTTCGCTCTAGCACCAGCCATACAATCATGGAGCCCATAGATTAGATTCAATGGTGCCAGAAATGAGATAGCTACCAAATGCTCTCCTCTGAGCTTATTACCTGGCAAACCGCAGCCTGTCATTGTGCCATCTAAGAACATCTCAGGGCTACTGACCCTTGTGTGACCAGAAGTATCCCAGGGATCGTGTAGGGACTTTCAGAGAATGCAATGAACCCCAGGCAAAGCTGCATACCAATATCCACTTGTATGCAATCTCTGAACATGTCTGACACACAGTAAGTTGACGTCACCCGCACACTTCCCCCAGGCTCAGCGCCACCAGGGCTCCCATTCCCATTAATACACATCACTTTGTTATCAACCAACATGACCCTCTTGATAAACATGCCACTACTACTTCCAACATCTTGTCTGAACTAGGCTTTACCCAAAGAACCAACACGCCTACCCACAATAAAGGGAGAATACTTGATTGGGTGGCAGACTACAATTGTAACGCCAACATTACTTCTATCTCCCCGCAAGTATGGACTGATCATTTCCTTCTGACACTTACACTTATCACTGCCAGACCCCTCCCCATACCCACTCCCGTTGCTCCACCTACCTTAACTAGGAACAAAAAGAATATTACAGCTGATAGACTCATGCCCCTTATTCTCCCACCCTCAACTCCCTTTCAGACAGCACAGATCCTGGTCTGCTTGTTGATGAGTATAACAAAATCATGACAACACCATTGCCCCGCTTAAATTGAGACAAAGCAAGCCTAAAGCTCATTTGCACAAATGGTTCACCCCTCATTTAAAAGATCTACAACAAAAAAAAGAAGCTGTGAAGCCTCCTGGAAAATACTCCCATCTGAAGAAAACAGAATCAAACTTACCAAGATCTCATCCCTATACAAAAAAGAGATCTGCCTGGCTAAACGTGAATCCTACAATATTCGTATCTCTCAATCCAATTCCAGCATGAAGGAATTATTCACGATCTTAAAAGAATTAGAGACTCCCACCCTCATGCCAGACACTTGTACCAAAGACAGAATCTGGTGTTCTAACATCCAGCAAGCGCTATCCAACAAAGTGACCACCCTCCAAAATAACATTGCCCAAAAAAAGCATCCCTAATTATCTCAACTACCTTAACTCCCCCCAATAATAGCTCTCCTACCTCTGACAGACCACCCACTCGCTTCAACTTTTCTAAACCGTCTATACTTGAGGTGGAAAAAGTTATATTATCACTCAAACCCACCAACTGCCGGGTGACGTTTGTCCAACTCAGTTTATTAAGGATGCACCTAGGGATCTAGCCCCCTTCATATCTAAGCTGATCAATGCCTCTTTCACGACTGGCACTATTCCCAGCAACCTTAAAGAATCCTGAGTGCTCCCATTGCTAAAAAAACAAACCCTAGACCCATTGTTACCAACCAATTACCGGCCTATCACAACAGTACCTTTTTTGCTAAAGATCCTGGATAAGGTCACATACCAACCAATCCAGAAATTCCTGGAACTACAACACCTTTAAGGAGCTCGCCAATCAGGTTTCCGTCACCAGCATGGAACAGAAACCGCCCTCATCGACCTAAAGGCCCAAGTCGATGAGCTAAGGGACAAAGGGAAATCAGCACTCCTCCGCCTTGACCTCTCAGTTGCATTTGATCTTGTGGATCATAATGTCTTATGTAGCCATCTAGACTCGGCAGTACACTTCTGTAAGGAGTCCATAGTCTGGATCGAGTCATTTTTAAGTGACAGGACCATGAGGGTCTTCTCCCCAGCAACAGCCGCAGACCCTACTCTGATTACATGTGGAGTGCCCAGGGCTCCTGTGTCCCTCCCACCTTGTATAACATATTCACTAAGCCCCTTTTCGATGATCTGGACCATCTGGGTATCACCTATACTAATTATGCAGATGATACTCAGATTCTTCTCCCACTTTCTGGGGATTATGGTAAGGATTTGGCCTTGGTGAATAGAGTTTACCTCATCATCCAGGCATGGATGGCAAAGCACGGTCTATGCCTGAATGATGACAAAACAGAGCTCACCATCTTGGGTACCCACACCAACCTTAAAAAACTAGGCCACGAATATACCGCCTTCTTAATCGACAGCGATCTCATCAATGTTGCCACTCAGCTAAAGACCCTTGGCTTTTACTTTGACTCTACTCTCACCTTCACTAAACAAGTTAATGCCATGGCCTCTGCCACCGCTGATACTTGTAAACTTATTAGAACCGTCAAACCATTCCTCTCCAATAACAGTTGCATCATCCTGGCCAGAGCCCTCATCCTGTCCAGGCTGGACTATTGCAATGCCCTCTATATTGGCTCCAACAAATATATCATTAGAATAATCCAAATCCTCCAAAATAACGCCCTCAGAGCGGCCCTCGGCGTAGCCAGGAGAAAACCTATATCTGAGATCAGGCGACAAAATGATTGGCTTTCCACTAAATATACAATCCAGCTAAAAACGGCCTCGCCTACCTCATAAATCATTGAATAATGCCACTCCTAGGTATCTCTCCGGGAGATTCCACAGAAGGACCTCTTCTAGACTTCTAGACTAATCAACACCAACTGCCTCACCATCCCCAGGTTCAAACTAGCAAAGGTTGGGGCCAGCAGCTTTCCTGTCAAAGTGGCCCTACTTTGGAACTCCCTGCCACCCTCACTCCGAGCTGATCAATCATACCAGAACTTCAGACATAGCTGCATTAATTGGCTAAAGACAACTGACCACTAGGTCTGCCGTCACACTGTATGTAGACTTCTAATTGATATTCCTAGGTCTTAGACCTAGCGTTTTCGTGTATGATCCGATCGTGTTGACATATAATTGGTACCTTTGCCTCACCTGTTTCCTTTCTGCCTTGTGTAAATTATTCCTGTAACCTAAGCTGTCAACTTCCTTGTAACCTCTGCACCCTGATACCTTCGGGTCTGGCGCGCAATACAAATAAATAAACAAACAAACAAACAAACAAACATGCCCTTTCATTAAAAGAAACCAGGGCTGTTTAGGCTGCAAAAGATTGGTCTTTCTGGCCTGCTCAAGTCATGCAGGTGCTCTGTTTCATGTTGCCCTTTTGTGTCCCTTCCATTCAGTGAAAGCGTTGCTTTGCGCATATAGTAGGCCCTGATACTGCAATATCTAAACCCCTTAGAAGTAACCTCTGCTTGAACCTACAAGCACCAAGCGGTTTGAGCAAAACAGTTGAGTTGGAGATGGTATAATTGGAGCAGTGGAACATCTCTTCCCATCCCTCAATAACATTAGTAGGTCCTTTCGTAATGTCAAGTTCTCTCAGACTTCTATGGGTAAATTCTGTCAAGTCCCTTTTCTGGACTCTTTCTCAGCGTCAGCCTTGCCTTTCTCTTTATGAACTATGTTTCTCAGGTGTGTTCACAACCTTGAATTTTCGTAAAATCCTCTTAGCCCGTTTAATGACTTCTAGGGTCTCAGGATTCTATTAGGTCTCACCACGGGTCTCTCCATGATCTTGGACTTCCTTGGACATATCTCCAGCGACTTTCAATTCTCTCCACAAACTTCGTTTTTCTCAAGTTTCTAACAATTTGCACCGCGACCATGGGTTCTCTCAGATTACTCTTAATTCTCATCACAAGCTCAGTTTCTCTCAGATTGCTACCAGGTCTCCCCATAACCTTGGTTTCTCTCAGGTCTCACCATAATGTGGGGTTCTCTGAGATTTCTCTTTCCACAACCTCTGTTTATCCCAAGTTCTTCTGAAGTCTTAACATGCCCTTGGTTTCACTCAGGTGCCACTCCAGTCTCTCCATGACCTTGGCTTCTCTAAGATTACTCTCAGATCTCACCACAACCTTGGTGTCTGTCAGGTTCCCTTCATGTACCTCCATGACCTCGGTATTATACAAATAAATCCAAGGGTTCTTTAGTTTAGGGTTCAAGTTAGACTAATGCCCAAAAGTAGCCCAAACAGTCAGATGTCTTGTGCAAAGCCAAATGTGTTAGAAATAAGCTTTATTATAAGCCCATAGACTTATAATGGGAGTATAGGGGCAGGTTAGTAACTTACCCCATCATTCTGATTCTTCCCCAGACTTGGCAGAACAAAGGAAGATGGTCTGACGTTGCTTTAACAGCCAAAAGCCAAAAGTCACAGTCCTTGATTCCCAGGGATTGCAGGTTCGAGCTGATCTCTGCTTGGTGTCTTTTACTGTTGCAAAGACTCTTGGTCAAAGAATACAGAAAAACTTGATGTAGCACCCCTCTCAGGACTGGACTCAGGTCAGGTAAGCAATTTTCGGATGGTGGTCACCGTGCACAGCGACGTAAAAGGACTCAGCAGCCATGGTCGACTTTCCCTCCTATCTCAAGTCCCCTTGATGCTAGGATGCAGAAATTCAGCAGGCAGTAGTTTAGTATGGCCAGCTGAGGCTCCCCCAAGTTTCAGGCCGAAACTCGGTACGGTGACACCAGCAGCACGGTAGCCCAGAAACAAAGCTGGTCAGCCACAGGAGGGTTACAGGGCACTTCCGAAGGCTCCCTCTGACAGGGCACTGAGCAGACATCGGGAATGGATGGTCCCTCCACTCCAAGGGTTGTAGCTCCTTCGCAGGACTACTAAAGATCAAGAGCAAGACAGGGTTCCTCCAGGACTACAGCAGAAGTTGGTTGCCAGGCCTCCTTCAGTCGGGTCTCAGGTTTTCTCGCAGGTGTCACAGCTGGTTAACATACTTGGCTCCTTCAAGTTCCTCCAGGATCTCTCAAGACGTTGCACCGCGACCATGGATTCTCTCAGATTACTCTTAATTCTCATCACAAGCTCAGTTTCTCTCAGATTGCTACCAGGTCTCCCCATAACCTTGGTTTCTCTCAGGTCTCACCATAATGTGGGGTTCTCTGAGATTTCTCTTACATCTTTCCACAACCTCTGTTTATCCCAAGTTCTTCTGAAGTCTTACCATGCCCTTGGTTTCGCTCAGGTGCCACTCCAGTCTCTCCATGACCTTGGCTTCTCTAAGATTACTCTCAGATCTCACCACAACCTTGGTGTCTGTCAGGTTCCCTTCATGTACCTCCATGACCTCGGTATTACACAAATAAATCCAAGGGTTCTTTAGTTTAGGGTTCAAGTTAGACTAATGCCCAAAAGTAGCCCCAACAGTCAAATGTCTTGTGCAAAGCCAAATGTGTTAGAAATAAGCTTTATTATAAGCCCATAGACTTATAATGGGAGTATAGGGGTAGGTTAGTAACTTACCCCGTCATTCTGATTCTTCCCCAGACTTGGCAGAACAAAGGAAGATGGTCTGACGTTGCTTTAACAGCCAAAAGCCAAAAGTCACAGTCCTTGATTCCCAGGGATTGCAGGTTCGAGCTGATCTCTGCTTGGTGTCTTTTACTGTTGCAAAGACTCTCGGTCAAAGAATACAGAAAAACTTGATGTAGCACCCCTCTCAGGACTGGACGCAGGTCAGGTAAGCAATTTTCGGATGGTGGTCACCGTGCACAGCGACGTAAAAGGACTCAGCAGCCATGGTCGACTTTCCCTCCTATCTCAAGTCCCCTTGATGCTAGGATGCAGAAATTCAGCAGGCAGTAGTTTAGTATGGCCAGCTGAGGATCCCCCAAGTTTCAGGCCGAAACTCGGTACGGTGACACCAGCAGCACGGTAGCCCAGAAACAAAGCTGGTCAGCCACAGGAGAGTTACAGGGCACTTCCGAAGGCTCCCTCTGACAGGGCACTGAGCAGACATCGGGAATGGATGGTCCCTCCACTCCAAGGGTTGTAGCTCCTTCGCAGGACTACTAAAGATCAAGAGCAAGACAGGGTTCCTCCAGGACTACAGCAGAAGTTGGTTGCCAGGCCTCCTTCAGTCGGGTCTCAGGTTTTCTCGCAGGTGTCACAGCTGGTTAACATACTTGGCTCCTTCAAGTTCCTCCAGGATCTCTCAAGAATGGGTGCAGGGGTCCTCTTCTTATCCTAAAAGCCAGGTAAGAGCTGAAACTCCCACCAGCCAATAGCAGGACTAGCCCACACACCCCAGCAGTGTTCCAATCAGGACCACTGCCGGGAACATTCATGTATACCACTCAGACACACAGAAACCAGTTTGTGGATTGGAGTCAGACAGACCCAGCCCACATCCTGCCAGCAAACCCACACATCCCTCCAGTAGTCCGCCAAAAGCTCCTGCTTCTTATAAGGATTTTCCGGTCCTCTCAGGCCAGGAAGAAGACTAAAGGACAATATGGCAAAAGAACAGGTGAAAAATCTTGTGGCACGGCCATGTTTGACCAGTAGCCACATAGTAGCCAAACGCGGTAAACGAACGAAAATCCCCAAAAAGTTAGGAAAAGTTACTGCTGCCACCAGCCTATCCTTTTAGCAAACCTAGAGTAACCAAAAATCCTCTGAGTGTTAGTATAGGGCAAAACAAAAATGCTCCCCATTGTACTGTAGTGTAAGTTGCTGTGCAACAATGATAACAAGTTACCACAAGTGATACAAAAGTAACCAAAAGTAGTAACACAGTAACACGACTAAGGGAAACAAGGTTTCGCAGTACTGACAGCCTGAAGGACATATCTGTTTCCCCATAACATATGAGAAAAGGCCAGCGAAGTGAAGCTTAAGGCTTCACTGCACTGTCAAAGGGCAAAAGTACAGGTCAGATTCAAACATTAAAAGCAAAATGTTTGGGGGTCCATGAAGATGGAAGGAAAGGTGCAGTAAATAGAAATATTTCCTAACATGCCGTAACAAGGAAGTGTTCTCCCCACGTATCCAGTTCTGCTTTCTTCCAATCTTCTCTCTTAACTGCTGTTTGCCCCCTTGGTTTATATGTGTGTGCCTGTGTGTAATTCCCTATGCCGGCCAGGATGTGTGGCTTTTGAATCTTGTGATCATTATTAGATCCCTTTAGCGTTTGCTCAGGATTTACTTACTGTGCAAATGACTTAATGGTCTGCCCAAGGCTTTAACTAGCGACAGAGTTCTTGGCACCATTTTGGATTCACAACCAGGAGTGGACGTGCCTCTGCGACAGAGGCATTGCTAGGAGGGAGGTTTTGAAGGGGGTATAGCCCCGGGTCTTTTGGTTGTAGCCTGAGCTAGAAGCTCATGGACGACAACCAAAAGGCTAGCTAGCCCTGAGTCCCGACAGTCTCGACATTGACATCTTTTCCAGGCCTAGCAACACCCCTACTCCGCTGCATGCAGGTGTGTTCAGCCGAATTGCAGCACACACAGCACATTGTTTCAAGTGACCATGAGAATTCTGCTTCTTGCTTGGAAGATAAGGCGTTTGAACGAATTCCTTGTGGTTTCTTTCCCCGGTTCTCATTCCATGAACTTCCACCATTCGCTCTTCCTTCGTGTACAAGCTGATTACAGGACTACGGCAAGTAAGTGGTTTTCATTGTGCGCATTTAATGGCATTCTGATATTTGTGTTCATCTGCCCACGTTCTCCAGTATTATGTGTGACTCTCCTGGGGCATGTTGGTACCTGCACTTCCACATCCCCGTTACACAGAGAGAGTTGATTTTTTCTGCTTCCGGAGGGTATCGCTTCCCGGAAGGTGAGACAAACCTAAGGAATCCCACTCTATCTACCCTTTCGGAACCACACTGTGGAGGGACCGGGCTTACCCAGTCCCCTCTGACTCGGCCCCCTCAGGCAAAGGGATGAGCCGTTTCCTAAGCACACTAGAGCCCCCCCTGGTCAAAATCTTAAAGCATATTGTTGCATGGCCAGGATTGATGGTTCTGTAAGAGCAGAATTTCCTTGCAATTATATGAAATAGGTATACATATAAATTATGTCTGTCTTAATAAATGAAAGCTAGTTTAAAGTTCATGAGCCATAGGGCTGTCCATTTTAAGTAAAAGGGGAATTCGGCAGAACAGAAGTCACAATCTGTTCTTGTGTGCAGAATATACTGTTAAGTATCATTATAGAATAACCAGAAGGAGGACTTTTGAAGAGATGTTATTAAATGGATATCAAACAAAAACCTATAAGAGGCAAGAGGGAATAAGCACCAACAAGCGATCTCTCAAAACAGGTTAATAACCTTCAATAAGAAAACAGAAAGACGCTTATGGCCAAAGTATTTGTTATTAGGGGGAGATACTCACTACTGCAGCACTATCTGGACTATTGATGAGTATAACCAAAACATTGATTTAGAAAAATGTAATATTTTAATATCATGTCAACATGTTTAAAAACATAGCAAACAATCAAAAGTACATCAATTACATTTGTATAGTAACAGTAGAAAAGACACAGAGTATACAAAATGGAGGAACAAGGCAAAGAAACATATTTGCAATTCCTAACTAGTAAAGTGGCTAGTGCTGTGCAAACTCACATCTGAATAATTTCACTCTAAAACACTATTCACCTCTCACACCATTCATACCATTCTCATAATACAGATTTCATAACAAATTCACATAAAACAGCTAAAATCACCCAACATGTTTCTTTCCTGATACTTTTATTTACATTAATCTATGGAAATTTATCAGGGGCTTATTGTTGCGTCAAAAAAACTCTGTCCTACTGTGGCAAACAACCTAAACATCAATTTTTTGTTGTAGCTCCTAAACCACATGGTTTAGATTCATGTCTTGAAGTTTCAATCTGCTGACGTGTCTTCCCTTATAACAAAAACAAACATTGGAAATTAAAATCCATATGTTACTGAGACTCAATCTGTTCTCTGTAGTATCCCTCCTCACATGGAGAATACTATGTGCCATTTACTTACACTGAACGTCTCTCAATACATTCAGTTAGTCTTAACTACCCTGTAGATCTTATTTCACTAAGAGCACCTGCCTGATTGTCATGACGGTCTTCAATAGGGTGTATCAGGATTTTCATATTAAAATGTCCCCATCTATCTGGGATTCGCATCCCTGAGGAACTACATACTCAGGATTGTCACATGGACTCAAACCTCTTACCATCATTATGGGGTGTGTTCTTTCATTTTACACGTGTTCTCCATCAGCCGGTAATGGACTGTTGGATGTAAAGGTCCCTTCCGTGTATTTCAGTCACGAAGGCTATAACAGGGAAGGGCCAGCTGGAAAAGGGAACACAGGCTCAACATGAATAGTTAAAAGTGAAACTAACCATTACAAAACATTTGCCTATTTAGTTCATCTGCCTCTGCCGGCCAACGCTTCTTACTGTGGCGTTGCCCCGTAAGGGCTGCGCACGCGGCGGCGTGACGTTGCACGTCGCCGCGTGCGGCTTAAATAAACGGGGCGTTCCCGGAAGCAGTAGAGCGACCGGGGAGCCCGAACCTGACGGACGTGTGCGTGTGAGCTCTGTTGGGTTGGGGGCTCACGGGCACGCCTGGGGGGCACAGGACAGACCCCCAACAGTGGCGACGAGTGATGTCGGATGCCCGGGCCCGGCGGTGAAAGGCGTCCGGAATTTTTCAAATGAACGGAACGTTCACGGACGTTTCGTTTCATGCCGTGGCTGCGGACCGCACACGCGGCTGGCGGCCATTTTGCATACGATGCTGCAGAACTTCTCGGAGCTCCGGTTCGGACCGAGAAGGTGATCTGGGTCTAATTTTTAGATTTTGTGGTTGCTGAGTGCATGACCTGCACGCCCATACCCAATTTGTGTGTTTTCATCAGGTTTTGGGACTGTTACGTCGAGTGTAAGCCAGGATAAGGACAATATGGTAGGGCCTGCTTAGTCCAGTCCATACACGTGGCTCAATTTTTGGGACTTCTATACGGCAGTGCTTTGCTGCAAGGTGGCAACAAGGCACTTCCTCGCCCCCTTCATCATCAGGACACTCTTTTTGATCCTCTTCATCATCACAAGGTGGTGGCCGTTCTGGGAAGTTCTTCGTGTGCTTGCACCAGGCTGTGTGTGGCATAGGGGTGCATCCTTCCGCATGGTGATGGTGGGAATCTGAGTTGCGGCCCCAGGTCTGGTAGTGGGGTGCCTGTGCGCTCAGTCCCATGTCCGACAGCGACCAGGACGGTGACACCGCGGATCCTGGGGAAGAATCTCAGGACGAAGGTCAGGCGGCCCAGCCGGAAGCCCTGCAACCGCTGCCACCAGGGAATCAGGGGCCTGCACCACAGGCACCACTAGGGGCACAGCCTGTTGCTCCACAAGGGCCCCCCATTATGGCTCAAGCTAGAGCCCAGGCGGCCCTGCAACCGATACCAGAATTCGATCCTACGGGCCCCCCGTCCAGTCTGGGGCCCCGATGGAAGAGGTGGGTGGCCCGCCTGGACATGTACTTCAGGGCTGCTCGAGTGGATGACGATGACAGCATGGTAGCCACCATGCTGTACTCGGCGGGAGCCGCGGTTCAGGAGATCTTCGAGTCGCTGACTCCGGTGGACCAGACCTATGGTGAGGCGAAAGCGGCTCTCCTCGCACACTTCCTTCCACTTGCCAACGCGGACTTTGAGAGATTTGTGATGCTGTCGGCCAAGCAGAAGGATGATGAGACCCTGGACACGTTTTACGGCCGCCTGTGCCGCCTTTCCCAAGGGTGCGCGTGGGGGGACGCGGAGGACATGATACGGACAATGCTGATCCAAGCATGCTCCTCCGGCAAACTGAGGAGACAGGTCCTCAGAGAGCCGGGAATCACTCTGTCCCGTATACTAGAACTGGGTCGATGTCACGAAGTGGCTGAGGCACGGGCAAACAAGATGGAAGCGGGTTCACGCTCGATCAAGGCCGAAGAGGTGTGCGCTGTGTGGCGGGGCGGCAGAGGAACAAGAAGGCCTGGTGGAGCCCCCCGAGACAGGGCAGGAAGATCGGGGGATTCATGTCAGAAATGTGGCTATGACCTCCCCCACCCCTCAGAGTGCCCAGCCGCAGGAAGAACATGTGGCCAATGTGGGCTGCCGGATCACTTCTCGAGAGTGTGTAAGTCGGCTCTACCTGTCATGGTACCCAGAGGTCCTGCCCGAATCTGGACTCCGCGCCAAACCCGGCCATCCAACGTGGCCCAGGTGGATCAAGCGGAAGAGGAGGCTCAGGCAGAGGAGGCTGAAGTAGAGGAGGAGGAAAACATCTTCTTCGTCTCAAGCATGGGGATCCTGAAAGGCAAAAGCAGGAGACAGCCAAGGTGCGTGGTGGAGGTGAACCGCTCGCCTGTTCCCGTGCTGGTGGACACCGGGGCATCGGTCAATGTTATGGCGAGGGGACATTATGACGCTCTTGACCCATTACCGAACCTGGCTGTGCCAAGAGCTCGCATCTTCGCCTTCGGTGGACTCGAGCCCATACCGCTGGATGGAGCGTTCGTGGCGAAGGTGGAGCATGAAGGCTCGAAGATCAGAGCCCGGTTCTATGTGACCCCCATAAGCAACAACACCCTGCTGAGCTGTGCGGCTGCGGAGGCACTCGGGATAGTGAGTTTTGCATACTCAGTATACCTGGAAGATATCAACGATCTACTGGACAAGTACGCAGCCCTGTTCAACGGCATTGGGAGAATGACCGGTGATCCAGTCCGGCTACACATTGACGACTCAGTACAACCAATTGCCCTGAAACACACAGAGAGTTCCTTTTCATCTGAGGGAGCAAGTCGACAAAGAACTGGACAACCTGGTGGCCTTGGACATCATCGAGAAAGTGGAAGGCCCAACACCATGGGTGTCCCCCATTGTCGTGGCCAGGAAACCAAAGCAGCCGGACTCCGTTCGCATCTGTGTGGATATGAGGCTACCCAACAAGGCCATAAAAAGGGAGCGACACCTGACCCCGACCATCGATGACATAATTGCTGAGGTACAGGGGGCCAGATTCTTCTCCAAACTCGACCTCAGAGCAGGGTACCATCAAGTTGTCCTCCATCCGGAGTCCCGGTACATTACTACATTCACCACCCACCGGGGACTCTACAGGTACAAGAAGTTGAGCTTTGGGGTATCGTCGGCTGCCGAAGTGTTTCAGAACATTATCGGGGTGCACTTGCTGATCTTGAAGGGGTACTCAACATCAGTGATGACATTTTGGTGTTTGCCAACACGGAGGTGATCCACCTGAAGCGCCTGGCCAAGACCTTCGAGAGACTACAGTCATTGGGCCTCACCCTCCATAGGGACAAGTGCGAATTCTTGCGCCCATCAATAGAATTCTTTGGGTTCGTGTTCAAGGAGGGAGGGGTGTCACCCGACCCGCGGAAGGTTCAGGACATAAAGAGTGCACAGCCCCCGGAATCCGTGTCGGAAGTGAGAAGTTTTCTGGGCATGGTGACCTACTGTGGTCGGTTCATCCAAAACCTGGCCTCGAGGTCTGAGCCGCTCAGAGCTCTTACCAAGAAAGAGACCGCCTGGCACTGGGGTCCACTGGAACAGTCGGCGTTCGAGGACATCAAGAGCGCCCTAACAACGGAAGACACCATGGCGTTTTTCGACCCGGCGCTACCCTCGGAGATTGTGGTCGACGCCAGTCCGTTCGGCCTGGGGGCGGTCCTGACCCAGGTGGACCGGGATGGAAACCTCTGGCCCGTAGCATACGCCAGCAAGGCGCTCTCGGAAACGGAGCAGCGGTACTCCCAGATCGAGAGGGAGGCCCTGGCGGTCTTGTGGGGATGCCGACATTTTCGCCTCTATGTGCTGGGGCGCCCGGTGACTGTGGTGACTGATCATAAACCCCTGCTCCCGATTCTGGCAGGCTCGTCATCTAAGCCCCCGGCCAGAAGTGAGAGATGGATGCTCGCATTGCTTGAGTACGGGGTCACGCTGGAATACCGGCCAGGTGCCAACAATGCAGCGGACTTCCTTTCCCGTCATCCCGGAGTGCGTGGGGGAGTGGCGGGAGACACCTGCGCAGAAGAAGCGGACGACCATGTCCGGATGGTGGTGGAGGGAGCAACACCAAATGCACTGCCCCTGTCGGAGCTGGAGGCTGCGGCGGCCAAGGATGGGTGCTTCCAGATACTGAAGCAGTCGATGCAGAGCGGTTCCTGGAAGCGCGTCTTGGAAGCTCTCGCAGGGCGGACCCATGAGGCGAAGACCGCCCTTGAACAGCTGTGGAAGGTGAAAGATGAGCTGTCCTTCTCGGAGTCGGGGCTCCTGCTCCGGGGGGATCGCATAGTGGTCCCCCACTCCTAAGTGGGTGAGGTGATCGCTTTGGCCCATCACGGACATCAGGGTGCTGCCAAGACGAAGGCGAGGCTGCGGATGAAGGTCTGGTTCCCGGAGCTGGAGAAAAGGGTCGATGACTTTGTGGCAGCCTGTGTATGGTGCCAGGCAGCCTCCCCGGTGCAGAGGGAACCGGCTATCGAAGCAATGCCTCGAGGGACCAGGCCCTGGGAGGTCGTGCATGCGGACTTTGGGTCCACGTCCGTGGGCACTCATTTTCTGGCCATAGTCGATGAGTACTCCCGGTACCCCGAAGTGGAGTTTGTGGAATCGGTGGCATTCGAGCATGTGGTAGTCGGCGTGGAAAAGATCTTTGCAACCCACGGATTTCCCCTGACGCTGTGCTCGGACAATGGGTCGCCATTTCAAAGCGAACGTTTCTCAGAGTTCCTGGCCAGCTGTGGAGTTCAACATCAGAAGATATCCCCTCTGTGGCCTCGGGCCAACGGCGATGCGGAAAGACTGATGCGAACACTAAACAAGACATTTCAGATTGCGCAAGGACAAGGCCAGCCACTCCAACGGGCATTGTATCAATTCCTGAGAGTGTATCGCACCACCCCACATGCCTCCACTGGTGTCGCCCCGGCGGAAGTGCTGTTCCGGCGATGCCCCCGGGGTCTACTGCCGGAGGTACAGGAGAGAGAACCCGGGATTATCAACGACCAGCAGGTTGAGGCCGACCGACTGGCCAGGATCAGCCAAGAGAACGTGCGCCGGGGCCTGCCGCCCCAGCGGCTGGAACCCGGGGATGAGGTGCTCATCCGGAACCGCCATCCTCACGGGAAGTTGTCCCTACCTTATGAACCAGCGCCTCTGGATGTGGTCGCCGTGAAGGGGTCAATGGTGACGGCCTCCGATGGGCGAACGGCTGTCACCCGTAACGTCAGCTTCTTCAAGAAGCTGGGGGACTCGAGAACTGAACCCCCTCTGGATCCTGGTGTCGCCGAGATCCCTGAGGAAGATGGGCCCCCTCTCGGTGTCCCGGCCTCTCTGTGTCGGGAGGCTTCTGGTGATGGACTGCCGGGGCCAGAGGTGAGCGTGAGGTACCCCCAGAGGACTGGGCGAGGGAAACCCGCTTACCTCAGTGAGTATGTGTTGGGACAGTTGGAGAGTCGTCCGGGGTGAGGGTGGTTGACATTAAAGGGGCCTGGGTCCAGTTTGGGCAAGTTGGTTGTTGTGTGATATGTTGTGTTTAACTAATAATGTAATTGTGTGTCCTCCTGAAAAAGGAGGAGTGTGGCGTTGCCCAGTAAGGGCTGCGCACGCGGCGGCGTGACGTTGCACGTCGCTGCGTGCTTCTTAAATAAACGGGGCGTTCCCGGAAGCAGTAGAGCGACCGGGGAGCCCGAACCTGACGGACGTGTGCGTGTGAGCTCTGTTGGGTTGGAGGCTCACGGGCACGCCTGGGGGGCACAGGACAGACCCCCAACACTTACCAATAGAAGTGCTTGAACGCTCGGTTACCACCAGGAAGTTGTTTAGTGCCTCATAATTTAACTGGTGAGCTCTCCAAACTTTATAGATGTCTGTTTAAGTTCTTCAAAGGTCCGTTAGCTTTCAACAGGCCTGAGCGTTGGAAACTGACTGAAAGAGGAAAAGAAAAAACATGAGGCCCGTATTAAAGAATGGCTATGCCGTTAAAAATGGACTCCTTGTGGAGGAGAGTGACACCCTATTTATCACAAATCTATGTTAGCCTCCACGATAACTCTAATAACCTGTGTCAAAATGATCATGTTATTCTAGTTAACAGATGGCATATCGCCGCAAGGCACTTTTAGAACCTCAAGACGCAGTTAACTTGGCGGCGAGCCTTAGCGTCAAAGAGACTGCCCTTTCAGCCTCCCAAAACGTCCGGGATGTGTATGACCTTTCACTACAAATTTAAGACAGAAAAAAAAGGATTTATTTACAGTCGGTCTGCAACTAGCAACTTCACCCGACACCCACAATCGATGTGACCCACTGGGAGTCAGAAAAAGACAGGGTTTTTCATGCCGGTATGTAACCCCAGCTGAACCCAAAGAAAATGGAATCAATGTAACCCATAGCGTATCCAAAGACTTACCTAGCGCGAACTTGTACGCAAATACTGGCAAGGAACACACAGACCTCGCCTTCACGGGATGTTGGTGATTGCGACTGTGGGGAGCCCTGCTTATAAGCTCTGGGTCTCAATAAGCTAGATCCTAATTGGGTAGTCTTAAGGAAGCCACCCAGAGGTATCACACATTGTATCAGTCCCCCTTCTACTTCTAGGGTAGTATCCTCAGAGACTGTCGGAAGGTATGTCAACGCACTACACCGCAATGTGTGTGTTAGACACTCCATTGGGTCTGTCTATACTAGACCAAAATCATTTTAAACATGATCAGTCTCTAGGGTAAAAACAGACCTCTAGGCAAAGTCCACCAGCTAACCACAGAATATGAATCACCTACGGTGAGTACTAGATTCAAGTCATATGCTTCCTGCAGTTTCTAAAGGGCAAAAAAGAAACAAAATCACACTGCTCATCGGTTCTCGATTGTTCCTTAGATTACTCACTTCTAGACGTCTTAACCTACGTCGTCCAATCGATTTACTCATTGAGACCTGTCACCATGCTATTCGTTAACAAAAAATGTACTGCTGTTCTTGTCTTAGCAGTACATTTTTGTCTCGATTACTGTCTGGATCCGATCTCAATTTATAGAGCATGGACCATATGAGATCCTACAAGCAATGAATATGCTCGATCCAGTGGTCCACGAGTGGGGCATTAGGAGTGCGATTTTTGATGCAACTTCTGTGCTCACCGATCCTTAACTTGATCTTTCTATCTGTTTTCCCGATGTAGATTTTGTCGCAGGGACACCAGACCACATAAATAACCATAGATGCATTTCAGTTAGTATGCTGAGTCTGCTGCCATGCTGTTATAAATGGACATTATACATGTATGTAAACAATGTCATTCCCAAGATATTTATTTCTTCCTGATTACAGATCTGATATCTGAATCTGAAGATTGTATTTCTATTTGATTGATTTATGCACTTTCACCAAAGTGCTTGCCCATAATATAGAGGATACAATGAAGTGGAGAACAATATTTTAGTGGTGTTGAGGGACAGGAAGGGACAGGCTTTGCATATATTAAAGACGCAGCAATAGACGCGGGATATGTTACGGGCCACGCCATAAACCTGCTGCCCTATTTACCAGCCAGTGCTTCCCACACCACGGACATGCTTTCCTACTTAGCAGTTGGCGGTTCCCATGCCATGCCCGCTTTCCACAAAATGTACATCATGACTGCTCTTGGTACAGCTCTTCTGCTTACTTGCCTTACTTTGCACCTCTACTCACTGTATAATTATGTGTGAGTGTATGCATATGCGGTTGCTAATGCTGATATCCCCGGTGCTTCCACTGTGTATTTCTTCTAAATTATGCTCCACTCCACACGGGCTGCTCCACTCCACACGGGCATGCGTGGTCACTTTTCTCATTGTTTTTCACGCTGCTCTCCACCTCTTACGCTCTTGCTCTCAACATGTCATGCTCACCTGGTCTCCACAGGGACATAGCACGTGGCTGCACAAATGATGTCTGCGCTGGCGTGGTACTGTGCAGTTGATGATGCTGCTGTGACTTCTCCCTAGTTATCACCCTCACGAGGAGTTTGTCTTAGAATTTTGTAAGGTAGACTCTCCGTCCTGCAATATAGCAGGGGCACGATTAATACAGTCTTTCCCTGGATCGAGTTACTTCACTGATCCGATGAGTGGTTGCCGAGTCTTAGAGAGCTGGGTCAAACAGGTAAGTCTCTATGCCAATAGCTGCTTGGTATAGGTGTTAAAGTCTTTATTTTGCCTCAGCCCCTTTTGATTTGAGTCTTTGTCTTTTCTTTCAGGCGCGGCCTCGAATGGATTTCGAATGGAGATTCAAATAGATTTAAGATGCTGAGCAGATTTCCTTCAGGTGAGTTGCAGCGCAAGAGTGAGGCTCTGTAAGTCTAAAATACTGTTTTCCTTTCCGTGCGCGACTAACCTGCTGTTTCTTCTCCTTTTTACAGAAGCGGCGCGGCGCCGGAATGAAGAATGGAAGAACCGCTCTGAAGATGTTCCGGAAGAATGCTGAAACCGAGTGCGTCTTGCGGCCTGAGCGAATACCTTCCCTTCAGCTGATGCGGAGGTCCGGGAGCGGCTGAAGAAGCAACCGATGGAAGAATACTGCAGGTAAGGCTTTGCTGTTGTACTGACTTTGCTTTCTCTTGTCTTTCTCCTTCGAGGTACTGATGGATGAAGTTCTGAACGGGCGTGGCTGTAGAAGTTCGAGGACAGGACAGACACAGTGAGTGTTACACTGCAGGAGTTCAGAATAACGCGAAGCGTGTTCTGCCTGCAGGGCGTGGCTTAAATAGCCTTGCAAGTAGTTCCAGGTAAAGTAGTCCCTTTACCACACCCTGTTATTCAAGTAAAATAGTCCCTCAACCACACCCTGAGAAAGCTGAAAGGCTCAGCCTCACTAGACTGGGCAAGTAGTTCCACGTGCTTCATCCTATTTTATGAGCCAGTCCAAGAGGCTCTGGGACACTCCCTTGGGGCTTGATAAGTCCTTATGGGAGTCGATGACTGGGGGGGGGGGCCCATCGAATCCAGTTTTTTTTAGCGCAAACCATAACACAACATTGGTCATTTAAAGTATGAATGGATGTGGCTGGAACCCAGGCTAATTGTAGACATAGGCCCGCATTAGGACCCTGGCGCTAAGTGTTTAACGGCGCCGTAAAAGGCTGCAGCGCCGTTAAACACTTAGCGCCTTACTACGAGGTCCCTTTGCGGGACCCAACCTGGACGGCTGGTCTAGACCAGCCGTTAAAGTAGGGACCCGCAAAGGGACCTTAGTGCTAAGTACGGTACCGCAATTTGCGGTACCGTACTTAGCGCCTTCCCCAGTCCCATTGAGCCCCATGGGGCAAAAATGGGAATGGGGAAGGGCCAATTTTCAATGGGGAATTACCACCCCACCAACCTTGGAATGGGGTGGTAATTCCACATTGAACATTGGCGGACTCGTTACGATACCGGCACCAACCATGGTGCTAATAGCGCAATGGTTTAGCGCCAGTATCGTAATGAGGGCCATAATCTGCATGTGTGAGTACTGGAAAGAGGTTCAACTGTGCATACACCTAGAGTAAGAGCCAACAAGGCTCCTGCTCCATCTTTGGCTTGCCGAGCCATTCCCTCAAAGAGATACTGCCTTTCCACTTCTCACTAAGAAGGGAGGATCTCTGGGTCTTTCCTTTGTTGGCCTGTTTCTACAGCCTTCACCCGTGCCTGGACTATACCGTTCTGAGCCTCAGGTATACTACAGTTTCTGAACTGGACCTACGTTTAGTCGTGGTATTTCTCACCAGAACTGCCAATCCTGGTAGATCAGCTGTCTCTGGGGTCCCTCAGGGGAAGGGTTAGGTAAAAGGTCATTGTATACACCTTAGACCAGATAGTAAACAATCCTTCCTTGCTTATTGAGCCCCACTGCTTGTCAACGATCCTGCATACATCTAATACCACCATGCCAGTAAAATGTATGTGATGCCCATCTACAGAAGATTGCAGAACGTAGTTCCGGCCTCATGCAGACGCCCCCTCCAGTTTTTGTGAGGTGTGGTTCTGCTCAGGGTTTGAACTACATGAGCATCATCCCCTCTTCAAATTCCAGTGAGTCTGTTTGTAACATTTGTAGTTTGGGGGTGTTCTTCTTTCCCTGTCCCCACCATTTTGTTGCTTGGGGAAAGACTTCAGCCAGTCGTCAGGCAAAGCAGTGTGTTATTATTCATTAAATGCACTCCCAATGATTTCACACAAAATGTATCCTCAAATTTGTTTCTGTGCCACTGCACTCTGCATTAAGGGATATTAATGAAGTCAGTAAAGCAGATTTATCAAGACCATTCTTGTGCTTAATCACTTTGGTACAAGTAATGTAATGAAATAATATCAGTGCGAAGTCTCAGAGATGGGGGACAATTGGCTGGGTCAGAGTAGACTGCAACCATCTGTATTATGATTGTCCTACTTCTGACCTGGTGCTGTACCCAGAGGGTGGTGTTGATCTCTTGTGTCTGTTACAGAGGGTGTGTTGGCGTTTATGCTTTTCCTCGGCCTGGCCTGGGCCTGTGATCATATATACTGTGGATCTTGATGTCTCATGTCTGTTAATGGGGGTCAGAGGGTGTAAGGGCGAGACCAACCCGATCGAGTCTTGTTCGGCAGCACCCGTGTTGTGGTTTTCAGGTTCAAATTCTATAATGGTTAGTGTCAGTCATACTGACCTGATTTTATCTGGTCCTTGAAGGACGTGTTTTTGTGCTGACTTGTCTACTCTACTGACAGCCATCCATTACACCTCTCTTCCTCTGAGACACAACTTCTCTATTCTTCCTTACCTCATCAACTGAACGTTGCACTCTGTAATGCTCAGTCTGCAATGACTACTTTCACACCAGCTCTCCTCCCCAAGATCACTCTGTCAGCCCTGGATGACTTGAAACTATCTATCATTCACTCCTCTCGTCTGATGGGCAGAGGTGGAGCCATCGGACACCTACTCCCTTCCTGCCTCAACACCTCACAAATCTCCAATGCCACTTCCTCTCTGACCTCTGTTGAATTCACCATCTCTTCTATTGCTCCACTTCACACGGTTTACATCATCTCCATCTATCACTCTCCTGGTCCCAATAGACCATTCTTTGATGAACTTGAGAAATCCCTTAATTCTCTTTCATCACTTCATTCTCTTAGGTGACTTTAACCTTCCCTCTCTAACCACTTCTCAGAAATCTGAAGTTCAGTCTTTGCTTATGACCACAATCTCCACTCTATCCATAACCTACCAACACACACTAGGGATAATTCCTTGGATCTCTTATTCATCACTACCCCTCTCTCAACCACTAATACTACTGTCACACCATCCCTAGCTAATCACTCAATTGTTGCCACCACCATCTCCTTGCAACCCTCTGACCTCTCCTTACCACGTGCCTCGCCTATAACTTAAAGGAAATCTAAACCTTCTGCCCTTCCTCCCTTTCTCTCGGACCTTCAGTTTTCGCTCTCCTCCTTCCCACCCGATACCTCTTCCACCAACACTACCTTCACTAGCTTCCAATCCCTACTATATGATTCATTTTCCTCTCACTTCCCACTGCTAACTTTCACCTCTAAGTATTAGCATCCTGAAGCATGGGTCACCCCATTCATATGCTCTCTCCGTACAGACATGCATCAGCTGCTGTGCAAATGGAGGTGTATCCATTTGCATGAGGACCTGAAACTCTACCTCTCTGCCCTGAACTCTCTGAAGTCCTCTCTTGATAGAGCAAAAATGTAATTCTACCTCACCCTCATGGATTCTCACTATAACCATCCTGTCATGATGCCTCCCGCCAGGCATCCGGACCAGGCCCATCAGTCCCGGGAGCAGGCATCCAGATGCTTAGAAAAAGTTCAGCAGCCCCGGCTAGGGGCTATCTGGGTACAGTCCTGGCGCCGTAGGCACCAGGCTCATAGAAGGGGTCATTCCTGGTGCCATAGGCGCCAGGCTCATATGCTTATACTTACCTCATGCAGACCATGCTGCTAAGAATCCAAGCCAACGTGAAGCCTGAAGGGGACTACTTTACTTCAGGGACTATTTTATTACTCGGGTGTGGTCTTGGGGGAACTTCTTACCTGGGACTACTTTGAAGGCTATTTAAACCACGCCCGAAGAGCAGCACACGCTTCGCGTTATTCTGCATCTTGCAGCGTAACGCTCACCGTGCCTGCGAGTCAGCATCCAGCCTTCTGCCACGCCCACCTCGAGTCTGGAGGTCCTAGAGAAAAGGGGAAGAAGGAGGAAAGGTTAGAACAAGAACATTACTTCTATTCCTCACCTGATTCCGGATCCATCGCGCCTTCGAACAAGGAAAGAGACATTAATTTGATACGCGTTGCATCGCCCGCTGTAGCGCCGCGCTATACTCACCAGTCTTCGCAGCACCTCCACGATACGCCACAGTCTCCATCACATCTTCGCCGAACTCTGGCTCCTAAGGGGGACAAAAGAACAGCAAGGTGAGCCGAGAGAATAACCAAAGGCAATCTCTGTTACCACCATAGACTTACCTGATTTTACCGCCGGAGGCATTATTCATCAAGACGTCATAATTTCTCACGCCACACCTGTAATAAGAGGGAAAGCAACAGGTTAAACACAGGTATCATTTACCGGACAGTGTTGGGTAATACAGACTCTGACCTGAACGCTACCAGCTGCCACGAGGCAATCTTCTCTTGGGTCAAGCTGCAAGACAAAAGGAATCGGACAAGAGTGAATATCAGACATTTTGAACTCTTACGAAGTATATACTTAAGGTTCCTCGCCAGGGACCTCAGAGTCAATATTTGTCTGGAACTCTCCCAATTCCTTCGAACCAGTGAAGTAACTGGTTATCTAAGTGCCCCTGCATTCCACACAGGATGGAGAGCTCAACTTTTAAAAACATATGGTGAGACTATGAAAGGAGATATCGGAGTTGATTAGTGGGAAGAACAGTGGGGTGTTATCACTCAAATCCACGGGTGGCTAATTCCCTTTCTCCACTTTCAGGAGAATACTTCTACGGGTCAAGCAGTCGAAATTAGGCGGACCAGTCCAGTCTGTCATCTCTGCACTACGCGTCACGTTGGTGGAGACCGCAGCTGTCCAGTTCCGATCAACGCCCCTGTGGGAGCCAGGTGAGCGTAATAGAACGCGAAGCCTCCCTACAAATTCCCACCCGGGCATTATGGAGACCTCAGAAACTAACCAACTGGCCCAATTATTAGGGGAACTTAGGGCTGAAGTACATTCCGCCCGCCAAGAAACTAATGCTCTCAGGAGAGAACTGATTGTATCGAAGGAGCGCACTGATGACCTTGCTAGACAACTACTGCAAAGCCAGGCTGGGCAAACACCCCTACCTGGACTCGGGGGGAAACCCAACTCCTGTTTTATCAAGCAACCCTGTGCAAGTAATTCTACCAGGAACTATTCCTTTAGCTCCAGTCCTTTGCTGGGGACCCCAAAAGGTTTGCCGTGTTTATGAACCAATGCCGCCTGCACTTTTTATGCAGACCTGGAGCCTTTCCAAACGATCAAGCCAAAGTAGCCTTTGTACTATCATACTACAGTGGCAGCGCAGCTGATTGGTCAATTCCATTGGTCAATTCCACTAGTCAACCATGATGACCGTCTTCTTAGGGATTGTCAGGGTTTTCAAATGAGCATGGATAGACATTCACAAAGACAGGCCCTGGATAACAAACTTTTGTCCTTGCGACAGGGTAACCAGGATCTGCTAACCTATATCGCTACCTTCAATAGGTTGGTGGTGGAAACCGGGTGGCCCGAGGTAAAATGAATTACATTATTCCATCGTGGGCTGCGAGGAGAACTCAAAGATGTTTTGGTGCAAGTTGTGAACCCACCTCAGGATTGCGCTGAATATATAGACTTAGTGGTCCAGATAGATCACTGACTTCAGAATAGAAAGGCTGATCGAGCTAGGTTCGAGAATCAAGTGTTGGTTAAACCCAACGTTACCCCCAAAGGAACAGATGCACCAGAACCCATGCAGATCGGGGGGGTTAAAGGACCTTTAACTCAGAAGGAAAGAGAAAAGAGACGGCAATTGCACTTGTGTCTGTACTGTGGAACCTCGGGACATTTTCTACGGGATTGCCCGGTAAAACCACCCAAAAGGGGTGGTAGGAATTGCGGACAAAAGCCATACAGAGTCTGATTCGGGAAATGACCATGCCCGACAAGCATAGAGGTCCGCTTGCCGAGCTTAAAGAAGGACACTCAGACCTCGCACCTAATCATACCAATGGTCCTTATTGATCCAAGGCAGCCATCACATATGCACGCAGTAAGAGTGTACATTGATAGTGGGGCCGTAGGAAACTACATGGACCACAAACTGACTTCAAGGATGAACCTATCTCTTTGCAAAAGGACCACTACAGATGTCATCACTACCGTCGATGGAACTGAAATTGCCTCTGGGCCAGTAACTCATTCCACTACTGAGATGACACTGTTGGGTCAAGATGGGCATCGAGAAAGCATTGTGTTTGACCTCATCAAGGCTCTGCAATTCCAAATAATTCTGGGAATGCCATGGTTGGAAACACATAATCCTTGTATTGAATGGCGAGAGAAGAGAAGGACCTTCCCAGATTGTGCACACACCTGTTACCCGGAAAAAATCCTTGAAGAAAGGCCTGCCCACAGTCACTAATCCAATCGTGCAGTTACCTCAGGAATATCAAGAATTTCAGGATGTTTTTCAGAAAGAACAGGCAAACACCTTACCACCTCACAGATCATACAATTGTCAAATCGATCTCTTATCCGGTGCACAACCCCCATGCAGCAGGATCTACGCCCTTACGGAGTCCGAAAACCTTCACCTACGACAATACTTGAACCAATACCATGCTAATGGCTTTATTCGCCCATCCAAGTCTCCTGCATCCTCAGCTCTATTCTTCGTGCCTAAAAAGGAAGGTGACCTTAGAACGTGTATAGATTACCGCGCATTAAACCAAATTACGGTAAAAAAATGATACCCATTGCCTCTGATCCCCGAATTACTGGACCAAGTTAAGGATGCTTGTATCTACACTAAGTTAGATCTCCGAGGGGCATATCATCTGGTACGTGTGAAGAAAGGCGATGAATGGAAGACTGCCTTTCCCACCAAGTACAGATTATTCGAATATCAGGTGATGCCTTTCGGGTTGTGCAATGCACCTGCAGCCTTCCAGTATTTTATGAACGATGTCTTTCGTGAACTCATTGACGTCTGTGTTGTCGTATACATAGACGATATTCTACTGTACTCCTCCTCAAAATCAGACCATGTTAAGCATGTTCGTGCAGTCCTTGAGAAATTACGCCAGCACAAGTTATATGCAAAATTGGAAAAATGTGTCTTTCAATCTACAGAAGTCGAATTTCTTGGATTTATCCTGACCCCAAAAGGAGTCCGAATGGACTCTCGAAAGGTGGACGCCATTCTCAAATGGCCATCACCCAGTTTAGTTAAAGGGGTACAGCATGCTTGGCTTCGCTAATTTCTACCGAAGATTTATCCCTGAATTCTCACATATTGTTCATCCCATCACAGCACTCTTGCAAAAGAACAAGCGCTTCTTGTGGACCGAAGAAGCTGAAAGAGCCTTCCAAGGTCTAATATTGAAATTAACGTCGGCACCTGTCTTAAAGCACCCACGCCCCAAGCTTCCATACGTAGTTGAAATGGATGCATCCAGTTTAGCCATGGGAGCTGTCCTGTCTCAGAAGGATCCTGAAACCGGCCGACTTCATCCAGTAGCATTCTGGTCAAGAAAATTCTCAGCACCGGAATTAAACTATGCAGTTACCAATAAAGAGTTATTGGCCATCAAATCTGCCTTTAAGACTTGGCGGCATTATCTTCTCGGCGCCAGGCATACCATCACTGTAATCACCGATCACAGGATTTGCAATATTTGAAGACAGCCAAGGCCCAATCATCACGTCAACTTAGGTGGGCATTATTCTTTGCAGAATTCGATTTCGTGATCACTTATCGACCAGATTGTAAAAATAGCAAGGCAGATGCCTTATCCCGAATAGGAATGGGAGAAGCATACTCGAACCCAGAACCAGTAACTATAATTTCAGAAGAAAGAATTCTTGTCATAAGTGCTCTACAGACTCTAGAAGATATTCATTTAAAAATCAAGCAACTTTTCGATCCAGCAGCCCTACAGGACTGGGTAAAGAAAGGCCAAGATTATTCAGTCATCAATGACCTACATTACTATCAATGTCGTCTATTCATACCACACAAGGAACTACAAGAATTGGTTATCAACAATTATCACGATGTGCTGATTGAATGACATCCAGGAGTCGCAAAAACTGAAGCTAAAATTAAGAGACAATTTTGGTGGCCCACCTGGCGAAAAGACGTAAAGTCATTTGTGCTATCTTGTGGGATCTGTGCCCAAAACAAAAGCCTGAAGAAAAAAACAGCTGGTCTTTTACAACCTTTGGAAATTCCACCTACACCATGGCACACTTTGTCCCTAGACTTCATTACTGATCTGCCTCCATGTAGTGGATTTTTTTTTTTAAACTTTTATTTTTGACGGCAGAGGTTCACAAGGCACATACGTCAAGGCAACAAACAATTAAATCAAGCATAGCATAAAACATCGTAATGGGTACAGAATATAGTTCCAACAGTAGATATAGAACATCAACAATACAGAAGTACACAGCAAAAATCCCGTTGCATGGATAGAGACCGGAGACAAGCCAGAACCGGGCGTGTTCTCACTTTGATTGTTGAGATATGTATTAAATTCGCTTCAGATGTTCCTGGGGCGTGATTGGGCAGGCAGCATTGTCAGGTATTCCTCCTCACAGTTCCGCGACCATGTGAGCATACCCAGCCATTGCTAAGAGGCCGGTGGGGAGGAGCGCTTCCAGTTCTGAAGTATACATTTTTTTGGCAATCATGCAGCTTATATTCAAAAACCTTTTCAAGCGCTTAGTTTCGTCAGACCCCCAGGCCCCAAACAGAACTGCCAAAGGATCGGGATCAATTACAGTTTCAGTTACCGCACTTAGTGTATGAAGGACACTGTCCCAGAAACCGGACAATTTGTTACAGGTCCAGAACATATGCAAGTGATCAGCATCCACCGCCCTACAGCGCGGGCAGAGGTGCACCTCAGAGCGAGCAAACCCCGATGTCCTGCGTGGTGTATAGTAAAGCCTATTGAGGAGCTTGGCATGAAAACGGAAATTGAGGGACACTTTTTGTGTGTGGCAGCACAAACCCTCCCACAATTCATCAGATATTTCTAGACCCAGTTCAGCCGACCATCCGTCGCGCGCCCCAAGAGTCGGAATGGGGATGATGTCTTGTAGGATTTGAAACAGTGAAGAGACGGCGCCACGTGCACTGCCCGAGTTGGCGATGTAGGCTATAACCGGGTTGTCTGGGGGCTCATCCGGAAAGGAGGGCCACATGGTGCGGAACGCGGCGCAGAGCCTGTAGCATTGGAGAGTCTCTAGGGGGGATCTGGTGTGCCCTGGTCTCCAGGTTTGGGGGCCTATGAATTTTCCCTCGGGATAGAAGTCGGACAAGGCCCGATACCCCAGTGAACCCCAGTGTCGGGCCAAAGTGGTATCAAGCCTGGGCTCCAGGCCCAGAAAGGCCCACATGGGAAGCCATTTGTAATATGGGGAGGGCCCACTTGTCGAGTGTAGTAGACGTGACCAGGCATACAGAGTCGCAGCAATGGGGTCAACAGGGGAATCAGATGTGTTGCGTCGATGTCGTATCAGGGACATCAAGTTGATACCAGCGGAGGCAAGCTGTTCCAGTTTGACAAGTGGGCGCACTGGGGAACCCGGGTACCAATGAGTAGCATGCTGGGCCTGGGCCGCGATCCAATATAGTTCTAGGTCCGGAGCAGCAATACCACCCTGTTTGTATGAAAGTGCCATGTCAGTCCACTTCTTGCACACCGCACCGGAGTGCCAGAGAAATTGTGCGCAGAACGTATGCAATTTAGTGAAGTAAGCCCTCCCGGGCCATATAGGAATGTTGCAAAAGGTGTATAAGAGCTTGGGGAGCAAGATCATTTTAATAAGGTATAGACGATCAGCGATGGTCAACGGGAGAGTGCGCCATCGTGAAAGTTTGGTCTCAACTGTTCGTGCTACAGCCGAGTAGTTGTCGGCAAGCGAGGTGGGTTTAGTGAGGGACATCTGCACCCCAAGGTATCTCACACCCTCAGGGGCCCAGTGCAGGGGTTACTTGGTGGTGGGCTGTAGGGTAGCCTTAGTGAGCGGGAAAATCTCTGATTTGGAATAGTTAATCGTAAATCCGGAGTGGGTGCCGATCCGGGTGATGTCTCTCAGTATGGGATCCAGATGTGTTGTGGGATCTCTGACGTATAGTAGGACATCGTCAGCATATAGAGATATTATTTCAGGATCATCAACCAATCGTACTCCTTTACGAGTGCCGTGCTCGGATAAAGTCCGCCATTGGTTCTATCACCAATGTGAAAAGGATCGGGGAGAAGGGGCAGCCCTGTCTGGTGCCTCTGAATAGAGTGAACATCTCGGATGTTAGTGAGTTGACTCGTACCCGCGCAGCGGGGGAAGTGTACAATAGTTTAATAAACCCTATCATATTAGGGCCGATGCCCATTGTTTCGAGGACCAGCCACATATATTTCCAAGAGACCATGTCAAAGGCCTTCTGAGCGTCCAGCGTAACCGCTACGGCCTGGACGTCTTGGTCTATACGGGACATGACATTGAATAATCGACTGATGTTATGGGAGGTGGACCTGCCGGGGACAAAGCCTGCTTGGTCCTCTTGTACCAAGTGCGTCATAATGGGCAGAAAGCGGTTAGCAATGATCTTAGCAAATATCTTTGTGTCTAGGCTCATGAGAGAGAGAGGTCTATAGGACCCGCACTTGTCCTCAGGTTTACCTGGTTTGAGCAGTACCGTGATGGCCGCTTCCCGCATGGAAGGAGGAAGGAATAGCGGCTCGGAGTGCCTCATTCCATACCTCCAACAGTTGTGGGGCCAGGATAGCCACGTGCTCTCGATAGAAGTCCGCCATGAGGCCGTCAGGTCCCGGCGCTTTGCCTCTAGGCAAGTCTGAGATAGCCGATACTATCTCGTCTAGCGTGAACGGGGTATCCAGCTGATCCCGGGTCTGTGGGGACATTTCCGTGGTGGGTATCTGGTCAAGGAGTTCTCGCATATGTTGTTCAGTGTGCTCTACGGGCTGGGAATAAAGGGATCTATAGAACTCGGTAAATATATCCAGTATTCGATGGTCCGCCCATTGAACGTCACTGTTCTGATCTTTTATGGAAGTGATCTGCGTGCGGCCCAGTTCCCCCATCACAAGTGTCGCAAGTGTCTTACCGGGTCTGTCCCCCTCCCCATATTTCCTAGCGGCCTGCGTGCGGCTGATTAATAAACTTCACTGGTTGCTAGATTGTTAAACACCTGGAGCTCGTCAGAGATTTGGGCCAGAGTGGTGGGGTCAGACCCGGAGGAGCAACATTGCTCCAACCTTTTCAGTTTGTCCTCAGATCGCCCAAGGGCGGCTCTAATAGCTTTCAACACCCCCGCCTCTCGGGAAATAGACATACCCCTAATGTAAGCCTTAAAAGCCTCCCATCTGACTGCGGCGGTCGTGTTTTGAAGAGAGTTAAGCTCAAAGAAGGACTCAATATCCGCTAGAATCTCGGATTTAAACACAATGGGCCTCATTACGAACCTGGCGGTAAGTAATGTACATTACCGCCATGGCGTAATTAACGTTTCCGTGCTGAATATAAGCCGTAAAATGCGGCACATTACGACCCATCAGGCACGAGCATTGCGCCATGGCGGTAAGGTAAACAGCGCCATGGCGTAAATGCCCCCAAAACGGCACCTACCGGCATCGCATGCCGCGTAAGGTGCACTACCGCCATCCCGGCCACCGATCTTAGCACTGACCGTAATTAGCGGTCAGTGTAATTAGCGGTGACCGCCAGTAAGCGGAACCGGAAGTAGCGTCATCGCGGCGGAACGGGAAAGAGCACAGCGGCCATCTTTGAAAACACAATCCATTGCAATCCTCCACTACCACTGCACATCTGACCCCGAGACCTTGCAGAAAGCTACAGCCACATCCACGCATCCCCACAATGCCAAAAGTTGTCAAGAAAGCCTGCGATCGGCAGCGGCAGGACCGCTTCAGTAGGGAGGAACGAACAATGTTGGCTGAAACGCTACAGGAAAAGGTGGACATCGTCTTCTCCGCAGAAATGACAAGACCAGCCATAGCCCGCAAAAAGGCCATATGGGAACTCGTAGCACAACGGGTCAGCGCTGTAGGAACCACCGCACGCACCTCAAAACAGTGCCGCAAAAGGTGGGATGACCTCTGGCTTTGAGTAAGGAGCATACTGTCGGCCAACCGCAACATGGCCATGGCAACTGGCGGAGGAGCAGACTCCCCAATTAAGATGCAGCCATGGGAGGAGATATGTGCCTCAACGATCGGCATGGAGAGCATCGAGGGGGTCGGTGGAATGGAGAGAGGAGCCCCGACATCAGGAGACACAGGTAGGTGCCTCTAATTTAGCCATGCAAAACCCCCTGGATTCCACTTACATGTGCATCACAATGTTGCCCTATAGGGTTAACGCAACACATCAGCAGAAGAACTACACCCTGCACACATGCAGCATGCACACTCCACAGCAGGCACCCACATTCCTGCATGTTCAACCCACCCAAAAGGGAGACAACCTGTATGTCACAGCCTACAAAGTGCACCATCTATCCATCAAATTCATGGCAGTCATCACAATGCCTGCTCAATGTCCGCCATCAATAACACTTTCCCTCCTCTGCTCCACCACAGGCTCCCAATCGGACACCGGCAGGGACGAGAGTGGCACCACACCTGCCAAGAAGGCCAGGCCAGAGGCAAGAGCCCACCAACCCTCCACCTCTGCTGGACCCAAAGACCAACCACAGCAGCCAAAATTGCCTGTCGCAAAACAGCCCAGGGCAGCAATGATCCCCGAGGCAAGCAGCATGGCACCACCCACAGGAGACACACAACAACTGCTGCCCACTGAGGGGAATGTGTCTGCGGGGAGTAGTACAATTGGGGAGACTGCTGCCATCGCAGCCTGCTCTGACAGCGATGTGGGGAATGAGGAGGATGACACAGAAGGTCCCCCCACTGCCCACCTTCATTCCCCCCAGCTGTCCCTAAGTATCCCGGACGGAGACGGCACACAGGGGCTATCCCCTGAAGAGTCATGGCAAGCCACTCCCAGCCCAGTGGGAGGAGGGGAGGAGGGGAGTAGCCCAATTACCCCGGCAATTGTAACATCAAATGCTCCAGATTTCCAACAGTCGCTGGACCAAATAATTACGAGGCAACAACAACTGTCCTCACTACTCACGCAGCATGTGGCTGATTGTGGAGGTGCCAGTGCACACATGGAAAGATGTGCTGAGACTGTCAAGGCAGCCATCCAATCCGCAAGCAAAGACATATGGGCGGAACTAGCCGCGGTGCGGAATGTGCGCGGTGAGCTTGTACAGACAATAAGGGACACGCAGCATTCCGAGCAGCCCAGTACCTCCTCCGCTGCAAGTTCTGCCGCAACCAGCCCCGTCTGCAGGTCAGCCAGGAACCTGCGGAATACAGGCAGGGGGGCCCAGGGGCCGGGAGAGGGGGCTGCAAATAGTGGCCGCCCAGTGGACAAATGGAACATTACTCACTTCATCACGGGCACCGTCACACCTTTGCAGGGAGTTCAGGGGGGAGGTGGGAGGGGGGATTGGGTGTGTTGGGGAGTTCAGGGGGGAGGGGGGATTGGGGGTGTTGGGGAGTTCAGGGGGCGGGGGGAGGGGGGATTGGGTGTGTTGGGGAGTTCAGGGGGGAGGTGGGAGGGGGGATTGGGTGTGTTGGGGAGTTCAGGGGGGAGGGGGAGGGGGGATTGGGTGTGTCAAACCTATTCACATTCATAATACACTTTTTTCTTTTGCACAAATCAAATGTGTGGACATTGCTCATTTCGTATGTGTGCTTTATTGGTGTACAGTCCACAGTGTGCATGTCCCAGACACACACAGTGCCCCAAGTGCAGTCTCCATGTTACACACACCAGCCGTGTGTGCTAGAATCATTGGTCAATGATATTTTGACACATTTCACGCCCCTCCTGTGCATCGCGGCCTCCATGAGGTGCTGCCCCATCCACACCCTCCTCATCCTCATCGTCAGGTGCTTGCAGTTCAGCATCAGGGGGCAGGGCCACATTGCGTCTGATGCACATATTGTGTAGCATTACACATGCCATGACGATCTTTGCCACCTTCTCATGGCGGTACAGGAGTGCCCCACCAGACCTGCTGAGGCAGCGAAACCATGCCTTCAATAGGCCAAATGCCTGCTCAATCACCACACGGGTACGTGTATGTGCACGGTTGTAGTCCTCCTCGTGCTGGTTCTGTGGGTTCCGGACTGGTGTAAGGAGCCACCTCTTCAGGGGATAGCCTGCATCACCTGTATGTGGGCGAGAATGTATGTGTCAGTCATGACGTCTATTTCAGAACATGACGTGCCACCATGGCTTGCATCCAACTGTTACTTCGGACCTCTTATAAATGCACTAATTGATTCACACTATACGACCAGTATATGCTCATGGCTCTTATGGAATGTTGTGCATGCCATCAACCAATGTATGCAGGGGGGTCAAGTGCCTTGTGAGTGCCCATCCACTGTGTTCGTTCATGCCGTTTGTTTTGGTGGCCTGGCACGTGTCCTGTGATGTCAACGCTCACATCATTGCAACATTGCTGTCAGCCTCATCATGACCCCAGTGAGCCATGCTGATGTTGGTAGGGACATTTTGTGGGCCTTGCTGTCTGTGTGATGGTGTGTTGATGTTTCTGTCCGTCATGTGCCTCATTCGTGCGCAGTTATGGGGGACAGGCCTTTCAGTGGATGGTGTCTGGTGACGTGCATGTAGGTGCATTTCGTTGAGGTCAATGTGGTGTGAATTGGTACAATGCACTTGCAGATGGTTGTGTCATGGTTGGGGCACACCTTCATTCACGTGGTGGGGCAGCATACATTGGCGATTAGGTTTAGTGGTGTCAGCTGAAGTTTGTGCTGCTTTAGGGTATGATCTGGCTCCGTTGTCTCTACTACTCACAGCCAGGTGGAGTATGCATCATCCCCCCCCCTTTCAGCCAGGTGGAGTATGCATCATTCCCCCCCCCTTTCAGCCAGGTGGAGAATGCATCATCCCCCCCCTTTCAGCCAGGTGGAGTATGCATCATCCCCCCCCTTTCAGCCAGGTGGAGTATGCATCATCCCCCCCTTTCAGCCAGGGGGAGTATGCATCATTCCGCCCCCCCCTTTCAGCCAGGTGGAGTATGCATCATTCCCCCCCCCTTTCAGCCAGGTGGAGTATGCATCATCCCCCCCCCTTTCAGCCAGGTGGAGTATGCATCATTCCACCCCCTCTTTCAGCCAGGTGTTGTATGCATCATTCCCCCCCTGGAGTATGCATTGGTACGTCGTTCACCTACCCACTTCACATTTCCATGGTCATGACATGTGACTCACCAAGTAGCCAGGATCTTGGCCCTGCATGTCGCTCCATGTAGCGTGGTATTGTGGAGTTCCGAAGGACCATTGAATCATGGGTTGCTCCGGGGAATCGGGCACAGCAATGTGTGATGATCCTGTTGGAGTCACAGACCATTTGCACGTTGATTGAGTGAAATAGTTTACGGTTGCGGTACGGTACCTCCATGGCATGTGGCACCACCAATTCTACATGGGTGCAGTCGACGGCACCAATGCAACCAGGTATGCCGGCTAGTGCATGGAAACCCACCTTGGTGTTTGCAATCTCCTGGGCAGACCGTGGTAATGAGATGTAGTCGTCTGTGTGCTTGAGGAGGGCATCAAGCACTTGGATCAGTGTACGTGAGAATAATGGTTGTGAAATGCCATGCAAGTGTCCCACTGTGTGCTGGTAGGTGCCTGTGGCCAGGAAGTGTAGTACAGACACTACCTTCAGTAGGGGTGGGATGGCGGTTGGTGTTTCTATCATGCTGACAATGTCGTTGTGTATCATGTCTACGATGGCGGTGATGGTGTCCCGGTCCAAACGGTACAGGGTGTGGATCTGCTCAGCGGTGAGGTTGAATGGACTGGCTCTGATGCGTGGGATTGTGGGCTGTCTGCGTGGTGCCACTGGCTGTGCTGGTGGGGCTTGCTGGCCCTGCCTTTCCCTCCTTCTCCTCCTGCGTCTCCTCTGTGCAGCCTGTTGTTGTTGCTGTTGTTGTTGTAGTTGAAGTTGTAGCACTTGCATTGCTATCAGGTCCTCCAGCCACAACATTGCTAGTCCTATTGGAATCATTGTGGAGTGTGACTGGGTGTGGGAAGGGGTTGGGTGTGCTCTTTTTGTACTTCCTGAGTCTGTATTGCCTCCACCTGTGCTGATTCTGTGCACCTGTGGCAGCTGGATTCACTGCACAAGGCCCTTTACAGTTGGTTCGCGATGGCGTAATTAGCACCATGGCGGTAAGGTACTTAACGGGCTGGGTGATGGCGTTAGGTGCATGTCCGCTTGGGTCGTCATTCGCGTACCTTTGCGCCATGCCGGTATTTACGGCGTGGCGGGTCACGTGCGCGCGTCCTTGGTGCAGTTAGCCGCAGCGTTAACTACGATGCCGCTAATGGCATTGTAGTTAACGGTCACGGGTCATGATCGGACCTAGCGGAAAACGATGCCGGTAATCATTTACCGCCATCGTTTTTCGCTTACCGCCAGGGTCGTAATGAGGCCCAATGTCTTTTAGAGCTCCGGACTTAAAGCGCCAGGTGCAGAGTGTTGGGATGGGAATTCCCAGCCCAAGGACAGTGTGATCGGAGCATGATCCGAGAATGTGCGGGGCAAAATGCGTGTATCCTCCACCCTACCCATGACCTCTCTCGAGACCAAAAACAGATCTATCCTGGACGAACTATCGTGTACAGAAGAGTAATAAGTGTGGTCCTACTGCTGGGGGTGAAGTGTTCTCCAGGCGTCACAAATGTTGAGCGACTGCATGTGGCCATGCAGCCTGCGCGCCGCGCCAGACAGAGCTCTGGGTGTAGTGGCAGTTCTGTCCAGGGCAGTGTCTAGTATAAGGTTCAGGCCCCCCCCATATGATCTGCACCCCCACAAAGCCCATCAGTATGGTAGTTACAGTGTCAAATAATTCCGGAGAATCTACATTGGAACAGTAAGTGTTAACCAGCAAGTACTCTTTATAGACCAGTGTGCCGTGTATTATAACATAACGACCCTCAGGATCAACATAGCTTTTATGCAGCACAAACTTGATCGATTTGTGGATCAATGTGAGAACGCCCCTAGATTGTGTGGAGTAGGAGGTAAAGAACCTGGCAGAACCCCATGATGGGGCAACAGCCCTGGGAATGAGGCCATCGGAGTGTGTCTCTTGTAGAAGCAATATCTTGCAATTGTGTCTGTTAGCATATGCAACGATCTTGCGGGCCTTAGTGTGGTTGCTCAGCCCCCGAATGTTCCAGGACATTATGACAGTAGCCATCTCAGAGGTAGGTATCTACAGACACAGTGCCCATAAATCAGTGAACATCCCAGCTCCCGTGATGGTATAAGCTCCCAGAGTTGGAACAGCAAGTGGGCCTGTGGCCCTTCAGCATGCACACCGTGAAACCTCGTGTGCCTTTTTGTAAAACAACCCCTTTCCCACCCCCCACCCTCACCACTAACCATGGATCAGCAGTGTAAACAACACCCACCCCTAACAGCGCACAGTTGGGCCGTCCCCAACCTGGCCCAATCTGCCCCGAGGCCCAACTGGGGCCAACACACACCAAAAAATTGAGAAAAAACAGTGCAATCGCAATGGGGTGCGCTGTTGCCGTGCACCAGCACGCGTGGAGCCAAATGGCTCAGTTGCAAAAACGAACAGTGGTGGCAGACACGCGGCGCAGGCCCCGCCGACTGCACAGGAGCCCCTACGGTTCCGAAATAAACCAAAACAGTTTCGACAGTCAAATATCGTACATCCCTGCATCTCAAATGCAGGGAACGGGGTATAGAACTGAGAGATTAAGGGCCTGAACAATAGGAAGACAGAAATTGAGGTATGGCAACAGAACAATGTGAGAACAGCTCTGTGGAGTGTGTAGTAAGGATGTGTACACAAACGCTGCAAGGGCTGGAGGGGCAGAGCGTCACAATAAACAGAGCAGCCTTACCAGTACCACAGTGCAGATTAAGTAAACAAGTTCAATAAGTGTCCACAGTCCGTGCCATTCACAGTTGATTAGCGTCCACTCAGCCTTCTCCAGAGCCCTGAAGCGGTATTTGCATCTCAATGAATTTCACTGCCTCGTCTGGGACTGTGAAAAAGTACAGTTTGCCCTTATGAGTGAGTTTGAGACGAGCCGGGAATAAGATGGCTTACGGTACATTGCGTTCCCTGAGCATTTTCTTGACGCCAAGGAATTGGCGTCTCTCCTGCTGCACCGCCACCGAAAAGTCTGGGAAGATCCTGATGACGTGAGACTCCAGTCGCAGCTCCCCTTTCTCCCGCGACAGGCGAAGGATGAGGTCTCTGTCACGATAATTAAGAATCTTGGCTATAATGGGTCTGGGGATGTCGCCAGGTCGGGGTCACGGGGCAAGGGCCCGATGAGCCCACTCCACCGTGAAATAAGGGGAAAGGTCCGGGTCCCCCAGCAAGTCCTTGATTAGTTGTTCGACTGCATCTTCCATGCGCCCCTTCAGGGCAGTTTCAGGGACCCCAATGATGCAAAGGTTGTTTCTGCGGGAGCGGGACTCCAAGTCATCGCATTTTGCTTTAACACTCTTCATGTCGCGCGATAAGGTGGCCACTGTTCCCTGAAGTACGTGTATCGCATCTTCATTAGTGGAGATCCGGTTTTCGGCCTCAGTGATTCTAGATCCAGCCTGATCTACCCGGGTCTTGAGCGAGGCGACATTCGCATTGATATCATCAAGCTTCTCATGAAAGGAGGCAAAGTTCTTAGCCATCGATTCCATCATGGCAGTGAGGTCCGACACCGCCACCCCCGGATTAGGGTTGTTGTCAAGTTCTTCCTGCGGAGGCGACGTGTGGCCCACCTCCGGTCGAGGGACCGTCTTAGTGAATTTGTCCACGGCACCCCCTTTAGCAGATTCTTTGGAGCGACTCAACATGGCCAGAGCCAGAGGAGGGAGGTAGCAAGATGAAGGGATCGGGCTCCGGCGGCGTACTGGGCCACTGCAGGCACGATAGAGCTCGGTCGGTTCAGCCAGTGAGTCGGGTATTGAAGAGACCCCGTGAGGGCACGACAGCCGTCCCCGCCGGCTCACGCCAGGCAGCCCAGCCCAGGCCCCCCGCGGCCGCAGATGGGGCGCCGGCGCACCTCGGTCGTCAGCGGCCTAGGCCCCCAGCGGAAAGGATTGTCCGGTGGGACCGGGGCAGGAGCGAGCCAGCCCACGAGTGTAATGTGTGCCCCATGGTGCCAGGGGCAGAGCAGCCAGCAGCGAGTCCGACGGGAGGCACCCGGTCAGGTCACGATGAGAGCAGGGCCCAGCGAAGGCCCAATGGCGGCGAGGCACGGCGGGACAAGAATCTCCCGTTCCGAGAGTCCGATTTCTCCCAGAACTCGACGTGCGGGTAGAGCTCGATGGCCACAGTACAGGGATCGTAGCAGGTACACAGGATCCAAAGCAGAACCGCAGATGTCAACGGATAAGAGGCGGCTAGGCACAGAGCTCTTACACTAGGCAGCCATCTTGCAGGCTGCTCAACAGCATCCCCCTCCATGTAGTGGATTTAACACCATTCTAGTTGTAGTGGATCTTTTTTCCAAGATAGCCCACTTTATTCCTTTAAATGGATTACCTTCCGCTTCAATTTTGGCCAAGGAATTTCTTGAAAATATTGTTCGACTACATGGATTCCCTTCCGTATTGGTCTCAGACCGAGGTAGTCAATTCATTTAGCAATTTTGGAAGAAATGCTGTCAATTGCACAAATCGACGTGAGGTTATCTACCAGTCACCATCCCCAGACCGATGGTCAGATGGAGAGAACCAACCAGACTCTTAAGCAATACCTACGTTGCATGCTACACCAAACCGAAGGCAATTGGAAGGATATTTTGTGGATTTCGGAATACACATACAACAATTCAGGAACCGGACAAAGCCCCTTTTATACCATATATGGGCATCATCCTCGAACCTCAGAACTCGATTTGCCCCAACACCTAGAAATGCCCGCGGTGAATCATCTGCACTCTACTATTACACAAGCCTTCAAGGAGGCAACAGAACATTTAAGACAAGCAAAAGAAAAATACAAAAAAAATGCTGACCAACATAGGATTGATGCTCCACAATACCAGATTGGGGATCAAGTCTGGCTGGCTACAAAACACATACCACTAAAAGAAACTCGGACCTTTAACCCTAGATATTTGGGACCTTACACTATTAAGGCCATTATCAACCCGGTGGCCGTCAAATTGGAATTACCATTTAACATGCAAATCCAACCCGTCTTTCACGTTTCACTTTTGAAACCAGTTCAACCCGGGACAAGATTAACTAAACCACCTGACCCCATCCTAATAGATGGGGAACCCGAATTTGAAGTTAAAAATATCCTGGACTCTAAGATAGTTAACTCAAGACTTTTTTATTTAATTGACTGGAAAGGTTACGGACCACAAGAAAGGTCATGGGAGCCTAGTGACCACGTTCATGCACCTCGATGGTGAAAAAATTCCATCGGAACTTCCCAGACAAACCAGGGCCAAGAAGAAGAACAACCTTAGGAGGGGCCTAGGGGGGGAGTGCTGTCATGATGCCTACCCCCGGGCATCTGGACCAGGCACATCAGTCCCGGGAGCAGGCATCCAGATGCTTAGAAAAAGCTCAGCAGCCCCGGCTAGGGGCTATCTGGGTACAGTCCTGGCGCCGTAGGCATCAGGCTCATAGAAGGGGTCAGTCCTGGCGCCATAGGCGCCAGGCTCATATGCTTACACTTACCTCATGCAGACCATGCTGCTAAGAATCCAAGCCAACGTGAAGCCTGAAGGGGACTACTTTACTTCAGGGACTATTTTCTTACTCGGGTGTGGTCTTGGGGATCTTCTTACCTGGGACTACTTTGAAGGCTATTTAAACCATGCCCGAAGAGCAGCACACGCTTTGCGTTATTCTGCATCTTGCAACGTAACGCTCACCGTGCCTGCAAGTCAGCATCCAGCCTTCTGCCACGCCCGCCTCGAGTCTGGAGGTCCTAGAGAAAAGGGGAAGAAGGATGAAAGATTAGAACAAGAACATTACTTCTATTCCTCACCTGATTCCGGATCCATCGTGCCTTCGAACAAGGAAAGAGACTTTAATTTGATACGCGTCGCATCTCCCGCTGTAGCGCCGCACTATACTCACCAGCCTTCGCAGCACCTCCACGATCCGCCGCAGTCTCCATCACATCTTCGCCGAACTCCGGCTCCTAAAGGGGACAAAAGAACAGCAAGGTGAGCCGAGAGAATAACCAAAGGCAATCTCTGTTACCACCATAGACTTACTTGATTTTACCGCCAGAGGCATTATTCATCTCCACGGTCCGCGCAGCCTCCATCTCATCTTCGCCGAACTCCGGCACCTAAAGGGAACAAAAGAACAGCAAGGTGAACCGAGAGAATAAACAAAGGAAATCTCTTTTACCACCATAGACTTACCTGATTTTACCACTGGAGGCATTATTCATCAAGACGTCATAATTTCTCACACCGCACCTGTAATAAGCGGGAAAGCAACAGATAAAACACAGGTGTCATTTACCAGACAGTGTTGGGTAATACAGACTCTTACCTGAACGCTACCAGCTGCCACGAGGCAATCTTCTCTTGGGTCAAGTTGCAAGACAAAAGGAATCGGACAAGAGTGAATATCAGACATTTTGAACTCTTACGAACTATATACTTAAGGTTCCTCGCCAGGGTCCTCAGAGTCAATATTGGTCTGGAACTCTCCCAATTCCTTCGGACCAGTGAAGTAACTGGTTATCTACGCGCCCCTGCATTCCACGCAGGATGGAGAGCTCAACTTTTAAAAACATAAGGTGAGACTATGAAAGGAGATATCGGAGGTGATTAGTGGGAAGAACAGTGGGGTGTTATCACTCAAATCCACAGGTGGCTAATTCCCTTTCTCGACTTTCAGGAGAATACTTCTACGGGTCAAGCAGACGAAATTAGGCGGACCAGTCCAGTCTGTCATCTCTGCACTACGCGTCACGTTGGTGGAGACCGCAGCTGTCCAGTTCCGATCAACCCCCCTGTGGGAGCCAGGTTAGCGCAACACATCCTCGTCAGCTACAGGGCACTCTAAACTCCCTCCGCATTCCTCCTAAACCTATGACTTTCAACTCCATTCTCACAGCTAATGACCTAGCTGAATTCTTCGCTGCTAAGATTTCAAATAATCAAGACTCTCTTCTGACCTTCCTCACACTCCTTACTCCTACACTCTATTCTCTACCTACTCTAGCATCATCCTCTGCCTCTATCTCTCACTCATGATATGATATGATATGATACAGCATTTGTAACTCACCTATACACAGTGTTGAAAGGCGTGACGAGGTAAGGAAGTGGGGACAGAGGGAATGATATGATATGACAAGGCATTTATAATGCACCCATACACAAGTGTTTCAGGGCATCATCATAACTTACTAGGCCAAGTGACATTGAGATAATGCAATTGCAGGGTATGGGGGTGAGAGAATAGTGCCAGGGGAAAGGGGAGGAGGCAGTGCTGTACAAGGGATCAAAACAATAAGAAGTGCAGCCAGCAGGTGGCAGGTGCAAGGGTAAGTGCAGACAGCAGGTGTCCAAAAGCGCTGGTAGGGGTACTGTAGGGTTACAGATACAGACCCAAGTGCAAGGGTTGCCGGGAGGCAGTGGGGGTGTGCAACTGGGCGGGCAGGGACCTGGGCCTGAAATCAGAGGATATCCAGGTAACCAGTGGCGTATCGAACAGGAAATCATCAGGGGAGAGGAAGAGAGAAGGCAGAAGCAAAGAGGAAGGTATTGAGGTGCTCCCGGAACCGGAGATGGTTCTCCACAAGTTTCAGAGAGGTAGAAAGGCTGTTTCTGAGGGAGGCCCCCACCAAAGAAAGAGATCTACCACCAACTCATTGCTTGGAGAAGTGACTGACCCTGAGGGAGTTGGAAGTGGAGGAGCGAAGAGCTTGAGTAGGAAGGTATTTATGAAGAGAGAGTTGGAGTTATTGAGGACCCAGGCCCCAGAAGGCCTTGTGTACAATGCAAAGGGCCTTGAACTTAATCGTTCCAACCACTGGGAGCCAATGCAGAGATTTCAGTGCTGGAGAGATACAATCCCTGGGCTTTAGGCCAATGACAAGTATCGCAGTCCTGTTTTGGAGGTGTTGCTGAGGGCGGAGAGTAGAAGCAGGCAGATTTAGAAAGAGGCTGTTGCAGTATCAATTGCATGCACAATTCATTCTAAGACTGGACCTTGATTCAAAACAAAAGGCATAATTGCCAGAACTTGGACAATCGTATCCAGCCAGCGCCAACACGCATTCAACGGTTTGTCATCACATAAAGAGGCTGTTGCAGTAGTCCAGCCTAGAGAGAACCAGACCTCTAGAGACAGTGAGCTTCTGGGGGAATGAGAGGAAAGGAAGAATACCTCTGAGGAGGTGCAGTTGGTTGACTTCTTGAAGACATCAGAGATGTGAGGAGAAAAGGAGAGTGTGGAGTCGAAGATGACCCAGAGGTTCTTAGCCTCACAGGTGGGAGCAGGAAGAGGGCCAAGGGAGCCAGGCCAGAGAGTGACAGGAAAGGAGGGTGCAGGCATGCCAATGAGGAGATTCTCCATCTTACTGACATTAAGGCAGAGATCATTGGCGCCACACCACTACTGGATAGCAGACAAATAGTCAGAGATGAGAGAAGAAGAGGTGGTGGAAGAGAGCCTGAAAATGAGCTGAGTGTCTCAGGAGTTTCTCCCTATTGCCTCCTCTTGGGGTCATTTGGACTTGTTCTAATCCAAAGAATTTTACTTTATCAATAGAATCTTGATTGTGTTCACTTTGGAAATGGTAAGCCAGAGGATATTTTAGATCTTTGTTTCTAATGGATATGAAATGTTCTGCAATTCTTGTTTTTAGTGGACCTATCGTGCTACCGATATATAGCTTAGAACAGATGCATTCATTTCCATAAGCAACATATTTTGTATTGCAATTCATGAATTGTGAGCTATGGCGTACTGTCCAATTTGGGACATGGATATATTTTTGCCATTTTATGAGTTTGGACACTGATTACATTTTCCACATTTGTAGTAGCCTTTTAAGGCTGGTTGGTTCCACATTTGTGGAAAGCCAAGCTGTTGTTTGTGCACGCTAAAGTGTGAAGGGCTTAGAATATTCTTGAGGTTCTTGGCATTGCGAAATCTAAGGCACGGTGTGCTGTCCAAAAAAGGGCTCAGATCTTGATCGTGTTTGAGGATTGGCCAATGGCGAGTCAGAATTGTTCTTAACACATTGATTTCTGAACTGCATGTGGTAATGAAACACGCTTGCTTGTTTTGGGTTTATTTAGGAGGAATTCCGTTCTTGTTCGACATTTGGTCTTATTAAATGCTTGCTGGAGAAGTTGTCTTTCATAGCCTCTTTTTCAAATTTACAAATCATTGTTTGTGCATGTTTTTCAAAACTCTTGATTGTCTGAGCAATTTCTTATTCTCCGAATAGAATATTCTTGGTTACATGATTTGGATGGTTACTGCTTGCATTTAAAATGCTGTTACCCGCTGTCAGTTTCACAAAAAGGGTAGTTTGAATAATTTCCTTGTCAACATAGAGCTCCTGATCTAGAAAGCTGATTCTTGTAGTACTATCTTTTAGTGTAAATTTGAGATTGTAGTTATTGTTATTTAAATAGTGGAAATAGTCCTTCAAAGATGCTTGACTGCCATTCCAAATGAAAAGTATGTCGTCAATATAATGACCCCAGTAGACAATTTGATTTGAGATTATAAAGGATGGGTGTTGCCAGGCAAATTCCAATTCAAAATGCCCCATGTATAAGTTGGCATGGGTTGGGCAAATTTCACACCCATCGCAGTGCCCTGCTTCTGTTGGTAAATCTGTTTTTCAAGTGTGAAGATGTTGTTATTCAGGGCGAAATTTAGCATTTCTTTTATCCAACCTGCAGACCCATCATAAATGGTATAGGATCGTTAACTGAACCAAAAATCTTCATATATAGATCAGCATCTGCAACCTTTAGATTCAGGTCTGGCATCCTATATCCAAAACACCAAACATGTCATTCAACATCTTGAATCCATAATTTGAAAACCAAACTACAGGCTAGTGACTTTAGATATCACCTCACTTTACACCAGTATTCTTCACAACAAAGGAATCGAAACCACTCATTATTTTCTCAAATCCAGATCAATATCCTACTATCAACAGAATTTAATAACAGAAATGCAAAATTTAGACTAACTACTAGTATTTCTATACATTAGTAAGTTTCTAATATTTAGAATAAAAAGGAAACTCTAAAAACAATGAATACATGTAAACACAGTAAAACTATACTAAATTGCATCATCATAGCTTCCCAAAGGAAAATGCCGGCAACGCAATGACGCAATCACGTTCAATGCGAGCATCATCGTGTCACTTTAAAGCGTGGCCATTTTGGATTTCCTACAGCAATCATACTGTGAGGAAATCTGCAAACACTGAGCAAGATAACCGCATTCAAACAGGTAACTATTCTGGAAAATCTAGCAAAGTAAATTCTCCAATTTATAAATACTTATGTTCTAAATGTTACAGATTGCCCAAATCATTTAGAGAAGACTATCATTTTTTGTAGGAGAGTATGCAGACGCTACCTCCAGATACTAAGGGACAAAACTAGTGAGTATGAGTAAATGTCATATTGAATCAGGCATACAAATATGAACTATAAAGTGTGCAAACCAGTAAAACATACATTTCATGTATACTATAGGACAATATGTAGAAGCCACTTCATTTGTCTAAGCAAAGATTCAAATAGAGACATACAACTTTATGGAATATACGTAGTGCAACAACCAGTAAGTAAGCTTGAATTTATCCCTTTGCATATACCTATTAGTCAAACAACCAAATATCTAAACAATGTACATTTGGTTTGTCTTTGGTGGTTCTTTAGAAAATCAAATTTACAAAAACTAGAAAACAAAAAACCAAAGCCATTTCAAGGTACAGAACCTCCTGATGAACCGTCTGACCCGAAGACGGGGAAACACGTGTTGAGGTTATATATAAGGAACATATACTCAAGAATATCAGGTTATACATAAGGAGCATTTACTCAAGATCATGAATATGAGGAAATATTCATGAGGATTTTTAAAAAAATGAATATGAAGTAATATTCATAAAAAATAAACAACAAATTATTTGAGTCAGTCGTCAAACATGCGTATAAGCAAAGATCAACAAGAATCCAATTTTAAGTTGAAACACTTCTAACCTAAAGCGGTGTCATATACACAAACTAAATATATCTTTTTCAAACTTAGAGATTGAATGATGCAAATTCAATATATTTAAGCCTGAACACAATGTGTGCAAAAAGTTGTTGACAATAATGTTATCGTAAAAAGAATTGAGCCAAACAAGAATATTTATTTCATTCAAGAACTTTTGGAGGAACACATCAACAATGTTTCACCACTAGTGAATAAAGATCACAGTCTGGCACAATCAAGAAGGATCCAATTGTGTGTTTTTCTATGAGTATCAAGGTTCTGGACAGCCTCAGGACTCTTGTGAACTGACTTTGCAGCCTAACCACAACTTTAACCAGCAATCTTTATCCCACTCAACTATTAATTCCTTACAGAAAACAGGGGAATGCGCCATTAGCTGTTTGAGGCTGCCTTTATTCTTGAAGCCATAATATAGGAGCCTGGCCTCTTCCCCCCTTCCAATTACACAACAATAGAACAAGGTCCAACTCGCAAGTCTCCAAACTGTGTCAAGAATTTACTTTAAAGAAACACAGCGCACCCACGTAACCTTAGAAGCGATGGCTCTATTTCCAGCACCCCCTTAACAGAAACATTCTTTGATTAATTGATTGATCAAAAAAGTCTGGATCACGTGGAGACAAATAATATAATGCATAAATTGCAACATGAATTCAGACAAATGAAGGGAACAGAATCAAATTTCTGATCCATAAGACGATAGCAGAGACACAATTGGAAATTTTGATAGCGACATCAAAGGAGAGTTCAGAAAAAAAGAAGAGGATTTGGTGCCGTCCACAAAGTGTTGCTACGAGAACCCAAAGGAGAAGGTTAGTGCCACAAGAGGAGAGGTGAGTGTAAAGAGATGACCCAAGACAGAGCAGAATCTTATGGAACACCAACAGTTAGAGGAGTGAGTTGAGAGTTGGACACAGACAATTGATGAGGTGATAAATAGGATTCTATCCAGGCAAGGGCTTGATTGTGAATCCCAAGAAAAGAGAGTATTAAGGAGATCAGAGTGACGAGTGACCGGCAGTGTCAAAGGCATCGGAGGGGTCAAGGAATAGAGGATAGGTTCGGAGTGCTTGGCAGAGGTATTGAAGTTGGAGACAATCAGGCAAACAGGTTTTGTGCTTTTAGGGAGTTTCAAAGGTTGTGGTTGTGCAAGAAATTGGTATGGCAGTTGAACACAACCCTTTTGAGCACTTTAGAGTAGTGTGGAAGGAGAGACACTGGGCGAATGTTAGCTGATAGGTTCGGGTCAGCCCCTTGATTTTTTGGCAGAGTGAGGACTATAGCTGTTTTGAAAATAGAAGGAAAGAATGAAGAGTTGAAGGCCAGGTTGAGGAGTCCAGTGAGGTGAGAGGTCACTAAAGAGGCAATAGGCTTGACTAGCTGAGGAGCAAGAGGTTCTGATGGCATACAAGAGGGGTCGCCTTCATCAGTAGAGATAGGACTTCTTCAGTATTAGTGTAGCTAAAGGAATGGGGCAGATGGGGAGCAGGTACAAGTGGATCTGGGTCACCTGGCCTAATCCCCGCCTACCTTCTTAGCCCTGCCTCTTCCTTTCTGCTCTTAACTCTTAGATCAAGGGTGTTTCTCGCCCTGGCGTCCGAAACGAAGGGCAGATGACGAAAAGGGAAATTCCGGTTTGGACCTGTTCGGACCGGGTGGACCCAGAAGCCAAATCCCTGCTCAAACAGCAGGTAAGTATGCACCAACATGTGTTTACTCCCTCTGTCCCCACAGGCCATCCCCACTATCATCAGGCATTGCCAACATCAATTTCTATGGTGCTGAGGAGAGGACAGGTGCTCCGTGGCCCAGTAAGTTGTACATTTGTAAATGTTTTATTCTCGCGCCACAGGCTGTGTGTGCAGTTCGCTCATAGCAGTGCCTCCATGACTATGTGGTCCCTCGCAACTCCCTATTGCGTGTGCCTCACGCCCCCCTTCTCCAGCCTCCTGCACCAACGCCTCCCCATTGCTCTTCCTCACTGACTGCCCTGTTTTGCATTGTATTGCTTTGTGTTCTGCTGCGTTCTTCCTTCTTCTAGGTTTACATTTGTCGACTGCTTTGTTCTTTTGTATATTGTTCTGGGTTCTGCTGCTCTCCACCCTCCTCTAGCTTCTCCTTTTAATGACTGATCTGTTCCTGATGCTCTGGTAACCTGATTTGCTTACTGGACTGTCTTGTTTTCTGCCTGCTCTTCCATCTGAGATGTTGTCTACTTAGTCAATCGTCCACTATTGTGTTGTCCCTTTCCGTCTTGTCTGCTTGCACCCCTTCTTGTGTCCTCCCCTACTACCACTCCACCTTTTCCCTCCACCCCTCTTCCTTTTTCCTCTTCCACCACCTAGTCTATGGTGCTCTCTGTTCCTCCTATCATTTTTCAAACTGCTTCTTTATTTACTATCCAGCTCTCCTCACTAACTCTGGTAGGAAGAAGTTCAAAAAGGATATCCTGGTCTCCAACCCAGGCCTCCCTATCACTGACACCTATACCAGTGCTTCCTCCAGACACACCCCCGCCGTCATCCTCTTTGTCATTCCCTCACCAGACCTATGGACTCTTCATATGGTCTCTGTACTCTCTCCTTTCTCTTTTTCTCCCATTAATGGTGGCACCTGGTGGGAGGCCCTCCTTGCCCCCCTTCCACTCCTCTAAGGTCATCATTAATGTTTACCTGAATGGCACCGTCTTGGTCCAAGGCCCCCAGGCCAACCTTCTCATCTTTGATAGAAGCTTCCCGTGCCTCATCAATTTCCTTTCTTCTCCTGCTGTTCCTTCTCTCCCTTCACCGGCTTCCTTGCCTCCCCCCTCTTCCTCCTCCTTGGCTACCTTGCCTCTCCTCCTTCTTCTTCTGCCCCCCCTCAGGCTCCTTCTACACCTCCGCAGGGCATACCTCTGATTTATACCCCTCCCCGGAAGTCAATCAAGGTTGGCAACCTCCTCCATATTGCCACTCTTAACTCTCGTTCAGCTGCTCAAACACTCCTCAGACATGTGCCGCCTCCTGGAAGAACTTGATCTTGATGTCCTCGGTCTCACCGAGACATGGTTGACGGCCAGCAATGTCATAAGCTTTGACACTCTCCTTCCTGATGGGTACATGATCCTCTCCTCCCTGATGCGTACACGATCCTCTCTGTGCCCAGATCCAACTGTTCTGGAGGGGGTGTAGCCTTGATCTTCCCGGAGTGGATTCATGCCTCTGACATTCCTATGCAAGCCTAATCCCTTTTCAAATGTTTTGTCTGCAGGCTCTCTCTCTTTCCGTGCCACTCACTTACTGTGGCTACTATCTATCGCCACCTGGCCAGATCACCTCCTTCCTCTCTGAGTGGGTGGACCTCTCCTCCTCCTTCCTGGCTTCGACCACTCAATTCCTCCTACTTGGAGACTTTAACATCCACCTGGATGCTTCCCGTCCCTCCTCTGGACTCTTTTGCAACCTCTGCGACTCTCGCTCTCTTTCTATTCTACCCTCTGGCCCGACTCACTCTGCAGGGCACACTCTGAATGTTGTGACCTACTCAGACATTCTCTTCTCCATCCCCCTCAACACTCCTCTCTCGTGGAGTGATCACTTTCTCCTTTTCTCCCATCTCTCCTTCTCATCCCCTCAGGCCAAGCCAACTCCAGCACTGCCACCTACCTTCTCGGTCATCCGACCCATGAAGCGTGTGTCTCTCCCCCTCCTCCTCCTCTGGCTTACTCACATCCTGACACAGCCCTTTCCATGCTCCACTCTTCTAGCTCTGATACTCTTGATGTTCTTGCCCCTGTCATCAGAATCCACTTGAAGCCCAAAGCCAAGTGCAACTCCTGGTATGACTCTGACCTTGTCGCCCATAAATGCAAGTCCACGGTGGCTGGGAGGAAATGGCTACCTTCTTGCGCATCCTCTAACAAACTGGCCTGCCGCCTGCTCCAAAGGCAATACCCGCTCTCTGTCTGCACTAAGAAGAGAGCCCACATCCAGGCCCATGTCTCTGCGGATTCTAACAACTCATTGAACTCTTTCAAATCTGCAAGGAGCTGGCCAATCCTGCTGCAGCCTCTACATCTCCTGTCCCTCCCAGTCCCTCTGCATGACCCTGGCTTCTCATTTAATCTCAAAAACCCAGGACATCCTCTCCACCCTCCCGTCCTCTCTTCCTCCTCCCTCTACTCTCTCCACTACCTCCAGTCCCCTGGTGGCCACCTCTCCTCCCTCATCCTCTTCCTTTCCTCTGTTTTCCCCTGATAAGGTTTCTAGACAAGTCTGATCTATGAAAGTCTCATCAAAACAGGTTCTTCTCTGTTCTTCCAAAACCATCAAGGACCACATTGACACCCTCCCTCCTGCCCTGGCTGACTTCTGCAACCACTCCTTTGCCACTGGAGCCTTCCCCTCCTCCATGAAGCACTCTCTTGTGCACCTTCTTCTCACGATAACCTCAGCCGACCCCTCCTGCCCTGCTAACTATCGCCCAATCTCCAACACTCTTTCCTGGGCAAACTCCTGGAAAAGTTGGCCATCTCCCAGCTTAATCTTCACACTGAATTTGTTGGTTGTCTCCATGACCATCAGTCTGGCTTCAGTGCAGCCAGAAGCACGGAAACTGATCTCCTGAACATCGGTGAAGACCTGCTCTCTAACTTTGATTCTAATCTTCCCTCTGTCCTTATCTTACTCGACCTCTCTTCTGCCTATCCATTTCTATTATCATTAAATGCCTTGAATGTTTATTTGCACTTTTCAAATTGGCGCTAATTAATATTCGGTTTGTCTCCATTTGGAAATTGCAATTATGTAAGTGCCATGTCTTGTATCTAATTGTAGAATGTATCCAATTAGATTCTGGTATTTGTGTTTAGTTAAGGATGTGGAGCCTGGAATCTAAGAGGCCAAACCTGGATTATGTATCGAATGTGCTGGTCCTGATATGGTCATGTATAGTGTTCGAACTATATGTGTAATAATTTACACTCTGACTTATTCAAGCTCATCTGTCTTATGTAGATCTTGAGCTTGGTTATTTGTTCTATAGCTTTCACTTTAGATTCACAATATTAGGTTTATGGTGAACACACAATGATACATTCATTAGCTTGAATGTTACTTTCAAGAAAAAGATGCAGACAAAAATACTTTCAGACATATTGATAAATATTTGTCTCAGTATAATAATCAATTAGAGAAAATGGTGCATTTCCATATCTGTATTCAAACCCGAATGGTATGTGTCCATAACGCAAATCCAACATTCCTCTCTTTGTCTTAACAGTTTTTCTAAATGTCCTCCTCTAGGTGGCAATTAAACTTTTTGCAGCCCACAGAACCTTATGTCATGTATCTGTTCAGGCACATGTTTCTCTCAAAAATGGAAGGCAAGGGGTGATCTCAAGTCTTGATTTTTTTTTTACATGAATTTTATTGAACATTTCCAAGCAACAATACATAACTATAGACCACTAGTGAGATGAAACATCAAAAAACAACACCCAGCCCCCACCCTCCCTACCCACCCTCCCTCACCCCCCGCTCATACACAACCAACCGCATCCATAAGGATAGTGGAGAGTCGATCATTATATACAGGGCTCAAATTGTCAAAACATAAAAAAAAGAAAACCTTCATCTTAAAAGAGCGATACACACACTTCAAAGGCTATTCATGCCCTCTACTTATCAGAGTCTCATTGATACACAGTCTTCAAGGAGGAGCACTACCATCCAATCCTGCAAAAATGAGCTCATAGTGTCGTGGGTGAGGGCCGAAAGTTTCTCATACTTGAAAATCATCCAGAGCTTGGCCAACCACTCCGCTTTGGAAGGTACCCCACCACCTTTCCACCTCTGAGCCAAAGCGAGTATCCCAGCGCGTACCATGGCCTGAACCACCCTAGGGAGGGCAGCTTCACCCGCATCCGGGGCCGGCACACTAAAGAGGAGAACCAGGGGCTGCTGAGGCAAGTCAGCGCCAGACAGCTCTTTAATCCAAGCCCGGAGCGCCGACTAAAAAGACTGTATAGCGGGGCACCCCCACCAAAGATGAAACCAATACCCAAGCTGACCACATCCTATCGGGCATAACGGGGAAGTTCCCGGGTACATTTTAGCAAGCCTCTCCAGTGAAAGATGCCATGAGTGCAGAAACTTAAAGTTGTGCTCCATGGCCGCCGTGTAAAGGGAACCCGAAAAGAGAGTCTTAAAGATGGACGACCAAGCAAAGTCATCTATTTCGCCTTCCGCCCACTTCTCCCACTGCTTCTTGAAGTTCTGTCTAGACGTCTACTGTATCTAGAGCATTGTAGACTTTGGAGAGAGATCCCTTCCTAGATCTGGAGTCAGTAACCACTCTTTCCAGAGGTGTGAGGGGGCGGGTCAGATCTCCTACCCACCGTTGGTCATGTCTTGATTTTTAATTGATGTAATATGTTCTCCAATTCTTATCCTTAGTGGTCTGATGGTACTTTCTATATATTGTTTTTTTACAGATACATGTTAGTCCATATATAATATTCTTGCTGTTGCAGTTAATTAATTGCTTGATAGGTCTACTATGTCCATTAGAGATTTGTATTATCTTCTTGCCATTGTCAGAATATTGACAGATTTGGCATTTGCAGCATTTGTAGTTTCCTATCATAGATGGCTTGAGACACCTGGATGTTCTATGGTTGAATATGTCTTATACAAGAAATGGGATGGACTAAGCATATCTTTAAGGTTTTTGAATTTTCTGAATGTAATGCTGGGTTGGTTACCCAAAATGGTATTGAGATCTGAGTCCATTTATAAGAATTTTCCAGTTTTTTAGAGTGCTTTTTAAGTGTTGAATTGGTGGTACTGTATGTGGTGATAAATCTCACCTTTTGGTATTGTTTCTTTGTTTCCAGTTTTGATTTATATTGAAGAAGATCTTCTCTTGTTCGTAGTTTTGTTTTCTGGTAGGTTTTGAGTAATTGGTTATGTCTGTATCCTCTTTGTTTTAATTTTTGATTGATATTGCTTGCATGTTTTTCAAATTTTGCTTCTGTTGTGCAGTTTCTTTTTACCCTGTGTAGCTCTCCATAAGGTATATTGCAGATGACATGATTGGTGGAAGCATCTAATGTACTGTTTACTGCTGTCGGTTTTGAGAACAGAGTGGTATGAATCAAGTTGTTGTGGATATATAGTTGAAGATCCAAAAAATCTAGTTCTGTGGTGCTTTGATGTAGCGTCAGTTGTAAATTGTACGTACTATGATTAAGATATTGATGGTAATTATCCAGTTGTTCCAAGGATCCATTCCATATGATTATGATATCATCTATATATCTTCCCCAATATACCACATTATTTTCAGTAGTGAATGCCGGATGTTGCCACGCATGCTCAATTTCATAGTGCCCCATGTATAAATTTGCATAGAGAGGTGCCTATTTTGCACCCATAGCCGTGCCCTGTACTTGTATAGTTGTTGATTGAAGGTAAAGATGTTATTGCGTAAGGTGAATTTTAACATTTCAAGCATCTTCAGATTCTGTTGTTGGAATGACACCGATCTTTGTTTGAGAAAATAGTTGCTGGTTTCCAAGCCTTTTTCATGCTTGTATATAGAGCTGACACATCTAGTGTGACCAGCCGATAGTTTGGTTTCCACTGTACTAGTTCAAGTTGTTGTATGATGTGTTTAGTGTCCTTAATATAAGATGATAGGCCATCCGCTAGTGGTTGAAGGTGTTGATCTATATATTCAGATATTTTCTCTGTTAGTGATCCAATGCTATTGATTATAGGCCTGCATGATGGCAGTTCTTGAAATAGTTTATGAATTTTGGATGTAAAGTAGATGGCAGGGGTAGTTGGAAAAGCAGTGGACATATATTCTTGTTCATCTTCTGTCAATAGGTTTCAGTCTCTCCAGCATGTGCTCATGATGTGCCATTGCTCTTTCAAAATTGGTTTTGGATTTGTGGTAAGTTTTTCATAACATGATGTGTTGTCCAAATTTTGTTTGGCTATTTTGACATAATCTGTGGTGTTCATTAGCACTATGTTGCTTCCTTTATCTGCAATCTTCACCGTAATTTGTGAGTTTTGTTTAAGTTCCCGTGGCGCTTTCATTTGCTAATGTTAAGTTAAGTTTATTCTTCGAATTATGTTCAGATATAAATTCTTGTCTTAGGTCTTGTAGTGTGACTTTGAAGAACATATCGATGACGTTGTCAGTGGCTAAATGAGGAACACATTTAGATTTGGATTTGAGAGAAGTCTCTTCTGAGAGTCCCACCCAGAGTGATGGATAGATCCTCTGCAAAAGTTTGGATGTTATGAATATCTTGAGTTTCTTGTAGATTTAGCAGATATATTGTATTTTCACATGGGTAACTGAGAGTTCCGATGGGAATCCTGTACTTGCTGGTTTCTTTCGTATCACCATGTTGGAAAAATATTTCTTGAGTTTGAGTTTTCTGCAAAAGTGATACAGGTCTATTTGAGTTGAAAAATAGTCTGCTTAATTGCTGGGACTGAAAGATAGTCCTTTATTGAGCACTGAAGTAAGTTCAGGTGAGAGCTTTTTCTGAGTGAGGTTGACAATTAGATTTTCCTTGGGTGAAGTGGGTCCTTGGATCTGGTCTGCATTCCTAGGTTTCTGCCTACATAGTTTTGTGTGGCTCCTCTTCCCCCTTCTGCCCCTTCGGTTCTCCCTGGATTGGATGTTTGTGCCAATGCGCCTGTTTGGTTATGTGTTGGCGGTATGTAGTTTCTGTGTTGTTTGTGTTGAATGAACTCTTCTAAAAAAGAGGAAGAAGAGGAGGTACCTTGTTCTAAATCATTCAAGACTGTTAGTAAAATGGTTGTTGTTTCTTGATCTGTATCACTAGCTGATTCTTGGTCAGAAGATTGTGGTGAAACCAATTGGAGTTTGGATGTCTGAAATTTGCCTGATGATTTAGGTTTGTATGTTCTGAGTACGTACTTGTGGGTTATGAAAAGTATGCCTCTTTTAAATTTGTAGTCCATTTCGTCCCGAATTAATTGTCTCTGTTTTTTCATTGTGATTTCTTGACTGTAGTGATCTATTATGTCATCTAAGATTTCATAGTTTTTGAACGTTTTTTCAGGTAAATTGAGTTGCTCGATATCATCCTTGATTTTTATGATTTCTGTTATAATATGGTCATGGGCTTTTTTGGCGTGTTGTATTAGTTTATTGATCATTTCCTTGGAATTATTTGTGAGTATTTGTATTTGTATTTTATTATACTTTATATAGCGCCTTTAACCAAAGCGCTTTACAGAGACCAATTAACTGTCCATTAAAATCAGCAATAAAAATCGGTGTTTCAGAGTCAACCAGTATCAATCAAACGGACAACTTAAGTAAGGGAATAAGAGGTAATAGATCGGAGAGGAAGAAGGTTCCAGTGGAGAGGCGCAAGAAGTTGGAAAGATCGAAAACGGGATTGTGCACAGAGGGCACAAGGAACATTAAGTCGAAAAAGACCAGCAGAACGGAGAGAACGAGAAGGAGAATAGAATGAGAGGAGAGATGCAAGATAGTTCTAGGGTAGCTCTTCCAATTCTTTGAGACTCTGTAGATCATCTTCTTCATTGGAGGGAAATAAACAAATGCGTAGGCCTCGTGGGAATCTGCCAACTTGTAGGTATTTCTCTAGTGTTTTGATTTCCCACCATCTTGATAGTTCCATTTTAAGAGATTTTTCTAGCTGTACAAATAGCTGTCTTAATGATTGTGGAGAGCTGTTGTCCATTGGTGGTGATGGCATGGTATGGCCTGAAAATAGTTGTTCTTCCTCTTGGTCTCTGTTAGAGTCATTTTTGTTAACATTTTCTTAGTTTAAGATGATGTTGTAATTGTAGTGGTTTAGAGGGTCGGGGATCTGCCTGTGCTGCGTAATGTTACACAAAAATAAGAATAAAGACAGCCTTAAACAGATAATGGCGCATCCCCCTGTTTTTTGTAAGGAATGAATAGTTGAGTGAGATAACGATTGTTGTTTAAAGTTGTGGTTAGGCTGCAAAGTCGGATCACAAGGGTCTTGAGGCTGTCCAGAAGCTTGATACTCATAGAAAAACACACGATTGGATCTTTCTTGATTGCGCCAGACTGTGATCTTTATTCGCTAGTGGCGAAACATTGTTGATGTGTTCCTCCAAAAGTTCTTGAATGAAATAAATATTCTTGTTTGGCTCAAGTTTTTTACGATAACATTATTGTCAACAACTTTTTGAACACATTGTGTACAGGCTTAAATACATTGAATTAGCTTCCTTCATATATAGTTCTTGTATATGGCACCCCTTTAGGTTAGAAGTGTTTCAACTTCAAATTGGATTCTTGTTGATCCTTTCTTATACGCATATTTTTGATGAATGACTCACACATTTTGATGTTTATTTTTTATGAATATTACTCCATATTCATTTTTAAAAAATCCTCACAAATATTTCCTTATATTCATGTTCTTGAGTATATGCTGCTTATGAATAACCTGATGTTCTTGAGTATATGTTCCTTATATATAAGCACTGGAAATTTGAGCACAAAATGGCAATGCAGCGAGCGAGAGTTGCCAGGTATTGGTTGAAAAGTCAGGGAAAGAGGTTAGACTCCGGGGAAACACCACAGGTAGAGAGGGAGATAGATGATAGGAAGAGCTCAAGTTGAATCTGGGAGGGTCGATCAGAGAGGAAAGAGGTCAGCCAGGCTAGAGCCTGATCAGTGATACCCAGGTTATCACAGAGACAGTTGAGCAGGGTGATATGGTTGACTGTGTCGAAGGCAGAAGAGAGATCATATAGGATAAGGACAGAGGGAATGTTAGAGTGAAGGTTTGAGAGCAGATTTTCACGGATGTTCAGGAGAGCAGTTTCCGTGCTTCTGGCAGCTCTGAAGCAGGACTGGTGGTCACGGAGAGCGCCAACAGAATTGGAATGAAGGTTAAGCTGAGAGATGGCCAGATTTTCCAGCAATTTTTCCAGAAAGGGAGTAATGGAAATTGGGCGATAGTTAGCCAGACAAGAAGGATCAGCTGTGGGTTTCTTGCGAAGAGGATGCACAAGGGAGTGCTTCAGAGGGGGGGAAGGATCCTGAGGCAAAGGAGAGGTTGTAGAAATCGGCAAGGGCCAGAGCAAGGGTATCGATGTGGTCCTTGATTGTTTTAAAGGAACAGGGATGAACCTGTTTTGATCAGGCTTTCATAGATCGGACTTGTCTAGCGACCTCATCAGGGAGAAAAGAGGAAAGGATGAGAAAGAGGGTAGGGGGTGGCTGAAGGAGGGTCAGCAAGTGCAGACAGAGACACGTAGTCTTACCCATTCAAGGAGAGGTGAATATTGAAGGGTAGCTGCATCTGCTACAGTCGTGATCTGAATCCAGACTGGCCAAACAAGCTAATATACCATCGGCTATTGGAGCCCGCCAACTCCTAAGCAATGACCTTTGTGTAGTCCACTACCAGACTCACAGTAAGAAATCATGCATACACATTTATCAAACCCGAGAGCCCTTCAACATTCAAAAGGGAGGATGAAAAGGGACAGGAGGAGGTGTAGGAGTGAGGAGCGCAGAGCGAGAGGTGGAGAGCAGTGCATGGCGGTACAGTGAGGAAGAGAAGTAGAGACAGAGGGGAGCGGAGATGGAGGTGAAGGTGAAGGTTGGAGAAGTGAAGAGTGATGAAAGAGTGATGAAAGAGTCGTGACGGGGAAGAAGTAAAAGTGGTGAGGGGCGGGAGTAGAAAAAGCAGTGGTGAAGGAGGGAAAGTCCAAAGCACAGGTGAAGCAGTGGTAGTTAAAAACGTAAACTAATGGCCAGAGGCAAGAACAGAGAAGATGGAGGGAGAGTCAATCCCATAGGTGAGAGGGAGACCTGACCAGCGGTGAAGAAGAAAGAGTCAAGACCAGCGAGTATAGGGAAGAGAATAGAGCAGTAAGCACGAGGAGGTAAGAAAACAGCAAGTGAAGAAGGTGGGGCGAGAGGAGTGGAAGTCTATAAAGGAAGGAAGGGCAGGTGCTAAACGGTAGGATGAGGTAGTACCCAATGCAGGGCCCTTGCCACTGCTAGGTCCCACTTCTGGAATACCTTACACCCTGCTCTGAGGGACTAAAACAGCCATCCCAGCTTCAGGTGATAACTATAAACCATACTCTTTATTTAACTCTTCCACCTGTTGGCCTGAATAACTGCCTCCCAGGCCGTCTGTTCCCTGACGTCACTCCTTACCCCTTGTGCCGCGGCAGCAGGATGACTCGGTCTTACCATTGGAGGTGGAGACAGCCTTCGCCCACTTTCCCTCTATGCCAACGATCTCCTGGACTCCTGCGGGACTCAGGCTCTTTTGCACTCCCTACCCTGAACTTCTCTGAGTGTGTTCTGGTTTTGAACGTATTGTTGTTGTATTTGATACCTGCATGTACTTGCTCTACATCTGTCTAACTTGGGTTCCTGTGGGTACCTTGCACTTCCTGTTTTCTGTCTATAATTATGGGTTCCTGCGCATCCACTGCTTTTCTTCCTCTTATCCTGCATTTACGAGACCTGAATGGGACAATTGCTGTGTAGATCTTTTTCTCTCTTCTTCTCCTGTTGTGGCTCGCTCTGTGTTTTGCAGATGGCACTTTATGAATCTTCTACAAATAAGCAGTGGCCGAGAGTATGGAGGGTTGGGCGTGACCTAAGCTCCTGGAACGTCTCCTAAGCTGGTGGAAGCGGAATCCCAGGAAAGATTCAGACAACCCAGAGGAGGAGAACATCTGAGAACCCCAGGGTTCGTTCAACAACGTTTCAAAGGAGTGTGGGAACCCCTCTACTGAGAACGAACATGGGTCAAATAGCCTGTTCTATGAAATTTCTTCTGCTCTGGTGGGTCTGTAACCAGGTTTTAGCTCACTGCACCCTTCACAGAGGGTAAATATCCATAGCATATCAGTCTTTTTTCGACCCACAAGGGCAGTCCAGCAGCGAAATGCTAGGCAAATCTCCTCTGAACAAGAGTACCATCAGCAACCCCAGACATATGTTTCGGTCTAGTCAGTGAGGTGAAGCTGAGCCTCTCTAAGACACAGCGAGCAAGGGGCCATGTCTGGGTTATCCTGGGTTACATAAGGTGAAACCCCAAGTTTTACAAAGTTACAAAGGAGTGTGGGAGCCCCTCTACTGAAAACGAACATGGGCCAAAAACCCTGTTCTGTGGAATTTCTGGGGTTCCTGATGGTACTCTTGTTCAGAAGAGATTTGCCTAACATTTCGGTGCTGGACTGCCCTTGTGGGTGGGACAAAGTATGATATGCAAATGAATATTTCTCCTCTGTGAAGGGTGCAGTGAGCTAAAAAGTGGTTGTAGACCCTCCAGAGTGGAAGTAATGGGCTTTTGTTTTTGTTTTGTTCTTTCTTGTGTTCACCGTGTTCATTTACTGTTGAAATCTGCTGATTGTCTATTCGGGCTAGCAAACCTTTTATTGCTATTTCGGAATTGTATCTTTTGGGTCAGGCCCTCATGATCTGCCATTTGGATTCAGATTATCCTATTTTCTTTTCTCTGCATGACTTAATTCTTGCTCTCATGAATGGAAGCCCTACCTGTTGCAGCTAGACTAGTAGGTTTGTGGCAGGGCCAGAAGGTTTGAGAACTTGTCCCCAGTGTCTAAAGATCCACACTGGCTCCTCTTGGGTGGCAGCATGTATTGTGCCGGCTTTACCTTTCTGAGTATGTCATGCTAAGTCTATGTGAGGTTAAGATTTCAGGGATGTTCTCTGAGTTAGTGTTGAGACCAGTTCCATCTGGAGATGCCTCATGCCTCTCAACCTTATGCCAATTCCTTTAGCCTCTTGGTTCTCTGTTCTGCTCCAACCACTCCTGTAGTTCCAGCCTTCTCCAGCTCCAGAGTCCATTCTGCTCACCATTTCCCTACCTCCTCTCCTACTTTGTGCTGCTCTGGGAGTTTCCCTTTTTTGGGTCTTCTATTGCCAGGTGAATCTTTGGTTGCCACCTGTCTCCCAATCGTTGTTGATTACATCTGGAGTCAGAGAAGTCAGGTACAGCCAGTTGCTGATCATTTGTAATGCCAACACTCTCCTGCAAGAATTCATGAATGCCAGTTAAGCCCTGAGCACTAAAGTCCAGAACCTGGAGGTTCTGCCAATATGGGATGTTTTGTCCTTTGACCCTTCCCTAGGCAGTTCTTCTGTGGAAAAGTATGACCCAAATCCCTAGAAACTGCATGAGTTTCTGGATGCTTGTACCGTCCACGTCACCTTTTGACCCCATGTATACACATTGGCCCAATCCATGATTGACATTTATTTATTTATTTATTTATATGGCGCTGGAAGCCCGCGGGCATCAGAGCGCTTACAAGAAGACGAGACAACAGAGATTAAAACGGGACACAATGTGTGATGGTCAGTGTTACATTATAATTCAGTAGGGAGTGTTTCCTGGATTCATTTAAAAAGTAGTGTTTTCAGTTTTTTCCTGAAAAGGAGGTGGTTGGGTTCGAGTTTCAGTGAAATGGGAAGTTCATTCCATTTTTCAATACTCAGGGTCGGAAAAGCCTTGCCGAGGCTGTGCTTCTTTTGCGTTTTGGTGGTTTGCAATTTATCTGTGTTAGAGGATCTAAGCTGTCTGGATGGCTCGTACCAATTAAATTGTTTTTTGAGGTAGACCGGAGCTTTGTCATATAAACAGTGAAGAACCATGGTGAGAGATTTGAAGGAGATTCTCTCCTTCATAGCCACCCAATGGAGAGCCTTTCTTTCACCGGTGATGTGTTCTCTCCGGGTTCTTCCTGTGATCGTTCTGACAGCATTGTTTTGGATTGTTTGGCATCTTTTCAGACATTTGCTGTTGGCTCCTAAAAGAAGGGAGTTACCATAATCTAGTCTGGACAGTATAGTGGCTCTAGCGATGGTCGTGCTGTTTTTTTGATCTAGTAAGGGTCTGATTTTTTTGAGGAGAATTTGGTGGTATTGACAGTTTTTCTTAAGGTAGGCAGTGTGAGCTTCAGCCCCCAGTGAAGCTTGAAGGTACACTCCTAGGGTTTTCACTTTTACTGAAATAGGAATTTGGATGTTTTTGATAGAGAACGAAGAGTAAGATGGACTCAACTTCTTTCTAGCCTGTGTAGAGCCGAATATCATAAGCTCGGTTTTGGAGCCGTTTAGGCACATCCAATTCTCTTTCATCCAGCACTCAATGGTGTTGTATATGGATGGGAGTCTGTCATTGTCCAATTTGTAGTCCCCACTGAGTTCAAACACCAGTTGGGTATCATCAGCAAAATTGGTAAAGAAAATCCCCATCTGAGATAGCATGGTGCAGAGGCAGCGCATGTAAAGATTAAAGAGCAAAGGGGAAAAGCTGGCCCCTTGGGGGACACCGCAATCAACCAGCTTAGTGTTTGATGCTTTGTCTCCCCAAACAATCCTGGATTGCCTGTTTTGCAAGAATAAACCAATCCATTCAATTGCCCCTGGTGAACAATTGCCTGACTTTTCAAGGGCCTCCCGGAGTTTTGTGTGATCTAGCAGATCGAATGCTGCAGAGAGGTCCAACAGTATTAATAGTCCTGATTTGCCTTTGTCCAAAATAGACAGCATTTCGGTCTGGAGGTCTAATAGCGCGGTCTCGGTACTATGGCTGGATCTAAATCCAGACTGCTGTTGGTGTAGTAAATTGTTATCGTCTACATAGCTTTGAAGTTGTTCAGTAGCTACTTTATCCATAATCTTTAGTAGAAAGTTGCAGTTCGTGATAGGTCTAAGATTAGCTGGGTCCTGTTGGTTTAGGTCAGGTTTTTTTGGTAGAGGAGTGACCGTGACCGTTTTAATGATGTTAGGTACAATTTGATCCCTGAATGATGCATTTACCATTCTTGTGAAGAAGGGGGCAAAGATGTCAGGGTTTTCTAGAATAAATTTAGGTGGTAGGACATTTTTCGAACATGAAGTGCACCTCATAGAAGAGAGTGTTTTCTTCATTACGTCAAGTGTGATGGACCTGAATTGAAATTTTGGGATTTCTGTCTCGTTTTTGTTTTCTTTGAGGTGAGTTTTAAATGAAGTGTTTGTGGTTAGGCAGTTAATGATGGTTTCTCTGGCTTTAGCAATTTTGTTTTGGAATGCAGTCTGGACATTCTCGCAATCTATTTCAGTTGGTTGGAAGGGTGGAGTGAGTGTTATGGGTTTATCTATGGATTTGAGTATCTGAAAAAGTTTTCCGGTGGAGTTTGCCGCAGTGCTAATGCTGTCATCATAGTAGTTTTTCTTCAAATCTATAAGCTTAGATTTGTATGTGTGGTCTGCCATTTTCCAATTTGTTTTATCAATTTCAGTGGGATCTTTTAGCCATTTCCTTTAAAGGTTTCTTTTGTCCTTTTTAAGCTTAACTGCTTCACCAGTGAACCATTTTTGGTGATTGGAATTGGGCCTGACTTTTTTTTCTTTTAGCGGGGCATGGAGGTCTAAAAGTTTTAACGTGCCTTGGTTGTAAGTTGATATTATTTGGTCACTATGGTCTTTGTCGTTAGTGGTGGTCATGATTCTCTGCATTTCCTCTGAAAGCATATTGCTTGTGATTTTTTTCAGATTCCTAGCAAGTACTTGTTTTAGTAGGTTAGCTGATTTTTCCTTTTTAAAGTTCAACGATAATGAGATTTCAATTTTGAAATGGTCTGACCATATGCAAGGGTCAGAGCCAAGCATGGTAACTTTATTGCTATTTGTGACAATCCAATCAAGCTGGTTCCCTGTGGATGCCATAGGGCCATTGTTAATGATAGAGAAGTCACTGTTCTCAAAATCCTCTTCGAGGATTATGGCTTGTTGGTCCTGATGATTACCCCTCCATCTGTTTATGTCACCTAACAGTATGATCTCTGTGTTGGTAGATTCAAGGTTGTTTAGTAAGGTCACAATCTCGTCATTGAATTCTGATATTAGGGATGGGGGTCTGCCAATAGTGATTATGTTAATGCTGTTATTTGTAGTAGGGGACAGTTTGAGGTGAATAACCTCACAACCTGAGCACTTAATAGGGGTGCAAAGAGTTTGAGTGAATGTTTTGCGATAATCGCCACACATCCACCCTTTCCAGTTTCTCTATTTTGTAGGTAGATGTTGTAGTTTGTTGGTACTGCGGTGTCTATAGTAGGACCAACTGGCTCTTGTAGCCATGTTTCTGTTAGACATAAAATATCTAATTTCTCATCAATGATATAATCGTGGATTTCTTGTGCATGTTTGGGCATAGACCTGGTGTTTAGTAGTGCAATTTTAAGGTGGACGTTGTCAGCATCTGTCTCTTGGTCTGTTTTGTTGATCGTGATAGCTTTAGATATTATACTTCTTGTCTGTGATGTGGTTGGGTCAGGTGACTCATGTCTGTGTCTAAGAAAGTTTTGGACCAACCCTTGCTGTTGTAAGATGGTAGTTTGGGATATTAACTCATTAAAGTGTGGGTAGCCCATACCTGGCTTTTGGCTGCAAGCCTATATAGGAATCCGGCAGCGTTTCTAGCCGTTAGCCGTTGGACGCCGTGGACCGGCGTAGACCGGCTTCATTGCAGAAGCGCCGGCGCTGAAGCGCCTGACGTTTCTATAAATGGACGTGAGAGCACTCTGGGAACTGTAGTTCCGGACTGTGCAAGCTCACGTACCTGCGGCGGCAAAGGATGCCGGAAGTGCACAACAGGTACACAGGTGAGTTCAAGGGCTCAGAATGCCGCTACAGTAAACATCAACTGCTTAGACTATTCAGATGCAACAAATGCAGTCTGAGTTTTCAAATTAAAATGTTGGAATGCATTTAACTTCCCGTGGTTACCTTGAGTCAGTGCTTCCCGTTCTGCTAAACAAATAGTAGTATTTAGAATTAAGTTGCTTCAGTCTTTAGGAGGCTGAGCTTCTATTCCTGCATACAAATACAGTTTGCAAGTCGAGAAAAGCAGAGTGACTTAGAAGGTTTAAGTTACTTCAAGATGGTGCTTTTGCGCGCAGCTTACTGCCTCCTAGTGCCTCCTGGGGCAGTCAAATCCTGAGTGAGGGCAAGGATGAAGGTATTCAAATAGGGTCCGCTTCTATGATTTCACATATGAACAAGAGGTCCCACACCTGGGCTAAGCCTTTAGTGACTGGAAACAGCCACCTCTTGGACTGTACCTTCTTCCTGTTGGCTGATGCTCCCTCGTTTTGATCTGCTCTTATAGCCCAAGTCTTTGACCCTGCTTCGATCCAGCTGAATTCCTCTAGTTTCCTGGCTCTGTCTTCCCTCACACGCATCCCCTGCAGTTCCAGCCTTCGCTCCAATCCATTCTGCTTACCAGTCATCTCCCTTCATCTACGGTGTCTCTGCTCTTGGGAATCTCTGGCAATACCTGGCTCTTTCCTCTGCCACTGTATTTCCATGCCGCCTCTCCTCCTATGGTGTTTTACGTTGCCTGGCGATTCTTTGCTTGCCACCTACTTCCAAATTCTTTCTGATACACAACTAGGAGCACAGTGGCTACCAGAAGGGATCAGTCTTCCTTCTACTCTTCTCGCTGAATTCAGAGAAGTCGGGTAAAGCCAGTTGCTAAGAATTGATCGCAGAAACTACCTCACCCACTCTTGTCTTCACCTAGGTAATAGTCCTTGTATTCTCTGTCTTTTTTTCCCTATTTCCCAGCAGGAGTTTCACTTTCTCTTCTTTCCCCTAAACATCTGTCATGTATAGTATACTTTGCTCTCCTGCTTTTTGAACTCATCCATAATTTCGGCCATGGCCTTTTTTAAAGTCATTATATCTGTTTTCTGAGAACAAGTACAGCTGTTCTCTGCGGCCTTAAATGATTACTCCAGCTCCCAACCGGAACCGCTGCTACTCCCTCTTTCTATGTGAAGAGTAGGAAGGGATTTCCCCCACAGTGAAGCCTTCAGGGCATCCCATAAAGTAAACAGATCTGTTTCTGAACCCTGGCTTTCCTACAGGAAAAGTTCAATTTCCTTCCCCATGCAAGTTGCATCCTCCCTTGTCGTGGACATGTTCCGCTTTCGGCCCCTTCTCCTATCTTTATGATCTCCCAGGGAGTGCTTTAAAGAGACTTCACAATTTATTTATTGAGAATTTGTTAGGTGCCTGTACAACAAAATAGTGTTTCAAGGCGCCACAAGGCAAAGTGGGGAGTAAACAAGATGAGGAAAAATACATAATGGCAATAGACAGAAAATATACAATCGTGGTCCTACTAGGCCTTGTGACATTGGGACGCGCAAGTGCTGTGAAAAGAACTGCTGCTTCAGAAATAGCGATCTTGCACCTATCCGTGCTAATTACCTGTCCAGGTACATCTGCAAGAAGTCGATTCTAGAGTGTGTGTAGCGCACCGGGAAGTAGAATGCATAGTCCCTTGTTGTTGGATAGCATTCTCTGTACACATCCATTAAGTGCAATTCATCCCTCAATGGAAAAATCTAAGCAGGCCGTGGGCATTATTTTGCCAACAAAGCCATTGGGCTTCATTATAGGTTTGGAGGTCCGTAAGGTTGCCGGTATCAACGTACCGGCACCCGATCTGGACCGCCAAACCACGAGCCTGCTGGCAGGGGTACAGTACTCCCAGCAGGCCTGACTTGCCGAGAGTTCAGGCCCCTACCGGTGGTGTTTTCACTGAAGCACTGGCACCGTTAGCAACAGTGTCAGGGCTTCCGTGTCCCCATTCCCGTGGAGTCCTATGGGTCTCCATGGTAACGGGGAATTACTGTTACGCCGCCGCTTATGATATCCCGGTAGCACAGTGATATCGGGAACCAGAAACAGTGTTAAGGGGTCAGCGGTAGCCCGCTGCCTACTGGCGGTTTTTTACTGCCGGCCTCGTAATGAGGCCCAATGCCATAGAATCGTCAATAATCATGTAAGTTGGACTTACATATTTTCTTGTTCAATTTTGTTGTATAAAATTGAATCTATACAGAACACATTTTCAAAGCTTGAAATGTTTTTCTTTTCAAACATCTGCAGTGTATTGCAGGCGCATGCTCAGAAACTTCATTCTATTGTATGATTGCTATATGGCTCCAGGGGTGAAGGTGCTGGATGAAGAACTTGCAGCTAACCACTCTCTAGCTGCCTATTACTAGTGTTGCGCAGTGTTGTCTTGAAATACCCTCATTCAAATGCCTGCTTAGTAGTGAATGTGTTGTACACATGGGGCCTCATTACGACCCAGGCGGTAAGGGGTTAACGGCGCTGTAAAAGGTGTAGGTGCCGTTAACCCCTTACCGCCTAATTACGAGGTCCCTCTGCGGATGCCGACCTTAACGGCTGGTTTTTACCAGCCGTTAAAGATTGGACCCGCAAAGGGACCTTGGAGGTATTTACGGTACCGCAATTTGCGGTACCGTAATTACCGCCTTCCCCATTCCCATTGAGCCCTATGGGGCAAAATGGGAATGGGGAATGGCCAATGGTGAATGGGGAATTACCGCGCCGCCAACCTTGGAATGGGGCGGTAATTCCGCCATCCACCATGGCGCAATTGTTAAAATAGCGGCGTCAATCATGGCGCTAATCGCGCCATGGCTAACGCCTGGGTCGTAATGACCCCCATTGTTTTTTGATTCATTTGATCAATAGGGATTCATCATCTGAGGTCAGATCATTTGCTAGGGATTCTCTACACGTGTGTTACAGGGTTCAGCACCCCCCCATCAGAAGTCATAGCACATGTAGGAACATGAGTTAAGGCAAGCAGACACATATTTCACAGCATGGAAAGACCATGATTTGTATTAACTGGTGATTTATATCTCGCTTAATGCCAGACTGCTCCAGCTTCTAAGCGCTGCGCTAGGGATTTAATCCATGTTGCACTGCCATCCCAAGGAGGTGGGGATAGCTATTCTCCCCATTCAGCATGCAAGATGCTTGCCCTAGTAGAGGAGAATGCAGCAGTGCCTCAGTCTGACTAGACTGTTAACCAGTAAGTTGATTGAGAATGTCCTTCAACTACCTAATGTGACTTATAAAGAGGTAGATTTTGTTAATATTGGACAACACAACCCAAGTAACCGATCTAACACTGGGAATACTGTAGTACAGATTAATAGTTCCTCTACACCAAGTACAATAACAATGGTAGGTGGCAAGAATGGTGATAATCTACCAATGAACAAGGCAGTACATTTCGTTGGCGAAAATCAGGAAAATGCGGTTGTCATTTGTGATACATCAATATTACAGCAAGTAGAAAGTATCGTAGATGGTAGTGATGATGAAAACATCTATGATGCAACTGATGAGATCGATGAACTAACGAATGACATAGTTACAGACACACAGCTACTTACTCAGGTGGGTCATTCCATCATAGATTTAGACGTAACAAATAACAGTATTGGGAATATTTCCTCTGATGATATGTTTGAAATAGTTGAAAACCTTCTATATCGATTGAACGAGAAATGTGAAAGCTTTGAGAAAAAAAATGACTTGCAATCATTACGATTGCACAATAGTAGTAATCAGTCTGGAAAAGTATTCAATTATGCAGCCTCTAATACCGAAATAGCATCGAAGGAAGTAGTGATAGCCCCTATAGAGATAGTGTTATGTTATGTTAAGGGAACCTCTTAAGCGCACGTTCACCCGAAGGTATCTTGGTGCTAGAGGGCAAGGCACGCACCCGAATAGGATCCACTAGAACAGGTAAGTCTTGACAGCCTTGCTAAAGGCAGGATGATTAGATAATTTATTTATACCTGGTGGGAGCCTGTTCCAAAGCTGAGCAGCTGTTACGGAGAAGACACGACCACCAATCCGCACACTGCGAAAGGAGGGTATACAAAGCTGACTGAATGAAGCAGAGCACAAACAGCTCCCGGGACAGTAGCAAGTACACTTGGCTCTAAGAAATTCTGCGCCCTGGTCATGTAGTTCCCGATGCACAATACACAACGCCTTAAACCTGATACGTTGGGCGACTGGGAGCCAATGAAGAGAACAGAGAACCAGTGAGACGTGAACTCCATAGGGCGTGTTAGTAGTGACACGGGCCGCCAGATTTTGTAGGCACTGCAACCGCCAGATCTGCCCCTTAGGGTTGTGCCAGATACAAGGAGTTACCCTAATCCACCCTGGACAGCACCATAGCTGCTACCACCGGCGGACGAAGAGGGGCAGGAATCATAGGGAGCATTTTTTTTTAACACTGTCGATTGTAAATAGCCCATCTGAAAACAGCAGCAACATGGTTGTTCATGGACAAGAATGCAGATAGAACTACACCCAGATTATTTACCTTCTCAACTGGAACCGGGAGAGAACCAAGAGAGGAAGGCCAAAAGGAGGACACCCAAAGTGAAGGATTGGGGGACAGCCCACCACCAAAACCTGGTGCCCAAAGTGAAAAACTAAAAAAAGGATTATCCCAGGCATTCATGTGCGCCACAAAAAAGCATGGCAAATAAGTATTAAGTAACCCTCAGAAAGTACTTCAGAAGAAGTTATGAATCCTATAGCCGTGACAAGTGAGATTGTGATAGAGAGGGATAATTCCCCTAAAAATCTATCACAGGGGATTGGCCCCAATGATACTGGCAACAGCGAGTTGGGAATCTGTGGTATAGTGTACCCTAGATATACTTAATAAAAATGATATTCGCACCTATTTCTGCGAACTGTTTAAAGAATCGCAAAGTCAACACATTGACCAGAGAGAGCTAAAAGCGAACACTCTTATACCGGGTGGAAATTATATAATTTATATCAGTGAAGATATATCAGCCAAGGCTAACATGGGCAATTACAATATCGGCATAGAGCAGCCAGTAGCACTTAGTGTAAAGAGTAACAGACCACTGAATTCTGCTATAGGTAATGTAAAGAACTCCTTGTTGAAAGGGTGCAACACCATAGTGACTTCTGATGGGGTCAATAACTCAAGTAATAAATCTCAATCTGATTTAGTCAAGGCCCTAGAGATCAAATCTGACTCAGGGATCGAGATCCACCCTCCTCTTAATAGAACTACACTCTTGTGAATTTTACATACTATAATACCACTAGGAATGATCACATCAGATGATATCCTGATAGTCCATCAATTGGAAGATAAACATCAAGTAATACTCAAGTTTGGTTTAAATCAAACCTGACTATAGCCTATGTATTAAAATATGAGGGTGATATGTTTACATTAGGCTACAGTTGCAAGGAAATTGATATGCTAAGGCATAAATACCCGCTAGAAAACATGAAAGCGAAGATAGTATTGCAAAGAAAACAATGTGTAGAGCAGAACTTACCATGTCAGCAGCCTCTGAGTTAAAAAAATACCAAGGACTGAAAACATAGAGACTGCTTCAGCGAAAAATATAACTAAAGTGGATGAACTAGAAAATAAAATGGGGTACTGGCAATGGGTACCCTCTATTTTTAAACGGCACTTCAAAGACACATTACCATAAGTGTAGCTTCTTCTGCTCATGGAACACAAGAGGTTTTAACCATCTATATGCAGATGATGGGCTATTGGAGTACATCGATTTATTCCAAATCATTGCATTGCAAGAGACATAGATCGTGGATGCATTTGAGATTGATGGGCGCAGTAGCGTACTAGTGCAAGCTACAAAAGATCAGAAAGGCAGGCCAAAGGGAGGTCTGCTCATTTCAGTACCTCCTTCATGGTCCCTAACAGCTTCATAGTTATCCACAATGGCGTTAGCTGTTTTAGCTAAAGCAAAGAATGTGTCTCTACCAAAGCTCATCATCATAAACATATATGAGCCTCCCAATGGAGTGGCCACAAAAATGTGCTGCGGCTTAGTTACGCAAATCTTGCATTCTAATAATTGTAATGTCCCAGTGTTCATAGTCGGGGACCTGAATGCGAAAACATATGATGATATTGATTGAACTGATAATCTTTTTGAGACTGGGCCCATGCCCAAAATTAAAACTGATCTGCTGGGAAAAGCCTGGACCACGCTTTTGACCAGCTCAAATTTCAACATGCTGAACGGTAAATGCTATGGTGACTCTAATAGAGCTTTCACTAGAATTAGTGGTAATTCTGCTTCCACAAATGATTATGTGTTTACGAATGAACTGGCTAAGAACTAGAGATATGTCTGTCATTTTTTGTGAAGAAAGAGAACACATGCTAGATATAACAACTAGTGCACCAATTAGGCTTGAGACAGGTGATGTAATCCTTAACTCTGGCAGAAATAGAATTGGCTGGAACCCCACTTGCCTTGAGGCGGCAAATACTGTAGCCATTAAAGGACTTCGACTTCTACCTAATAGAAGTAAGGACCCTACAGGCAACCTCACATTTGACATCATGCATGGGTTTTCCCAAATGATGACTCTCATTAGTAATACAAGGAAGAAAAAAACAAAATACCATACCCCCAATGAACGATGAACTAAACCAGCGCCTGAATATCTGAAATATGATCCAAATATCCAAGCGGCAAAAGTAGAGATGAGAAAGAACATAGCAAAAGCTGTTCCTAACACTAGTAAGGATGCTGGGGTCATTGATGTGCCTAAAAAGGTGAAAGAGATTAAACATCGTTTTCTCAGTTTCCCATTCAGATATAAAAGAAAGCAAGAACACACCCTATGGCTAACATTGGCATCTCATGCCAGAGACAAACATAACCGAGGGATGTGGTGTACTCTTAAGGAGGCAGAAAAAAGAACGATCCCAATTCATTGTGTCCCAGAAGATAGTTGGCGACAACATATTCAGAATACTTTGGGTCCAACATCACCAAATGATGAATGTCATTCACAGAGGGAAGCTACTTCCTGTCAGTCAGTTGAACAAATCACAAGAACGATAGCCAACTTACCATCCTCACTTGCCATGGGCCCTGATGGGACATCTGCTCAAAAAGTCCCCAGAAACCTGGGCGGAAGCCTTGCAGCCACTCTTTAATAGAATAGAAAGTAGAGGCGTAATACCTTATACTCCCTGTATATAACACAAGGCACGTGGAAACTACCCACCAACTACAGAATGCTAGCTGTGCTGCATTTTCCTGCCAAAATGTTTTCATGGGTCTTACTAAAAGCGCTAAGTCAGTGGTTTGATACCCAGACATGTTTTAGAATGAAATCCAGCACAAGTCATAACTAGACATGTGTTGTATCCACAATAGAATATGCGTGGGAACGTCGACAACTACCCTTGTATGCTGCCTTTGTGGATTTCAGCGCTCCTTTTGCCACGGTCATGAGGAACAAACTATGGAATAATTTGGTGGCATGGAATGTTCCTCATGGCCTGTTAAAAAAAGATCCAGTTGTTGTACTCTGACACTAAGGTGCAAGTAAGAACTAATAACACGGGCCATCTCTCCGGCCCTTTTGTAACTGTCAGGGGAGTCAAACAGGGTTGCATCCTGGCAGCTACACTTTCCAATCTATACCTCGCTGACTTGGTGTCTATTTTTAACTGCGAGACTGCCCATCCATTTAAATTTGGCTCTCTGAATTATAGTTGGCTAGGCTATGCCGACGTGTTGTTAATTGCCGATTATACACCGAAGGGCCTTCCGGTACTATTGGAGGCCCTGAATGAGTATTCAATAGCGAATGGTCTACGAATTAACATCGGAAAAAACAAAATTGTGACCTGCCCGAGCAAAAGCATGGTTAAGAAAAAGTCTAAGCTGATGCGGAGAATCGATGGGAAAGATCTAGAACAGGTAGAAAGCTATCGCTATTTGGGTATAGTCATAGATGGGAAGATACGTTGGGTGGACCAATTGCAAGCCGTTGAAAGTAAATGTATGGCGATTGCACACACAGTGAGTAATTTCATTGGCCGGCAAAGAGGCATCTCTATCAAGATGATATTACTACTATCTTGTTCTACAATTGTGTCTTGTATGTTGTATGGCGCGGAAGTCTGGGGATACAAATTTACAAGCGAATTAGAGAAACTAGAAACTAAGATTGTGAGACTCCTCACGATTGTTTCGTATGTCTACATCACTCCCCATAGAATTCCTGTCACTAGAAATCTCTATTATGAAAATCCCAGAAGTCTCTGAATATAAAATGTCCAAGACGTACGAGAATATCGCCACGCCTTGATAAGAAGCCCATCATGAGCGTGATTATCAATGTCTTTGTGAAAATGTCCAACCCAACACTGAAACATAAGAAATGGATTAGTGAAAATCCGAACATAAATAATACGATGTCCATTTAGCAAATAAACATTATTCTTGACCACCATCGTGAGAGAGATATGATACATCGAGCATCATTGGCAAACAGGAGAACATTCATGGCATATTGGCTAGAAAGATCTAACCAGGGTACATATATTGAAGCATACATCAATAGTGAAAGTATGAGAAAATACCTGTTGTGTAAATGTAATCGTGCAGAAGTAAGGGGAATCATAGAAGCACATACGCACTTGAAATGTGAAGAGCGCTGTTGTCGTCTCTGTGCCAATAATGCAATTGAAGCAGTTAAACACATTTTATGTAAAAGTGAGAGTATGGATTTTTTAAGAGCACTAACAATGCGAGCATATACAAATAGGGGTCTTCATCTATCTCCAATAGAGATGTGGTCGGAGTTGATGAGTGGCAACGAAGTAAACTTAATCTATAATGTGATGCGATCATTTAAAGAGATAGATCAAGGAGATTTTTAAACTACTATCTGAGTAAGTTACGTTTGAAATGTTAATGAAGAAAAAAGTCGTTTTTCTTATTGTAGTTTTAGAATGTCATTAAGCTGCCAAGAACATGAAGTATGTGTATGAGTTTTTTATGTTGTATGTTTCGTACAAAGCCCTGTGTGGCTATATGTATTTGAAATAAAGGCTTTGGATCGTTGGTTAGTTGCAACACAGCGAAAATACAATTTTCACCCAATGATAAAAGGAGTGTCGAGTCAAGGTTGTATAAAAAAAGCTACTTTATTATTATCACAACAGTCTAACAACACTACTAAATTACAACCCACCATGTAAAGAAATGCAGAGGACAGTTTCTACGAAGGAAAAGGGATGCACTCTGGATACTGACAGGAGGGTATATAGCTAAAAAAATAGCTGTTTTACCTTTATCCTTCAACTCGTCGATTTGTGTCTTAAGGTCAATGAGTGCCGTTTCGGTGCCATGAAGTGGTCTGAATCCGGATTGGCGAGATCCTAGTAGTTGGTGCGTCTTCAAATAGTTTTGGATCTGGAGGTAGGCTACTCTATGATTTTAAGAAGGAATGGGACCGTAGTGATGGGCCTATAGTTGGTAGGGATGGCTGGGTCAAGGGTCTGTTTTTTAAGCAGGGGCAATACCCAGGATTCTTTGAGGTTAGCAGGTACCGTGCTTGTTCTGAAAGACGTGTTAATTAGTTTCGAGATGAAGGGTGCTAAATCTCTTGCTGCGTCCTTAATAACTTGTGCTGGACAACTGTCGCCTTGACAGTTAGAAGGCTTAAGTGATAAGATCACCTTTTCAGTTTCCAAAATGGAGATTTTGGTGAATCTGAAGGGTTTGTGGCTACTTTGGGTAGCTGAGCTAGGTGCGTCAGTTAGGTGGGAGGTATGGGTTTTTGTTGGGCTCAGGGTGGCTTTTTTCTTAGCAATTTTAGTTTGGAGGGTGACAATTTTATTAGGTAAAGCATTTTGGAAGCTAGTACACCCGTGAGATCCATGAAAGTCCAGGCCGCCAGCCTCAGCAGCAGTGGGGTGAGTAGCAGGGGAGGGAAATAGGGAAAGAAGTAGAGAAAAGCCGAGTTTTGAGAAGTTTACAGAATTTAAGGAGGTCAGGCTCAAGTCTGAGTGGGGCAGGGAGACTGTTCAAAAAAGAGACACCAACCCGAAGAGAGATATCTGCCCCCCGAATCTCTGCTTGGAGAAGCGTTTGACAAGCAGAGAGTTGGAGTTAGAGCAGCAGAGGGCTCTGGCAGGGAGGTATTTAGGGAGAGAAAGTTGAAGATAGCGTGGTCCCAGGTCCCAGAAAGCCTTGTGGTTGATGCCGAGGATGTATTCCTAATTCCAATCTTAATGCTGCTATTGGCGTTGAAGGCGATTGCCCAATTACCTATCTCAAGAGATCCCCTCAAATGTATTCACATTTCTACTCATATTGCACACCCCTACAATATGACTGCCGTCCCTTTTGCAATATATGATTCCCACAGTGGCGTGAGCATGAGGCCCCAAAGTGGCATGAGCATGAGGTCCCACAGTGCCGTGAGCATGAGGCCCCACAGTGGCGCGAGCATGAGGCCCCACAGTGCCGTGAGCATGAGCCCTCCTTATGGTCTATTAAACTGAAGAAAACCGTGGAATATGGCTTTAGCTGTGATTTATTTTTTATTTTATTTTATTGGATATTTATAAGCGCCCATACAATAAATGCTGTTTCAAGGCGCCACAAGACAACAAAGGGGGGACGACAAGGGAGAAAGATAACAGTAACAGTCCTATTAGGCTTTGTGACATTCAGATCATGCAAGTGCAGTAACAAGAAGTGCGAAGGAGAGGGGGGAGGAAGTGGCAGTCTGCGCGAATGTGAAGTGCTAGGGTGGGAAGGGAAGTGCAGCGTAAAGAGGAGAGAGTGCAAGTGAAATGGGGGTCCAGGGGGAAGGGCAATAGGGGTAAGGCGAGTGCTAATGGGAGGCCACCAGGACAAGTGCCAGGGAATTGCATGGGGTGCAGGGGGTCAGGGACCACATGCTAAGTGCCAGGAGGGGGTGGACCCGGCAGGGGGGGCCTGGTGCCGTGTAGAACTGAAAAGGAACCAGGCAGCCAGTCACTGTGGCGGTATTACCCAATTTGATCGATTTTAATTGATCGAATGGTCCATCTGGCCGAATTCGGCCAGTACTATTCAATCGATGAAAATCAAATTGTGTAATCACTACCAAAAATGGGGAGCAGGAGTTGCAGGGGTTTCCCCTGCTCCTCATGTTCTGTATTAATGGCTTGGGGGTAGCAGGGGTGTCCCCTGTTTCCTGAGGATTGAAAGCGGGGGGGGGAGGAGAGAAAAGCAGACCCTGCAGTGTCACATCTGACTCGTGTAAGAGGGACTGGACTGACACTGACACTGCTGGGGGGGTGGAAATAGATTTGTGGATTTTGGCTGCAGCAAAATTGGTTTAGTGTCAAAATTGACTACGGACAGCAACCAGGAGCCAGTGGAGAGATTTTATGGCTGGAGAGATGCGGGCCCTGGGCTTGAGGCCAAGTCCTATTCTGGGTTAGTTGAAGGAGGTGAAGGGAGGATAAAGGAAGATTGAGGAAGAGGTTGTTGCAGTAGTCCAGTTTAGAGAAGACTAGAGCTCTGGAGAAATTGAGTTTCTGGGGAAGGGGGGAAGGGGAGAAAAGGGAGGAGGTGCAGCTGATAGTGGGCCTTCTTGGCAGGGTCTGCGATGTGAGGAGAGAAGGAGAGAGAGAGAGGAGTCAAAGATGACACCAAGGTTTTTTGCCTCACAAGAGGGTGAGGGGAAGGGGCCCTTACAGGGCAGCCAGAGGATAGGAGGAAAGGAGGGAACAGGGGTCCCAATGAAAAGGATCTCAGTCTTACTGGCATTAAGGCAGAGATCATTGACAGCACACCATGCCTAAATAGCAGACGGTCAGGGATGAGAGAGGAGGAAGAGGGGTCAGTAGAGGGAAGCTTGAAGGTAGAGCTGCGTGGTCTGAATAACACTGGAAGTGATGAGAGGAGGAGGAGATCAGGTGGGCCAGAAGGGCAAGGTAGATGTTGAAGAGCCACGGGAGTGGATGGAGTCTTCAGGGACGCCGCAGATGGAGAGTTTGATAGGGGAGAGAAAAGGTCCCAGTTGAGCCTGGGAATTACGGTCGGAGAGCAATGAGGTGAACCAGTCAAGTGCCAGGGTGTCACAGAGCCGATTTGTCAGAGTGGTATGATTGACCGTGTCGAAGGCAGAGGAAATATCCAGAAGGATAGGAACGGATGGAGCGTTGAAACTGAGATTTGAGAGCAAGTTTCCGTGCCTTTGACTGCTCTGAAGCCAGACTGGTGGTCCCAAAGACGACCAACCGATTAAGTGTGTTGGATAGTTGGGAGATGAAAGAAACAAAGGAGGCATAAGGTTGCTTAACAGTGGTTAAAAATGGGTTATTCCCAAGCAATGTTTTGTAACACGAAAGGTGCAGGGGGGCAAAACACCCAGAACGTTAGACTTGGTTCGAAGGGCAAATATAATGCTCTTCAGTGATTTAGTATTCAGAAATGTCTCAAGGGTGAGAGAGGCAGCAGCAGCTAGTTACAGTCTGTCGTGTGTCATGGAGATCAATATGTCTTTCTTACAAGAGAGGTAGAAAGAGAGGTAAATGGGGGACAGAGAAGGTTCTATCTATCCCTCCCTATCTAGGCTCTTTCCCTAGGCAGCAGTGGTGTGCCGCCTATCTAACAGTGGATAGAGTAAGAATGGGGAAAGGAATATCAGTTTCTGTTTCTCAATTATTTGCATTCTGTATGATTGTGTTACATTTTCTGACAACCTTGGTACTTCTTTGTTTGTGAGTAGTCGTATTAATGACAAGAGAAATGGAAGGGGGCTTTTCTTGTAACAAACAAGAAAAGCCCCCTTCCAGCTCTCCTGTCATTAACAAACAAGAAAACCCCCTTCCGGCTCTCCTGTCATTACTATGACTACTCACAAACATGGAGTTTGCCCAGGAAGGATAGGGCAGTAGTTAGCAGGGGAGGAGGGGTCGGCAGAGGGCTTTTTGAGGCAAGGATGCACAAGGGAGTGCTTGAGGGGTAGCGGGAAGGAGCCAGTGGCAAAGGAGTGATTACAGAAATCGCCAAGGCTGGTGCAAGGGAGGTAATGTTGCCCTTGATGGTTCTGGAGGAGCAGGGGAGCACCTGTTTGGAGGAGACTTTCATAGAGGACTTGTTTAGAGACCTCATCCGGTGATATGGGCGAGAAAGAGGAGAGTAGGAGGAAAGGGGAGAGAGGGGTCAAGGGAGGCATGTGAGCTGGGGAGGGAGGAGTAGAGGAGCGTGAGGAAAGGATGTCCTGAGTTTTGGTTAAGAAGTGGGAGACCAGCGAATTATAGAGGGTCAGGGATGGCAGGGGAGAATTGGCGACTGCAGTAGGATTGGTGAGTTCCTTGCAGCTTTAATCAGTATGCCTGTGTTGTTAGTGGCCCCAGAGATGCGAGTTTGGATATGGGCCTCTTCTTCGAGCAGATGGAGAGTCTGTATTGCCTTTGGAGCAGGCGGAAGGCCAGTTTGTCAGAGGATGTGCCTAATGCCTGCCACTTCCGTTCAACAACTCTGCACTTGCGGTTCAGAGAGTCTAGGTCGGAGTCATACTAGTTGCGCTTGGAGGCAGGCTTCATGCAGATCCTCAGGGTGTCCAGGGTGTTGCTGATAGAGAGGTGAAGATTGCAAGGGCAGATTCAGTGTGGGAGCCCGTGGTAGAAATGAAAGGGACGGCAAAAGCAGAAACTGACACTTGCTTCATCAATCGAATGACAGATAAGGATGCTGGCAGTGCAGGCAGAGGCTTAGCCGGGGGACCTAAGAGATCCATGCGAGAGAACAGGAGAGCATGGTCAGACCAGGAGAGAGGTGCAGTGAGAGGGTTGGAGATGGGGATGTCTGTTGAGATGAGAGCATCCAAGGTATGTGCGGCTGAGTGCGTTGGACCCGAGGGATAAATGGTGAGGGAGAGGAAGTCACAGAGGCTGTGGAAGAGTCAAGGGGCCGAATCAGGAGAGTCAAGGTGAATATTGAAGTCCCCAAGGAACAGAAGTTTGGAGGCGCAGGCAAGAAGAGAAGAGTAGAGGTCAGCCCACTCAGAGAGGAAGAGGGGGACCGGACCAGGGGTCCTGTAGATGGTGGAAAGAGTCAACCAGAGGGTTGGAGAGACACCGCACCTGCAGATGAGGCATTCAAAGGAAGTCTGAGTGGGAATGATAGTAGCAGGGACCCAATCAGGGAAGATCAAGGCCTCTCCGCCTCCAGACCGGTTAGGCCTGGGCTTGGAGAGGATCTGTTAGCCCTCAGATAGGAGTGTGTCAAAAGCAGTGACAGAGCTGAAAGTTAACTACAGCTCAGTAAGAACGAGAATGTCAAGGTCAACGTCTTCAAGAAGGAGACAGATTTCATAGCAGTGTTTAACAGCAGAGCGAGAGTTGAGGGTAGAGAGGGGTGGCAGACAGAGGAGAGGCAGGAGAAGGGAGGAAGTTGATGAGAGACAGAAGACGTCTATCAGGACGGAGGAGGTTGGGCTGGGAGCCCTGGGCCATAACAGTGCCATTCTGATAGACATTAATGATGCACCTAGAAGATGAGAAGGATGCCAAGAGTATTTCCCATCTGGTGCCACCATTAATGGGCGACGAAGAGAAAGGGGAGAGGACAGACACCATGTGGTGAGTCCATAGGTCCATAGAGGGAGCGGCAAATAGGATGTCTGTGACAGTCTGCCTGGAAGAAGCGTTGATGTAGGTGTCAGCGATGGACAGACCTGGTTTGGAGACCAGGCGATCTTTCTTTAACTTTTTCCTTCCAGGCTTCGAAAGAGAGGTAGGATAGGTGATAGAGTAGTAGTTAGAGTAAATAGGGGAAATGGAAAGCATTATGGAGGGAGAGGGCAGGGAGATGGGAGGGGGAGAGAGAGAGAGAGAAGGAGAAACTGCTCAAAGCACAATTAACTCACCAGGCAGCCTAGCAGCAAGACAGGTGCATACAAATCAGGTGCATGACGTCACCCAGGTCGCCGAGCGGGGTATTGCGCTGCTCCAGCATCAGAGAAGGAAGGCAACAGCTGGGGAAACATGCAGCTTATCCGCAAGGCAGGAGCACCCGAGTCAGGAGCGCGTGAGGGAGGTCCAGCCCAGTGTAGAGAGTCCAGCGGCAGAGGGCGAGCTCGGCAGGGAGGCTAAGAGTCTTGACCAATGCCAGATGATATAGACGGGCAGTGAGGCCGTGGAGTGAAAAAGCCCAGCATGCAATGCAAGCATCTCTAGCAGTGAGACAGAATGGGCAAGTCAGAAGCACAGAGATAGAGGGTGCACAGATGCCAGGCGACCAACTGCAAACAGTGTAGTAGAGGGTTCCCCGGGCTTGTAGCTCCAGGCAGGAAGTCTTGCTGTGGGTAGGCCTTATCAGTGGTCGGAGATGACTTGCGATCTGCAGGGGTGGTGGGGTTAGATGCATCTAGGAATCTTTAAGACCGCCCTCCACCAGGGCATTTCAGACCTTCGGAAGGTTACAACTGTATGACCCCCTATTTAGAATCTCAAGGGTTGGATGTCCCCGGGGTCTCGCACACGGTTGCAGTTCAACTTGGCATTGTAAGGGAGGTGAAGGATCGTGGCCCAGTCCAGAATGAAAAATCTACTGGTAACGGAGGGCCACCACAGGCCTCCTGCCGAGATCTTTGTTATGCTGGCAACCTGAGGGCTGATTTAGGCTGCCGCCAGCGGCACTGATTCAATGGGCCATGGGGATACACAAGGTGACCTCGACTCAAGCGGCCTGCAAAAAGCGGGGGAAGGGGGCAGGTGGAGTCCAGGCCAAGCAGTGATCAAACTGGAGCGCACGCAGGGGGTGGAAAACCTCCTCAAATTGCCCTTCGGGTGGACGCAGTGTGGGAACTGCTGCAGTCAGCGATGCCCGGATTGGACCATGGGGGGTCAGTTTGCGGTATGGAGTCAAGTCTGGCTTTGTGGTTCCACTGCTGAGGGGTGGGGGGCACACCCCCACTACACACCCGGCACAGCAACACAGCAGCAAGATGGAAGAAGAGGGAGAGGGCATCAGATGCCTTCCTATACAGCTGTCAGCCACCTGAAAGGCCAACCGTACCTTGGTCACTTTGGCGCAGGTCATAACCAGATAACAGAACCCCAATCCTGGAGTAAAGACAATGGCCACACCTGTGGGAGATCGTAAAAAAGCACCAAATGCGGAGGCCACGCCAGGGGTTGGCCCGCACGATCCCCTCCTTTCAGTAAAACCAAGGACTCGCCTGATATTGCCCTGGAGCCTCCACATGGGCCAGACAACGTGATGACTCCTCTTCAGCGTTCCAGTAATAGCCCCATAATCCAGGGACCTGGAGCCCGAAAGTTCAGCCGAGTGGAGTTCGTAGGGGGAGGCGAGACGGGACCAGTCAGTAGAGCAGGCCCTCTCAGCACAGGTCTGTCTCCGGTGATGATTTATGCGGGGCGGCTCACCGCAGGCAGGTAACAGGGCTCTGCCCATCGCTATCTGATTGTCTCCCCAGATCGTTGGAGGTCTCAGGCGGCAGACGCCATCATGGAATCAACAAGGGCTCCACTTTGGCTGGTAATCACTCGCTGTCCCGTCAGTGAAGCCAGCTAAACATTTCATAGTGGATCCCACCTGACTTCCGACCATTCCTCAACCATTTGCAACCTCTGTTTAAAGTGCTTACTGCTGTATTGAGAAGATTCTCCCATTGTAAATTACCTGCAAGATACCTATTCGACTTCGCCTTCAGTAACTTATCTTTCTCGAAAATAAATAATTCCTGATTTCCTACTGTTTGAAAAGACTAGTACTTTAGATTTTCTTTTTTTATTCTATTAGCATCTGGTGGGGGGTAAGGGCGGGTGGGGTTTGACGGCCTCTCAGCCAATCAGGAGGATTGGTACGAAGTCTTTACCTCATGATAAAGCCCCATCTCTGATCCTCCTCGGAAGCTGGTGGCCGCCGTCTTCCATGCCGGGATTCTGGTAAGTGCACCCCTGCTTGTCCCCTTATCACCATACACCCACCCCCAACTTTCTACATTCCTCACCCATCTTCACCGCTTGCCCCACTTACCTTGCGCTTCCTGTCCCTCGCAGGCACCTGGAACACTCAGTGTCTGCAGCCTATCTCTGTCACGGCAATGGCCACCCTGGAAAGGGAGAAGGGACTGGGTGTAGTTCCCTTTTTCCTAATCCATGGCGACCATCTGGGTTTGTAGGTTGAGAAACAGCCACAGTGCCGTTACTGAACTTTAAAAACACAACTATTAGCCTCCCGGTAAACATGCCTGGATGCCAATAGCAACAAACCCCTCTGTGGGTGTTGGCTTTAACCAGACAGGTTCCCTGTCTAACAATAAGAATATTAACAGGCCTGATAAAATCCAGGCCTGTCGAGGTTTATGGCTTAAATATTTCTCTCTTGGCTGTATGAGACTATTCAATAATCTTTGCATTATGATAATGTTTTCATCTAGATAAACAGGATAAGGGTTTCTGGACCGGCAGACTACAACTCTGCTTTCCTGGGCCTGTGCGACCGGCAGGTCTGCCGTGCCGGGCGCAACGCCCCCGGAAAGCAGAGTTGTCACAGAAGCACTGACACTGTTAGCAACAGTGCCGGTACATCCGAGTCCCCATTCCCGGAATGGGAACTAGCATTTTCTGCTGCCTGATAGCCCGGACTTGTCCCAGTGGCCCCAGGATATCAGGTGGCGGATAGAGTGTTTCAGTCTGGCGGCAACAAGCTGGTTGCACCGGCGGTTAACGCCAGACTTATAATGAGGCCCAGTGTCATCTGCTTAGGAAACGTGCTCAAAGCAGGACCTCTGGAAGGTAGGCTAGCTATGAATTAAACAAAATGGGTGCCAATACCCTTCCCTGATGCAGACCACTAGCCGTAGCTATGTCTTCCATCATTTGAACTTCTATACCGCAATAGCCTCACACCCAGCTAGTACTATGAGGGTGTGATGGTTCAGTGATGGTTCAGTGCCTGGTGAGCAATGCCCGCTGCACTAAGGCCTGTTGAGTCTGATCTTCTGCCAGATGTTGAGGGCTTTAGTCGTTAGGTTTATAATCCAGCCTACATACGGTTTCTCACCAGTTTGGTTAGCAGCTCTGGATTTGCCTCTTTCAGTTGAAATGGATGTGTATACTTCATTATTAGGTGCCCAGGCTCACACTCCTTTGGCTGCCTCACAGGGCACCCCTTCGGAGATGGATGGGGAGGCAGATCTTACTCCTTTATCAATAATCAGACTGACTCAGGAAGTTGGCAAAAGTCAAAGCTGTTTTAATAACAAGTCTTTAAAACAGGGAGTTCAACGGACATCAACGGACGCCGCACAGCTCGCTCAACGAGTTCTCGAAAACATTTAATAAAAAACACAACTTTATTATAAAAATTCGTCATACGTGAGGTCATACTACATGGCAAAATAATAAAGCCTACTAAGGGATGTGATAGGCTTAAGGGGAACATCTACATATGCTTTCTATGGGCTATAAGGTTGTGATTGGGTCTCTAAGATCAGGTGGACAACTAAGCCCATCCCAAGTGCAAGTCATCTTCCGTTTTAGACTAATACACAATATACTATTGCTTTCTAAAACTATAGGACACACTAGTACCCTTCTGGAATATTCCACACGCTAGCAGCACGCAAGTTGGTTCCCCATGTGCTGGGGGGATGGCATGATCATGCCTCCCGACCCAATTAGCCCAACATCTATCAACACTCCTGCGGTCTGCCATTCAATTACTTTGTTTAAACTCGGCCTTGCGAAGGCTCACTGTGCCTGATAAATAAAGGGAGGGAAGGCATGGCCTTATCTTCTGGTCTCGGTGTAGCTCGCCCCAAAGTCTATTTTCATCTGACTATGTGACTAGAGACCACGGTTTTGATCTCCTTCTTTGTATTTAATACTATTAAATGAAGAAACCTTGGCACTTCCAGTGTTTTTCCATTACACCTAAAACAGGAGCTTGGCTTGCTTCTCATGTTCATGTATCTTCTCAAGTAGATAACTAGACCCTTGGCGGCCTGACTCTTGACACTGGGCCAGGCAAGCCTTCTTGAACCTTCATTCGCTGTCAGCTATTTTATTCAACTGTGCCACACTTCCAGCCCTTTCATTCACGGAGTCTAAGTTTGCTAAAATGCGTCGTGAAACATCCAGATTCTATATATTCATTTATGTATACATTGGCGCATCGCCTGCAATCTATTCACTATATAGCCAGCCTCATGATTACTTCGTCTACTTGCGTTAGTGCGTCTGTACATTTGTAAAATGGCTTTGCATTTTCCACAGTGCTTCTGCGCACATGCAATCTTCATTTCGCTCCCAAAATGTTGCTTACTTTGTTACTTCGTCATCAGATTCTATAAAGTCTATATTCTTTCTTCATTGGCATCCCTTATATGTGCGTCATTTCAGCTTCTTGTGATGTCATCAGTCTTCTCTTTCACTCATTTTCACACTTCTTCCGGAACTTCCATCAGAAGACCATCATTTCTTCACGGATACATATCGGGTTTTCTCAATGGATACTTTGTTTCAAGGACTCTTCGCAGTATATGTACCATTATTGGCTTTGCGCATGTTGCAATTTCTGGTTGCAAGCATATAGGCAGAATGGGGGCGGTACTTTCGCCAGAGGTACTCAGCTCCTCCTCTACACTCCACCCTCTGACTGATTTATCGACCACTCTCCAATCAATTTTCACATCTAGACATCCTTTTTCTGAAGAAGTGCTTCTTTGGAGTCCATATTTTCATCACTCCTTTCAGACCGGCTGCTGATTTCACATGTTCATCAACACTCCAGCGACTGCATTGTCCTTTCGGGCTGCAGTAGATCCATCTTCCCACATACTTCTTGTGGTTCTTCGGATACAGGAATTTCATTCCTTCAGGTGCATGAATACTGCCCTTTACATAGTCTATGATTAACTCATCTGTCAGCTCTTTGGGTTCAAACCCAGACTCGACATCAATCATGATCTTCATGCCTGTTGCTTTCTTTGCTGTCTTCTTGCACTGTGTGATTATTATTCTGACCACACAGAATCCAAACATGATCATCACCAACAAGGCTCCAAGGAACTTGAAGATATTCGCCATCCATTGCGGAACACATGAGAAGATTGACGCAAACCAGCTATCATCAGTGATGTCTTCCACTTCATCTTCCATCTTGAAGTTTGTTTGTTTGTTTTATTTATTTGTATAGCGCTCCAGACCCAGAGGTAAAAGGGCACTTTGGGACACAGTTACATAGTACATTATATACAGTTTACAGATATGCATTATACAGTTTGCAGGTAAAGAGCAAAATTAAAGAATAGGCTGTGTCGTCAGGCATGAGAGAGAGAAGATAGTAAATGCTAGTTTTTATCCAGTAGCCATCTAATAACCTGTTTCCTAAAAGACTGAAAGGATTCTATGGATTTGATGTTAAGTGGTAGGGTGTCCCAAAGTTGAGAGGCAAGGACCGTGAAGCTGGATCCTCCAGCTCTTTTTAGGGTAAATCTGGGCACTGTTAGGCATAATGTGCTAGAGGATGTAGTGATTCTGGTAGCAGATTTCAGGGTGAATTTATTGGTGAGATAAGGAAGGGCTAGCTGGTTTAAGGCTTTGTATATGAGACAGATGGTTTTTAAGTCGATTTTTTGTTGTATAGAAAGCCATTTGCAAGATTTTCTGGTGGTGGAGATGCCTTCTCGCCTGGGGATGTTTAAAGCTGCTTGCAGTGCGTTTTTTTGGAGCACCTGTTATTAATTATGGATTGGTTTGCCCCTAGGTAAAGACTGTTACAGTAGTCCAATTTGGACTGTATGAGAGCCCTGGCCAGTGTAAGGCAGCTATTAGTGGACAGGAACGGTCTACATGCCCTGATCAGTTTACCCGTGTAGGCAGTAGCAGAGGCAGTCATGTTAATTTGTTTGGAAAGGTTAGTGTTGCCGTCAAGATGAAAGCCAAGGGTTTTCACATTTGTGACAATGGGAATAGTGTTACCATTGATGATGAAACTATTGTAATTGGGGCTGAGTTTCTACAGGTTGTTGGGTGAACCGACAAGGAGAAGCTCAGTTTTGTCATCATTCAGGCAGAGGCCGTGCGTGGCCATCCATGCCTGAATGATGGAGAAGATTTTGTTGATCCGGATGACGTCAGCATTGTAGTTACCTGAGAGGGTAAGGAGTATCTCGGTGTCATCTGCGCAATTGGTGTATGTGACACCCAGATGATCCAGTTTGTCAAAGAGTGGCTTTGTAAATATATTGTACAAAGTGGGTGAAATGCAAGAACCTTGTGGGACACCACAGGTGATAGGGATAGGGTTTGCTGTGGCTGCTGGTCAGAAAACCCTCATGGTTCTATTAGCCAAGAAGCATTGTATCCACATGACAGCAGAGGAGGAGAAGTGAGCTGCGGAAGATAGGTGGTTGGAGAGGATTTTGTGATCGACCAAGTCGAAAGCCGCTAAAAGGTCTAAAAGGAGTAGGATGGCGGTGTTACCTTTGTCTTTGATTTCATCAATCTGGTTTTTGAGGTCAACAAGGGCAGTTTCTGTTGCATGTTGAGGTCTAAAGCCAGATTGACATATTCCTAACAGTTGGTTTGTCTCTAGGTAGTCCTGAATTTGCGGGTAGGTTGAGTATTTTTTAGCAAGAATGGGACCACAGTGATGGGTCTGTAATTAGTAGCTATAGCCGGGTCTGAGGATTGTTTTTTTAGAAGAGGGAGAACCCATGATTGTTTTAGGTTGCTAGGGAGTTAGTGGAGAAAGACAGGTTGATTAGTTTAGTGATGAAGGGGGATAGGTCTCTGGCTGCATCTTTTATAATCTGGCAGGACAGCTGGATGGTTTTAGAGAGTCTATAATTTTGTGTACTTCCGGTATCGTTACCTTTTTTAATGTGAAGCCTAAGTTAGAGTCAGTAGGCGGCGGAGTACTAGGGTTGGTAGGCTTGCTACTGTTGAGTTGTTGTCGTTTATCCTCTGCTTTGGGTTTGGAGCCCTGTAATTTTGTTGGCGAGGGCATTCTGGATGCTGGTGCACCAGGGTTTGTCTTTTGTGCAGGTATCTGTGGGTGGGTTAGGGTTTTCTAATTCCTTTAGTATATTAAATAGTTCTTTGGTGCAGGATCCTGCCTGATTTATCCTGACGTTGTAGGCTTCTTTCTTGGTACGAATTATCTCCTTTTTATATAAGGAGGAGATATTTGTCAGATTAGTTTTGTTTTCAGCAGAGGGTGGCGTTTTCCATAGTATTTCTAACTTAGCTTTCTTTTTTCTCAGTATTTTGAGTTCAGGGATGTACCAGGAGTTCAGATGAGCTCTAGGTCTTCCTTTGCGCAGTTTCAATGGGGCAATGGTATCAATGGCAGTGGCCATGGAGTCGTTATAGGTGCTGACCAGTAGGTTAAGATCGGCGGTGGCAGGAAGTGCGTTGAGAGTGGGAAGGACCAATGGTATTAGGGCTTCAGCAGTGATGTTACGCTTATTCCTGGTCGGACAGGCTGGTGCAGTAGGGCGCTTTTTTGGATCTAGGTTATTGATAGTAATATCTAATGGAATGAGGTGGTGGTCAGTCCATGCGAGAGGTTGGGGGGCTTTGCAGGTAATATTGCAGTTGTGAGTCGCTACCCAGTCAATGATTCTACCCTTCTGACGAGTACGTTGAGAGCTAAATTGTGTGAAACCATGCTCAGCTTAGGCGTTAGCTAGGGAGGAGGCAGGAGTGTCAATGGGATCATTGTAGCCAAGGTTAAAATCTCTGAGGATGATAGTTTGTGCTGATGGCTTGGAGTTCTCGGCTATTAGAGAGGTGATGGCTTCCTCAAAGGCTCCCGGAGGTCCTGGGGGTCTATATATTAAGTGAATGGAGATCGTGCTCTTGGGAGAAGTTTATAGCTTGATTGCAAGATGCTCACATGCTTTTAGTAGAGAGGAAGTGACTGATCTGAATAAAATATAATAAGATAATAGCTACGCCTCCACAGACCGAGCATTAGGTCTGTCGGCTCTGAGGATGGAGTATTTGTCAGGAATAGCTAGAGTTAGGTGCGGTCCTGCTGCCTCATGTAACCAAGTTTCTGTTATGGCGAGGAAGTCAAGATCGTTAGGATGATGTCAGCAATTTCTATGGGATGGGCAACAAGGGATCTGGCATTTAGTAGAGCTCCTTTTAAGGGGAGTGATTTGGGCTTGTTGGAGGCTGTGTCCTTATTGTTGGTCTTAGTATGGGGTTTGGCAAGAAGCTTACTAGTCGTGATGGGGAGTCTAGTGCCTAGTCTAGTGTTACGGGCTGTGAGGTTGGGATTGATTGTGAGTGTGTTGCCTGGAGGCTTAGTTGTGGGGTGTTTGGTTCTATAATTAGTGTGGTTGGGCTTAATACTAGGATTGGCATCCCCAGTCAAGCATGGAACGCTTGGTCTAGGGTGGCAAAGAGTTCTATCAAAGATAGTGTTCACTGGGGTGTCAAATGGGCAGTCATTAACTATGGTGGTGTGGTATTGTTGGTATCTATGTGGGAAAGGTGACATGGTAGGCAGGAAGGGTGTAGGGCAGGGGATGGGTGAGTGTCTCAGGCATCCAAGTTTGGCAAGGCCATTACTGAAAGCTATGTAGTTATTACCACTGCAAGGTACACTATCTTGCATGATACAGAAGGGGAACATGATGAGTGTGAACCAAGTGAGCATGGTCTTGGCTGCTGTGTGGTCTAGGTTGTAGGGCTGAGATAGGCAAAATCAACTTAGGTTATGTACATGCAAATAGGCAGATTCAACATTGGCTAGAAGCTCACAAATAGTCAGATTCAACTTTAGCTAGAGGCTCACAAATAGGCAGATTCAACTTTAGCTAGAGGCTCACAAATAGGCAGATTCAACTTTAGCTAGAGACTCACAGATAGGCAGTATCAACTTAACTAGGTCCGCATAAGTAGGCAGAATCATAAAGCAGTAATGCATAGTAGTCTGATAAGGCATGAATTTAGGCTCTGTGCAGCAGAATTCGAAGCAGTACTGTAGACATAGCATAAGAAGTGCAAGTTTGTCAACATTGTTATGGCCTCTGTCAAGGTTCCATTCTTGTCATTGGGAGAAGGTATGAATGTGCAACATGATTCTCCAATTTTGGCACAAACACCTCCATCCATAGCTATAATCATATCCAGGACAAATCTGTTATGAATAGTCATCAATCTTATGGCTCTCAGCTCTTCCTTGATGGCATTGAATCCCTTTATGGTAGTGTTGATCGTCTGGAGGAGCTCCCATCTGGTTATCTGTAACCACTTGGTATTTGCCATCGTCTGGATCCCTGGCATGAAGATGGTTGTGAGTACTGCTGAAGTCTGGCTGAACAACCTGTGTTCATACAGAATAGAGTTGAAAGCTTCTATCTATTTAGCTGAGAAGTAATTCGCCCTCCTTGTTCGATTGAGGAATCCAATTGATTTCTTCTTTTTCAGGTGAGCATCTGCTTTTGGAAACTCACCAATGTTCAGGTCACTCTTTGGAATCACTAATGCTGAAACATGATCAGTGACCATACAACACATTCCTCCCCAGTCTCTGGGCAGCTTCATGTATGCTCTAGATCTACAGGCCCAGAAGTAATCCATTATCACTACTGTCCCATCCTTCATTCCTGGTACATCAAAGATTCGACCGCACTGCTGATATTCTCCAATTTTTCTTCTGCCATTATTTCGGAAGCATAGCTCTGCACTAGCTAGAGGCACTATCTGCAATGGGCCTCCTTTGTCTTCGACCCGTGTCAGCAACTTTGCAAGTTTGCGGCCAGAGGGGTTTGCATCCTTTTTCCACATGATCTATAATTGGCTTGTGATGTCCAGTTACTGCCACAGCTCTGCATACGACTATGCATTCTTCCCACCCATCTGCAGAAAGTACTGTTCCCCAGATGGATCTGGCCCCTTTCCTTGCATCTTCGTATTTCCTCATCAGTCTTTCCTTGACAATTGAGCTTCTTATTTATCTCCCATCTGATTACTGCTCCTTTCATTCCAGGCTGCTCATATCTTATCACATGATCTCTGGTGTGTGCTCTTGCTCTTGTCTTCAAATCCTGAACATAATCATCTTCTTTTGGCGGTGACCATTCAGTCACCCATACCAAGGATGCTGATCAACCCTGGAACTGACCTCTTGTATGGCAGAGTGCAAGGTGAGTTAAGCAATGAGCGGTCTGGACGTCTATCTCTATAGCTATGACTATCTTAGACTTCCCCATAGCAAAAGGTAGGAGAGCACAAACATAGCAATCCTCCTTATAGGTTCTCTTTCCTACCTTCATATGTTGATACCACATGTTGTTCCCCAAATGTGTAATGCTGTCTAGATAATTATTATTATTTTATTTTATTTTATTATACGGTTTATTACAAACCTTTGAAAAGAAACAACATTTCCAATTTACATTCCCAGTACAACCTGATATTTAGGTCACAACAACATTATACTCTATCATTCCCTCCCCACATCATTTAAAACTTGCAGTCATTTTTACATTTCCTATTCGTATCACCATTTCAGATTAGTCACAACTTTTATGTGTTCAAAGTCTATCGCATCATTGCGCCAGTTGTACTGTTTTCTGAACTGTCACTGGACAATTCCTCTTCCGACAGGTGATTAATCATTCTTTCTAGGAAAAGCATCAATGCTATTGTTAACTTTCTATCTGTTTCATCAAACATCAATTGCCACCAATCTTCTGCATTTAATGATGGTCTCTTCAAAATTATTTGACCAAGATATTTCGTTGTCTCATTTTGTAATGCTGTGCAAAATAAGGTTAAGTATTTCAATCATTCATCCTCTGTCTTAAACAGACGACAGCCGTCAGAAGTTTTATCAGCCTTTACCCACTGATCAGATCTTTCTTTTATTTTGAACAAATTCATTCGAAACTTCATTTATAGAGATCTACGGTATGGACCTGGGAATTTTTTCCAGAAATTTCGTATCTCATTCACGCTCTTTTTTTGCGGGGGTGTTTTTCATGATGGTATGAAAATGCCTTTGTTCACACGTCCCAATTCAATCCCGTCTCCATAATGTTTTTTTTACATGATCTGGATTGGTTTGCAAGATGTCTTTTCCAAAATCAAGCTCAGCAAGTAGCATGTTGCATTGTCGTACCACATGGAGATTACTGAGCATCCCTCTCCTGTTCCAGCGCTGTACAACATTTTAAACTGTGGGAGCATGTCTGTCATAGTCATTTTGAGATACAAATTAAGCATGTTCCACGATACTTGAGCATTATGACATGATAGGTTATTTATAACGCGTACAATACCCAGAGGTTTCTAAGCGCGGACCCGGGGATCGAACCTGTGCTGCTCTGTGTCGTCTTGCTTCCAAGGCGAGCACGCTGCCCCTGAGCTATCCTCCCGAGACATCATTAATGGCATTAAGGCATTAATGGATGTCAAACTAAGTTCCTGCCATATACAAGCTGTAGGGGTTCCTGTAGGTAAGCATAAGACTTTGGAACAGAAGGTATTTTCAAGGGACCCCCATAGTTCATGAGAACACCCAAATGCACATTCCACACCATGAATTAGCGCAGCAACAGCTTTTTGTTTGAAAAAAGCAAGTACCGGCAGCAACGAGAATTTACCATACTTTTTATTCAGGACCACTGCTTGACTTGCCAATTGCTAACATTTCCTTTTTGTACTCTCAACCCACGGAGCATTGTTTATGTTAGTGTTAATCTGCATGGCCAGATATCATGTATATGGAGTACTTTTCATAATCACTTTACCCATTTGCCATTGAAATTTTGTGGGCTGCCGTTGATTCTGTCACCTTAGGTCCTCCATGACCAATATTTCCGATTTCGAAGTATTAATGCAGAGACTATTCATACTTTTCCAATTCATTCAATTTTCGGTGAAGACCAATCAGCGTGGAGTCCAACAGAATTAAATCATCTGCATACAAAAGTCTATTGATGTGAATTCCATTTATCTAGGTGGGAAGGACTCAACACCTTTGGTGCTCTTGGCGATATCTGATGGAAATAAATTGAAAATGATGGCAGCCAATGGACATCCTTGTTTTACTACATAATGCGTTTGAATTGGAGTTGAAAGTCGTCCAGAACGATCCAATCTAATTCTGATCGCTGTATTAGTATGGAGCTCTTTAATGGCCAATAAGAGACTTGGGGGACACTTAGTCCACAGAATCTCTCTATCTATACTATCAAAAGCATGTGACAGATCTATAAATGTAATATATGTCTTTCTGCCAGTTCTTATGGCTTCCATTTTTATGGAATTTATGATCAGGAGGTTCAAACTGCACCCAACGCCCTTCACAAACCGAGTCTGTCTATGGTCGATGTGATTAGCACTCCACTCTAATAACTGTTGCTGTAGGAGTGTAGCATATACTTTTCCCAACACATTCAAAAGTTCAATGGGCCGAGAATCGTTCGAATTTTCCCTATTGCCCTTTTTAAACACTGGAATAATAATTGTACTTTTCCAGGAAGCAGGCGTTGCTTGTTTAGCAATCATTTTTTTTAAACAGCAGATGGCAAAAATCCACCCATTCCTCTGGATTTTCCTTCAGGGTAGCATTAGTCAGTCCGTCAGGGCCCGGAGCACGTGACAAACCTATTCGTTTTATGATGTCTAGAATGTCATTTCTCTCAGACAACAGCTCCCAACAGTCGACAATGGGCAGCATAAATTCTTCAATAATTCCTTTCTTCTTATATAGTTCACTATAATGCGTTGTCCATTCTTCCACAGACACCATATTAGGTTGCAGAGCCTGCTGGGAGCCACTCTGTTCGTTAATAAGACTCCAAAATTCTCGAGGATTGTTATTTCTTAGTTTTTACATCATTAATTCTGCATCACGCTGGAGCATAATATTTTTGTGTGATTTCAGCCAGTTCTTGTAAGTCTGTTTTATGCATTTGTTCTCAGCGATATATTGCAGTTTGTTTCCATTGGCGCAATGTCTAATTTCTGCTCTCATTTTTCGTTTCTGTTTTAGAACGTCCAAATCAAATATGTGTTTTGGTAAGAACGCAGGATTGCACAGCCCCTGGTTTTTTTCCACGAAGATTGTTAGTAAGTGTGAATATTCCACATAATCAGATTCGCTTTGGAGCTTCTTACTAAAAATCTTCACTTCATCTACATTTTACAGTCTAATCCTACTAGCTTCGACCTTAATTTCATGTCTCCATTGGCAACCAGCAGATTATGATCGCTCTTGGTTTTTTGTATTACCTGAAGGGTCTCCACCCTCTTATGTAGACAATCTGAGGCAAAAAAGTAGTCCAGTGCTGATTCTTGTTGTGTCCTCTTCCAAGTGGATTTAGCAGGAACATCACCTAGAGTATGACCTTTTAACATGTGCATATTTCTTACTTTCATTTCCCTGCACCATTGTGCTGCAACATTTGAGGTATTGTCGTTTCCATCCATCAACTTTCTTTTTAGGGCAACCCAGTTGATATTTAAGTCTCCACAGACTAGTATTTTAGGGGCAATTTCATTCTGATTTCATCAATTATGTTTGTAATTTGATCAATCAATGTTGCTGATCCCGTGGCTTTGTGCTGCCAATATACATTAATGATATGCAAATAGTCATCTTTCATTTCAGTTAAACTTTCACCCACCACCAATGAAGTTTAAATATAAGGTGAGACATTTTTTGTTTGTCTGATTTTCAAGCCAGAGCTTTTCCTCACAAGAGTTAGAAGTCCTGCCATTGGTCGACGCATGGCTTTTTTATTTGCCTGGTTTATTATGATTTCAACTTCATCTATAGTTGGACGTCCCACCAGCGATGATTCCTTAATACAGGCTATGTAGAAGCCTTCAAGCCAATTGCATTGGAAAAGGTGCATAAATCCACGTGTGTTCCAGCTACCAATGCAAATGGCGGTTTTAGGTGCTAGATCTATAGGTTAACTCTGCATTTGTCTCCCCAAAGCTTTAGCTAGCCAGCTCCAGTCATTTATGTCATGAATCTCTTTTCTAAGTCCCACAAGGTCCTGACTGTCTCCAGTTTTTGTGACGTCCTGTGCAAAGGTGATCTTTATCTCATCCTGCTGTTTTTTTTGCTTTCTGTATATTCAACTCGAGTATAGTGAAGAGCAGGGATTTGAATCTTGAATCCTCCTTTTCTGATGATCTTTCACTATTATGTAGATTTGTAGAATCCCCTGTATTTTGAAGTTCAGAAATGTCAAATCCCAATGAGATTAGGACCAGGGCTGTTTGCAGTAGTATATTACATATAATTCTTGAGTCGATATGCAATATCAACCCGTCATTCTCGAGTTCTTTGAAGAATTCTACAATTTGTATGTCTTTCGACTCAATTGACCTGAGGCTTGAGACATAGTGCATTTATCGTAATAGTTATTTCTATTCAATGTTAGTCCATCTTTACTTGGAGCAATCTGTTCCAAAACTAAGCAAAAGTTAGATTGCACTTTTTTACTGCTCTTGTTTCTATCATTTGCAGGCCTGTTGGCTCTCCCTCCGAGTGCCTCATCCTTATCCTGCCATTTTGAAACGGTTCTCGACTCTTCATCGGCATGTTGGACCCTAAACACTTTGTCGAAAATATGGTTTTGACTAGACAAGACTTTGGTGAGATCCTTGCTTAATTCCTCGCCTCGGGCTTCATTTAGTTCACCTTGCACCATCTCCTCTATTCGTTTTTTTCGTTTATCTTCTAAGGTACTAAACACTGAACTAACTGTGTTTAGATTTTTTGGTTGCTCTATCACTTTGGGCGATATCAGCGTGCACACTCTAGACACTTTTTTATCAAGATTTAATTGCATGGTGGGAACTGGTGACAACATTTTTGATGGTCCGCTAGGGACTACTTTTTCCTTCCAAGTTAAGTGTGTTCCTTCCCTAGCATTTTCTTCTAATATTTCAGGTGATAATCAACCACGTCATCGTCTTCATAGGTTGACATGTCCATTAAATTATCCGAAGCTTCCTTATTTGTGGTAGCATCGATTACTGTTGCACTCTGTTTGACGCTTTCAAACTGTGGGGTACACTCCTCTGATTTTATTGCACCTCCATGTATGGAGCCATCTTTTAAGATTACACTTACCAATTTAGGGGCTGATTTATGGAATTATTTGCACTGAAAAACAGGGATTTGTGCACCATTCTGCCCGCAAATCCCTGTTTAACAAATGGGGATTTTTTCAGGAAAAATGGCTCACAAATCCCCGTTTTTCGCCGCAAATAATTCCATGAATCAGCCCCTTAATGTTGTGCATGAACTTTCTAGAACTTTTCATTCTTCTTGATTTTTTTGTCAATACATTTTTTGCTTTTTTTTTACACCGGTTAGGCTTGTCCCACCCTGCTTTCCACCTTGTTTATTCTTGGTGTTAAAAATGGTAAAATTGCCATCAGTTATTCCAACGTTTTTGACAATCTCTGAGGCCAACCCAGCATCATCGACTCCTGTACATCAGTTGTAGTTCAAGAATAATTTTTTTGCTTAATTCTTCCTGAGTTTGATTTAAGTCAAAATGCCTGGGCTTAACTTTTTGCTGTAGTCTTCATATTTTGGGATATTCTCGCTCCATGAGTGACGATTCTGAAGAGGAGTCATCTGTTTTGGAGTCGTTATTATCTTGCTGTATCTTTAATTGATTGCAATTCCCCTCCTTTGGCCTGTTTTGGCTAGGGCTGCCCGTGGATTCACGAATATCCTTCAGACTCATGGTCATTACCTTTAAATGCCTCAAGGGCAATATGCCCAATTACCTACAAAGGTATATAAGAATAAAACCCTGCCTTAGAAATCTTCGTTCCAATAATCAGAACCTCCTTCATCAGCCCAAAGTCAAAACCAAGAAAGCACAATGGGGCGCCTTCGCTTTTGCAGCATCGTCTCTCTGGAACATCCTGCCAGCTCATCTGAGAAACTCGGTAACCCTGAGTAACTTCAAGAAGGGCCGTAAAACCTTCCTTTTCAAATAGTAGTCCTCACACTTTTTACTACCATCCCACTCGGTAACGGATCTCCCTGTTTCTCCAAGTCTTTTTTTGTCTCTTCTGCGCCCTCACACCCATGGGTCTATGGTTGCGCAATATAAATGCAATAAAGTAAAGTAAAGTAAAGGGGAGGCCCAAGACCCCCCACTGATCAAAGGTGGGGGTGCCTTTTGAGTTGCATCTTTGCCTGCTCTTCGTTGAGAGCAGTACATTTCCAGAGAGTCACTGTCCTCAATCCTTCTACGTTTAGCCGCCCCGTAGTTTCGACTAATGTCGACAGGGCTCTTAAGTTCCTTGAATGGTATCTGATCTGTATCATCCGCGCTCTTTAGTGTTTCGTGGCAGTCGCCTGCCTTTTTTCTGCTATGAGCGCTGTTAATTTAAGTCAGATCATGTTACAACTTATTCACCACTTCAAGTGAGTTTTTTCTGTTTTTGCTGTTTGCTCGTTGTACTCCTTGAGACCCACCTTGGTCTAAACAATCTGGGTCAAAGTCCGGCCAATAGATAAGTCTCTTGGGCTCTGCATAACCATGCCCTCAACCCATCCTACATGATCCCAGCCCCCCAATCCCTCTAGTGAATCTTTGCCTGGCATACAGTTCACTTTTGGGCAGGGCTGGAGATCGGAGATTTCATAGGTAGTACCAGACACGCCTTGTGTGGATAGATGAGTAGCATGTTTATCTTTATTTCCTCCCTTTGCCTTTACCAGATCTGTTTGGCAGTCCTCAAAACTGTTGAGAAACACCTCCTCCACAGCTAGTAAGTTATTTATTATTGGGCCATCAGGTATTATATACCATTGTTCTTGCTACAGTGGGGGAATCTCCATTTTAAATCAGGGATTATTTCGGGCGTCAGAGATCCTTTTTTGAGGTCAGACTTGTTTAGGAGCAATGGCTCGATGCGCAGCAAACCTCCGGGCGACTGCAAACGCCGCCCATCCTGCGGCGGAATCCTGGCAGCACCGCAGCCTGCTAGGTGAGCACCCGCAACTGCGGAAGCACCGCTTGAACCCCTACCCTCCCAAGACCACCACCCGGCAGGAGCTCCGACAACACAGACAACACCCCCTGCCGGCCGCCCTTTCGACGCACCCAAAGATGCGCAGCTGTCTACTTCGGTAGGCGGATTTTCACATGTTGTGTTCTGATTCTGCTTTGTTGCTTGGTTCGGTGGAGGGGTTCACATGCAGTTAGTCAGCACGCCGTTGCACGCTGTCAATTGCGGACACACAGTGCCTTCTCCACCTCGCTCATGTGTACTACTAGCAGTCAATGTATTGGGCACAGAATTTATTGGACTTACTTGATATTCATATCTAGGCTGCTTGCAGTCCGAATTATCCACCGTGCCGCGGAGTAGCTGTATTATTGGGCCATCAGGTATTATATACCATTGTTCTCGCTACAGTGGGGGAATCTCCATTTTAAATCAGGGATTATTTCGGACGTCAGAGATCCTTTTTTGAGGTCAGACTTGTTTAGGAGCAATGGCTCGATGCGCAGCAAACCTCCGGGCGACTGCAAGCGCCGCCCATCCTGCGGCGGAAGCCTGGCAGCACCGCAGCCTGCTATGTGAGCACCCGCAACTGCGGAAGCACCGCTTGAACCCCTACCCTCCCAAGACCACCACCCGGCAGGAGCTCCGGCAACAAGACAACACCCCCTGCCGGCCGCCCTTTCGACGCACCCAAAGATGCGCAGCTGTCTACTTCGGTAGGCGGATTTTCACATGTTGTGTTCTGATTCTGCTTTGTTGCTTGGTTCGGTGGAGGGGTTCACATGCAGTTAGTCAGCACGCCGTTGCACGCTGTCAATTGCGGACACACAGTGCCTTCTCCACCTCGCTCATGTGTACTACTAGCAGTCAATGTATTGGGCAAAGAATTTATTGGACTTACTTGATATTCATGTCTAGGCTGCTTGCAGTCCGAATTATCCACCGTGCCGCAGAGTAGCTGTAGGCAGGTGATTGTGTGAGGAATCTTTCCCCTCTCTCGCAGAGCAGTGTTTATATTACTGTTCCTCAGGTCCATAATCAGAATTCAGGAATTGCCCCATGCCTCCAAAGACTCCCAAGACTCAGCTGATTCTGCGTCTGCTCCACGGAGGGTCAGAGTCTTTGTAGTATTAGCCTCCACCTCCAACAAAAGAGATAGAAGAGTCACTGCACACTCTGCTCTCTGCTACTCCCAAGACTCATATGACTCATAATCATCTTCCCTTGCACTTCTCTTGGGTCTCTTTCTTGCCAAAGGAATGCATGCATAATCCTTGTGGAGTAAATCAGTCATCATCTTTCCTACAGTGGGAATCATAGGAACACTTGTCAGAGAAATAGGCGACCTTACATGTGTCACTGGTGTAGGAACAATCACATATGGCCTTGGTCTCCTTACAACATCTAACTCTGCCTTGGTCACTGGAGTGGGGAGAATCAAAGGAACTCCTTCCTTTCTGGGACCAGCAAGGTAAGCTGTGTGTATTAGCAAAAACAGAAAAACAATGATAGATGCTGTGCACACATATATTATGCATCAGTACATGAGACCCAACCACTGGTGTCTCTCCACACGTCATTGAGTCTGCTCACTTTCTGGAACTGCATAATTTTCAATGGACCACATTGTGCCTGTGTGCATCTTTTAAGGAAGAAAAACATGTTTTAATTAGACAGCCTCGTTAGATGCTCAGGTAGCTGCCTAATTTGCTGAATTATCGCTGCCAACAATCTTCTAATCACAGGACCTTTCTTAGAATCTTGCACAAAAGTGCGTACGTCAGTGCTACACCCACCAACAGCAGGGTAAGCTCTGAGTATAAAAACGAAGACAGCAAGAAGTAGTCTATGGACATCGACATCAGACAGAACCATGTATCTGACCAAAGAGACACTCAGTGAGAAACGAATCAGGGAACTGCTCCCTTTTCGCGTCCTCAAATATGAAGTCAAGATCTGGCATTTTTTGCACACCAGCACTTTCTAAAATCCAAATTGACATGATTTCTGTGGCTTGAGAACAGTTACTTTTTGCACTCCTGCTAAAATATCTATAAATAGTGTCCGGGGTAAGCCACAGTCCAAATGCACACTCGCATTTATTTAATCAGCAATCTTAACGTCCTTCTTCCTTGTCATTGATGGAGTCTGCACATGCTGAACTGCTTCTTCTTGTCTGGCTTCCGAATCGAGTGGGGGTGTTCCAGTCTCACCAGCATACAGATGCACATCACCCAAGTGGATCCAGGCACACCTTTCTTGAACATTTACTGCAGATGGAGTAATATTCTCCACTAAAAATGGTCCACTAAAATGGGGCTAATGCCACTTCCTAGAGAAGTTGCATATTAAAATGGGATCTCCAACAAATAATTTGGATACAGGTAGTTCTTTATATCTGGTTGCTGAATGGTCTTCATCTACGTCCTGAGACATACACCCCTTATGCTTGAGTTGATCTGAAATGACAGAGATACTATCAGTCATGCATATTAAATACGCATGTAGCTCATTTTCTAACAATTCTGCAGTTGTTTTGGCATCACTTCTACTCCTCGATAGAGGGGGCATTCTCATTCTCCTCGCCATCACTAACTCATGGGGTGTGAGGTGTGAGGTAGTGGTCGACCCAGGCTAATTCCTTAATGCATATAATGCAAGGGGAAGGCAATACAGCCATCCCTTTAACAGTGTTAATTTCAATTTGGCAATTCTCTCTTTGAGAAGACCATTCAGTCTCTCACACATATTCCGTTCACTTGAGGGTGATAAGCAGAAGAAAACTTGTGTTTTATACTAAGCAATATACTGATGTGTTAAAATACTTCATTAACAAACTGGGGCCGATTGTCCGATCTCAGCACCTCATATACTCCCCACCTAGGAAAGACTTCTCAAACTACAAACCTCACAGCCCAAGTGGCATCAGGGTTTGTACATGGACCAGCTTCAATCCATCTCGAAAAGGGGCACACCACCACTATCATATACCTATATCCATTACATACTTGCAGCATGTCAACATAATCGATTTGTAAATGCTGAAATGGACCATTCAATCAAGGAATCACTCCTCTGATTGTTTGCAGTGTGTGCCCAGTGGTAAACATTACAATGTCAATGTGTTCTAACAGGTTCGGTATGAATGCTACCCTTAATAAGGCTACAGGCATCACCAGCTTTCTGGTGCTGCCCTGTTGCCACAATGCTTCAGGGGGAAATAAAGAACACCCCCTCTGTGTCCATAGCTCATTCTCTTCCTGAGTACCACTATCTTGAACTTCCATTAACTGTGTTCTAAACAAATGATTAAACACTTCATTTACAATCATAATCATGACCAATTTTCCTTCACATCTGGAGTATTAAAACTGGAAATATCTGGAGAATATGCAACCCTTTTGGCCTCTTCTTCTGCGGCTTCGTTCCCACATGAGATAAAGTCAGTTCTATTAGTATGTGCTGTGCATTTAACTATTGCAATGGCCACTCAGAGTTTTAGTGCTTTAATAAACCTGTCCAATAATGCAGTGTGTTGCACTAGAGTGCTGTCCGCTCGGAGGTAGCCCCTCCTTTTCCAACATGCTAGCCCTGTGTGCAAGATTGATGTCACATAGGCAGAGTCCTGGTACACGTCACTTCCTGTCCTTTGTGTTTCTCGAGCACGACAATAAGCGACACCAATTCTGCTCCCTATGCCGAAGTGAGACGGTAGTCCTGTACTTGCTACCACTTCAAATTCCCCGTTAGCTCTGTGCCTTACCACAGTTGAACCTGAATGCCTTTGTCCATCAGTTTGATCGATTTTTGACAACGTGTCAATAAAGAGACCCTCCCCCCCTGCTAGACCATTCACCTTCACTCTTGGTATGTCATCATAGAACTCTTCATAGTTAGAGCAATCATGCACTTGCTCATCCGCTGTCACAGGTTCGCCTACAAACGTGGCTGGGTTCACTATTTTACACCTGACTATTTTAATCGCTGTATTTAATATGACTACCTCATACCCAGAAGCCCTTTGAGACGTCAGTGTACCCTTAGGTTTCTCCAACACAGCAAACAATGCATGCTCAACAAATATCGTCATAGAACACCCCATCACAATACTTGTAGACTTCTCAATAGCGAACGTGGCAGCTGCCAGCGATTGTTCGCAAGAAAAGTGTCCTCTCATGACTGGATCTAGAATCCCACTATAATATGCCAGAGGTTTATACCAAGTGTAGTCCTCTGTGTAAGCACTGCTGTCATAACTGTTCCATTTGTGTGTGAAAACAGGAAGAAGTTCTCAGAATAATTGGGAATTCCTAAAACTGGAGCTGTACAAATTGCTTTTTTCAATTTCTCAAACCTTTCCTCCATTTCCTCAGTCCATTCTATTTTCTCCTTGTTCACTCCTTGTTCACTCGGGCTTTCTTTATGCAAATGGGGTCTTGTGTATGAACTATAATCAAATACCCATGAACTAACATAGTTACACAATTCCAGAAACTGCTGCATGTGCTTTATCATGTGCAGTTTTGGTGTTTTCATAATCGCCTCAGCTCTTTCAGGTGTAACTTTCTTTCCTTCATGCAAGATTAACTGGCCTATGTACAAAACCTCCTCCTGGCAATATTGCAATTTCTCCTTGTCTACTTTGTATCCCTTGTTTGCTAGGATAGTCAATAACTGAATCGAATCTAGTCTGCACTCATCTTCTGTCATGCTGCAAACTAAAATGTCATCGACATACTGCAGCATGACACTTTGTAAATCGATATTGCCTAGGTCCATCTGCAGGACACTATTAAGAATCGATGGAGACTCACAGTACCTCTGGGACAAATGAGTACTCATCAGCTTAGTCTGACGAAAAGTAAATGATGTAAGGTCTTGAGAGTCCTTATGCAATGGGATTGAGAAAAATGCATTTTTCAAGTCAATCACAGTGAAAAATCGTGCCTCTGTGGGGATACTACATAAAATCATCACAGGATTCAGAAGTAGATGAACCTCTGCCTCTACAATCTGGTTAATTGGCCTTATGTCCTGTATTAATCTCCACACCCCCCCCCTCAATTTCTTGACAGGGTACACAGCAGTATTACATGGTGACTCTGACATCACTAAAATACCCTGTTCCATAATAGCTGATATATGGGGTCATTACGAGTTGGGGGGTAAGGGTTAACAGTCACAGTATTATTTATCTCTTGCAGCAATCGGCAATGTTGCGCGATAGTCAACTGTATCTCTGCCCATGGCTTTGCTTCCATTCCCCCTAATTCCTTGTGTTGTCTCTGTACCTGTTCTGGCAATCCTTGACAAAAAATGTGTTAAAATACTGGTACTGATTTCCCCCAAGACTCCCTTGATTCCAAGGTCCACCGTTCCTGAATACTTTGAATGTAATCACGCAGATCTTCGTCATCTTTCATTTTATACGCCATAATTGCACCCATATCTGACATATAAGGATACTGTACCCTCAGTGCTTTCCAAACAGCCGCCCTACAATTATTGAATGATGCTCCATCATGAGCTGCCATCTGTGCCGTGACACTCTCGTCCAAATGTCATCAGCCCTTTCCCCAAGAATGGATGCTATGGGACCTTTAATGTCCCCATATAGGTAGAGTATTTCCTCTTGTCATCTTTTCTAGCTCAAAAATCAATTTTCCTGCACCTGCCGTTAAACTAGGGAGTTTACATCTTGAATTATCCTTGTCCATCTGGGGCAAGGGATATACTGCGGTATGGCCCCTCCTTTCTCCAATAAGGGGAATTGTGTGAACCCAGATTTGCAATTGGCTCCCATCGTCTACCCATCCATAGTAGGGACAATGGTTCCTGATTGGCTTCTGCATGGCAATTACCTTATCCTGTTCACATATGGTGGCGATTCCCCACTCTCACTATGTGATTGTCCTTTAGATCGCTTTGTATACACCACGGGGTCTGGCGTCCTATCTTTAGGTTGGTCTAAATCTGACCATCACACTTCCTTTTCTGTCTGCAAACATTCTTCTGGACCACATGCACTTTCTCCTTTCTCCCCACAGAAGGTTTCTCGGTTTTCGTCTGATATATCTAGTCCCCAATAAGTATGGCTTTCGTCTTTCTCATCCCTGTTTAAAGTCAGCCTATCTAAAGACAAGGCTCTGTGCTCAAGACTAAAGGGGCTTCCTTCTTTGTCTCGTTACTTGACAACTATAGATCGATCTCCTTTTCTCCTCTTCCTGATTCACCTTTTGTTCTCATCTCCTGATAAGCTTTATCGATCCTATCTCCAATACTTCCTTTCTCAAAGTTCTCATCTAGGGTTACCCTAGACGGTTCTGGCATTGTTCCTTGCGATGGGAGAAACTCCTCTGTTGGCCCATGATATTACTGGACTCCATCAGCTCTTTCTCAATGCGATATATACCGTGTCATCTGTCTCCTTTTTTGCTCTATTTCTTTGTCTAATTCCCTTTGCTTCCTCGCTTCCCATCGGACTCTTTCCTCCTCCTTTCTTGTCTCTTCCCTTCTTTCGTTTGCTCTACGCACCTCTTCGTCTTGGCATTCGTTTAACTTGCAATTCCTGTTCTTCTTCCTCTTCTCTCTTCTTTTCTAGCCTGTCATGTTCTTCAATTTCTCTCTACCTGTTGTCATTTTTTCTCTGCTCCTCTGCCCTTTCTTCCTTTCTTAGTTGCTCCTCCTGATACATCTGCTCTCGTCTTTGTCTACTCTTCCTTTTATGCTCATCTTCTTCAATTGTTTCTCTCGTTCCCTGTCTTTCCTATCTTGTTCGTCTTGATCTTCCCCTTGCCTTATTTCCTTGATACTTTTCCCATCGAGCTTGAGTAGTATCTGTCCCCCCATCCACTCATTGTGTACGAGCATTACCTCGTCAGCTTTCTCCTTTTATCCTTTCCATCTCTTAATCTCCTGTTTTATATCTAGAGATACATTTGGTTGTTCGCGTTTCTCCTCTTTGTCTTGTAAACCCTTAAAGATCACTTCCTTTCCTTTAGCCCTTTCTGGGCTCTCGTCACTGCTATAAGCAGGTGGTTCATGTATCGGATTACTATATCCTGTCGTCGTTTTTAGTTCCCTTAATGGATACAATCCTTCATCTTTTGTACTATTGCCATTTACTTTGGATGCAGTAAGGGGAGCAGAAGGCTCAACACCTTCCTCCCTACACTGATTAAGCATTCAATCCTCAGGAGGTGGATCATCTCGTTCCTCCTAATACAATTTACAGAGCTCTAGACTAGCTAGCCTTTTCTCCATTTTCTTCCCTGTGTACGCAGCGTGTAAGTATGTGGTCATGTGTTGTAAAACTGCTTTTGACAGCGATCTCCCTTGCAACCATGGCATGAACATTTTATATTCGGTGCCCTTAACCCATTCCACACTATGCTGTTTAAGCTTGGGTACATGTTTTGGCAGTTGCTTGCAAAAGATGCATCAATGGAGTAACATCCCCCATTGCGACGAGTCTCCATTGACTGTCAATAATTACCATTTATTTACACAAAATACGTTTTCATAAAAATAAGAAATATGAGCGTGCACCACCAGTCGCCGATCAAAGCCTTTACTTCACAATTTACTCCAATCTACCTGTTTGGTCAGGGCCGACAAGGACTTAAAGATAAATAACAACTGTTGATCCCTACTTCACACAACCTATGTTTGTCGTTCTTCGACACTTCACGTTTTTTTTCGTTACACAAAAATACACAAACAGACAAACTAGTTGACTTCAACATATAACTCCTTAGCGCTCATCACTGCTATGTCTTGCCCATAAAAATACTCTGATAGGAGTTTGAATCATTCCCACTCACGGACCTTGTTCATGTGCCGCATAAGTACCCACTTTGGATTTTGGAATGACTCCTTCTAGATGCTCCTTGAGAGTAGGACTCTGGGCTTATATAGACACTCCTCATCTTGACACTCCTCGTTATATATTACTCAACCAACCCCCCTTATTTGTTTCTATTACCACAATCCCTTATTCCCACATTTTTGCCAGTCCCCTCAATCCACTCACCATTCGTCTTTCAGCTTCTGACCCTTGAGATCGTCTCCTCCTCCAACCGGCCACCGTCACCTTCGGTCCGCTCAGCGCCTGTGGAAACCAGGAGGGATTACGTGAAAGAGGGGCCCGTACCACCTGTATCAGTCATTTTACAAGATTTCTATATCAGCTGCTCTCCACAAGAAACCTTGTGATCCCCCAGCTAAATGGCAGAGGACGCCTGATAGTCCAAAAATGTTAAACGCCTACTAATCGATGGATCTTTGAAACCACCCTCTCTCTTCTACCAAGTGAACCCAAGAGGGTCCTTTAAGACGAGGTAACAGTATCTGAGATGGATGGGGATGCAGGTCGCATATTACAACTATAAATGAGGCCTAAGGCATCACATTTTACCCCGTCCCCTGCTCAACCGTGGGATAAGAACTCCCTGCCACAAGGCACAGTCACCCACTATATGGAAGAAAGTGTGTTAGGGGGCAATCATTTCCTGTTCCCAGGATTGAACATTTACCCTCAAAAGGACATGCCACAGGGAGCATTGGTGTGCCCAGTACTATCAGTAGCTACCGACCCGGAACAGGAATCCCGAGTAAGAGTGAAGATAGGGGATCAAGCATTCTCTTTTTTGGTCGACATGGGAGCTACCAAATTCTATATTAATGAGGGGACGTTCCCCATTTTGGGCAAAATAATGGACATGCAACGGTTTTCCAGGGCTGTCAAATCGGTTACTTTCACAGAAGACTTACCTATCACCATAGGCACACACAAATTATCAGCCCCTTTACTGTATTCATGCCACACCCCAGTTAATCGCCTGTGTAGGGACATCATGAGCAAGTTAAACATGACTATTTCATTCTCAGAGGAGGGTAAGTGTTTTCCACCCCAGGCACGTATCACGCCAGGACTGTAGCAGTAATACAAGCACTCTGAGGCCACAGCACTCTGCAAGACGTACCACTCTATCTGGACTTGCTACTCTGTGGGGTAACAGTAGTGTTAGGTTGGTTGCCAGGGATTAAGGACATCATTTGGTGTGTACCTGTGGAGTGCCTATTTTGACCAGCTGTCCAGCATCAATGGGCACTAGGCACCATTATCAAGATATATTTAGAATCAGCCATCACCAAGGCAGACATTGTAATCCTGTCCGGTTTGGACTAGGAGGACCTTGAATGGTGCACCTTTTTATGCATTGACCCAACACAGCGATTGATGAATGTGTCTGGCAAATGGCTGTTTGACGACGAGGGGGAGATGGTATTTGAACTTTCTATACCCTGCAAGATAGTAGCGGAAAACAGAGAAGTAATGCACACCCTGCTCCTGGCCAACCTATTATTGTCACAGTTACAGGAAGATCTCAACAGGGTGCCCAGTCAATTGTAGACCAGTGGCCAACACGATGTAGACCTGCTAAAACGCATCAGTGCGGTTCACATTAAACTGTAACCTGGAGCAGTTTTGGAAAAGGAAGGCATTTACTCCACTGTAAGGCCTTTTGGCAGCAGCGCATAATACAGCTATCAGAGTCCCCATGTAACCTTGCCATTTATCCTGTGAAAAAAAAGTGAAAAGGTGAACCTGGAGGATGGTGAATGACTTACGCCCGTTGAGCAATTTTGTAGAAGCAGAATTCCCAGTGGTTCTTAACACTGCCACCATCTTGTGTAACATCCCCATCGAAGCTACCTATTTTACTGTCATAGACCTCAAGAATGCATTATTCTCCATCCCATTACACCCTGAGTCCCAATCCCTTACACTGTTTACCTACAGGGGCCAAAGATTTCTGCCAGCCACTGCGTTTGCCATGCAGAAATCATCCACTATTACCATGGAATGCCCTGTTACCCTTTATGTGGAGCATGCATTTTTTGCAATCCTAGATAAATCAAAATCCACCCAACGAGCATCAGGGTATGATGAAATGTTGGCAAACTCCTCCATTCACATTGTGCTGTGCCACACTGTCAATCCAGCAACATTTATAGCATACCAGCAAAGCCTAATGACGCAGTACATGATTGCATTACATATGAGGACGCTACTGATGACACTGTCCGCGTTAAGGAAGACACACTCGAAGCAGGGAAGGTGCTTCATTGACGGTTCATCAGCGATTAATCTCAACACGGAAATAAGGCACACAGGAGCAGCAGTAGTGAGCCTCGAATCAGAGGAGTGCCATGTGCTAGCAAAGGTGCCACTGCCCTCCCACTACTCTGCGCAAGCAGAACTTGTGACCCTTATAACTGTATTAGAACTATTGCAGGGGTACTCCACTACCATTTATTCAGATTATGTTTATGGCACATTCACAGTACCCTCCAGCATGTCTAGATGGCACAGGAGAGGGTTTATAAAAATCAGACGGTACACCGGTGCAGCATGCCGTATTACTCTGCAGGTTAATAGATTAGCGCTCCCCACAGCAGTCACAGTAGTGAAATGCACAGCTCACACAAACAATACAGACACACTTTCTTATGGTAACAGTGCCGCAGATTTGACGGAAAAAGACGTAGCTTATTTAGAAAACTCTGATGTCACAGTGTCCTCTGAACCTTCCCTGCAACATGTAGAAATAGCTGTCCCTTACAATGCACCTCCCCTGACCCTGAATATTGAACTACAGGCACAAGCTGCCTAGCAGGAAAAAGAATTATGGACAAAAAGGGGATGCTCTGTGTGACCTACATACCTCATATGGAGTCAAAACATTTCAGGAAAACCAGTTATTGTCACGACCACTGGCCCAAGGACGGAGGTGCAACACCCCCAAGTAGTGGGTGCCATGGTCACTGCCAAAGAATGATCCATTTATGTCCCTTGGGACACACAAACACAGGGGGCCCAGCTGGACTCTGTCCTAGCGCCTCTGGTGCCAGGCTCATGTGAAGAATTAACATGGGACTACTTTATTCTATTCAGGCCGCTTTATTCCAGGCCTTTTTCATGTGCGTGCTGCTGGGTGTGACTTCCCAGGCCAGTTTCACATGTAAGCTGCTGGGTGTGGCTGAGCATGGCAGGCAGGCCAGGCTAATGGGCATGGCCCAGAAGCCCAGCTATATAAACTGCTTTATCCTCTAGGCCAGTGCTTCGCTTTAACTTGCACTCAGATGCAACGTGAGGCTCACTGCCGCATGAATCTGCAGATACTCACCTCCTGGAATTCGACGATCCTGATCCTGACATCGCTCCACAGCAGACTTCTTCCACAAACTCGATCACTGCAATTCATCTCCTGGAATCCGACGACCCCGATTCTGACATCTCTCCACGGCAGTCTTCTTCCACGAACTTGCTCACTGCAAAGGAAGACAAAAAGACAAGGTTAGAACATTTCTTCATTGGAGGACCGTGCTGCATTCAAAACACGCGCGCATCCCTATGAGTCAGCCAAACTGTTACCGGCAGCCGCTGGTCTCGTTCCTCCTCACTCCGGATGCCGCAATCAAACTCAGCAGCTACAGGGCCATACCGTCACCTACACAGGAAGAGAACAAAAGAACAAGGTTAAGGAAGGAACGGACAATAACACGTAGAACGAACAAGATACCGAGGAAACGAACGGTAACAGGAAAACGAATAATACAGATTGCAAACAAGCAAGGCTGAAAATGAACACGCAAGGGAACACAAACAAGAACACTATTTACCCAAAGAGAAGTGGTTAGTCGCAGTAGGACTGGACTACTGCCTGCATAGGACCAGTGAAGGAACTCGGTCCTCGACAAACAGCGCCCCTGCCAGAAGTAGCAGGACGGAGAGCCCACAGACATTAATAACCAGGTGAGCCTTCCAAGGCAGCACATCTACGGGGAATCATGCCTTGGGAAGGGATGGGAAGTGGGGGGAAAGGGCCATAGACCAGCATACTCACACCCATTATATCCATGCAGGAGCGGCCCTGAGTAGCAACTTCCCTCCATCACAGCCAAGGGGAATGCAGTTCCAGGACAAACCTCACCCCTGGGAGGGCTGCAACCGTGCCCCAATGCCCCCGCAGAGACCAGGTGAGCGTAACAGTTATTCCTCAAAAGCTGCTCACGGTCACCATTGAACAGTTGTACTTTCCTTCACACACATCCAAGGACTACATTACTGCTGATTTGCAGCAGGAGTGATTTATTCTGAGCCTCCAAGAGCTCATTAGTGATTTTATATCAAATTGTATTACCTGTCAAAAGTACACTGCTGGTCACACACTTAGGACACTGAACGTGACATTTCCCCGCCCCTTTGGGCCGATTCGACATCTGCACATTGACTACATGGACATGGTTCACAGGTGAAGTAACCTTTGTTACCTAATTGTTGTGATTTGCCCATTCTCCTGATGGCTTGAAGCAGGTCTCTGTGTTGCATCCTGATGCTAAATCAGCAACCATGTTTCTAGTGCATGAAGTGTTTCCTGAATGGGGAATATGTGATGTCATTACATCAGATAATGGCACACATTTTGTCAATGAGATGTTCAAAGAAATGTGATGTCTGTTGGGTAAAAAACACAAATTGTGCTCCATTTATCACCCACAAGCCACCGGGATAGTGGAGCAAAAACTTGCTAAAATGTCTGATACTTTGCATAAAAACTGGTTGCACTGTTTATCCCTTAACCTTTTTGTTAGGCAGAATCCTGTGCAGTGCCCTTAGGGACCACTACACACAATTAAGACTACAGGTGGCAATACAAGTTTTACCTTTGGTACAAGCCTGTCCCGCTATGTCAGAGTGTTAGCAGTAGCGGAGCAGCCAGGCTTATCTCAAGAGTATATGAGCAGTAGCAGAGATTACACAAAGGGACCACAATTACTGTGACTCAAGCAAACACTGACTCAAGGCTTCAGGTAGAAAAATATAAGTACATTTATTTTCAAACCATTTGTTATAAACACAACACTTCTATTAAACTTAAACAAAAACCACACGTTAAATATACAACTAACCAATTCACTTTGTACAGTATGTCTCAAGGTAAGTACCCTGTGTTTGAATGAACTGGTGTTACGAACAAAACACGTTACCACGAATACTTTTGTGATCACTTTTTGACAGTTCGGTCTACTGAATAAAAGCGTATCCGTGACATGAAATGCTACCGGGGCAAAAACACACTTAGCACCTGAGATACTCAGAGGGAGTTGGAGGCAAAAACCACAGGCAATATTTTGGTTAGGCAGAAAGAATCAAGAAACACTCAGAGACAGCAGGTCAAAAGTCAAAAGGCCGGAGCCAGGGTCAAGTGACACCGGGGGCCTGTTGCCGAAGATCACACAGTCAGATAGTTCACGATTCAACGTAGCCAAAAGAACTTCGATATTGTTAATGTTCAGAAGCAAAAGTTATAAGAAGGAGGGAAGACAAGGGCAAGACTTGGAGATGAAGAAAAAGGGGGTTCACCCAGTTTCCTCGAGCAGAACACAGTACCTTATTCCAATGGTGTAGCTGGTGCCCTGGCAGTTGTTCCTGTTGGTTTCCCACAGACACACATTTCCTGGAGCTTTGTGTGAAGGAGGACGACTGAAGGGGGTCTGCACCACACAGGGATGAAGCCGGCAGCAGCGACGAGGAATAAAAGGTGCGCTCCTTAAAATCAGGAGAGGCACTTCAGTTGGCTATCCGGACCACTATAGCAGTGTGCAGCGATTTCAACCAAGGAAGAGGGTCCTCTGGCTGCAGAAGATGAGCTGGTTATCCCCACCAGGCTTCAGGGAAGAAGACTCCAGACTGGATCTCCTCTTAGTCGTTGAAGGGTAGATAGCTCAGGACTACAGCAGGGCTTCACCGGGACGGGGTAGTTGCAGCAGCCGTCGTTCTCTCCGCTTCTCTTCGGTTCCTTGTAGTTCCAGTGGCGACTCTCTGACTTCTAGCCTAAGAGACCTGCGTTTTATGCGCAAAACCCCCATTCACACAGCCTTGCTGTCAATCACCCAGCAGGGGGGTTGTCCAGCCCGGACAACCACCTCAGCCGATCATGACAAAGTGCGACTTGGGTTTCCTAGGATACCCTGTGCAGGGGGTGACTACACCCCTCCCTCACATTCAGCCCACCTAGACACCCAGGCGCCTGGTGGAGGGCTTCTGAGCAGAAAGCCCGCCAAAAGACGGTGAACAAAGAAGGCGAACCTAGTTTGCTGCGCAAAAGTAAAACACAAGAAGGACTTTAACAAAAAGAAATGGCGAATAAACCCAACCGGGGCCAAAAGAAAGACGATTTGGTCAAGCGGGTTTATGTTCGAGGCTAATATAATAGCCAAGAACAATACCATGTTTATCTAATATAATCGCGGTAGAAAAGTTAGGGTAGATACCACTGCCACCAGCCAAGTCTAAATTTTAAAAGAGCGAAACAGTGCTTTAGGAGGTACAGATAAAAAGGGATATGAATTAACCCTTTCCAGTACTCCATAGAAGATGGGGTGTACTGGATCTGTGGTAGATTGACTAAGTAAAGTTAATGGCAGCTTTACCCTTTTCTGGGGGACGGTAGTCAGCCTCAGAAATGGAGTCGGGGAAGTCTCGAAGACAACCCTGTGCCATGGCACGGAAGGTGCTGTGTGACACACAAAAGAAGGGGGCTACTGAAGTGGGGTCCTTCAGAGTCCACAATCACAAAAACAGAGAAATACACATGGAAAAACAGGTAAGAGTGGGGGAAAAGCTCACACTCTTACCAAGTGGAAAAAAAATAAACTCCAGAAGTCCAGCAAAGCTGCTGGGGGACTCACTAGGTGAGGGAAATTAGCCATAAATGAGAATTCTCCCTAACACTTTTCCCACTACGCAATGTGAGAAACCTGAAGGTGTCTCCCTAAATAGTCCCCAGGGATTTGTCATCCAGGTTGCCAGGACACGGCCATCGCTATTGGATCCAGTTCCTGGGGGTGGACCAGTGAGGGAGGATCACCTGGATGGGGGATCCCCGGGGAGTGGAAGTGGGACACCGATGGGTGAGACTCGGTATCCCCCTTCTTCCAACACCTTTTCACCATCCTACCACGTTGGACATTCAGAAACACTGCCCCCACCTTTTCCACCCAAACACTTTCACACACCATGAAAGACAACGGAGCGGTTTACCTGACATGTCCCAATACAAGCGTTAGGCAAAGTAAGGCAATTGACCAAAATAACACACATCTGACAGCCCCTTTCCCTTCCCCACAGGGATAAAAGGTGGAGAACGAGAGTACAGTACAAGCAAGGCAGGCGGCCCGACGTGAGAGCTAACTCAGCACGGCAGTTCAAGAGGAGGAGAAAGACGGTGCAAACTGAGAGAGTGACAAGGAGAAAAGCAAACTTGCCCTTTCCGAGCCAGGCCCGTGAAACCTTTGTGGAAGAAATCGTAAGAACACGAACAATAGGAGACGTGTGTTGCAGTAGATGTCAATGGTACACAGGGCCCTCCTCCACTGATAACCAAGCCGGTGAGAGATGCTTTCCACCACATCGGCCTTGACTCCAGAGACAAGTACATCCAAACGGTTCATCACAGCTGGTGAGTCGGGGGGAGAGCCGGTAAGAAACTGAACTGTGTTGTACAAAGGTCGCAAACGACTAATTGAAGAAAAGTACAAAGAACCTTTAATACGAAAGGAGGAAACCAGCTGCAGAGGAGTCCAGCACCACATGGGTGCTCACTCGAGAAACTCTGGGCGAATACTCAAGTGGTGAAAGTACTGTTACCAGTAGACCTTTGGAACGGGGTGAGAAAGGGGTCAAAGTGATCATACAGGGGTCTAGCAAAATCCTCTGTACAGTTGAAAAACTTTGACCGGCAGAAGATTGTAAAGCTAAGGGAAGTGAATCCAGCAGCGTAATTAAGTAGAAGAAATTGTGTGATTAGTAAAAGTTGGCAAGGGTGAACCCAACTGAGGGATGTCCTGGAAAGAGTCGAAACCTAAAGTCCTGAGGAACAGTGTGTTGACAAAGGTGAGCCTGACAGAGGGATGTCCACAGAGAACGGATTAAAAAGACATTAAGACTCGTGAATGCAAGGAAAGCCATAGTGAACCCGATGGAGGGAGGCTGACGTTCAAGAGGGATCTGACCGCAGAAGAGGGGGATCCAAGGGTGAAAAGTCCTCACCTCAACTGCCATTCAAAAGGAACTTTTATTTGTTATTTTCTGATACATCAGGTCCTCGAAGGCAAGAGACTTTTAAGGGAAAAGAGACTTGACCATCGATGGTCCTGATAGCTGAGAACAGAACTGTCATCTTGTGCTGGGAAAGCGCGAGAGTGTGCTGTGCTCAGGAGTCCCGCCTTGTCCCGTGTTCAAAACGTGGGGAAGGTAGACCCCGGCTACCACATCCTGACATCATTTGTGAACACTTCTTTCTTTCTTGTGAATCCTATCCCACACTCCTTTTGGTATTTAGTTGAAAGGATTGGCAATAGGATTTTTAGTATAGGCCCTTTTATTTTGACAAGACGCCACTTGGACTGCCTTATTTTGATTTGATGGTCGTAGCTGGCTCTCATCTTAGATTTAGGTTTAGGTTAGGCATTTTTCTACCCTACCTATACAGTTTAATAAACACCCTAGTACTGTGAACACTTGTTTCTGTCGATTCTTGATACCATGCCTTCCTTACAGCAACCAGCCAGAGTCTGATCATCATCTCACCCCTCATGAAATAATCACAGTCAGGAGACTGCACACTCCTCTCACACCTGCATGCACAACCTCTGATGCACACACTCTCTGCTGAAATTCTTGGGGAAGAATTCCAGGGTTACCTTGGGGAACTAACAAAATCTGTCAGGTTTATATCTCGCCAGGTTGGGCCCCATCGCTACGGTCATGACCTTCTGGTAGATGAGTGATTGCAGGCAGCACAGGAGTCAAAACAGTGTCAGCAACTACAGCTCTTTCCAGGATATAAGGTCTTTATTCTGAACGTTGTGCGCAAGTGGAAAGACCCTACATTCATTGGACCTTATACAGTGATCTACGCTGCTCCTACAGGCGTCATAGTCTCCGGACACAAACATGGACCCATCTCAGTGATGTCCTGAAAGACAAGAGTACCATCGCCCCTCTCCAGCAGCAGGAGGAAGAAGAGGGGTAAATGACAAGGGGAGTATCAGTCTAACATTTCATCACGAGATCAGGGAAACACAGATGAACTTAGGCAGTATATGTATATATGCCATGCTTTGTTCTTCTTTTGTGCACCTTTTGTGTTCTCATGCTATAACTTACATGCTTTGGTACTAACATTGAACATGCACCCGCAGATTGTAATGTTTCTGTGCCTGGAGTTAGGAGGGATATATTGAATCCACGTGTGATCCCAGATAAATCGAACGCTCTGCATCACCATGCAGAGGAAAACGGGATTTTGCCACATGTGGGAAGAGAGAAATCGAGTGACCTTTGTTTTGCTTGTTGTTCATTGACCCCTTGTGTAGCAGCCACACCTAGATAATTCTCGCCTCAAGAGATGCCACCAGAGATAGCAAGTTGTTTAGTTCACCTAGCTTTATGTAGGGTGCAAGGAACAACGCTGGGGCACAGGGTTCAATTACAGTGGGTGGAAGTTAATGCAACTGTGTATAGATCAGCAAAGAATTATGAAACTCACACGATTCGCCTAGTGTTTCAGAAGCAATGGCAGTGTGATTGTGGGGGCGAACGTGAACTACAATCGAAGTGTAAATCTCCTTGACATTTGAAGGGGTACTGCTGCTCTCATAGACCTATACTGGGTGTGTTGTGGACTGGCCTATACACAACTGCCACCATCCTGGGTAGGTGTCTGCGCCATGGCAACATTGCAAGCTTCGTGCTGGTAGTACCGGTGTCAACCTCACCGCCATTCGCAAGCATCCCATGACTGAGCCTATGTACCTACTGCACCAGCGGTTCCTCCGATCTCCGGGCCTGCATCGTCAACGCTGCAGTAATTATTTGTCTCAAGAGTCAAGTGACAATCTAAATGTGATGCCGCAAGAGTCTAGGCTGAAATGTTTTTTGCTGCACTTCTCACTCCTGGGGTGTGCAGGTCGGAGCAAACACCAAGTGGCTACAAATCACAAGGTGGGAACTCTTTCAATGGGCCAACGATACAGAGAATGGGTTAAATGCTGCAAGGAAGAACTTTGAGCTATGAGGATAACCAAATATAACTTGCAGCGTTGCAGGTGCTGCCATTATATGCTAAGTGTAGCATATAATGGCCTAATCATGCCATTGTTTGCCTGGCATATCCCTATTTCTAAGCCAGATCCTCACACGTGTGGGTGCATGCCACCATACTGAAGCCACACTCCCACAGAGCAGGTGCTGCTTTCATATGCAGAGTGCAGCGTCCTCAAATGCCCCAATAATGGCATCATATATGGTCACCTTATGTCACCATATTTAGGCTACACTCCCACGGTGCAGGTGCTGCTGTCCTATGCCACGGACCGCCACAAATGCCAAAGCAATTACTCACTGCTTATTTTATTAAGCAGTTACACCTTTCCGAGAAGGTGAAAAACCCACATAACAATTCGCAACACACGTCGTATCTCCCATATAACATTGCACAAAACTTAAACCTATTAAAAGTGAACATAAAGGCCGTGAAAATAAAACATGTACCCATAACATTTTCCCATAACAAAGGCGAAATGTAGGCTATGAAATCTGAACTTCATACAGAGGGTCAGACAACCATGCCAGACATTCTTCAGAACTCAGGTGGCTTTAAAGGTTTTGCAGAGCCTGCTCTTACAACGTGCTTATTCGGCATTGTAGGAATCCAGATAATAAGTTGCCCTTTTGCTGAAATGTGTATTTCCTTAGCACACACAAGTCATGGAGGCATGTTCTTCTTAAGCAGGGCAGCGGGCACTGGGCATCCAATGATGGCATAGCTTTGTGGGCGATCTGGTCTCGTAGAAGGGGAGGGGGGGGCGTTCACCGTGCAGGAAGGACCGTGTATTCATATTTCTGATTTTCAAGAAAACTGTACACAGAAAAATGTGTTGAACTCAGGATGCTCTGATTGAAAGGCTCTGTGTGTTTTCTTTAGCGGTAATTTTGATAATGAATTTTAAAAAAGACATTTCAGTTCCATCATTTACCAGTATGGAGCTAAAATATAGTCATTTTAAGTGTAAAGATTTCAATATTTAAGCAAGAGGAGCAATTATTATTGATATTTTAAAGACGCCGCACTGTGAATTAATGCAAAGTAGATGTTTCATTTGTGTCCAAGTCTGTGGTTTCATGGTCACAGGGGACGATTTGGGAGCTCTCCGGGCTCGGACAAGAGCCACCCGCTCCACGATGCAATCCCTGGAGGTGGTACAAGGTTGAACTCCCAGAGGACCATCCATGACAATATGTCAACAACCAAAGTCAATTTCTGTGCCTTTGCAGACTTCAGGTAGGTGGGCCATGAACTGTGTCCACAGGCCGGTTGGCAAAGCACCGGGTGTTTCGCTGAAACTTGCAGGGTCTGCAATCCTACCTTTAGCATGTGGGGTAAATTTAGTCACAGTATATCAATGAACTGCCTCTGTCCAGGTCAACAGAGGTTATTTGTACCCAACGCATGAAATGAGCAACAATACAGCAGTTGTATGCACCTCTGAAATAAGGGATTAGTGAGAGGAGTCCGGCCTTGCAAATTCTTTGTAATTCCGATAGACCTGCAGGTCAGTTAGCTTAGTTTACCTATTTTACCTAAGAGATATGCACTCGACCCATAGCAATGGATAAGAACAAATGTAAATGTGATTTCTGTAAAATGGTGCATGTCACTACAAACCCGCTTTATGTTTGGCACAGTGCTCCCACCCAGAGGCCAGCCATGCACAGTGAAACTTTTATTTGACATTTACTGCAAACAAAGTAAATGTTAAATACAAGTTTCAAATATCCCTTGCAAATGGTACTTGCCCTTCATAAAATCTACAAAGCTATGCAAGTGGGTGAAAAGACTTTGCGAGCACTGGATGTGAGCCTGTAAAATGTAAAAGGTTAGCTGCATGAATGGTCACAAATAAATACATATACTGAAAAGGCTCTGAAAACTGTCTGGCCAGCCGACTCTGCAGGTGCTAGTATGTGATGCAATCAGAATCGTAAAGCAAAGTGAGCTCTAGAGGCTAACTACAGTGTATGCTAGAGCAGTAGATCTGTAGATTTACACAGTGGATGGAACTATTGATCACTTCTTTGCGTACTCTAGTTAACTTTGTGCAGTCATTATGTAAGAGGAAAGAAAGATGCTAAGTAGAGTGGATGGCGTAGCAAGCAGAGAACTGGGCAAACTAAGTGCAATATTGTAGTTTGCGGTCATCTCACTTTCAGGTTAGCTGGTATAAACCAACAGGGCGATAATATAGAATGTCAAGGAGTATGGTATCACCCATGGGTTGAGCAACAGTTGCATCAAATGTATGCAACCAGCAAGTTACAGAACTGGGTTTGCCAGCAAAAGCATTTGTGCGATAATGTACATTTTCAAAAGTGTTCATCAATATGATCCGTCTTCCCCAACAAAATGAAATATAGTTTGACATTTAAATACACTGGCCCTCATTACGACCCTGGCGGAGGACCATGGTGCAATTTGCACCATGGTCCATGGCGCAAAGCTGCCAACTCCGCCATGGGGGTTGGCGGACTTACCGCCCCATTCCGACCTTGGCGGGGCGGTAAGTCCCCAATCCCCATTTACCCTTCCCCATTCCCATTTTTGCCCCATAGGGTATAATGGGAGTGGGGAAGGCGTTAATTACTCCACCGTAAATTACGGTGGCGTAATTAACAACAGGTCCCGTAGCGCCATGGATTTTTCCGCCCGGAAAAACCAGGCGAAAAAAGCACCATGGCGCTACGGGAACTCGTAGTAAGGCGGAAAGGTACGCCATGCATTACGCTGGCGTAAACCCCTTTCCGCCAGGGTCGTAATGAGGGCCACTAACCTTAACCTGACTATAAAGCTTGGAGATGAGGCAGTGTTTTCCAGTATCAATACTGTACTTAAGCATAATGTAACAACTCACAATTTGGGAATGGAATTGCATGACTGTCTTTTTAGGAAAATATAAAGTTGACACATACTGTTCTTTGCCAGACAGGATATAGAAAGCTCAATAAAAGTATCACTAAAAGTATCATCCTGATTACTTCTGATCTGCATCAATTTGAAAATGAAAAATACATTCTTGCCTAGCAGTCTCACACGGGCCTTTGGCACTTAGGAGTGGAGGAGTGATTGCTGCTGCACATGCAATCCACTAGCACTTGAAGTGATAAGAGAAAAGAGGGTGAAGAGAGCACCGAGGGCAAGAGAGGAATTCAGGCCGAGCTGTGCTTTCATTGAACAGGGCAACTTAAATAGCTAGCTTTGCTACACAAGTGTCAATATGCCTTGTTGCTTTGTGATTTCTAACTCCATTTCTTGGTTGCCACTGGCCCTGCGCACACACTGATTGTATTGTGATTTCTAGCTCAATTCTTTGACCTATGGTCCTGCGCACCCTTATTGTACTGTGATTTCTAATGTATTTCTTGGTGACTTATGGCATTGTGCTCTGTGATTGCATTGTGATTTCAAAGTGCTTTTTCTAGTTGCCTATGGGCGTGCGTACCCTGATTGTACTGTGATTTCTAAGGTATTTTCTGATCACCTATACTCCTGCGCACCCTGATTATATTGTGATTTCTAATGTATTTCTTGGTCACCTAAGGCCCTGCGCGCCCTGATTCTACTTTGATCTCTAACGTGTTACTTGGTCACCTACGGTCGTGCGCACCCTGATTATATTGTGATTTCTATCTCAATTTCCTGGTTGCCTATGGCTGTACGCACCCTGATTGTACTTTGATTTCTGGTGTGTTATTTGGTCACCTACGGTCTAGCGCACCCTGATTTTATTGTGATTTATATCTCAATTTCTTGGTTGCCTAGGGCTGTGCTCACCCTGATTGTATAGTAATTTCTAACTCCATTTCTTGGTCACCTATGGCGCTGCGCACCATGATTGTGCAGTGATTTCTGATGTATTCCTTGATCACCTATGGCCTTACGCACCCTGGTTGTACTGTGATTTCTAGCTCTGTTTCTTGGTTGCCTATGGCTCTGCGCTCCGTGATTACACTGTGATTTCAAAAGCATTTCTTGGTCCCCCATGTCCCTGCACACCTTGATTTTGCTGTGATTTCTAGCTGCATTTCTTGGTCAGCTTGGCCCTGTGTACCCTAAATGCATTGTGAATTCGAACTGCATTCCTTGGTCACACACGGCCGTGTGCACACTGATTGTATTGTGATTTCTATGTGCATTTATTTGTGGCCTATGGCCCTGTGCACTCTACTTGTATTGTGATTTCTAAGTGTAGTTTTTGGTCACCTATAGCCCTGCGCACCGTGATTGTATTGTGAATTCTAACTGCTTTTCTTGGTCACCATTGGCCAGGTGTCCACTATTGTATCGTGAATTTTAACTGCTTTCTTGGTTTCCTATAGCCCTGCACATCTTGATTATATTGTGATTTCTAATTGATTTTCTGGTCTCCTATGCCCCAGCACACCCTGATTGTATTGTGATTTCTAATGTATTACCTGGTCACCTATGCCCCTGCGCACCCTGATTGTATTGTGATTTCAATGTATTACCTGGTCACCTACGCCCCAGCACACCCTGATTGAATTGTGATTGCTAATGTATTGCCTGGTCACCTATGCCCCAGCACACCCTGATTGTATTGTGATTTCTAATGTATTACCTGGTCACCTATGCCCCAGCACACCCTGATTGAATTGTGATTTCTAATGTATTGCCTGGTCACCTATGCCCCAGCACACCCTGATTGAATTGTGATTTCTAATGTATTGCCTGGTCACCTATGCCCCAGCACACCCTGATTGTATTGTGATTTCTAATGTATTACCTGGTCACCTATGCCCCAGCACACCCTGATTGAATTGAGATTTCTAATGTATTGCCTGGTCACCTATGCCACAGCACACCCTGATTGAATTGTGATTTCTAATGTATTGCCTGGACACCTATGCCCCAGCACACCCTGATTGAATTGTGATTTCTAATGTATTGCCTGGTCACCTATGCCCCAGCGCACCCTGATTGTATTGTGATTTCTAATGTATTACCTGGTCACCTATGCCCCTGCGCACCCCGATTGTATTGTGATTTCTAATGTATTACCTGGTCACCTATGCCCCTGCGCACCCTGATTGTATTGTGATTTCTAATGTATTGCCTGGTCACCTATGCCCCAGCGCACCCTGATTGAATTGTGATTTAAAATGTATTGCCTGGTCACCTATGCCCCAGCACACCCTGATTGTATTGTGATTTCTAATGTATTGCCTGGTCACCTATGCCCCAGCACACCCTGATTGTATTGTGATTTCTAATGTATTACCTGGTCACCTATGCCCCAGCGCACCCTGATTGAATTGTGATTTCTAATGTATCAACTGGTCACCTATGCACCTGCGCACCCTGATTGTATTGTGATTTTTGTGATTTCTAATGTATTACCTGGTTACCTATGCCCCTGCGCACCCTGATTGTATTGTGATTTCAATGTATTACTTGGTCACCTATGCCCCAGCACACCCTGATTGTATTGTGATTTCTAATGTATTACCCGGTCACCTATGCACCTGCACACCCTGATTGTATTGTGATTTCTAATGTATTACCTGGTCACCTATGCCCCTGCACACCCTGATTGTATTGTGATTTCTAATGTATTGCCTGGTCAACTATGCCCCAGCACACCCTGATTGTATTGTGATTTCTAATGTATTACCTGGTCACCTATGCACCTGCACACCCTGATTGTATTGTGATTTCTAATGTATTACCTGGTCACCTATGCCCCAGCACACCCTGATTGTATTGTGATTTCTAATGTATTACCTGGTCACCTATGCCCCAGCACACCCTGATTGAATTGTGATTTCTAATGTATTGCCTGGTCACCTATGCCCCAGCGCACCCTGATTGAATTGTGATTTCTAATGTATTGCCTGGTCACCTATGCCCCAGCGCACCCTGATTGTATTGTGATTTCTAATGTATTACCTGGTCACCTATGCCCCTGCACACCCTGATTGTATTGTGATTTCTAATGTATTACCTGGTCACCTATGCCCCAGCACACCCTGATTGTATTGTGATTTCTAATGTATTACCTGGTCACCTATGCCCCAGCACACCCTGATTGAATTGTGATTTCTAATGTATTGCCTGGTCACTTATGCCCCAGCACACCCTGATTGAATTGTGATTTCTAATGTATTGCCTGGTCACCTATGCCCCAGCGCACCCTGATTGTATTGTGATTTCTAATGTATTACCTGGTCACCTATGCCCCAGCACACCCTGATTGTATTGTGATTTCTAATGTATTACCTGGTCACCTATGCCCCAGCACACCCTGATTGTATTGTGATTTCTAATGTATTACCTGGTCACCTATGCCCCAGGGCACCCTGATTGTATTGTGATTTCTAATGTATTACCTGGTCACCTATGCCCCTGCGCACCCTGATTGAATTGTGATTTCTAATGTATTATCTGGTCACCTATGCCCCAGCACACCCTGATTGAATTGTGATTTCTAATGTATTGCCTGGTCACCTATGCCCCAGCACACCCTGATTGAATTGTGATTTCTAATGTGTTACCTGGTCACCTATGCCCCAGCACACCCTGATTGTATTGTGATTTCTAATGTATTACCTGGTCACCTATGCCCCTGCGCACCCTGATTGTATTGTGATTTCTAATGTATTACCTGGTCACCTATGCCCCTGCGCACCCTGATTGTATTGTGATTTCTAATGTATTACCTGGTCACCTATGCCCCAGCACACCCTGATTGTATTGTGATTTCTAATGTATTACCTGGTCACCTATGCCCCAGCACACCCTGATTGTATTGTGATTTCTAATGTATTACCTGGTCACCTATGCACCTGCACACCCTGATTGTATTGTGATTTCTAATGTATTACCTGGTCACCTATGCCCCAGCACACCCTGATTGTATTGTGATTTCTAATGTATTGCCTGGTCACCTATGCCCCAGCACACCCTGATTGATTTGTGATTTCTAATGTATTACCTGGTCACCTATGTGTAACGCTCACCTGATTCCCGTAGAGGCGCCGGTCTTGACTGGGCGTATACCGTATCTTCAAAGGTGATGTGTAACACACGGCTGGCTCTTTGGGCTGGACCTCTGTGCACTGTATGTCTGACTCGAAGGGTAAGATGTCTTAGGTAAGTGAACGCCGTGCTCTCCATCTGCCTCGGGGCAGGGTGCTGTAACCAGTTTCTTCACTGGATAAGGGGAGCAGGCCTCTTGACTTCAGAGGACTGCTGTCCGTCGTTTACTGCACGAACGGTAAGTTTCGAGTAATTCTAATGTCTTTAAAGTCTTTAGTAATGATGTTTCTTGTTTTGCAGGGTTCCGGCGATGGCGGATGACGGGCTGAAGTGAGTTGAAGATGGAGCCCGTGTGATGAATAGAAGCGCCTGGAAGCACGTAAGTAAGCGCTTGTTGCCTGCTTCACGATGCGCTCTAACTGTCCTTTTATTTTGCAGGTACAAGTTCGGAGCGGCTGCAGGGTGCCGGAATACCCACTGGGTTAGATGTGGAAAGGAGTAATGGCACGTGAGTATTAAAGTTCCCCAATGTCTTTAAACGCACTTTGTTTTGTCTTTCAGATGCGGGATGCAGCGCCGAAGGCCTCCGGAGCGTGCGAAGAGTTGGTAAGCTTTTGTCTTTCAGATGCCGGAATGCAGTGTGAAGACCGCCGGAGCGCAAGAAGAGTAGGTAAGCCTTTGTCTTTCAGATGCCGGAATGCAGCGCGAGGCGTTGGTGACAGCCGATGGACCAGGTAAGTGAAGAGCTGTCACTGAAGACCGTAATGCTAACCTGTTCTTTCTTGTCTTTATAGGTGTTGCTGAAGACTGGATTCAGGATGGTAAGCCTTTTTCCTTAGGCCCAGGATCAGATGCAGAAGACACGATGAGCGTTCTGCTGCAGAGGATGCAGAATAACGCAAAGCAAGATTCATCCATCGGGTGTGGTTTAAATAGCCTCCTGTAGTGCTTAGTGGTCTCCTTCCACAGCCACGCCTAGGTAAGAAAAGAGTTCCTGCTTTCCAGAAGAGTTCCAGTATTCTGAATCTAGGGAGTGGCTCCTGCCCCACCCAACAGGAAAAGTAGTTCCAAACAGAAGAGGATCAGAGGCTCAACTGGCAGGCAAGTAAGCAGCATGGTCTGCTGCAGGTAAGTCCACCCAAGCATTATGAGCCCGGCGCTTCCAGCGCTGGGACTGGGCATATTTATGAGCCTGGTGCCACTGGCGCCAGGACTGGGTCCAAAAGGTCCCAATTGGGACTGGTTGACACTCGGAACCTGGGTTATCGATCTGCTTCCAAGGGAGTTGGGAAAACCCTGACCTTTTGGAAGCAGAGTTCATGACAGTACCCCCCCTCAAGGCCCCTCCCAAACCGGGCTTCTCCGGGGGGTTTGGCTTGTCAGGAAATGTTCGGTGAAATCTTTTGATTAGGCGAGGAGCGTGGACATATTCAGCAGGTTCCCAGGATCTCTCTTGGGGGCCGTAGCCTTTCCAGTCAATTAGGTAAAATAGTTTAGATTTGGAGATCTTGGAGTCCAGAATGCTTTTGACTTCAAACTCGAGTTCTCCATCAACTAGGATAGGTTTTGGAGATTTAGTTAGTCGGGTTTGAGGTTGCATGGGTTTTAATAGAGAGACGTGGAAGACCGGATGTATCTTCATGTGCGGGGGCAAGTCCAACTTGACCGCTACTGGGTTTACTATGGTAGTGATGGAATAGGGACCAAGGTATCTTGGGTTGAATGTGCGTGGCCCTTTTAGAGGTAGATATTTGGTGGATAACCAGACTTGATCCCCTACTTGATATTGAGGGGCTTCCTTCCGATGTTGATCTGCTCCTTTCTTGTATTGTTCTTTAGCCCTTTGAAGGTGAGAAACAGCTTCCTTAAAGGCTTGGGTGATTGTAGAATGCAGGTAGTCTACTGCTGGTGTTTCAAGATCTTGGAGGGGATCCAACTCCGAGGTTCGAGGGTGAATGCCGTACAAAAGAAAAAACGGGGTTTTCCCAGTTCCCGAATGGACAGAGTTATTGTAGGCATATTCGGCTATCCAAAGGATGTCTTTCCAAGTTTTTTCAGTTTGTTGCAGCATGCAGCGTAAATACTGTTCCAGAGTTTGATTGGTCCTCTCGGTTTGTCCGTCGGTCTGAGGGTGGTGACTGGTCGATAGTCTCACATCAATTTGAGCCGACCGACAGCAACTTCGCCAAAAATGAGAAATAAATTGACTACCTCGATCCGAAATTAGAACCGAAGGAAAACCGTGCAGTCGGATGATGTTTTCGAGAAATTCTCGGGCCAGAGTTGCTGCTGTTGGCAAGCCTTTGAGCGGAATGAAATGCGCCATCTTGGAGAATAAGTCCACGATTACTAGAATCGTATTGTATTCGGAGCATGGAGGTAGATCGGTGATGAAGTCCATAGAAAGCGTATGCCAAGGGCGAGGTGGGATGTCAATAGGGCGTAAGAGGCCTGCTGGTCTTTCCTTTTGACTCTTGTTTTGGGCGCATACTCCACACGACATTATAAAGTCTCTGATATCTTTTTTCCAAGACGGCCACCAGAAGTAGCGCTTGATCTTTTCTGAGGTCTTGGCCATACCGGGATGTCCTTCCATTAAAGAATCGTGATAACAAGAGATTACTTTTTTCTGTAAATCTGTGCTGGGTAGGTATAATCGTTCTTGGAAATACAATAAGTTGTCCTTTACTGCAAAGTCCTTTCCCTGCAGATGCCAATTCTGTATGTCTGCTCGAGTTACAAGTTGCCTGGCTTTATCCTTAACTTCCTCTATGGATTCTGTGGCGATTACACCCAGAATTCTTTGTTCGGGAATGATTGGTACAGGTTTAGGGTTGATCAAGTGTTCTTCCACTCCCATCCGAGAAAGGGCATCAGCTTTACCGTTCTTTGTACCAGGTCGATAGGTAATTATGAAGTCAAACTCGGCAAAGAATAATGCCCAACGGAGTTGTCTAGAGGATTGGGCTTTTGCGGTTTTCAAATATTGCAGGTTTCGGTGATCCGTAATCACAGTAACGGTGTGTCGGGCCCCCAGCAGATAATGCCGCCAAGCCTTAAAGGCAGACTTGATAGCCAGAAGTTCCTTGTCAGTAATCGTGTAATTGATTTCAGGAGGCGAGAATTTGCGGGACCAAAATGCCACGGGATGCAACTGAGTTGTTACCGGGTCCTTTTGTGATAGAACTGCCCCCATGGCAAGGCTTGAAGCATCAGTTTCCACGATGTAGGGGAGTTCGGGGCGAGGGTGTTTTAAGATTGGTGCAGAGATAAATTTAGTCTTCAAATCCTGGAAAGCTTGTTCCGCCTCGGTAGACCATTCAAAACGTTTGTTTTTCTTTAACAAGGCAGTGATGGGCTGGACTATTCGAGAGAATTCGGGGATAAACCTGCGGTAAAAGTTAGCGAAGCCTAACATGCTTTGCACACCTTTTACGGAGGATGGTGATGGCCATTTGAGAACTGCATCGACCTTCTTTGAATCCATACGCACTCCGCCAGGTGATAATATGAATCCCAAGAATTCAACTTCAGTCACGTTGAAAACACATTTTTCCAATTTAGCGAAAAGTTTGTGTTGACGCAATCTTTCGAGGACCATTTTCACGTGTTTCCGATGTTCAGATTCCGATGAAGAATAAACGAGGATGTCGTCAATGTAAACAACAACACACACATCTATGAGCTCTCTGAGGACATCGTTCATAAAATATTGAAAGGCGGCTGGGGCATTGCAAAGTCCGAAGGGCATGACCTGATATTCAAATAGCCCATACTTGGTGCGGAAGGCCGTCTTCCATTCATCGCCCTCTTTTACTCGTACCAAGTGGTAAGCTCCTCTAAGATCCAGCTTTGTATATATGCATGCTTTTCTGACTTGGTCCATGAGTTCAGGGATCAAAAGTAACGGATATCTATTCTTAACGGTGATCTGGTTCAGGGAGCGATAATCTATACAAGTTCTAAGGTCTCCTTCCTTTTTTGGAACGAAGAACAAAGCTGAAGAAGCAGGGGACTTGGAAGGACGAATAAACCCATTTGCCAGGTATTGATCCAGGTATTGTCGAAGGTGAAGGTTCTCAGGCTCGGTGAGGGCATAAATTCTACTACAAGGAGGAGTAGATCCAGGTATCAGGTCTATCTGGCAGTCATAAGACCTATGAGGAGGTAGAGAGTTAGCCTGATCCTTCCGGAAAACATCTTGGTATTCTAGGTATTCGGGAGGTAACTGGGGAGTCTCTGAAGAAATTGCTGCCAGTGCAACACCAGGTGGAGGGTGACAAGTAGAGACACATTCTGGAAACTGGACCGTTCTTGCTCGCCAATCGATCAGAGGATTGTGTTTCTCTAACCAAGGTATTCCTAGAATAATCTGAAACTGAGGGGCCTTGATCACATCGAACACGATCTTCTCATGGTGTCCATCTTGACTTACTAGCGTCACCTCTTGAGTGGTATGCGTTACTGTCCCGGAGGCTATCTCCGTACCATCCACTGTAGTAATGACGTCCTTTACAGCCTTGGGACAAAGAGTTAGATTCATCCTCAAAACCATTTCATGATCCACATAATTGCCGATGGCACCGCTGTCGACGTAAGCTTCAATTGCATGTAATCGATCCGGATTATCAGGGCTAATGAGGACCATAGGTATCACGAAATGCGAGGTCACGGAACTGGTTTTCACGCTCGGCAAGAGGACCTCTAATCTTGTCGGGCGAGGTCGTTTCCCTGCTCAGAGTTTGTAACTTTGGTAACTGCAGCTCCTACTGCCTTCTTGGCAGGTTTCACCGGACAGTCTCGAAGAAAGTGCCCTGAGTTTCCGCAATAGAGGCATAATTGCAACTGTTTTCTCCTTTCCCGCTCCTTTTGTGTTAGAGGACCTTTCAGACCCCCTATTTGCATGGGTTCCCCGGAGTCTACTCCTTTGGAAGGAGTTGGCGGTTTGGAAAATACTCGAGCATCAAACTTGGAACGATCGGCCTTCCTGTTCTGCAGTCTGTGATCTATTTGAACGACTAAGTCTATATAGTCCGAACAATCTTGTGGGGGATTCACTACTTGGGCTAACACATCTTTGAGCTCTCCACGTAGACCTCTATAAAACAGCGTAATCCTTTTGTCCTCAGGCCATTGAGTTTCCACTATCAGTCTGTTGAAAGACGCAATATAAGCCAAAAGGTCTTGATTACCTTGTCGCAACGAAAGAAGCTCATTGTCCAAGGCCTGCCCCTGTGAATGTCTTGCGAACAGTTTTTCCATACTGAGCTGAAAAGCTTGGAAATCATGGAGGACCGGATCATCTTGATTTACTAGAGGGATCGACCAGTCTGCCGCATTGCCACTAAAGTACGAAAGCACGAAAGCTACTTTAGCTTGATCAGTTGGAAAGGCTGCTGGCCGGCATAAGAAATGCAACCGGCACTGATTGATAAATACTGCAAACCTCTTTGGGTCACCAGAAAATCGTTCGGGCGGAGCCAGAGGTACATTCCCAGGTAGGTTGATCTGCACTGGATTCATAGAGGATGTAGAAGGAAGATTTCCCCCAGATGCGGGTAACGGGGTCTGTCCGGCTTGTGACTGTAGCAATTGTCTAGCGAGATCATCTGTTCGCTCCTTGGAAATAATCAGTTCCCTTCTTAGAGCGTTCGTTTCCTGACGGGCTGCATGCACTTCTGCCCTTAGTTCCCCAAGTAACTGGGCTAGCTGGTCGGTATCCGAGGTTTCCATAGCGCCTGCACGGGAGTTTTGTGGTAGGCTTTGCGTTCTGTAACGCTCACCTGATTCCCGTAGAGGCGCCGGTCTTGACTGGGCGTATACCGTATCTTCAAAGGTGATGTGTAACACACGGCTGGCTCTTTGGGCTGGACCTCTGTGCACTGTATGTCTGACTCGAAGGGTAAGATGTCTTAGGTAAGTGAACGCCGTGCTCTCCATCTGCCTTGGGGCAGGGTGCTGTAACCAGTTTCTTCACTGGATAAGGGGAGCAGGCCTCTTGACTTCAGAGGACTGCTGTCCGTCATTTACTGCACAAACTGTAAGTTTCGAGTAATCCTAATGTCTTTAAAGTCTTTAGCAATGATGTTTCTTGTTTTGCAGGGTTCCGGCGATGGCGGATGATGGGCTGAAGTGAGTTGAAGATGGAGCCCGTGTGATGAATAGAAGCGCCTGGAAGCACGTAAGTAAGCGCTTGTTGCCTGCTTCACGATGCGCTCTAACTGTCTTTTTATTTTGCAGGTACAAGTTCGGAGCGGCTGCAGGGTGCCGGAATACCCACTGGGTTAGATGTGGAAAGGAGTAATGGCACGTGAGTATTAAAGTTCCCCAATGTCTTTAAACGCACCTTGTTTTGTCTTTCAGATGCGGGATGCAGCCCCGAAGGCCTCCGGAGCGTGCGAAGAGTAGGTAAGCCTTTGTCTTTCAGATGCCGGAATGCAGCGCGAGGCGTTGGTGACAGCCGATGGACCAGGTAAGTGAAGAGCTGTCACTGAAGACCGTAATGCTAACCTGTTCTTTCTTGTCTTTATAGGTGTTGCTGAAGACTGGATTCAGGATGGTAAGCCTTTTTCCTTAGGCCCAGGATCAGATGCAGAAGACACGATGAGCGTTCTGCTGCAGAGGATGCAGAATAACGCAAAGCAAGATTCATCCATCGGGTGTGGTTTAAATAGCCTCCTGTAGTGCTTAGGTGTCTCCTTCCACAGCCACGCCTAGGTAAGAAAAGAGTTCCTGCTTTCCAGAAGAGTTCCAGTGTTCTGAATCTAGGGGAGTGGCTCCTGCCCCACCCAACAGGAAAAGTAGTTCCAAACAGAAGAGGATCAGAGGCTCAACTGGCAGGCAAGTAAGCAGCATGGTCTGCTGCAGGTAAGTCCACCCAAGCATTATGAGCCCGGCGCTTCCAGCGCTGGGACTGCGCATATTTATGAGCCTGGTGCCACTGGCGCCAGGGCTGGGTCCAAAAGGTCCCAATTGGGACTGGTTGGCACTCGGAACCTGGGTTATGGATCTGCTTCCAAGGGAGTTGGGAAAACCCTGACCTTTTGGAAGCAGAGATCATGACACTATGCCCCTGTGCACCCTGATTGTATTGTGATTTCAATGTATTACCTGGTCACCTATGCCCCAGCACACCCTGATTGAATTGTGATTTCTAATGTATTGCCTGGTCACCTATGCCCCAGCACACCCTGAATGAATTGTGATTTCTAATGTATTGCCTGGTCACCTATGTGTAACGCTCACCCTGATTGAATTGTGATTTCTAATGTATTGCCTGGTCACCTATGCCCCAGCACACCCTGATTGTATTGTGATTTCTAATGTATTACCTGGTCACCTATGCACCTGCACACCCTGATTGTATTGTGATTTCTAATGCATTACCTGGTCACCTATGCACCTGCGCACCCTGATTGTATTGTGATTTCTAATGTATTACCTGGTCACCTATGCCCCAGCGCACCCTGATTGTATTGTGATTTCTAATGTATTACCTGGTCACCTATGCACCTGCACACCCTGATTGTATTATGATTTCTAACTGCATTTTCTGGTCACCTATGATCCAGCACATCCCTTTTGTATTGTGATTTCTAACTGCATTCCTTTGTCGCATATGGCCCTGTACACCCTGGTTCTGTCTGTTGTGATTTCTACCTGCATTTCAGTAGTTGCCTATGACCCTGCACTCTCTGATTGTGTTGTTATTTCTGACTCAATTTCTTGGTCTCCTATGGCTGTGTGCTCCCTAATTTTATTGTGATTTGTAACTCCATTTCCTGGTGACCTATGACCCTGTGCACCCTGATTGTACTCTGATTACTAACTGCATTTCTTGGTTACCTGTGGCTAGATGCCCCTTACTGAATTGTGAATTTTAACTGCTTGCTTGGTCTCCTATAACCCTGTGCACCCTGATTATATTGTGATTTGTAACTGCATTTCCTGATCTCCTCTGCGCACCCTGATTGTATTATGATTTCTAATGTATTACCTGGTCACCTATGGCCCCTGCACGCCCTTTTTGTATTGTGATTTCTAACTGCATTTCTTGGTCCCTTATCGCCCTGCGCTCCCTGATTGTATTATGATTTCTAATGTATTACCTGGCCACCTATGGCCCCTGCATGCCCTTTTTGTATTGTGATGTCTAACTGCATTTCTTGGTCCCCTATCGCCATGCGCTCCCTGATTATATTATGATTTCTAATGTATTACCTGGTCACCTATCGCCCCTGCACGCTCTTTTTGTATTGTGATTTCTAACTGCATTTCTTGGACCCCTATCGCTCTGCGCTCCCTGATTGTATTATGATTTCTAATATATTACCTGGTCACCTATGGCCCCTGCATGCCCTTTTTGTATTGTGATTTCTAACAGCATTTCTTGGTCCCCTATTGCCCTGCGCTCCCTGATTGTATTATGATTTCTAATGTATTACCTGGTCACCTATGGCCCCTGCATGCCCTTTTTGTATTGCGAGTTCTAACTGCATTTCTTGGTCCCCTATCGCCCTGCGCTCCCTGATTGTATTGCGATTTTGAACTGCTTTCTTGGTCTCCAATAGCCACGCACATCCTTATTGTATTGTGAATTCTAATTGCATTTCTTGGTCGTATATGGCCCTGCGCACCCTTTACAAATTTAGAATGGGCAAGCCTAACTCCAGGAGGCCAATGTAGCGCAGTGCACTATTAAGGATTTTAGAGATGCAGCAGTCTCCAGACCAGGACACTTTCTACTGGCTATGGATGCGACGCACAATAAAAACGCTTTTAAGTTTATTACATTCAGATTACATTTTTGAGAAGGCAGCCAACCCGTCTCACACCCCCTTAACGTACACCCCTTGTCGCAATGGACCATGTACCAGGCCGGTGTGTAATAATGAAATATTTATTTATTTTTAGTTTTGAATAAAAATCAAACGCATTCAATATAGGGCAGCAATCACCAGTGTGGTGAAAATTACACAGAAAATGATAGGATACACATAGTTTAACCTTCTAACATCAGATACATAATGCACAAGTGAATGAAAAGAAGATTACCTTTTAAATGGCACCACAGTGAGGCATTCCCCCTGCAACACTCCCTCAAACCCCTGTCAACCAGGTTGTGTGTGGGTGGGGAGGAGTAGCAAGGAGTCAGGTTTACTAGGCAAAAGTCAGAATGAAAATACGACCTACCACCCGTGAAAGGGAGGCAAAAATCGGATTGAGCTCCCTTGAAAAATGAGCAAAATGGCACTTGGAATTGCTGAATGGTTATTTTACATGTAAGGTTGAATGGATAAGACAAGAATGTGCGTGGCTGTGCTAAAGAAGCAGAAAAACTTGCAAGCTACAAGGCAAGGTACTAAACAACGGGCAGACAGGTTAGAAAATCAACTTTGGGAAAGAAAAACAGTACAGCAAGAATCACGCTTGGCAAAATTGCAATTTATGAATTTTTACGGATTTAAATAGGCGAACAACTTCAGAAATGAGCTAAACAGAAATAATGGGAAACCTGTTTTAATACTAAGGTACAAAGGCACGTTACAGGTATGATACTAAATTGAAAGTGTGACTCTTGATGTGGACAGTATGGGATTCTTTGTAGGAAAAGTACATCGGATTTTTATAATGAAAGTAGTTATACTGGCAAAATTGGTTTTAAGAGGAAATGACAGGTTCTACTGAGACCATTTTTTTCTAGTGGCTAGATTATGAAAGAAGAACACTGCCCACAATAAGGTTAATTTGCAAGGTTAACCCATTCACGCCGTGTGCCTCTTTATATGGGAATTAATAAATTTATTCCAAATAGTACTACAGACTTCTACCATGGACTGAAATTATTTGGAACGAATAGCGCTAACACATGCAGGTTAACACAGGACAGGATACACAGAGATTTCTGACAATTTAAGAATTTGCTAGGGTATTTATAGGATTTCTATGGGATTGGACATAATACAAGGTAACAAAGCAATGGATTCAGCTTTTTGGTTACTGGGGTATGGTGATACTTACAAAAAGCACTTGAATGGGGTAGTTTGGACAGCCAGCTGGGCCTCTGCACAACGGGACAAGGATCTTGTCACTTGGGCAACAGCTGGGCTCTCATCTAGGGACACTGCGGGGCAACCGTGGTCTGGTCTCAGTGGACATCGGCTGCATCAGCTGGGCATAGCAGGTCTGGTCACTGGATAATCCCAAAAGGGGTCAGCAGTCTTTCCCCCCTTTTTCCCTGAATTTTTGGGATTTTTGTAGGGTTTAATTCTGGATAGGTGGTTCTACCTGGATAGGAGGTTCTGTATGGATCGGGATCAGCTACCCCTGACCTGGCACTGGAGTCTGGAATCTTGCAGGGTGAATGTGGAATGTCTGGATCTCTGGATGTTGATTTATGAATGTCCTGATTCTTGAATGTCGTGACTCTCCCTCAGCTTCCTCCTTTTATAAAGCGGATGACATCAGAGGATTTTTACTACGTGGGAAGTACTAAGCTAGTCCTACTTCTAAGAGGGGATAGGTCAGTCTGTAAAATGTCGCTGCCTCCCTGTAAGCCGATTGGACCCAGGGAAGTGACATCTGCTTTAGGGTGTGTGTTTTATGATGTACATTGTTATACCACAGTAACTTTTGCCAAAATCAGTTATGGAACAAAATGCTCCTTTTTACAATTGTTAGCCTCCTGAAACTCAGATCCCATATTTTACAAGGAATCTACCTATCCAAACCCCAAGTTTGTACGATGCTGTTTTGTTCTTCTGTCAATCTTTCGCAATTTCGATGAATCAAATTTCTCCTGAAAATCTACAAATGGATACACAGAAGCCTATCAATGTTGGGCATATTTTCATTTAACTTTCATAACCGTGTCATGTATGCTTTTTCCAGAAATGTCTTTTTACTATTGTTTGCGTCCCCCACATGCTCGGAAGATCCACATCATTTTATATTAATGGCGGGAAAATCACATTAAAAAACCATCCTAATTTTACATTACTGCGTTTTCTTATCACTGAAATAAATGTTTTAATTCAAAAAGTCTTATGATTCTCATGGGCTGGCTTTGTTCTCAAAAGTGGGCAGTTTTCCCAACCCCCCAGCAAATGTCTTTCCTTTGTCAGCTTTGCCCAGAGATTGCCATGGATTCTCCTTTGAAGTCCTTAGTTTGAATGCAGAGGATTTTCACACTTCTGAAGGAAACACATGGGTTGGAGTCCCCCTTTGTTCTTGGGAGCATCCCTGCCATGCAGTCTGAGGCACCCAGTAATGATCACACTTGGCAGTCGACAGAACTGGGTCCCTGCCCTGGCAATGGGAAATCACGGGGAGGTGCGAGATTTGGCCTTTTAGCCAAACTAGTCTAACAGGAATGCCTGAGTCAGCTAGGCTGTTGAAATTCTTTTTGTAAATAAAATAAAATAGACAGAGTTAAATATGCCTATAGTTTTGCAGCTTTTCTTCCCCCAATGTACAGTTGTGTTTCTGTGCATTTTACTGTATTCTTTCCCATTTAGCTTCAATCATGTCCTTTCATTTATCTGCAAGGCAAAGGAGATCAGATTCATTTTATTTTGCTCCATTTAACAAAATGTGGTTTTCTGTACACAGAAAAGGGTTATTTGAAAACTGATATAAGCGATATAAGAAAAGGGAGGGCGAGAGCTTCTTGTGAAGAGTTTTGCCTGTGTTACTTTGTTGCAAAAGTAAACGCTTGCCGTACGGCCTGAAATGAATTTCTCTGCTATTTCACAGATTTTACTGGACACCACACTGCCTTTCAGGGGGGGAACTTGCCCTCATTTGATGGTGTTCATCCTGAAGATAGATGGGCATTGCTGTGTTTTACTGGAACCAAGCTGTGTAATGTTGAATGATGAAAATAGCACCAGTGCAAAGTCATTTTAAACACAGAACATTTTCTCTTTCAGTGAGAAGTTTTGAGCTGGCAGCATAGCAGTGCTGAGCCAGACTGCCTTTTAATTCTTTTCTTTGGTGCACATGATCAAAATAAATGCAGCCATTCTCGGTTTGTTCTATGTTCCATCTCGCCCCATATGTGCTCAGCCATTATTCTTGTAACTGCTGAAAATGCAGTTTGGTGATGCAGGGGAGTTCTGCTTGGCTGGTAAATGTACCCCACAGCATACAGTTAAACAAAAGGGAAGGCTAAACAGACATTCAATACAAGCAGGAAGAAACATCAGAACACAATCAAAACCCAACTAAAATAATCGCATTTGGACCCAGTGCTCTTTCTTCAAGGTGCAATTCTAAGTCACGGCTATATTAAGGGATTTGGTCAGCCAGGGGATAGGTTGGAGGAGAAAGATATAGTGATCAGCATGTGAAGGTCCATATGCAATCAGGAAATTCTGATTTACTGTGGTTTATAATTGCATTTCATGTTTACCAATGGCCCTGCACACCCGAATTGAACCACCCACACTCACCCTTATGCCTATTCTCCGGCTAATATAGGCCTGCAGAACCTGCAATTCACATCCCTGTAACTGTACCCACACTTCATTGTTCAACCTCTAAAAGTGCCCTCATACTCCTCTCTCCTCCAACCTATCCACATGTTTCCTCCCACCCTCCTTTCCATGAACATCCCACTCCTTCAACCAAAGCTTTCAACCTTGCTGTGTAAAGACACCCACACCCAGATCTCCCTCTGTCTTTTGTACTCTTTGATAGCTATGTCATTTCTGGTCAAAATCATGCTCCAACATTCAATACATACAAATATAAATACTCATATAATCAGGAGGACTCTTCTCTGGGGGATCCGATAACTGAGAGGTTATGGGGCATGTAATATGTGAAGGTGCTGATATATAAAGTTGATATGATATCTGGGGGACGGAAGCTCTGGGTATCTTATATCAGAAAACTGGTATGCATGGTAAGCTCTTATCATAGTGCACACTGATGTCTAAGAGGGAGAGATATCAGCATAGACTTTGTAAGGAGATGATATTATAGAGGGTTTGGACTGGGATCTGATATCAGAAGAAACAGTAATACAGGGGGTGCTGATACCTGTAATCCTGAAACAAGCAGGGAGGGGAAAAATGTCTCTGTTTTTGTGAACAGCCGTACTGCTCGGGAATGGCCTTAAGTTTCTCTGTTGAGTCTTGGGGAAAAATAGTTTGAGCATTTATGATGGCAGAGTAGGCCCAGTGTGCGGCGGGTGCACGGATGAGGCCGGGGGTTGGGGGTGGGGGTATGCTCATTCAATATGGTGAGATAGACATCTGGTACAAGTGGAACAGGGGAATGTACAGTGGCTAGGAAGCAGACACCCTCCCAGAACAGTGGAATCTAGATATATGTGAGGACCCCACGGTTCCAGACCACATCCATAAGCGCTGCAGTTCCTCCATTGACGTCTGGAATATTAAGTGTCCTATTACATTGTCCATTTGTCCCGACAGGCACGCTGCCATTGGCCTGAAACACAAGGAGAATTTAGTATGTTTCTGTAATTTAGTGGGTCGCCCACGTTGCTTTATCCATGTTGTTTCCACATATCTGCCCGACACATCAAAATGTGCCTCATTGATAAATGCCACTGTTTTCTCCGGATGCCCCAACAGTCATCCGCTTTGCACCCCATCATCCCTTTACGCCACTTATTGTTTTGAAAAAACGACACCTTCCATTGGTAATTGAGGTCTTATTTTGGACTGCAACCACTCTTGCTCATTTTTCTCAGAACACACACTGTTGTCTTCTTTTATCAAGGTTGCTTCAACCCTGTGTCACTGAAACAACCCACGCACCCTATATAAGGTAAGATGCACTAAGCATTGTGCTATTAGAGGTAGAATATCTTGTGACAGAAACAGTGTGTCAGTTGCATGGGGTGACTTCCCTCTTACCATCTATCTCATGCAATTATACCACAGGTTTTCTGTCTCGGGGTGATGCACATCTACACTACTGCTTAGGAAACCATCCAGATTCACCATGTACCTCTTAATTCTAGTTACTAACACACTACTATTATTTTGCAGCAATGCAAGGTTGGTATCATTATTAAGCCAATGCACCATTTTGACCACAAATAAAGGGAGAGTGAGAGTAAAAAGAACAGGAAAGCAACATAAGGCATTATCCTTTTCCCACTGTCTGGTGCCCTTGGAGCTTGCAAAGGAAGGTTATGGTCTAACCAACCGAAGGGGCACACTGAGTTCAGAAAGTTCAAAAATGTTTCAAAACAACTCATATTTTTTGGATCTTTTATTCCTCCTGCTGTTGGTCAGGGAATGTTGCTCTGCTCGGCTTACGGTGTCTGTTAAGTGTATCAAGGTCTTCCTGCCTGCAACTATCACTGCTGTGGATGTGGCATGGGTGACAGTAAATGGTCCCTCAAAGTGTGGTTCATTCCATTTTCTGCTAACGGAAATTGAATCCCCTGTGTAAAGCTGCTGTGGTTGTTGGGGTGTTGTGTCCTGCAGTGCTGCTTGTTCCTTGGTTCTTTTCAAAGTTAGCTCCTTTGGATGAGGGCCGACCTGGCAGAAGATCAAACTGACAGATTTGGCTAAGGCCCTAAAGTATCGTTCAAACTCTTCTCCTAAATTGTGTGCAGAATTGTGGTCATCGGAGGTTGTGCGTATGTATTGCCTTCGATTATCTCATGAGGTGTAAGATGGTGTCTTTCCCTGGCTGATTCCTTTGTAATAAGTGACCAATTTTAGCTAAGCGTTCCTTCAACAGACAGATAAGGTGTTCTACAACCCCGTTGGCTTGTGGGTGGTATATGAAACATAATTGGTGCTTTATGCCCAATACGGAGGTCATTTCTTTAAAGAGCTCATTAAAACAGTGAGTCACACTGTCTGATTTCAGGGCATCACATATTCCCCAATGAGGAAATAGCTTGCGTACTAAGAATTTAGCCAGCGATTTGGCATCAGGGTGGACACAGGGACCTGATTCAAGCCAACGAGAGAATGGACACACCACAACAATTATATAGCGAAAGTTACTGTACCTGTTAGCCATGTTGATTTAGTCAATATGGAGCTGTTTAAAGGGTCCTGTAGTGCGGGGCAGCATTGCTTTCAATGTTTTGAGGGTGTGACCTGTACTGTACACGTGGCATGTAGTACAATTTGACAAGAAATTATCTATGTTTTCCTGTAGGTTGGGAAAGAATCACGTCTCCTGCAGGTCAGCCGCAATGTACTGCTTGGAGGTGTGTATAGGATAATGCAATTGCTTAAAGGCAACTATAAGCAATTCGGGGGCCATCACTGCTTTTCCTGTAATTTTCTGTCTCCAAATTAAATCTGTGGGGGATAGAGAACAGCCCCTTTTGATCCATAAATCCTTTTCTTGATGCGGGGTACGTCCCTGCAACTCCATGATGTGGGTCTGGGGGATCATATTGAAAGGGCCTGGTAGCTGCACCTGCTGAATCCCTAACTCGGGGGGGTACTGTTGGATGTGGTACTTCTAGATATGCTGCTTCTTTGGCTGCTTTGTCTGCTGCATTATTGCCATTTGCAATTGGGTCTGTATTTTCTTTATGGGCTGTACACTTCACTATTGCTGCTACTGCTGGATGAGCTAATCAATCTATTCATCTAGATAGCAAACTGTGTGCTGCACAGGTGTGCTGTCAGATATTCTAAACCCTCTACTTCGCCATCTTGACAACACTGAATGCACTGTGGAGGTGACATATGCTAATGCTGAATTAATCCCGACATAACATCCATTAGTCATTTCTAATGCTTCTATGAGGGCTATAAGGCATGAGGGCAATAAGCTCTGCCGCCTGTGCAGAATAATATGCAGGCAATCGCTTTTTTTCCATTTCCTTTTATTCTCCATCTATAAGGCTGACCATTGCTGCACCAGTGTGCCTTTCCCCTGTATTCTGATCAATTGTTGAAGACCCATCCTCCCTGACATTGGTACCCTCATCTGTGGTCCCTTCGTATGTTGCACAATCATGTACTAAATCATCTGGCTGTGAGGGCTCTGCAATGAATAATGCAGGGTTCGCTCTGTGACATCTGGCAATGCAAATAAACAAGGTCGATAGGATCACCTCATATCTGGACCCTGTCTGTGTGGTAAGGGTGGATTTAGACTTCTTCAAGATGGCAAAAACTTTGTGTTCCACATATAATATCATTGGGCAACCCATTGTGACTGTAGAGGATTTCTGTATCGCGAAAAGAGCTGCTGTAAATGTCTGCTCACGTGGAAAATGGCCCTGCATTACTGGGTCTAATGTGTCCCATGGATGTCTGCTGAGTGAGGACAGCCATTATCAAATGACCATTTGAATGTGAGAACATAAATCATTTCTTGTTGTAATCTTTTATTGCTAAAACAGGTGCATTACTTATGGCGTTTTTGAGTTCCTGAAAGGATTTGGTCATCTCATCTGTCTAGACAAGTGGTACCTTGTTTTCTGTGCTTCCTTTAAGCCGTGCAGCAGGGGTTTGGTGTAAGTACAATGGTCAAATATCCAGGCCCTACAGTAATGATATGATATGATAGGTTATTTATAACGTGGTAATACCCAGAAGTTTCTAAGTGCAGACCCGGGGATCGAACTTGTGGTGCTCCGTGTCATCTTGCTTCCAAGGCGAGCACATTTTCCCTGAGCTATCCCCCCTAGATTACAGAATTATACAATCCTAGGAACTGCGGCATCTGCTTGACCATGGTTGGCTGTGGCGTGTGTTGAACTGCTGCTGCTCTTTCTGGGGTTATTCTTTTCCCTGCTGATGATATATTTTGCCCTAGGTACACTACTTCATTCTGGCAATACTGCAATGTGTCCTTATCTACCTTGTAGCCCTTCTCTGTGAGTAAAGTTAAACTTTGTACCACATTGTTCCTCTGTTGGGTGATGAAGGCCAAAAAGTTGTCTACATATAGAATGACTCTGCTCTGTACTTGTAAGTTTCCTAGATCCATTGGAAAAACCCCTGTTAAAGATGCTTAGGGGTTTGCAATACCCCTGAGGCAACCGAGTGTGTTGAAATCTGCCATCGGTATGTAAACGCTGTGAAGTACTGAGAGCCAGGGTTCAACGGAATGGAGGAAAAGGCATTCTTTAGGTGAATGACTGTAAATGAATACCCGGTGAGGGGGTGGCGGCCTCCCAAGGCTCAGAACGCAAGCGTTACCAGGCGGTAATCCCGCTGCCCTGAGCTTCCTCATTGCTGGCAGCCGCCATCTCCCTTCGCTGGGGAATTAGGTATGTTCCTCCTCCCTCTCACCCTCTTACCCCCTCCCCCTTCCACGGCATGCATTTGTGTAACTTTATTTCCGTTGGAAAACGCCAGAGCATTTGACAACAGAAAAAAATGCTTTTAGTGCCCTGGTCTTATGGTCGCTTTGCTCGGGCCTCTAACTATGGGCCCCGCAGCATTACCTGAAGTGGTAATGCCCCGCCCCTGCTCAGGGCTTATTGCTTAAGTGGGCCGCTGCAGTGGGGTTATTTCAAAGGATGGTGTTAGGATTGGGAACCACCCTAAATTCAACTTCTACAATATTGTTCAGTGGGCGTAAGTCCTGAACCATCCTCTCATTTGTACCCTTTGCCTTTTTCACAGGGGATATGGTTGTGTTACATGGTGATTCTGATGGCTGTATTATGCCATGTTGCAACAATGCTTCAATGGTGGAAAAAAATCGCCTCATCTGCTTCTTTCGACACCGGGTACCTTCTTACTCGGGGCAACACTGCACCTGGTTTAAGCTTAATACGAACCACCCCTACACCTTTCAGTAATCCTACATCGTGGGGATTGCTTGTCCATGAATAGCTGGGCACCTTCTCCAGGTTTCTCTGCAAGTGTGATGGCAATGTCTTAGCAATGAGCATAGTGTGTGGTACTTCTCTGTGTTCTATTGTTATCTGGCAGGAGATGCAAATCTCAAACAACATCTCTCCAGAGTTATAGGTGTCTTCGAATAACTGTTCAACAGACACATCCCTCAGTGGCTGCAGAGGGTCTATGCACAAAACTGTGCGCCATTCTCCCCATCTTTGTCTTTACCAGACAGTATTACATTGTCTACCATTGTGATCACTGCTTCTAAATCTAATGTGATAATGGTACTGGTGCTTTTTCCTGGGGAACAGCTGGTATGAACAGGAATTCAGCAGGTATGCACATGGCTTTCCTGAGTCCCGGGCACCCATCCTAACAGTACTGTACCCCATAGAAAAACACATCCTCATCTAGTGGCACTACCTGCATGGTGCTGTCACTGCAAAGTGCTTGTGCTGTTGCTGTTGCTGTTGCTGTTGCTATGACTGGGTATTGTGAGGAGTCAGCAATGAGAGGTACAAGGTTGATATATTTTCATGCAAAGACATTTATTGAAACAAAAATGGGTTGGCAAATTGCCTAACTTGAACTCACAAAGTTTTTGTTCAAATCACATGTTTTGCCACAGTCTATCTGTAAGATTCCCTTTAACTCTACAGATTGCCTGGTGTACTCCCCTACCAGGTATCTTCACTCAATCTCATCCACCTCGTATACTCGCCTGCCAGAATTCTTTTGATAATTCCTTCAATCATTTTCAATAACCTGGTATACTCACCTGCTAGCTTTTCTTTTATAGTTCCTTTCAGGTTTCCTGGTATAATCTCCTGCCAGGAATTTTTACACAACTTTAACTGCCTGGTGCACTTGCCTAACAGGCCTTCTCTTAATTGATTCACAGTTCCTTGGTTATACATAAATGGCCTATACCGTGAGGTACTTGGTATATTTGCCTATGGTAGCACTTGCTCAAACTTCTCCCCCACACTGGCATCTCATGTACCTATATTGGATTGGAGTATGTCTTGGTACTATGTCATATCTGCATACAAACATTCTACTTTTTGGGTGCTGTGTTAATTCTTGGTCTTGACTGCATTCAAATATTCTTCTTATGCTTTTTTTCATTGTTAACAATGTCATATTTATCAATTGTGGGCTGGCACGCTTGTCGGATCTCCCTGGGTTCCCCAGCTGCTTTGGGTGGACTCACTGGTCTCTTCCAGAGTCTCTGACTCTGCCCGTGCCTGCTTGTTATTGTCACGGTTTTATAACACACCACACTCCAGCCAGGCACTCCTTCCCTGACAATGAATGTAGGAGTCCAGTAAAGCAATTTTTATTTTTAATAACTCACGGGTTCTTTTATTTGAGTAGGCCTCCAACCCGACTCATACCCAACCTTCTCAAACACCCCGTATCACAATGAACTAGGAACCAGGCCGGTGTGTATCAATAAGATATTTATTAATTTAGTATTTAATGAAAAAGGAATGCATATTCAAAATACAACAGCCACTAATAGGTGGCAACACAAATGCAATGATTTCTTCAGAACAATTTGTTTCAGATATCCTATCACAGTTTACACGGATCTTTAATGACAAAACAGGAAAAAGAACATGTTTTAATCAAGTGATAGCATCAATGTTTAGCACTCCCCTGCAACACTCACCTCCAAACATCAGCTAACTTCATTCCTTTTGATGGAAGGCTTTGGCAAGGAGTAAGGATAGAGAGAGGAAAATCGGATTTGGAATAAAGCCTACCACCCCAAGATGGGAAGCCAGAAAAGAAAGTGAAAACCCGTTGGAGCAAAACGGGAGAATCGGATTTTGCTTATTACTCGCATGGCTACTCAGAACTGCTGTGGGACAGAATAAAGGAAATTTGTGTTGCTACACTTGAAGAGATAGGGAAGCTTAAAGACTACTAATCAGTGCACAGAACAATGTGGAAATGAGGTAGGAAAATCGATTTTGGGGAGCAAGCAAATGCAAAAGGAAAAAATACAAACGGTAAATGGAAATTTGTTTTACTTGGGATTTAAAATGACAGGTAACTAGGAAAGGGTTTAGTTTTAAAAATCGGAATTGGCAAAAGGGATTGCTCTCAATGGGACTACGGTTTGGGGTTTTCAATAAAACAGAGCAAATTAGGAGTTTGTGGGGTAAGGCACACAATACGCGGGCAAATTCGATTTCCAGTTACACAGAGACTAATTCTGTTGAGTCTATACTTGTTACACTCACCTTGTCTCTGTGGAGGCATTGGGGCACGGTTGCAGCCCTCCCTGGGTGAGGTCGCTCTGGTCCGACTTCGCCCTCTGCTCTTATGTGGTGACTGGTGGTAATAAGTGATGCAGCTCGGAACTGCTCCTGCGTGGAGAATAGGGGGCGTGAGTATGCCAGCTTGTGCGCCCGATCCCCTTCCAGACCCCTTCTCCCAAACTGTGGTACCCGTGGGATGCGCTGTCCCTGGAAAGCTCATCTGTTGATTCGTTTTGGCGAGCACTCCGTCCTGCTGCTTCTGGCAGGGGCACTTGTACGATCTGGACCGAGTTCCTTCACTGGTCCCTTGCACGTGGTAGTCCAGTCCTGCTGTGACTAAGCCACTATACTTCAGTTAAGTGTTCCTGTTTGCCTTGTCTATTTTTGTTGTATTGTAAAGTTTGTTGTCTTGTATTGCTGTCCGTTCCACTTTTGATGTTTGTTCTTTTGCTTTCTCCCCTTGCAGGTGATGTTGCTGGCCCGGCAGAAGCTGCAGAGCTCGAGGCGGCAGCTGGAGGGAATGAGCAATGAAGCTGCAGCGGTACAGTAGCTTGTAAGTTGTTAACTAGGGGGCGCGTGGGGTTCAAATGCGGCGCGGCCCTAGGACGCATATTCTAACCTTGTCTTTCTTCTTCTTCACAGGGTCCGAGTTCGTGTATGCGGAGTGCGGTGTTGCGGCGTCAGGATCAAGATCACTGGATGTCAGGAGATGAGTCTGCAGCTGAAGCGATGAAGCACCGGTTTCCTGGAGGTGAGTATGCAGGAGAACGCCTGGTTTCCAAAGGTAAGTAAACCGGTCCAAGTGGCGGTGAGCGTCACGTTGCATGCGAGTGCACAGTAACGTGAAGCACTGGCCTTCAGGATGGAGCAGCTTATATAGCTGAGCTTCTGAAGCCACGCCCACCAGGTTCAGCCTGCCTGCCACACCCAATGAGTCAGCACATGAAGACCAGGCCTAGGGAGCCACACCCGATGAGTCAGCACATTAGGATGTTCTCTGGAATAAAGGCTTTCAGCTCCTGGAAAGTTCTTGTAAAATGAAAGCACTCCTGCACTGAAATAAAGTAAAATCACTCTTGCACTGAAATAAAGTGTTCCTGCTCACATCTCTATATGAGCCTGGCGCCAAAGGCACCAGGACTGAGTCCAGCCAGGGCCCCTGTGTTTATGTGTTCCAATGGGACATAAGTGAGTCAAGTGACCCAATGCCCCCATCACTAGATGGTGTGGTTTTTGTGTTCTGGGGCCTGTGGCCATGACAACACTTCAATTACTATAGTTAATAAAAACACTCAACAAGATTGTTGATTTCCAATGGCAACAATTTTGAATGTGAATTTCAATGGGGGAATTAATTGATTTATTTCAAAGTGATAGTAAGGATTTATACAGACAACTGAGAGATTTATCAAAAGAATACGCTAAACTACACAGGCTAATACAGATTCTTCTATGGAAAGGTGAATTAACTATACTGGTGATTTGGGACTTTCAATGGGATTTTCAATGGGATCTTCAATGGGGTTATGTTGCAAAAAGGAAATGGTTATGCAATTTAGGGCTGGGGTTATTTGCTACTTACAAAGTAAGCCTTGGTTTAGGATTCTGGAAAGCCACCTGGATCTCAGGACACTCTGAACAGCTAGGCAAGGGGTCTGGTCTTTGCACTGTCCTGGATGGGATTGTGGACAGCCAGCTGGATCTCAGGACACTCTGGGCAGCTAGGGCAAAGGGTCTAGTCTCTGCACTCTCCTGGATGGGTTCAGCTGCCTCCTCTCCGTCCTCCTTCTCCTGTCTCCTCGGATTCTTGTGTGTGTGTCCAGTACAGTCCCCCCTTACATTACCCAAATGACATCATTCACTTTACAATCTAGGGGGGAGTATTCTATGATTACCCCTATCCTGTGATAGGACAATCTACACTTCCTGTTTGGCATTTATTACAGTTCTTTGTTTCTCAAGTCAACTTTTTAGAAAAACAGAGTTATGTTTCCTAACTTCATATTTATACTAGCCATTGCCATAAGAAATAGATATACGGGTTCAGTTAGTCATAGGGAATTAGGTAAGCCGATCGCCAACTCTGTGCGAGGTAGCATGACCCTTTGGCCCTTTTTTGTCCTTTTCATAAAATATATAACAGTTATAACTCTGCAAATGATTAAGCATGTTCATAATTTTCCATTTTTCTATCAAATCTCATGCTTGTCACATTTTTAGTCAGCCAGAAACTAGTCTTTACTGGCCATTTCAGGCCACAAAATACTAGGAACATGCACTTAGTCGCTAAACAACTGCCTGGAAATCACATGGAAAAACAGCAGAAAACAAAATGACCTCTTATTCTGAGTGCTACGAAAAAATACCTAAAATGAACCAATCATTTAATGTCAATTGGGAGGATCTGTCACATATGAGAGGGTGGTGCTTCATCCCCCACAGCCGAGGTGACCAAAGAGTTTTATTATACCCTTTGAAGTTTGTCAGTATTTCCTTGGTAGTGGGTGCAGGGGGAACTAGCACCTCCTGGTCAAGCTCTCTCCGCATTTGTTTTCTTTGTCCTTCCTGCTAGTACTGCCTTACAGTCTGGCAGAGCAGGGAATTATGATGCCCTCAGTTACCTCACATGTCATTGCGGAATAGTTCACTTATAGGTGTGACTTCCAGTGGGCGACAAGGCTTTCAATTGAGTTTGTGCCTACCCAAAAACATTTTTTTTCTGGTATTCTGAGCCTTTTCCAAGGTGATGAAGTCTTGTCAGAGAAAACATGATGTACATGACTTTAGCCAACACCCCACCCACAACATATTTCACTGACATTTTCTGTGCAAGCGAAAGATATCCTTTCACGGTGGCTTTTAAAAGTCATTCTTCTTTATTTCACCCGTGCGCAAGCTGCTTTTTTTCATTTGCAGTGTTTTAGAGCGCTGCTGTTCACATAAAAGGGAAAACAAAAGTGGGGTCGGGTTGCAATGTTGAAATCCTTGCCTCACATGTGAATTAACAGAAAGACCAGGCCGTTTTGGATGTAGTGCATAACTTTCTGGTATTCAGATGAAAGAAAAGCAAACGCCAGGCCGTTTTGAATGCAGTGCATAACTTTTTGGTATTCAAATGAAAGAAAAGCAAATGCAGGGCCATTTTGAATGCAGTGCATAACTTCTTGTTATTCAAATGCAAGAAAAACAAATGCAGAGCCGTTCTTGGAGAAATGTTCGAATTCTTGCCACACATGTGCCAGGGAAAGCAAAGTCCAGAGGTTTTTGGTGGCAATGTTCAAATGCAGCTTTTCAGGTGACAGGGATTTCTGTTTAGGGCCTGTAAATGAACCCCACAATATGATGTGGCATTTATAACGCGCCTGTATACACGTGTTTCTAGGTGATTCACTTTCTTTCCACCCTGGAGTCAGCAGAGTTCTCTCCAGCGTTTTGGCTCTGTTGTCATACACTGGCTTCCTCTCACAGTCAGGACTGACGAACGCTGCTTCCCTGAGTGGCCCGACACCCAAAAGCTTGTGCGCAGCTCCTCAGGTCTCCACAGCTTTTCCTGCTCATCTGCGGTGTCCCTCCTTCTATCCCGGTAACCTTCTCTGTGTGTCTCGCATTTGCGACCCTCCACCTGGAGTTTACCGTCCTCTCCTGTACTGCCCGCCTTGTTAGTGCGGCCACCCTCTTTAAAGATCCCATGCAAAGTAGGCTTTGAAAAAACAACTAGCCTGCATGTTGTATTTCGAGCACCTGTCACAAACTCTTTCATATTCCTCCTCGTCTCAGTAACTGAGTGATTATGGGAGCTGGAATCCATGAATGTCATTGGGCTTTTAACTCTCAAGTGGTTTTTCTCAGGATTTTCACAATAAGGCATATGAGAAGCAGAAAGTGATGTATGTGAGTTAAGGGTGTTTGGTCTAAAGGTGGGGTCCGGACTGATTTCTTCTACAACGGTTAACCATTAGATCCCAATAGGCCATTTAAGGTGCTGGGTGTCAGAGAGTCTTCCTCATGGAAAGGGGGGGTACTGTGTTTCATCCAGTGATGTCATAACATCTCCCCGGTAGTTGACCCCTCCTATGTGATCCTCCCTCAAAAAGCCAACTCCAGGGTCAGGATGAGGTAGTGGCTGCCTCCCCCTGACCACATGGGAGGAGGTTCCCAGCGGGGAATCCGTGATGACTCCTTTGGATTCATCACTGTATGCACCTGGTGTTGAAAACACTATGCATTCCTCAGTGAATGACATGGTCATATCTAGCTTGCACAAGAGGTCCCTACCAAAAGGATTAACTGGGGTATCTTTTGAATACAATAAGGGTGCTGACAGCCCTTGTGTGCCCGCAATGATGGGTAAATCTTCAGTGAATGGAGCCCATACAATAGCCCCTGAGAATCCCTGCACGCCCATTATATTATCTGATAAGGGAAACTTTCCTTCCCTGATGTAGGACTTGGTAGCTCCTGTGTCAACCATTACACTAAATGCTAAGGCTCTTATCCTCACTTCTACCCAGGGTTCCTCTTTTGGGTCAGAAGGTTTTGACAGTACTGGGCACTCACAAACTCTCCATGGGCTGTGCTATTGGGGACAAGCGTTTGTGTCCGGGAGCTGGAAGGGGTTGCTCCCTGAGATGTGTGCTCCTGTTTAATGTGTCATTATGCTCGGTGGTAGGTCCCATGGCTCAGTAGGGGCCTTTGTGGGTGGCTGCTGCATTTGCATCTGTGTGACATTTGGTGCTGGGAATGAGATCCGCGGTGGCTGCATGGGTCCTGGGCCTGGGGCACATGGCATAACTGGGATCTGCATCTGAGATGGTGGGTGATAGGTGAGCTTAAATGCTGTACCACTAGGGTTTTTATAAGAAAAAGGTGGCCGGCTTATGCATTCTCACGCAGAATGCCCTATATTTCCATAGACGCAACACAGTCCTTCAATCCTGGGTGTCACTCCTTCCCATCCGTTCCCTCTACCCCTTTGGTAACTGCCCCGCCCATTTTGGAAGCTTCCTGCTTCCCATCTGCCATCTCCTGGCCCTTTTGTCCTCTCCTGTTGTGCGTTCTGTACCTGCTGCCCTTGTTATGTAATGATATCTTAGCTGCACCTCTAAAGTGTGGCTTTCACCCGCTAGGGCATCATGGGGCTGGAGGGGCAGAAACTGAGGAGGAAACTAGCATGGCACACAGGCTGGACTCAGATAGTGAACAAGAAAGTCTTCAGGGCACGCCGAAAGGACAGATCTGAAATCTCACAGAGGGACAGTGGGTTGGAGTTCCATAACTGAGCGGGCGTCATTGAAAATAAAAGACCTCCTACACAAGAGTATTAAAAACGTGGAACACAGATACATAGGGCAGTGCAAGAACGCAATCGGAGGGGAGAAAACTACTGAACAAATTTGACTTGAAGATATTCAGGGCCTGTTTTGTAAAAGGCTGGATGAACAATACAAAGGGCGTTAAACCTAATCCGTTTCACCACTGGCAACCAGTGCAGAGTCTACAGAATGGGAGAAGCAGAGGCACGGCGAGCGGCACCAGTGGCCAGCCTGGCTGCAGAGTTTTGAAGAATTTGCAATTGATGAAGAAGAAAAGCAGTTTGCGCAAGAAAAAGAGACTTGCAATAGTCCAAAGATCCAGACTTTAAGGAGGAAACAACCAGAGGATGAAGCAAGTGAGGATGATAGGGTAAACCTTTGCGCAGAATGCAGGTTTAAAATGGACAGATTGGCATACTGCACTAACCTGGAAGACAAACTGAATGAGACAAACATCTATTACTGTGTCACAAGCGTGGTCAGTGGCGGCGCGACATCACACACAGTGGATCTGGGTGGCCTCTGTGGAAGAGCTTGGAGTCACGTCAGTGCTTGCTGGGAAACGCATGGTGTGTGGCCTGCGGGTTGCTACAAAGAACAAGGGGCCGACGGACAGTGTGGTGTGCCGTGGCAGCAGAGCAAAGCAGTGCCTCACCCAGCCCCTGTACAACAGAGGGGAAAGAGGCTCCAACGAGGTCTGTCGATTCTACGCATTGCGCCGGGATTAAAGCTAACAGGTGCCAATTAGCAATGCCTGTGTGGTGCTGCCTTTGGGCTTACTGCACAAAAATACCCGTACTCACTTTTAAGTGGACAAGGACACTTTAATGTGACAGGTCACAGTCACAAAAAATTCTAATCCGGCTCCCTGGCCTTACAGACTAACATATCCGTTTTAACAAATTGCCAAACAATTAAATAAATAAACAATTTCCAATCCCCCAGAATTTGATAATTAAAGCATTTCAAATTCCTCCCTTCCTATCCCTTGCTCCTTTCCATCTGCTTAAAATCCTCTCAAACTTCATTCCCGCTTTCTCCCATCTTCTCCCGAAGGACACACCTCTCCTTCTTCAATACCTCTTCCCCCTCTTTGTACCCGTGGGGTAGCCCATTCGTGCAAACAGCACCACCCCCTTCCTTTACGGTGCTAATACCCCATTGTGCTTCTACCCACGCCTCCTCCAAGGGGCCATGTCCCCCTCATCAAGCAACTTCTTACCCCAGAAAACTCCCCTCCACACCAATCTCCTCCTTCCTATGACCTGCAGCCAGGTTCACCTGCCACATCAGCAACAGAACCTTATATTACAATTTGCCCCGTATAACGCCCCGGCAAGTCACACGAAAACTATCAGCCCTTCTACCCCTTTTTAACTCTTCTCAAGTCCTGAACCTACCAAATAGGGGGGGGGGGGGTGGGTTGTCAAAAAGGTCTGACCTCTCCCTCCACTTCCTTGTCCAAAATGCCCGGTGGGAGGGCTGGGGCAAATGCTTGTCCCACCTGTTGCTTGCTCCCGAACCTTCCCTGCCCCCTGTTACACTCCCCACGGCGCTCTATGCGCAGGCCAGCTCGATGGCCTGTGCAGTGCCCAAAAGCACCCCATTGGGAAACCTTGCACGTTCCTCCCGGAGCCCCCCTTTGGGCTTACTACACAAAAATACCCATACTCACTTTTAAGTGAAAAAGGTCACTTTAATGTGACAGGCCACAGCTCACAAAAAACACTCCCTGGCCTTACAGACTAACGTATCAGTTTTAACAAATTGCCAAACAATTAAATAAATAAACAATGTCCATTCCCCCACAATTAAATAATTAAAGCATTTCAAATTCCTCTCTTCCTATCCCTTGCTCCCTTCTGTCTCCTTAAAATCCTCTCAACCTTCATTCTTGCTTTCTCCCATCTTTTCCCGGAGGTCACGCCCCTCTTTGTACCCCCGGCGTAGCCGGTTCGTGCAAACAGCACCACCCCTTCCTTTACAGCGCTAGTACCCCATTGTGCTGCCGCCACCCCTCCTCCAAAGGGCCATGTCCCCGGACACCAGCAAAACCCTCCTATGAGGTATACTTTCTACCCCACCCCATCCTACCCTAGGATTTCCTCTATTTCCAACTCTTCATTATGTCTTCCAGCGCCAACGTAGCGTCCACTAGGTAATACCTGTTTCCTTATACCGAGAGATGCACTTCGTCCTCCCGAAAAACTGAAAAATCCTCATAAATTATTTTCCAGTGCTCCAGCGCTTACCCCCTCAAAGCACTACAAAACTTACCCATCTCCCTGTTAACCTTCTTCCTTGTCCTTTCCATTGCCCCGTCATTCACTGCCCCCCTCTATTCTCTCCTCTGCAATAGCTTTGTCCAAACCAGCCCTACCTTGGGCCATATCACCCTTAACCATCTAAGGTCCCTTTTCCTCTTCCTTAACAATGATACTCCTGTGTCTCTAACTAAGGCATTCTCAGCTGCTGTAAAATTATTCCCTCCGGAACCCCATGGCGCTCCCTCAATCCCACTAACATGGGCACCAATGGCACTCCAAACTCCTGCATCTGTGTCTGAAACGTCCCCAACATCCTCCAACATTCTTGTTCTTAGACCGCCTCACTGATAAACAGAAAATCATCCAAATAATGTAGCACTCCTTCAGATCCCGAACTGTATGTCAAAACCCACTACAGAAAGGAACTAAAACGCTCAAACAATAACACGAAATTGCACAGCCCAAAGCCAAAGCTTTGTTTGTATAAATGTGTCCTTCAAACTGCATCCCCAGCAGCCAGAAATCTTCTGGATGCACCAGTAACAATCGGCAC